>NC_138528.1:76387694-76987694 GCF_964234715.1 Podarcis melisellensis | reverse complement strand
AGAGACTTTAAAAAAAGATGTGAGTTGAGGTAATGACCTAAATTAGTCATGGCCATTAATTTCAATTGGTCTACTCTGAGTAAAAGTTTATTACAACCCATAATAATTATAACATTTCCCCTGGTTGTTCCCAAGTTGCTGTTGCTGTTGGGGCAGGGAGTGGACCCATGTAAGAAACATTATCTTCATCACCTTTTCCTCTGCCTGGGATTGTTCTCAAATTGCTTGGGAAGTGGAGAGCATTATCTTCTCATCGTACAAAATTTAAAAATTTTGAGAAGCTTGTAGGTGATATTCAGCCTCAAACGTTACACTAGTTTGGGCCAGTATTGCTCAACTACAACTCTGGTGATGTGTTTTTTTCCTTTTTTAATTCAATAAAGATAATATGCGTTTGTATTTCTAACTATGCCTCTGTATGGCTGACTGTAGCAATTGAAAATTATTCCTGGATTCAGTTATATTTTATTTTCTAGCTCTAATGCATAGCAACACGTAGCATAACAACCAAGACTTAAAATTGTGTGGAAAAGGAAGTTTTTCAAACATTTTTTGTTTACAAAAAAAATTTGAATGGCTTTTTCCTAATTGGAACAAGTTTTGTTCCTGTGTGTCTCCTTTTTCTACTCTTTTGGAGGTGGTAGTCATTTTGTATTAGGCAACACCTCTGGTAGCAGCCATTTTGTGACTGCCCTTGGTATTGCCCTTATGTAGATTGTCAGTTAGGAATAAAGACTAAGGGGTTAAGCTGAACCAATGGCAGAATATCTTAAAGTACCAAATTAACTCCATTACAGCACTCATTGGTCATATACGCACCCCAGCCGTCTATAACTATATTCTATCTTCTGAGCTTTCAGAAATGTCCATGAAGTTCCACCATAGCACAGCAGTTTTCACTTTTCATACTCCTGCTGTAAATGTCTTTGGTTTTACAATAACTGGATGGATTAGGCTAGCTTTTTGAACTTAAAACATAGAATTAGTTCTCAATAAGGATATGTTTTATTGCTCTCCTAGATGATGATCTGTGAAATTTTAAGAGCACACTAGAGGCTTTTAATGAGGTGGGAGGTAGTTTCTCTTGCATCCTCTGCACCACAGTCAAGCTGCTTGCAACTTCTCCTTCAGCACCTTGTTGCTAGGACCTCAAATGCTGCTGTGCACCACATTTGCACTGCAAGGAAGAATGTGTTATGCCACTTTGTTCCAAGAAGTAGTCATCCCAGCTTTTCTTCACCTCCACCTGTTCTCAGAGTAGAATACATCCTGGACTGAACAGGGCCCAACACCCAGATGACTTCACCAGTCCAAAAACTCATTTCAGAATGGGTTGGGGTGGGTGGGTGAGGAGCGAGGCAATGCATCACTCGTGCATTGCACCCCTTCTCATCTTTCCAAAACCAGTCACCAAGGTAGGAGCCATGTCCAACCCAATAACTGTTTTAAGGAAGCAGATAAAATAGATGTTCCCTCAAAGCTGATGTGAATATCAATCATCATTATAGGAAAAAATGCAGACTGCTTAACTTGACTGAGAAGAACAAATTGTGGTCAGCCATTCACTATGCCTCAGTATTGTATACCTCATGGTGTTGTGATAAAATCAGATAACTCAATGTAGAGTGCCCTGAGTGAATGTCTTAGAAGTGCAGGATATATGAGAATACGCTTTATAAGCTCAGGACTCTTATATAGGGTAGCATTTTATCATTGTAGAGAACTGGATCAAACTGATCCTGTATGTTAAGTACTTGTGCTCATTGTTATAAATAATCTAACAAACATGCTTTGCCTCTAGTCACATATTATGGTCCTTCCCATTGTCCAAAATTATTTATTAGCTATTCTACCTTAAACAGTGACTTCGGAGACATAAATGCAAAGTACTATTAAACTGAAATTTCTTCCTAATTCTTCTAACTTATATTTAAATACAGATTTGGGAATGAAATTCAAGCTATGTTTTAATAAAGTTAGTGTTAGGAGTAGAACCTGGAAGACCAGGGTTTAAATCCGTACTCTGCCATGAAGTAACTCTACCTCAGAGGGTTGTTGCATGGAGGAAATGTGAAATGTAAATGTAGACATAATATAGTCAGTGCTGAAAAAATAGAAAGTTAGGCTGTGTAGAATAGCTCTTTCATGTCCAGTTGTCTAATTCAGGGTACTGGAATCTGAACTTCAGTCATGTGAGAAGTGCAAGTGTTCATATGTGTAACTCATAATTCTTTCCTTCTTAGGGGAGGCCTCAGCAACATGTTGTTCCAGTGCTCATTACCTGATACCATGGAGACTGTTGCAGATGAACCACGCACAGTTCTTCTTCGCTTATATGGTGCCATTCTACAAATGGTGAGTCTTTGGCGTGGGGGAGTGGGCTGATGTTTAAACATCTTGCATTAGAATAGGCTTGAAAATATTAAAATTAGATTTTATTGCACATGCATACTCTGTGATTTGAGAGCTCTTCAGTTTAGATTTGTTCATTTCTTATTGCCTAGAAATTGCTTTCTATGCAGATCTCGGATGTATAGTTTTTTTTAGTTAGTTTTGCACTGTCTTGTCAGTATGCATGCGGACATTTCCTGGAGTTTTGCTATTCAGAAAAATTGTCACTTATTACCCTCTTTGTGCTTTGCAGACTTAAACTGAGAAACAACATTCATGGTAAATCTGATAACTGTCTAGAATTTCGTTAAATCATTAACTACAAGCAGCTTCAAGTCTTTCCCCAAAATTCCTTCCAGGAAACATGTACCAAGCTTTTACTGTCAGTAATCTAACAGCATTTGGTAGAAGCACTTCATTTTCCCTTTTCCCATTTTGTTGCTTCCAAGTGCATCGCTCTGGATGCATGCAGATGGAAATTGGAAATTGAGGCCATGATCAATTCACTGGTGCCGTACCTATGGACAAAGGATTCCCATAGATCCAATAGTGCTCCTGTTTATTTATGTCAGGGTTTTACATTATGCTTCAGCCACATTTCTGGCATGATTCACAATATATAAATGACAGGATAAAAATACAAAACCCAGAATTGTGATATGCATAGCTGCAACTAAAAGCAATTGAACTTAAAACATGGGAGAATACATGTCTGTGCTTGGTGCTGAAAAAAAATAACATTGTGTGCATCAGACAAGCTTCCCTGGAAAGGGAATTCTAAATGCAACACCAAGTAGGCAGTTTCTTTAGTTGCCATCCACTTGTTTCTGATGATAAGGATGCCTGGAGGAGTACCTCCAGAGATGACCTCCAATAATGGACACGCTGACATGGAGGTGGGCTTTCTTCTGGTACCCAAGTCTCAAGCTATGTAAGCCTTTAAAGGTAAGCATCAGCACTTTGAATTGTACTTGGAAATGGACTAGAAACCAGTATTCTTTAATTACCTGTGAGGATAGATCCCAGTTAATAGGAATATTTTGAGCCAGTTGCAGATTCCAAGCAATCTTCAAAGGGAGGCACACATACAGTTCATTACAATAGCTCAGGGATGGCAAATTAGATCTAGCCCGCTTGTCAGTGGGAATAATTGGGAGTCTAATCAAAGTGTGTTTCTGATTCTTCCTTTCTAGCCCTGGCTGGACTGCAAAGGAACATTAATGCTTCCGTTGCAAAAATGGGAGGCTTGCTCAGCTTTCCCTAATGAAAATAGGTCTTCTGTTTGGCAACAAAAACAAGTCCAGCTTGGGGCAGGAGTTGAGTGCAGTTAGGAGCTCCCAAGTGGAATCAATCCCACAGAGCTTTTGTTTTGCACCAAATTTAAAAGGTGCTGAATGAAGGCCTTGCTTGAAGAGGAGCAGTTAGGAGTGCACTATAACACTCCTGATTGTTGTTTCGCAGCTGTGGCTGTATCTGCTGTACACCTGACGTCACAGGATGTTGGTGGGTTGGAGTTTTCCAAGCTATATTAGTTTTCCAAGATAATCCTAGAGGTTACCAGGGTATGGTCATGCTATTCCTGTCTAGAATGAGACTGCAGCTGCCATAACAGTCTTAAGTAGATGAAAAACACTTTGTGTCGCAGAGGAGCACCTCTTGGACTTCTTTGTTGATCCTGTGGGAATCCTTCACACACAGGTATTGCACCAGCAGTGGACTGAATCATGCCACATATTTTTATGTAATAGTTGTGTTTAGCCACAGAATTTACACACAAAAATGCAAGTCTGTTTATTTCTTTTAGACATACGATTCACTGTGGCATGTCTGACAAGAGTTATAATGTGCCTCTGAGTAAGTTTTCCATTGAGCAGGAAATGGCCTTAGGTCCTAGGTATAGATCTTGGTAGGTCTGTATTAAAACAATATGTCCATGTAGACATTGACATACTCCTGAATTTCCATTTGTGAAATGAACACACGTACAAGATTGTTGTCACTTCTGTGTTTTATACACAACACATTATCATTTAGAAAACGACCAAGCAATTTAGATTTAACGTATCCTGAATTGCTTTCTGACCAGCTATTTTGAATCTAGATTTATCAACAACTGTGCATTAAAGCAGTTAATGATGTACAGTGGTGCCTCGCAAGACGAAATTAATCTGTTCCGTGAGGCTCTTCGTATAGCGGTTTCTTCGTCTTGCGAAGCAAGCCCATTGACAGCTTAGCGGATTAGCGCTACAGCTGTCAAGCGGCTTCCAGCGATCAGCTGTTAAGCGGCTTATCAGCGGAACAGCTGATAAGCGGCTTAGCGGCTTAAGAAAAGGGCGAAAAAAGCGAAAAAAACCCGTGGGGGGATGCAAGATTTTTTTCGTCTTGCGAAGCAACCCCATAGGGGAATTCGTTTTGCGAAGCGCCTCCAAAACGGAAAACCCTTTCGTCTAGCGGGTTTTTCGTCTTGCGAGGTGTTCGTCTTGCGGGGCACCACTGTAGTAATCTTGCTAGAGAGTGTTGAACTCATTGGCAAAATACAGGTAATCTATGACTAGTAAAAGGAAGATTTTCTCCTTGCACTCTCCAAGGGTGGCAAAATGAGTTCTGCTGTAACACTAAACAGCTGGTGCATTATGGATAAAGGGATAAAGAAAATGCATTCACATATCCAAATGATTATAGCAGTGGGGTAGAGTTCCCACTCCTATGGAGCTTCCTCATTGTAAACATATGGTTAGCCCCCAAAGTATCTCCACTTGCTTGTACTCCATGTTATAAAACTGATATACATGCTATTTCCATATATTGAATTGAAGTGTTCTGCATGCCTTCATACAACTGAGAACAATGAGATTACTGGGGCATCAGTTGGTGCTTGAAAGTATGAAGCTCGGATTGTGTATTGCAGTATACAAAATACTTGGATTGGAAATATGTAAGCAAGTTACTGCTGCAATGTCTTTCTCTGGTCCATCTTAGCAATGTATTGCAAAGAGACAGTGGCTTGAACCATTGGCACTAGAACTATCAATTAAACTAACAGTTCAGCGATAGTTACACTGAATGTTTTATTTTAACAGATTATTTAAGCCACACCCCTGGCTTTATAAAATCTTCAATGTATGAGCTGGTTGCATATTATAAGTAACCTTTATTTGTACAGGCTGCCTGTACAAAGTAGTTTGTAGAAATTAGGGCATCAGTGATTTGCTAATGTTTTCATCTGAAAAAAAAATAAGGCAGCGTTTTCAGGATCTCAGTAGTAATTTCCATCATATCTGTTGTAATCATAGTACTCTGAAGAAATTTTCCTATGAATATCCAAGTTTGGAGAATCCTAAACCAGAACATGGGCACATACTGCTTTCCCTCAATACCCACTTTTTAAACAAAACCTTCTGTGTCCTTATATGAAGAAAATAGCACTGGAGCTCAGACTTTTTCTCCAAGATCTAGTTTGGCCAGTTATTTGAGTGTTAATATCCTAACCTTTTTTGTCTTGGTATTTAAGATCTTTTGAGATTTCTAACTTCCTTTATTTCCATAGTGGCAGTGAAATGACTGCTCTTGTTGGTGCAGTTCACTAAGGGTTAAGTAAGCAGAGACAGTCCCAAGGTAAAACTTTCAGATTATATTGAGGGTTTCAGTATAAGCATTTGTCTTTTCCAGATCAATCTTCAATGCATAAGCAAACTGATTGTGCTATAGTTTTAGATCTTCATCTGAGATCTTAAGGAACTTCCTTGTACCAAACAGGAATAAATTAGAAGAAAAAGAATTTCAGTGATGCTGATATTTTAAAAGTTCCAGGGATGCTGGTTTTAAATACTGATGCACATACGTATAATTTTCTTGCACTATTACTTACCCTCAATATCCATCTGTATGGCTTAAGACAGAAATATAGCTACCAACAATTCCAGCCAGCATTAGCAATCATCGGAGTGATAAGAGTTGTAGTCTAACAACATCTGGAGGGCCATGTCTTCCCCATCACTAGTTGAAACAGATGACATTTTGATTATAACTTAATTCTTCTTTGTTTATGCCTGCATGCAGAAAATAATAGTATCATTATCAAATACACATGTAATCTGAGGTTCAAAGTTTTGCCCCGCCCCACCATTCGTTGAAAAAATTACCATAGAAAACCAGTCCAGTAAATTTCAACTAAAGCCTTCTTTAAAAACAAACACTATTATTTACAAGCTAACAATGACTCCAGTTTGCTTGTCACATAAATTCTGGAAGACACAAATGTCAGTACATACTGTTCAATATAAGTTGTTTCAGGTTGGCTAAATTTACCATGCAAAAATTGCATGGGGCCTCCCTTAGTTATAGCTGTTATTTTAAGCCACATTTTATGCATGCATGATATGAAGGCAGGAAGTGAGCTTAGTTGGGTTGATCTGTGTAAAACATGAAAGCCTGGTTGAGATTACTATAGTCTCCAACCACATAGGTGAGCTACTTTTTAAACAAGCTGAATATTTGTGCTTTTGTGGAATTGCTATTCTAATTAAACATTGGTGTGTTTGAAAGGCAAATGCACATGCTATATGTAGGATTGCCCTCCAAAAATCTGAAAGGATGTCTTAATAGCAGCAGTTCAATCCTGTCACACACACACACACACGAAAACTAGAGTAGTTGTTGACACCAGTGCTTAGCTTTAAAAGGATTCTTTTTTTAGAAATGATTTCCTTGTAACAAAGAAACTAATGTTGTTCCAACGAAGCAATTTGAATTTGGAGTTCAAATACAAGTTCTTGCTTCTGAACACTGACACAAACTACTTTGCAGAATTGTTCATTGTTTCAAACTAGTACTTAATACCCATATATCCCAATTAAAGGAAGAGCTGGCGATAAGGGCCCATGCCCTATTTTTGATGGCCAGGTATAAAACTTGGTTTTGCTATTACTAACTGTAAAATCACAATATTTCATAATAAAGGAAGCATTTAAGACTACTTAATCTTCCTATAGTCTATCATTCACAGTCATTTTGAGAAGAAGGTTGTGACTACTGACTGCAATTCTGTAGTATTGTATACCTACTTTTTCTGCTTGTAACTAAACAAATATATAGAATTCTGCAATTGTAAAACTCCTTTACTGATGTGATTCTTGCTCTTAATGTCTTGTAGCAAGCAATAACCACAAATGCCTCTTAGTGGCAGATAATTTGATAGCTGCACTCCTGTTAAGGGGACACTTGTTTTGTTGGGTGGCATTAAGGGTCTTCTGGGGGTGATGTACCATTTTAGTTGTATGTGCATGTGTTCTCTGCTGCAGGCTTGTCCATGCGATCGTGCCTAGAGCACTCTGGTTTCCAGGTGACAGACACGATTCACGGTATAGTATGAGATCTCTGAAGTTGGAGCATTCTCTACGGGTTTCATTTCTTTATGACTCAGAGTGTGAAGTTATCATGAAAATGCTTGCCTTATTCACATTTTTATAATGTCCAAACTGTTGAGAACTGATTACCAAAATAGTGCATTAAACACCCCACCTTCCTTTTGCTCCTTTTAAAGAATGGTAACTTGATCAGAAGTAAAAAGGATTAGGGATGTTCTTGGTGTTAGTAGGACTGTTGTAATAACATCTCTTATTCTTTCTGCTTTAGCATATTTTATTAAAAATAGTTGACACCACCTGTTTTGATGTTTCTCAGGCTTGAGAAACCTCCCTCTGTAGTCTCAACGTTGCAACTTTTGTACTTATATTTTAAGCCTGGAATACAATTGGGTACAAAACTACCAGAGATAAGTAATTTCATCTTGTAAAGGTTAGGTGCATGGCCTGCAGAACTGGTCGGGATGATAAATAATGCCAAACTCTTGCTAGCTTTTATGATGGCAGAGGAATTGCCACTCTGTCATTTTATTACTAAAGTCTGTATTTGGGTATTGACATTGTAAAACTGAACCTTAGTTTTCCAGGCCACATTTCAGTTTATACTGGTAGCTTTTCTAGTGCTAAACTTCAGAACTTATTGTTATTACATGACAACCCAGTACAAATATGACCAGCTTCATATTTTGGATGTCCTGTCTCAACTGGATTCATATTATCATGGAATTACATTCTCGCCTCTCATCTGTTATATATAAATAGAAACTGTGAAAATCAAAACATAATGTTCAGCCTAAAGTGCAGTAATGTATGATAATCAGTATTACTAGTTAAATTTTGCTGTTAAATTAGCCTTGCACCCTATTTTCATTTTTAAAAAATCAAATTGTACTACAAAAGAAAGTTTGGGGCACAACAGTGAAAATGGTATCCCCATCACTTCAATTTTATATGGAAGATCTGCACAATAGCGGTTTGTGCATTTTATAGTATTAAATTGGAAAATGACTACATTATTCTCTAGTCTCTTGCTTCGTCAGACTACTATGGCCTTGAGAGACAGAGGTGGTAGCATCTCTTCATGTTTAAGAGACCAACTAGCTTATTCTATTAAGCAGGTCTTGCCAACAAGCAGGAAGGAGTCTGACAGCATGATTACACAAAGATGATGTATTAGATGCCTGCTCATCTCAAGCCTCTGCAGGATATCAAACAGCTACAACAGCTTTTTCCTGCAACACAATCCTGTTAGCTTAGTTTTTGGTAGAAGCTGTACAATAGGTTTCCTGTTATCTCCTTGGAAATTGGCCATTGTCCACACAATAAGAGTCCTGTTTTAAGAATGTACTGGGTCACTATCTAAGCAGGTATCTGGAATGTGGGCAAATTAGTCTGGTGGTTTTTGCTTCAAAGTTCATGAAGCAAATACCTGAATATACTTTTAGCTTTAATGCTTTCCAGGCCCACTCTTTTTTTGGTTGATACAGTCAAGTGTAGTATAGAATTCTTTAATGATGATATTTGGATATCATATCCATAACATTTTCTTTCACTTCAAGCTAACAAACCAATTTGGACAACTGAGTTTTTTAGCGAAGTGTTTGAAGAGTACTAATGAAAAAATACCGACCAGTCTTTTCAGTGTGTAATCCAAGTACGTTAGGTGGGTACTTTCTATGATCCTGGGAAAAACCTCTCTAATCCAATTTGCTTCTGATAGATTATACCATCACAGGGGAGCATCAAGCAGTAACTACTTCTGGGTGATAAGCAGCTTTGACTGCTATTCAAGAAGTAGTCAAGGAGAAAATGGGGGCACTGAAACATTATTTGTATAACATTGCTATTTTAATATGCAGTTGTAAACTTGCCCTTGTGAATATTCAAGATATGTGTGTTCATTGAAAGGGATGTAGTTTTACTGTAGCATATACTTATTCTTCTTAATTATAGCATTCTAATGGAAAAAATTATTATTTATGGAAAGCCATTTATTTCAAGTTGGAGCAAGGCAGCTGTGAGAAATTCATAGGCCTTTAAACAATTGGTATTGGTTATTTGTCCATTTGGTTCTTGGTTAAGGAATATTCGAGCAGAAAAAGTATCCTCAGTTCCATTGTCCTCATTTAATTTTAATAATTTTAATTGAAGGCTTCCTTTAGGAGCCTCTAAAGTAGCATTGCAGATTTGCATCATTAGTAGCCATAGTAAACTAGTGCTTAAAGGAACTGCAAAGTGGAATTGGCCTTATAGCTTTGAAGTTCTTAATGAACTACAAAGATTTTATTTCTGCAATTATAGTAAAAGCATGTGCCATTGAGTCCAGAAGCTAAAGCACAACTTGGGACCTTAGAAAACGCTTTGCGATAGGTCAGAACAAGCACGCTTCAGTTCACTAGGTTTGGAACTGAAAATTGCTTTGCTTGCTTATATTGCTTTGAGAAATGACATAAGATTATATCTAAAATGCCTTAAATATTGTTGTTACTTTACAGTAGAAAAGAGATCTGTCAACAAGTTGTAACTGGGATAAGTGAGTGCCTCCTTTATGTGTAAAACTAGATAAAGTATTATGTTTAAATAGTTTGTGAATATTGCTATATTTCCTTTAACTTGTTTCCACTGTTCTACTGGCTTGCTAGCTTGCATCTTTGTTGCAAAACTGAGTTTATAGTAAAGCTTCACTTGGTCCTTCCATATTTGGATGCTTCTGTGTACGGTACTAGGAATTTTGGGCTCTCAGCTGCTGTAGTCATACAGAAGACCACATCTCGTGCTAGTGGTCTTGTATGTTTTGTCTCTATAGGCAAGCTGATATATTAGGTTTCAATGGCACATCCTTTTTTTAAGTATCTAGAGTGGTGTCTTGTGTGAAGTTGCATTTCTCAGCCTAATACTCGGTCAGATGAATATCAAGTAAATAGCTGTAAGACTTTCCGAACCCTCCTAATTGTGATGGCTGCAACTTATTGCTTATGTTGATTTTCAACATCTCATTGTAAATGTTGACTTTTCTCATTCATAGAGGTCCTGTAATAAAGGAGGATCTGGACAGGCTCAGAAAGAAAATGATTTACAAGTAAGTATTATCTTTTTTTTTTTGTTACCATATCAGGCTGCTGCTATAAAGTGCAATATGTATTTGCTTTTTTATACTATTAGATCTGTTTTTTTTTAAAACCAATTTGCTCATGTCTAGGTCCTGTTTATTTGCTCCAGTGTTTCAAAAACAGTGCTTTCCCCACCTGTCATTGGGTTCTTACGTTCTGTAATTCTAGTCTAGAGGGGTCTGCATGGTTCCCCTGCATAAAATAGGTTTCTGTAGCAAATACATGACACGCATGACTGATATTACAGTTTGTAAACAGATTTGAAGTGTAACATTTCATCCTGTGGGTTCATACA
The DNA here is from genome assembly GCF_964234715.1 of Podarcis melisellensis. NCBI lineage: Eukaryota > Metazoa > Chordata > Lepidosauria > Squamata > Lacertidae > Podarcis > Podarcis melisellensis. The sequence goes on along the minus strand of NC_138528.1, from coordinate 76,976,535 downwards.
ATTTATTCGCTTTAAGCGTTGTTAACAGTAAAGCATGCAAAACGTCTGAGGTGACCTAGGCTATTCTTCTGTCCTGTCACATTGTGTAACCCTGCAGCTGTGTTTGTATATAATTATGTAGTACCGTAATTCACACTGCAAGGTACAGCAGTTCTTCATAAGCAAATCCGTTTAAGAAAAAAGGTTGCAACTTGCTGCCTGATCCAGCACAGACCTGCTGCAGAGAAAGCACTGCAGCCTACCAAAATGTCCCCTGTAAGCAAATTACTCATAGGGGGAGACCTTTGAGGAATAAGAATGCATCTTAAAATAACTACTTAAATATGGATCCTATCTCTGAATCCTGAGTCTACATTTTCATAAATGCCTAACTAAAACTCTGAAGGATTAACCTTGAAAGTCTCCATTTGAATTAGTCCAATAATTTTGAAGTTAAAAATTAACACCATTCATTGCCTAAAGCTTATTCTCAAATTGCTTTCAAGAGTTCTTTGAGTAAATCATTGGTAATTATAAAAGCCTTTATTTCTAAAGGTGCAATGAATCATTCATAAGATAAAGACAAAACTGAATTGAAACTAGTGTATTTTTACTGAAGTACATCTGAACTAAACAATTAGATCTTGGATCCAAAGTATATGGCAGTACTTTCTAGTATGCCTCTTTGAACTAGCAAACTTATGCAGACTACAAACATCATTTCTAGAATCACTCAAAAAATCACATCAGCATTCTGCTTAAAAGACGGTCAGTAGAACAGTATATATTGGTATTTAGTGTAGTGGAATGTGTGCTGTAGGTCTACTTTGTATAAAACTGGCTACCATACATTGGATTGGAATTAATATGGTATCCCAAATCTAATGTAATCACTAGTTTTAGAACTGCAAAGGTAATAGCAAAATCAAGGATAATTTTTAACCAACCTCATAACTTAAATTGTTGTATTTTATTTTTATATTCAGTGCAAAAAAATAATCAGTACGCAACACAAATAGTTAAATATTTAGAATTCCATGTCTTCATTGACTATATATTGTGAAGGATGAAAACAGCTGTCTTCTGTTAGTAATAAATTGCAGTTTAAGAAATTAATACAGATACAGATTTGGATAGTTTTGGTTAAGGAGGAAAGTATTCAGTGTAGATGGCCTGACTGAACAGAATAAGATTCTTAATCAGCTGGTGCTGTTCAGGTCCAATTAAAAATTGGGGGGGGCTTCCTCTTGAGCAGTTGTGAGCAGCCTCTGGCCTATGGGCCAGATTACCTTGCCAAAGGTCCATATTTAGCTTGCAAGGTTGTTTCCTCCCCATTCTTGCCCACCTGGCAGCATATGCAACATCAGGTGTAGGGCAGTAAAAGATGCAGCTGCAAATGAATAATGGGGTATCTTAAAAGTGTGCTCCTGGTTTGTTTCTTTTCCAGCTGGATTTGAGCTATGGTCTTATGGCTGGTGAAAGTAGTAGTCCAAACATCTGGAAGACACTAGATTGGTGAATGCTTAGACAAACTTAAAGAGGCGTATTAACTCTCATAACAGGAAACATTTGTTTGTAAACTCAAATGGTACTCGTTTATTATTTTTTAAGCCACTTGTTCTCATTCTTAGACTGGAAGCTAGTATTACAAGCCACCCAGTTGGTCAACAGGTAGCCAGTAATAAATTCTAATACTGTGATAGCATAATCTAAGTCTTACACAGTTTTTATTGCACGTTTTGCAATGCTGTAATTTGAATACTGCAATATTCTGTATCCGATTCTATATCTGAATCTAACTGATAGTTGTAAATTTCTTTTTGTTAATCTCAACTGTATCTCCCTTCATATTATATATATTATATAAGTACCTGTTTCAGTTACTTTGTTTTCTTTAGGGTGCAGAAGCTGTGGTTCTGGAGAGTGTTATGTTTGCCATTCTTGCAGAGAGAGCTCTTGGACCAAAGCTCTATGGAATCTTTCCACAAGGCCGGCTGGAGGAATTCATTCCTGTGAGTGCCAACTATTAGTATGTGGTAGTTGTAACTGAATAGGACTGTGTCCTTCCTTGTGTGCTAACAAAGATAAATGTGGGATATCTGCTTGTGTGTAGCTTTCTGTAGTTTGATTTGGCATAAGGAGAATGGAAGCTGCTGTCTCAGTTTTTGGATTTAACTCCTTATAGCTCTTAATTAAATGGAGCAGAGTGTACTGTACCCTACTCAGTAGTAGAGGAACCTGTGGTAAACTATAGCAGTGGGAAACCAAAGTGCACCCCACTCACTTCCTAGGTTCCTTATATTTGTTTTTCATCATTATAGGTTGGCTGTTTCAACAATAAAGTTGATATTGAAATTTCCAATGCTTGTATTCCTCCTAATTAATATCCATGCTATATGTTTCAGAGCAGGAAGTTGGATACGGATGAACTGGGCTTGCCTGAAATATCAGCAGAAATAGCTGAGAAAATGGCTAGGTTTCATGGTATGAAAATGCCATTTAATAAAGAACCAAAGTGGCTCTTTGGAACCATGGAGAAGTAAGCAATTGTAATTTTATTGTCTTATCATGTTAGATAACTAAGAGATTATTTATTTAATAATAAAAAAAATTGATATAACCCCACACATGTTAAAAAGGGCATTAGATGTTGATCAGCCCAAGGCCTGGTTAAATAGGAACGTTTTGCCTGGTGCCTAAAGGTGTATAATGAAGCTTAATGCCACTTATTTCAGCTCAAAGAAGGGGTTTATTGGAAGCTTGCCTCCTTTTTTATGGTGTGGAAGGTATCTTTCCTTGGGCTAATTTGCGGTTGCCAGAAAGTCCTTTATAAAGTTTCTGTTTTATTTTTATTATACAATTACTTTGTGATGGTTATGGGGAGAGGCGGGGGAAATGTAGAAATACTAACTGTTCAACAAAATCTTTGTGCAGGTACTTAAACCAAGTGATGAGAATCAAGTTTACCAGAGAGTCACGTGTTAGAAAACTGAACAAGATCCTCAGTTACAACCTGCCTCAAGAAATGAAAAATCTACGGTAGCGTTCTAACTCTTGACAATTTTCCTTTTTTTTCCAACTCTCAAGTGACTGCAGACATTTTCAGTCAAACATAACGTTAACTAAAGAAACGAGCAAACACTTCCTTGACTTGCATTTTATTATTGTCAGTGGATATTCCTAAACATCTAAGTATATAATTACATTGTAGTCGATTCAGACAACAGTGTTTTCATTGCTTAGCTTGGAAGTTTCCTTTTTAGTGCACCACACAATGAAATTCCAATATAGTCAAATGGTCTAGCGTTCATTGGGTCTGTGCACAATGTTTCAGCAAGTTACAGTGGTGCCTCGCAAGATGAAATTAATCCGTTCCGTGAGTCTCTTCGTCTTGCGAAGCACGGCTATTAGCGGCTTAGCGGCTATTAACGGCTTAGCGGCTTTAAGAAAAAGGAAACAAACTCGCAAGAACTCGCAAGACGTTTCGTCTTGCGAAGCAAGCCCATAGGGAAATTTGTCTTGCGGAACGACTCAAAAAACGGAAAAGTTTCTCGTCTTGCGAGGCATTCGTCTTGCGAGGTACCACTGTAGGTCACTTCTGCAGAGTGTTGTCCATTGCAACTTGGATCCATAGAGATAGTCAAGGTAATTTGGGTTCCATACTGTGGTATAGCAGAAGTCTTTAACCTAGTTCTCCAGTGAGTGAAATAAATGATTAGATGCTTTAGAAATGAAAGCTGCTTCCTTGGAAATATTTTAACGAGACTCTTACCATGAATTATAATGTCAGCTTCGCTGTCCACACACAGGCAGTAAAGGAATCTCTAGTAGGTCTCTATGGCAGAATGTAGACTTGTTAAGAATAATAATTCTGGAGGCACTACTTGTTTCCTCTGCCCCGCCATCCACAATAAGCATACTAAAGGGAGAAAAATAATTTGATACATTAGAATCTCTTAAGCCCTCCAGACAGACCATCGCTGTTCCTAGAGTGGGGAAAAGGAAAGGCAGCAAGTGCCTAAATGCACTTATTTGCAGTGCTTTGCCTTTTACTTGGAGTAGGAGTAGGTACAAGAAAAAGCAGCTTTAGTGGACACACAACTTGAGGAGTTTTGACTGAGAAGCGTTGTAATGTCTGCTCCTGAGGTTCTTCAGTGGAGGTAGGCAGCAGAGAGCTGAAAAGTATTCTTATTTGCCGTACACTTTCAACACACTTTTCTTGCTTGTCTTTTACTGCTTAAGTGAGGGAACAGTTGACATTAGAACTACTATTCAGTTTAGCTCTTTTTCTCTCTCTCTTCCAGGTCCTTGCTTGAAGCTACTTCATCTCCAGTTGTGTTTTGCCATAATGACTGCCAAGAAGGTACCATAACACTGTTGCATTATTTTAAAAATGTAATAACTTTGCCCGAATGTTGGTCTGTTACAAATTAAAGTCATTAGTTTGAGATAAATACCATATCATAATTGAAGGAATATTCTGTTTAGAATCTAGAACTGGTTTTTACTGGGGAAAGGTCTTAAGGCTGGAGCGAGACAGGCTAAGTAGTGATGCAAACCATGTTGTATCTTCATTTGTTGCAGGTTACAGTGAAGAATAATCTGGGCTGTATTAAAGCAAATCAACTTTGTACAGTAGCTCCTGCTTATATTGTATACTATGATAAAATAATACGGCATGGACAGTGCTGTTCTACAGCAAGTTGCCAATATCTCATCACAATAAATGGAACCTAAGTTGAATAGAAGTAGGGATAAGTTATTTCAGTCTTTCCCGGTGCTTATTACTTTATATCTCTCTTCTCCCAGGAAATATTTTGCTTCTTGAAGGTAGAGAGGATTCTGAGAAGCAAAAATTGATGCTTATTGACTTTGAGTACAGCAGCTACAATTATAGGTAAATGTTGGACCTTTGTATTTTTTCAAAAATGAAATTTCCATCTTACTTTTCCAGCTTAGTTTTCCTCAACTGTATTTCTGTACTTAGCCTTTTATTGTTTTATTGAGATTTCCAGTGTTTCCCATAACTTTGTGTTTGCATCTAATGCTTGAAAATCAGACTACTTTGCTAAATATTGGAAGGATTTTGAAAGTTTTTGCTAGATATATTTTGATTGTGTTTATGCTAGACAGTAGCATTAAAAATTGCCTGTATGTACTCACTTTCAGTTAGTAAAATGTAGCTGCAGCATTTTGTTTTCTTCTAACATGCTGTCTCGACGGTACCTGGCTAACTTACTGGTGTTGTTACAAATGGAAATAACACCCACTGATAATGTTTATGGTAAAGCTCATGCTTCACATGTATAACATCCCCAGTTCACCTGTTTGTATTTTCAGTTACAGCAGTTGTTTGTTGGTTAAATTTGTTTGTTGCTTTATCTTGCATAAGGTAACCCAAAGCCACTTAAATCCTCAGCAGAGATACATTAAACCAAGAGGAAAAAGTAATATATTAAAAACATCCTCCTCACTTCTAAAAGGTCACAGATAGTTAATGACCAAAGACCTCGTTATAGAGGAAAGTTTTTGCCTGGAGCCTAAAGATATATAATGATGGTGCCAGGTGAACGTCCCTGGCGTAAGAGTTGAACAGTACTGGCCTAGACTAATGTGATATTTGATGCTAAATGGCATCTGCAAGCTTCTCAAAATTAGGTGTGTATGAGATGGTAGTGATAATTTTTCTGCCATTGTACTGTGATCTCCCTTCCCCAAACACATTGGGAACAATCAAATTGGTGGTAATAATGATGCTACTTGAATCCTGCTCCTAAAATATATATATATATACCATATTACTGTGAATTCCCTATACAGTGAATTCTTAGTGAATGTCTGGTCTTTACCTCCTGCACAGCAGAGACATGCCTAAGCCTCATTCCAAAGTTTTCACTTTTGCCTGTGGTTGGAAGGTGGGATTCTTTAACATCTACCCACATTTACTGTGTAATCATATTTGCAAAAAAATAAGCTTCTAGGAGCAGCCTGATCTCAGATATTGGATTGAAACTTGTTATTAATATATATGACATGGATTTCTATGTTTGTGGACCAGTAATAAGTAGCCATGAAATGTGAATTTGGGAACAAGCAATAGAATGTATTTTAGGTTTTTTTGCAAAGCTTAAAAAATTCCTTATATTTTGAATATTCTTCACTCTAGAGGGTTTGACATTGGAAATCATTTCTGTGAATGGATGTATGACTATGTGTATGAAAAATACCCATTCTTTAAAGCGAACTTCCTGAAGTATCCCTCAAGGAAGCAACAGGTGAGCAGTAAAACAGTTACCTTGAATTTTGAGGTCTTCTGGCTTCCAATTCCATTTCTAACTATCTGGATGTGAAAGGGATTTCCTTTCAGAGCTTAGTTTGTGGGTGATTGTAGCCAGTGTTGAAGCCAATGTTGCACAAGCAGATTTCTAATCATACATCTGGACCTCCCCTTCCACTCCTGCTCCTTGCAGGTCCCTCAAAGTCTGCTCTACAGCGCCACCAACCCCAAGCAGGTTTTGAGGGGCATGCAAGGGTGAAGTCTTATTATGTAGCCAAAGTCCATTTCACTGGCAGGCAAACATAATTTGCTGTACCTTCAGCTTTAACTTTACAACTTGTCATACTCAATTTTTTGACATTGTAAAATTTTGTAACATGACCTCAGTAGCAGCCTTTCATGTTGCCCCAGAGTAGTCCCAAAATCTCAAGTCCTCTGGAGTAAAGTTTCTGAATTTCAGTGTTTGCTTGAAGAGCATCTAGAGTTGGAGGCAATGTTTATTACATACAGGATATCTTTTGTTAACTTCAGTACTCATGTCCTATTTTATACATGGCCAGTTAGTAATTGTTTTCATTATAACACTAAATCACATTTAGATTATTATTGTTACCATATTTTTCCATATAATATGACATTTTTTTCTGGGGAAAAATCAGTGATAAATTTCTTACTTTAATAGGGGTCGTGTTATACACAAAAAAATATGGTAATTAAATTTCCACATCACTCTTCAAGGATCACAGCTTGGTTTACAGTATAACACAAAAATACATAATGTAGTAAGAAATGAAAACAATAACCACTCCAGCATAAAGGCCATAGATTATTTAGCCAAAGGCCTGGGAGAAAAGGTGTGTTTTTGCTTGGCGCCTAAAATAATGTAACAAATGCACCAGGTGAGCCTCTCTGGGATGAGCATCCCACAATCTTAAAGACTGAGCAACTTGTTTGGCCTCATGGAAATTTGTTAAAAGCAAAACTGGAATACAAAACTCTACTAGGACCAATAGTTAGCTAAAAACAAATGTGACTGCAGGTATAAAAACTTCTTTGGAACTGTGCCAGTGATTTAATAGCTGAAAATACCTATTTGCCCAAATTACTGAGCCACTGTTCTGACTGCTTTCTGTGCTTTTCAGCTCCACTTCATCTCCAATTACCTAGTTGCATCTCAAAGTGGGTTTGAAAATCTGAGCAATGAAGATAAGTCCAAAATAGAAGAAGAAATGTTGGTTGAAGTAAACAGGTAACTTCATTCTGAATTTACTGTATCTGATCCTGTTGCTGAATCTTGCTTTCAGTGAAAATGTAAATTGTTCATGCTGTCTTCAGAAATCTTAGCAGTGTTTAATCTAGCCTGTGCTCTAAAATGGTTAATTTTCAGCATTGAACATCTAGAAGCTATATATCCTTAAAGTAGGACAAGTGGAGACCCATATGGAATATTACCCATAATCATTTGTCCTGACTGGTTGAGTTCATTTGCTGCCTGCTTTGAGAACAGCTGCTCCGATTTCCTAGAACTGAAGCAGCGGGGGCATCCATTGGTTAAAATCACAAAAAGCATTCACTCAGGGACATTTTTAGTTCTAAACAGCAATTCAAAGTATTGTTGTTGATCTTGAAAGCCCTAAATGACGGTTCTCGGATACCTTAGGGGCCATTTTCTCTCATTCCAGCCTTCCAGTGCCCTAAGAGGCCCTTCTGTGGAGAGGCTGAGGTAACATTGGTTGGCATGAGGGCTTTCTCAGTGACTGCACCCAGATTTTAGAGTACCTTTCCCCATGAGATCTGTTTGGACATCCTGCTTTTTCAATGACTGGTTAAAAGTTCCCTGTCCTGGTAAGCATTTGTCTTGCTGGGCATGAGAGTTTTAGGGGACGGACCCTCACTTTTAGAACGTTTATCTGCTGAACCTGCATGGCAAATTTCTGCATTGCAGGTGGTTGGAATAGATGACCCTTAGGATCCCTTCCAACTCTACCATTCTACGATTCTGTGAACCTGATTTCTGTTTTTCATGCTTTTACTTTATTTTTATGACTGTGGTTTTAGCTGTTAGAAGCTGCCTTGAGTAGTGCATATGTTCTGGAAGGGTAGAGCATAAGTTTTCTACAATAAACAAATCACTCCGGAGGCAGAGTGAGAACACATCCAGAGTTGTCTTCTTTGAGAAGTTGCATTTCTTATGTATCCTGTATGGTTGAAATGAGCATGCTGTTGATGTAACAAATCCTAGACAACTTCACTTTGGTTAAAAGAGGCAACAGTGAATTTTACATTATATACTAGAACGTCTAAAAAAAATACATTGTGTCTTGACAGGTTTGCCCTTGCATCTCATTTCTTCTGGGGTCTGTGGTCCATTATACAGGCAAAGATATCATCTATTGAGTTTGGGTACATGGTAGGTCTTCAAACTTTAAATTCTTAATGCTCAGCAGTGTGATTACTATGTCCATGTAATCTAGATTACTCTACCTGATAATTATCCCCTACCAAGCCTATGTTTGTACATCATTCAGTCTAACTGCCAGCCAGCCAGGACTGATCTTTGTTGGTGCAATACTGGAGTAGGTAGTGTATACAAGACCTTAATGAAGGAGCAAGAACTTCCTCCACAAAAGAGCCACATTCCCTCAGGCGTAATGTGTCGGGGGCCGGAGGCAAAAGTGGGGAGGTCACAGGTGTGCATGCACGTAAAAATGAATGGATTCAGGATGGTTGGATAGATAATACTTCCCCCCTGTAATTTGTCTTGGGAGAGAGGGCTCCCATTTGTTCTAGTGGTAGTTCCCCCCCACTGTAAATTGCAGGTTTGGGGCGCCTGCTCTAGTTTTAAAGCCAGAGTGGAGAGAGAAAAATGTTAGTCTCCTGAATTTGCTGCATTTCTGAGCTGGCAAGGGAGACAGGCGTCTCTCCAGAGACAATCTTGAGGAGGAGGGGAGGGAAGGTCTACCTGCCCAGATAAAAATATTCACTGGACCCAGAGGCTCACTGGACCCTGCCTTTATGGATGCTGTTCTTAACACCCCAAAGAGCTGTCCATTGACATTACAGATGCCTTGCTTCAGTTATCTCATCAGTTTGATTTCTCCCATCTTATTATTGCTCTTTGACTTATTTTGAAAAATATGCCTGTAATATTCAGTGAGAAGACTTTGAGTCGAAATGTAAATGTAGTTATCCTTTGCATCCATATTGTATCAGTAAAGATTTAACATATGTGACAGCTGCATTCAAGGCAGGCGAAATGTGATAGTTTGGCATTCTTTAATTGCTCTGGCATTAGGACAGAATACAAAATGGCTCAACGATAATACTTTTACATCACTTAGGACTATGCACTCTCAAGATTTGATGCCTACTTCGACCAAAAGAGGAAGCTGAAAGTGTGAAGGTTGAAGACTGGACAATCTGTTTCTGTACTGTATAAGGAAGGCAGCTGGGCAGAAATTCCACTGTGCTTAGGCTACTGTAGTTGTAATGAAGGTTTTGCAAATTCCAACTACTCGGATGCAATGCTGAAGACTGCACAAAATGGCTAAGTTTACTTTTTTTTACAGTTTCATAAGTCCTTGGAACGAGAATTGACAGCTGAAGTATAATATAACAGTGCAATATCAAGCTTTTTAATCTAGAAGGTATTATGAGGGAAACCTTGAGTTTTAATGTGAACCATCCCATACTTCAAGAGTAAACAGTGTTAACTGTGGGTACCTATTTTAAGTAAGATATTTTTATCAAATTATCTTAATGCATTCTACATTTCTAGCATCAATGGGAAAACCACAATTCTGTTTAGGGGAAGTTGATATACTGTGAATTTTGGCTGAAAACCCATTTGAACAGAGGCTGTTCTTATGGGATAGGTCAAACCATTCATCTCCAGAAAACTACTGGTGAACTAACACTAAAACATAATGGCTAAAAACCAACGAAAGGGTGCATTCTGGCTTCTCTTTCCATGCAGACTAAGGTAGCTTTCACATTCTGATATCTCAGTAGAACAAGGTACAACAGCTGCATCTCCAACTGGAACGCACGAATTGCTGTCCGGTTAGCTCATTCCACATCTCTGACCAAGGATGTGCATTCACTGCCCAGCAACAGTCCTGCAGTATTGCATTGTTGTACAGGATGTTCCCTGCGCAGGCAGCACTGGGATGAGTGCCTTGAATTCCTCTACCTGCCCCTCTCTGGCTTGAGGGAGGAAGAGAGGGGCAAATGAGATGGGGAGCAAGCGAGGAACATTTGACCAATTGTGGCATGCTGGTGCCTTGTGGGGGCACATGGCTCCTTGTTTAAAACCCTGCTGCTTTCCCCATCAGATAAGTGGATGTTTCTTGTGCAGAAAAGACATTAAAATATATACGTGAACTTTACAATAAGTGTATGTTACTTTGAGAGCTTCTAGAAACATATCTTTTACCATCCTTATTTGACTTGTGCTTTCTGCTAACATGTATTGTACAAATAAACTTTTTTAAAGTCTTTAACCTTTTGCTCTCTTTGGTTCTTACTATGTGGCACATGTCATTTAAATTTTACCAAATTCTCTGAATGAAAGGTAAATATGGATATTGTAGCATGCCACAAATGAAAGCGAGCTTGAGGCTTTTATGGTGTTAAGTGTGAACTTGTAATAGCACAGAAATGAAAGATTCCTCATGGTGGGCTATGTTGATCTCAAGTCCTGTGTTGAATTCGAGCCAGATACAACCCAAAAGGTGGGAACTAAAATAATAATGCCTCTTAATAAGAAATAGCCAGGTGACAAAATGTAATGGTAAGAAGGTTCTGGTAGTTAGGGGGAAATGCAGCAATAAAGATGATTAATTGCTGGCCTTGTTGGGTTGCAGGAGGGATTGTGTTTCATACTTTAGCAGCGTGCTCTATTTTCTGGAAGGATAAAATGATATACAGTATGCAAGTAAACCTGCATGGATCAGTAGGAAAATTCCATCATCCACTGTATTCATGAATTTGAGAGAACTGTGCTGTATATTCCTTTGTTAACCCAGAGTGGGATTCACGTAACCAGCCCCGTTAGTGGAAGCCTTGAGGCAGGCGTCATATTTTTAATGCTCTTTTTTTTAAAAAAACAAGCTTTGCATGTCAAAAGCTCGCAGGTCATAGAAAGGTTTAATGCAGCCTTTGAGATTTACTATAATAGTTTTGCTGCATGTTGGACATTTTTGTAGATGGGAGAGCATTTAGTGATGTGGCCCCTGTTCCTCCACCCCCTGGCAACTGCAATCAAGGGATACGCTCCAGAATGCTACCAGCTCAAGTCTACTATCTCTGAAGTGGTTAATATTAGCCACATTCTACATTAGCTCCTTGCACACACTAGGCAACTTCCTCTGGCCCAGGTGTTGCAGTGAATCCAGTTTGCTCTCACCAGTAGTTTTGTCTGAACAACACAGTGAGTCATCTAGCTGTATGGCACTCAGAGCAGGCACATGTAGATATAAGAACACTGCAGTGAGAATGGAACATGTTTCCAAATGCAAGTGGTTGTACTAATTATCAAGCCCAGCAAGGGAGAGGAAACTCTAATAATAGACTTCTTCCTGAATCAAAAGGAACGGAACACAATTTGTTTTCAAGTCTGATGAACAAGGAAGTTCACAAGGTGATGAGTTTTAAACATAAAAAGGCGCTTGAGGGTGATTGGCCATCTAGGCCTCATCTGGATTTAGCTGCATCAACACTTGCATAAGTGGTGCTACCGCTACTACTTAGTTTGGTGAGATTTACAACACAGATGTTAATAAGCAAAGGGATTCTACAAAAAATAGGCAAAGCAAAGGTAAGTCATCTGATTCCCTCCCCCCTTTTATAAATGATGAGCCTTGGACACAAATTGAAGCAGCAAATGGAAAACATCTCCTTATAGAAGTTGTGGCTTTTCTACCTTAAGCACTTAAATAAATTGAGCAAGTAATCAACTCTTAAAAACTATCCTCAGTGTTTGGGGGAAATGACATGTAAAACCACAGAATTCAACTTTTTGTATCAGGACATAATAGCAATAATTTGTTCCTTAGCAGGCGTTAAAATTAGATAAATACAATACAACCTCAGATGAGCAACAACACATGACATATTACACTGTGTTAGGAAGCTCACTGGGTGACCTTAATCGAGTCACTGTTTCTCAGTCTAAATGACCTCACAGGGTTGTTGTGAGGAAGAAATGGGGAGGAGGAAAACCATGCACACCACCTTGGGTTCCTTGGAGGAAAAGTGTGATAAATTGCAAAAATTAGGTGAACAAATAAAATATTCCTAAATTGGCTCTACAAAATGTTTGTGATGGGGAAAATGAACATCTGTTACTGAAAGAATGGGTTGAATTCATGCTGGGTGCAGTCAGATTGGTGGTAGCATGATTTTGGAGAGCAACCAAAAATGTGATGTCAGAGCAAAAGTATGCCAAATTCTGGTTCGTGGCTTCTGCAGAAAAACTATAACTTTTCAAAGACATTTGGACAAGGGGCAATCAGGGAGTACGGATTTCTTTGCTGTATGGCAATACTTTAATTTTACAAATCAACAAGAAGCACAACAGCAGCTGCTGAAAATTTACCTTGAACTCAGGGAAAGTAAATTGAACTGTCATCTAAATTAAAGATTACTTCCCAAAATGTGAATACTGTGATCAACTTGACCAATAACAACAAAAACCTCTTAAAGTAGAAGATTTATCACAAGAAAGGGCCATGGGAAATAATTTCTCAGCTAGCTGAACAAAAATACAGATAAGGAATCAATATAATGGTAGTTGTTGAAACGGTGGAGTTCACCTAACAAGTCGTGTCAGCGTAAGCCGAGGGTCAGCAACCTTTTTCAGCCGTGGGCCGGTCCACCGTCCTTCAGACCATGTGGTGGCCTGGACTATGTTTGGGGGTGGGGGAAGGAACAAATTCCTATGCCCCACAAATAACCCAGAGATGCATTTTAAATATAAGGACACATTCTACTCATGTAAAAACACACTGATTCCCGGACTGTCCGTGGGCCAGATCGAGAAGGCGATTGGGCCGCATCTGGCTCATGGGCCTTAGGTTGCCTACCCCTGGCATAAGCTCTGCACAAGGTCTTCACTTGCTCAACAGACCTTTGTCCGGCTGAAGACAAGTCAATTCCCTCCCCCCCTGCAGTTAGTAGAGAGTAAATTGCCTCCTGCAACCATCTAAATTAAATGACCTTGAGCTGGAATAAGGCAAACCAAGGATGCAAGTAGATTAAATGTGGGAGAGCCATCAGGATCTTACTATCTATCATCTAAAAAAGCATTTTGTGTGTGGAGGAAGCAGAATAAGTACTGGAGAAAGTGAGGTTTAACCTTCCTCACCATTTTCCTGATTTAAACTAGTTCCTGCCCTGTCTCCAGCTGCTATTTTCCATGCTGGAGAAAACATATAGACACACTGCACTTTGGGGCAGAGAGGCATATAGAAACATGTTAAGGATTTAAAAGCCTCAGTACTGTGCTGCCTGCATGAGTGCTTTGCATTTCACATTTAATGTTTTTTTTACCCAAGATCCGTTATACATACACCCCTAGCAGCACACTTGCTACTGCCTCTGTGCCTGCATTCAAATCTGTAAGGAGCATCTAAAGTCTTCCAGCCTACATGGTGCTTTGGCAGGCATACTGCAGGCTGGGTAGACCCTTAATTCTTCACCTACCTAACGCCCAATTCTGTAGCTAAAAGTTTCCCCAGAATAACCACGTTCTCAGATTAAATTCAATGTTCCCTAGAAAATTGCATTAATCCATGTATCCAGAAATACTTCTTCCCACCACACAGAGCATGTATGTTCATAATGCTTTTATCGCACTTAAATAAGCCCAAGAGGTTCTCAAATTTGTTCACAAAAATAGTCTCATCATAAAAGAATCACATTGAAATCTGGTACCAGAAACAACGCAGTGTCCCTATGGGACCAGGGTTATTCAGTTGTTTTTTCCTGCCATCGTCCTTGTCTTCCCTGGTGTTGCCTCTGCCTACGTCCTCTGAAGCAACAAATGCCTATGGACTTCACTGCTTGTGGCAGGAATTCACAGCCTTCCTTCCACTGTAAACCACAAGACGTTGCTGGCTGAACACTGAGCTCTCTGAACTCCCTGACTTAAGAAGTGCGTCAGCAGGCAGGAGCTTCCTGGACATGAAATGGATTTAAAGTTTTCCTCAAATCTGTCTCGGAGCACACTGTACCTACTAAGTACAGTGGTACCTCTAGTTACGAACTAATTTGTTCCGGAGGTCCGTTCTTAACCTGAAACTGTTCTTAGCTAGAGGCATGCTTTCGCTAATGGGGCCTCTAGCTGCCGCTGGGGCAAAGTTCTCAACTCGAGGTAACTCTTCCAGGCTAGCAGAGTTTGTAACCTGAAGCGTTTGTAACCTGAGGCATTTGTAATTTGAGGTACCACTGTATGAGGTTCCCTAATGCTCAGAATGAAGCTTGAATTTAAAACTTCCCACATGGCCCATGATTGTGACTTGTTCAGTGTTAAATACAGATGCCATTATAATCAGCCCCCAGCCAGCATGAAAATGAATGAGTGGAGCATCTTATTGAACATGACAATCCTCTTATATGAAGGCACCATCTGTTTGAAGAGCTAGCCAGTCCAAGACCAGCATGATCCACAGTTGTCCCTCTTTCCTCCCCCATGAGGGCCTTTGATTCTCACTTCGGCCATCGGATGAGGTTGATTTGATCCCCTAACCCATGTTCCCTATTTAGCTCTTCACTCACCCCTTCTTCCCTGGCCAGAATGCGTGTGCCATTTTGTGACTCTCCTTGCTGGCCCTGCAAATGAACCACAGAGACTGGGTTAGGAGGAACAAACTTTACTTTGCAATGAGCTGCTACCAAATTAGTATACAAAAAAAACCTGAAACTAGTCAGCTTTTCCTGCTGGTCTCACCCAGAATTCCCCCATGCAACCATTTCTAAAAGTCTTAATTCCCGCTCACGTTACACTTGACAGCAGACTGAAAAGTATTGCATTTCTATAGAAATTGTTTCTAAATTGGCATCTATATGTTTAATTAGCAAGTGAAAATAACTCCTCTTTTTTGGTGGTGCATTTCCTCTTGTTTGGCGATGTTTCAGGGACCACCCTAGTAGCTCCCCTCAAGTCTGGTAGCCATTTTAAAGCACAGAAAATGGCCGATAGCCAGCAGTTTCTCCACCCAGCTCCCCATCTTTAATGAGTTTGATGGGCTTCTATAAATATCACTTCAGCACTAAAGAAGCGGAGGGAATGATTCCCTCCACCCTGACCCTTTTCTTTCCCTTTGGGCAAGTTCTTTCGAGGTGTGTTTGTGAGGAAGCTCATGACACAGAGATGGGAGAGGAGGAGGAAAGATTTCTTCAGCAAGCTTTGCCAGATCGCCGCTCTTCCTTTCTATACACAATGCCAACTGCTTTGTTTCAAGGCCCAGTGGCAGCACAGCCTGGCTCTGAGGCTACAACACACTAGCCCTGCTATTCAAAATGCAATCCATGCTCACTTGCCCTGCTGCCAAAGTGAAGTCAGTGTTGAGAATAAATAGCACGAGGAGCGTGGGAAGGAGAAGTGGAAAGGGGGGGGTGTCAAATTGGGATGCACAACACATACTCGCTCTTTATATCTTTTGTCTTTTGCTGTTAGTTTTGCCTCCTCTGAGCTGGAACTTGCACAGCCATGGCAGATTTCTGTGTGCAAGTAGCAAAGGCTTGTAAGGAATTCTGCCCTGTTTCATCCAATCCTGGGGCACAGCAAGTTGGGAAACAAAAAACCTTGGTGGGGTATAAGAATGTCCACAGTGCATGGCAGGGCTGCTACAGCCCAGGGATGAGTTTTACAGATCTGTGCGACTAGAGCAACATTACAGGACCGGATGAGTTCTTTTGTGTTTAATCTGTAGAGCTCTAGGGAGCTGGGGCTCTATGCTTCATGCATTCTGATTTCTCATAGATAGATAGATAGATAGATAGATAGATAGATAGATAGATAGATAGATAGATGATAGAGTCTAGCCAAAGCCATTACCAACGATTGCCTTTCAGGTAGAATCAAGACTACGTTCAAACCCTTTCAAAATCACAGAGCCAGTGGTTGAATTTGGGCTTGGGAGAATACAGACTTCTTCGGCCAATTCAATGGTGTCTGTGGTCTAGCTAAATGCAATTGTGCCAGGATCAGGTGTTCCTGAGCCTGCCTCTGTAACAGAACAAAAGATACGCAGTGTGGCACTGTGCAAGAGAGTGAAAAGCCTACAATGCAGGGCAGTCCAACATTTCATACCAAGTGGGCTGCAAGAGTTCTTCAACACAATGCCTTGTCTTGCAGGGCAGTAATACAGGGATGGCTAACGTTTTTTGGCCAAAGAACCATGGGGGGGGGAGAGAGAATGTGCCAGTAGTGGGTGTGACCGCTTCACATTTGCTCTCGCTCACACACTCTTGCAGGAAGATACCGGTACACACATAGGAATGAATCCCTCCCTCCACAGTTTATCTATGCAGATCAGAAGAGGTGGGTTATTACCCCATCTTTCCTTATCAAATGACAAATTGAACAACTAGGAAAGGAGTACTTGGCATTCCCATCAGGGAAATGGGCAGCACCCACCCCAGCACTGTGTCTATTTTATTTTTGTGTCTGCTGCCAAAATCAGCAGGGAGTGGGACATAGAAATTTGCCAGAGGAGCCCCCTCAAACGGGGACTTAGCAAGCCCTACGCTAAACAACTAAAGCAGGCAGCTTCCTACAGTGTAGGTTGCCATCCTGCAACCTACACTGCGAGTCCCTGAGCATTGCACCCATAATGGTTTTGCTCTCTTTGTCAGCCATGTAAGGAGAGGCAATAGGTTTGCGTTGGTTTCCAGCAAAATGGGATGTGCAGTGAACCATCTGTTTTGTCCGGTGTCCCAGCTCCAGAACAGCACGTGCCACAGAAGGTAAGAAATAAACAGAGGCTTCAGGCCATACTATTAATGCCTGAGTCGAGAAGGACGTGTGACCAGTGGGTGGGTAGGCCTGGCAGAGTTTACATTCCCCCAGAAGCTGAAGAGATTATATCCAGTGTCACAATTCTGGCCAACATAGCCCATAAATAGCACACTGAATAAACTTCATTTGCCTTGCCAGCCTTCACAGAATGATTTAAGGAGCACACTTAGTTGCACTTTTGCACAGTGCCTCTATGCAAGGCCGAATACAGAGAGAAATCTCCCTAATGTCAGTGAGAAGCTAAATAGTTTAAAGTTCATCAACACAAGAGCCTGAAAATTCCTTGAAATCGGTTACCATAGGAAACAAGACTTGGCAGGAACCTTAATGGCTACGATACAAAAGTGCGCTTGGATTTTATGTTCTTCAGGCTGCTGGGTTTTTTTTTAAGCTGAAATACATGTCGCACCATGTTCTTGACATCATCCTGAGCATAAACAAGTAAATCAAAAGTGAAGCCCACCAAGAGTGTAGAACCACACCCAGTTCTATGAAATAATTCTCAGAAACGACATGAGGCTAGCAGCAAACAGAACAATCAGCCTACCCTGCACTGTGATATTAACAGCTTCCATTTGTAACTTGGTTTCTCACTGAATTAAATTCACCTAAATTGTGCAGGGAACCATTTTTCAGATGCAGCTTGCCAAAAAGTGCAGCCTCCATGCCATCCCATTTTTCATGGCTTACCACAGCTCTGTATGCGCATGTGTGAATCAACCCTAAGGCTTGTTTCACTGTGAGATAAGAACATAACAGCAAGAGAAATGCAAGCATGCATGGGGCACCCATAGTAGAGCCCACTATTTGTATTTCTCCAAGAACAGCACCTGTTTAACCCTAATGCCACTGCCATGATGCCAACCAGGCAAACCCAAATGCAGTGTGTATCCTCCCCATGGGAATCCTTTAAAGAATGGACAATCCCAACAAAAACACTTTGAAAATAGCCTGAAGTTTTTCTTAGGGGGTGCTTTAGGAATTTGACGTTTGTTTCCAGTGCCAGCAATGGTGTTAGCCACACACACACTTGTGTATACACACACACAGGGCCTTCTCCTCAGCTAATCTGCATGATATATCATCTCATGGTTGAACCAATAGCTCGGAAGAGGGCAATATTCATCTCCATCAGGGCACTAGGTCTGCATCAGGTGTGTGGGGAACTCTTGGCCTGCCAAATGTTGCTGATCTAGAACTCCCACAATCCCTGTTCACTGGTCATCCTTGTTATAAGGTGCATAATCTCTGTTGTTTCTTCAGCTTTGTAAACCGCCTTGTGTATAATAATACAGCAAGGCGGTTTACAAATTAAAAGCGAAATGAAATGAAACTACCAAATTTATATTGGCATAAGCTTTTGTGGACAATGATCAAAACACAATTGATCATGAAGCAGACCCTAGCCCACAAACACTTATGCCAATATAAGCCCATGGGCATTTCTAAACTATTGTGATTTGGAGGTGGGATCCAGTCACATGTCAGCAAATTCAGACTGCATAATTGAAGTTGATTTGGAACACGGGTGGAACTCCGGTTCCCGCAAAAAGGATATTTTTTGCTGAAAGGAAACTGAAGGGAAAATGCACTAGAAAGTATGGGACAACAATTGCTCTGTCATATAACCTCCTTGCAAATAAATCAGGATGAATGCTCAAGAAACAGGCTGTCTGGAAGCAAGCAAGCCATCTTTAAGGTGCCAAAAGACTTCCTGTTGATTTCACTAGTGGTCTTCAGGGTGCTATACTAGAGGACAACAAATATAATAAGGGATCCCACAGCCGTTACATGAACAAACAGGGCTGAATATTGAGTTAAAATTCTGCCCCTTCAGCACTCCAGTGCAAGTTATAATGAAGGCACAAGGTGAAGGAAAATGGAAGGCACTGCCAGGGTTTATACATGCTCCATGATTCTCAGTCAAGAACATACAGTTCTGGGACAATCAGACCAGCACACCATACTAATGGTCCACTATTTGAAGGCAGTCATCCTACACAGCATCATGGAATTACCATATTTATCTCTAGAAGGATTCAATATCCTCAGAGTTCTTTGTAGATATACCACTGGATACTCAAGTCCACCTTAACAGTTTAGTCACCAGCAGAGCTGTAGCATGAATTAAAGGTTTCATAATGGGAGTGTTAATGGTTTTGATATTCTATTCCTAGTTCCTTTCTCCTAGGAAGCAAACATGAATAGAAAACTACCCATTTACTGCAATAAATGATGCAGGAAGAGTATATTGATGTAAGAATCCTCACCTGCTGACTTCACTCAAGCGGCAGTGATTAACATCCAGTATGAAGATCCCGTTTCTCGTTTCACCCCACAATGATTTTATTAAATTGTAGGTTCAGGAGGGCGCCAAAGTCTTCCAAGTCCAGCTCTGCCAGGCCCCAGGGAAGATTTCTTACCACAACACACATACCCCATAATCCTGTCCACAGTGTAGTGCATAATGCAAGGAATCAGAGCAAACAAGGTTAAGCACCACATCAGAGGACCTTCAAATTAGCCAGCTCCAGATAGCTCAAGAAAGTGAGCCACCCCACATTCTACAGGAGAAATAAAAAGGATTAACTAAGGCAGGGGTAGAGATATTGCTGGGCTACAACACATTACCACCAACCAACAGCCTTGCCAGCTGAGGCTGATGGGGGTTATATTCCAAGATGATCTAAAGGGCACCACATTGGGCACCCCTAACCTGAGTAGTAGAAGAGTCTGAGAGGATACAAAATCACACAGTGGAAGGTGCCAGAAAATTCATAGCAGTTTTTCTTGTGAAAGGGGGATATATATGTGTGTCAGTTGGCTTTATGTTAAAAGCAATCAGATCAGTAAACCAGGGGTTTGCTGACTTGCTTACACATTTACTATGGAGGGTCAGCGGTCACACAGGAATTTCTTTTTACTTAGCCATTCAGTTTTCTATCTGCTTCTAGCAAAGCAGCAGCAGGGCAAGGAGTTCACATAACTCAGAGATCAGCCTCCTTACCGTTCATTCACTTATGCTGTACTTCCACATTTAGCCTGCCCCAGGGTCACAAAAGTCTGAATTCAAATACTGCATGTTTATTTTTAACTTCTTGAATGGCTAAGCAAAAGATCCCTGATAGGCACACTAGGACATTTAGCTTCCACATTCAGCGGGAAGCAGATCTGTTCCTGAGATTCCACACAGCATGTAACGTAGCGTAATATCCCTGATACGGAAGGGGGGGGCATGTCTTCTTCACCTTCTTCTTCGCTACAATATATCCACTTATTTCCGAGTCCAATTGTCAATGTCAAAAGGGCCTAAAATCTATAAAATTCATAGAAAATCAACGTGCCAATTTGCTCAATTTCTCTAGCACTCCATGATCAATTTCTCTAGGACTCCCCTGTCCTCCATAATCCCTCGAGCAAGGTGTCAAGACCCTGATCCTGTCAAATCACTCTGCCAAGCCTTTCCTCCGGGCAATGCCAGGTGGCAGACTATGCATACATGGACCATTGTCTTCTCATCACCGGTACTCAGGATGTACTTATCTGTGCATATCTCCAGCTCTGCATATTCCCCTCCCTCCTCCATATGTAATCTGTGTAACCCAACCTCTCCTTAATGTATTCATGATGTAATTGGGATGTATTTTGCACTGTATTCTGGGACATGGAGGGAAGTTTTAAAAGTTCATGTCACCCCTTTCTCACTGTTCAATCTCGCCTTGAACCTGTTGCGCAATAAACTTGGATCTTCTGCAGCTTGCTCCTGTCTCCGGCTGAGCTCTTTTTCCTCTGCAGGGACCCTCGGACTTAGTCCAACGAGCTGGGTGGCAGAGCAGCCTCGCACCCAGATTTTACCGTAACAATCCCCCATTACAATCTAGCAATGCTCACCACCCCCAGGGTAAACACTAAAGCAAGTTTGTATTTTGTCTTTAACTTTCATTTGCATGCTTTTTTTTTTAACACAAAATCAAAACAATTAAAAGAGAGAGAAAAGACAAATTCCAGTTATTGAAAAGCAATGGGAGAAGGGAATGGACTACAAGGTACATAATGGCAAAGGGACAAGAGGTTCAAATCCTGTGGCTCATCACTTTGGTAGTGGAGACTTAATCTGATCTCCAATTCCTCTTTCTCCCAAATCTGCATGGAAAAATGTAATCTTTTAGATTACTGTACTGTTGTAATGTGCACAAATAGCATCTAGGGGCCTAGGAGCCAACTCCTAGGGGCCAAGGTCCCTTTGCCCCCCCCATAAAATATTTGAGGGCCTCCCCACAGTTGAGGGGAATTCCCATTCAAATGGTGTGTGTGCTGTGTCACATGATTGATTATGCGGAGCAGGGTTTATCTCCCCCCCCCCACACACAATATTTTATTCAATATTGGCTGATTAACATTCTGTGGCCTTTTAAATGTGTTTGTGGGAGGAGGGTTATTTGTGCTTGTTTTTTGCTTTGTGATCTATTTTGTGTTCTCATTTTAAGTTTTTATGTTGTAGATCGCCCTGTGATCTTTGGATGAAGGGCAGTATACAATTATTATTATTATTATTATTATTATTATTATTATTATTAAGCATACAGGCTTTAGGGCCCAGTTGAAAAGTCAACAATTATATCTGGGATAGGTATTTGCAATAGAAGTCAGCGGTTGTTACATATTCTGCACTCATTCAGAATCCAAATGAAGTTCACTGACATTCTATCTCAAATGGGTGCTGCTTATTAAAATTGACACGGCTTCTAATTTATTTATTTATTTATTTATTTATTTCACCCTATTCAGCAACAAAGGCTCTGAGGGCAGGGCACAGCAACAGTAATAATACAATAAAAGCAAAACAAGAATACAAAAACCAACTGAAACTGACGCGAGGACAAATATAAGACACCTTCACCCCGGTATGGCTCCCCTTTATCCCATACATAGCCCAACAAGTCAATGACAAAAACCCACCAACAGCATACAAATCAATATGGCTAACCTGATCCAAAACACCCACCCACCCCACTCACACATGAAAACAAAGACCACCACAGCCAACCACAAATGAATATCCACACCCTAGGCCAACCCCAACCTCTCTCACCACCAAAGGAACACAAGTGAACAGCAAAGAACCTGCACAAGCAATGCTGACACCAAACCCTACATATAGTAAGTAAAACAGAAACATCGCCACCCGACCCCACCCATCTTTCCCCACCACCTCTTTCCCCCTTTTCTTCCTAATGTCTCAACAAATGAAACTGACGTTAAAATGTTACATGGGGGGGGGGGAATATGAGAGAGAGACATTGCACACACTTTTGTAAATCAAGAAAATCTTTAATAATAATAATAATAATAATAATAAAAAGAATACAAAAACCATTTCCATCCAAACATGAAAAAGCACAATAAAATGGCACATCTTAATAATGAAAACTCAGCAGACAACCACAGATAGATATATACGGATGTGGGGGGGGGGAGAGAGAGAATCAAGCATGGGAACATTTAAAAGCTCTTTGTCTGGCACTGAAATGATATAAACACAGGCACTTTGCAAGCATCCCTGAGAACACTGCAGAGGTGGCGTACCAGAAGCAAAAAGACTCTCTCCGGTCATCACTTACTTTGAATGACTAGGGCACCCCAGTTCATATTAACATCACAGTGACTGAGCAGACCACTAGGGAGTAAGACAGTCAAACAAACATCTGTCCACTAAACTATATAGGGCTTTAAATCTCAGTACCCACAAGTTGAACGGACTCTGAATCCCATTGGGAGCTGGTCAATCTGCTAGCATGAACTGGAAGAGTAGAGGCAGCGTGGGGTGGGCACACAGTGGGTTTTCATCACTCGTGATGAAAAAAGTGTCTTTAGCTTTGCTTTCATCTGTATTAGATGCTCCCTTATATTATCATTATTTCTTGAATTTATATACTGCCCTATACCCGGAAGTGTCAGGGCTGTTCAGGAACACAGGAACTGTCAGGAACACAGGCAGCTGCTTCCTACCAAGCCCAGCATTGTCTACACTAACTGGCAGCAGCTTCAGAGTTTTCAGACGGGAGCCTGACTTGGAGTTGCCAGGGAGTTGGAGCTGTCTACCCCTGAGCCACAGCTCTCCCTTCACTACTATGCTGGCAACTATGCAGGCCCTCATGCAGAGGTCTTCCCCACATATGTTAGCTGTGATCTTTTTAACTGGAAATGTCAGGGATCCTACATGGGATCTTCTGCACACAAAGTGTGTGCTCTGACACTGAGCTATAGCCTCTTCCCAGCTGTAGGCCAAGTGGCAGAAAATGTGGCAAAAGAACTTCAGTTCAAAATGGAGAATGAACACAGGTTTCCTATGCAATCCTAGGCATCCCATTCCTCTTCCTCTCCGTGTCCAATTCATCCCTTGACTATTTTAATGGCAAGGGGGTGTCTGTGTTTTCTTAGTGTGTTTTTAGCCCCAGTTGCAGCCACACCATGCTGCCATTAGGTTCCCCAATGCAGTGCCCGTGAGCGCAAATGGAGCCCTCAGAGCACCCACCTTTGGCACCAATAAAAAAATATACAGTTATTTTGGCTTTTGGCTTGTTTGTTTGGCAGGAGAGTTGCCTGCTTTTTTCTTAGTGTCACGGGGCACATGTGGCTGTTTCGTCTGGGGTTTTTTGCGGGGGCTGGGTTCTGAACATTGCCAGTTTTTCTTCTGTGAAATGGGTCTTTTTTTTGGTGCCCACAACAGTTTATTTGATTTATATCTATGCCCCTCGGCCCAGTATCCTTGTTTGCTATAAAGTACAATGGCACAGTGGCCGTGATGGGGGAAATCCTTTTCTTCAATGGAAATACCTGTGAGAATGAAAAGAAATAAGTTTTTCATGAAAGAAGCCACGTGGCCTCTACTACTGCTGCTCTGACCAAACTCTGCCGGTCATTATTCACCTCTGCTTAAGAGGGCTTGCTTGGATGCTGAAGCTCCAATGTTAAGGAGGAAAGTTTGGGCACATCCACATAACTGCGAAATCCTCCTTTTAAATGAGCAAAGGGTGCCACTTAGCTACAGGGTGCTGGATGGACTGTGCCATGCGATGCCAGTGGTCATTCATATCGTTGGGTCCTCGTTTCCCCAGCACAGCCTGTCCTACAAGCTGCTTGCTTCTGGGACGCAGCTCATAAATGGAAATGAGGAGAGCACAATCCCAAACTATAGGCTGAGGCAGGTGGAACAGGAACGTTTCATTGAAGACAGTAATGGATGTGAGGGTCTTGGGCTTGGATTTCTGATGCTTCTGCTTATGGAGATTGCAGAAGACATTGATCCTTGCATATATACCTGGAACAGAAAGAGCATCAGAAAGAGTGGCAACATGAACAATTATTGTCCCAAGATTACAATTATTCCTCTGAACTGGGCAGAGATTTAATAATTTATCTTTTCCTTGCATTGAGGCTGAGAGGGAGGAATTTGATGATTATTGGAAGAAGCAATACCTTCTATATCTGTGAGAGGAAGGACTACAAATGTCTGTGACACAGCCATACAGGAGAGGCAAAAGGAGGAAGAATTGAACACTGCAAATGAGATATAATGTGCTAAGGCTTCAGAAGCACTAACAACAACATACTCTGGAGCAAACTGGATATGTAAAAACCAGAATACCTCGAAAGCTTTCTTTAAGGAAGACCCCAAAATTCTTGAGCTTTTTTTTTTTTTAAGGAAAACCCAAAAGGGCAAAGTGTCATTTTTTGGAAATTCACCCCACCTTCGAAATCCCAGTAATGTCCATGAAAATCCAGGTGTATGGTAGCCCTAGTTCTAGAGATCTTTTGGAAATTTAGATAAACATGAAAGTCATATTCCAGTCAAACAAAAAAAGCAAGCCTGTAGTCCTCATCTTTGTATGGAAAAGCCTTGTAGTTTTGTATCTGCTGGTGTCAGAGATCAAAGCTGGACTTCTATTTATCAGAAGATGAGGGTCCGGGTCCCTATATAGTTCCCCCACTCCCTTTAATTATTATTATTTGGTCATTTCTCCAGCCCACCTATCTCAGTTTTTGGGCTCTATTGCCTTTCAGCAATATGCTACATCCATTCTCTTCAGTCACACCTTTGGACCACTTCCTGCACTACAGCCTGAAACAACTTCAAGGGGACAGAGATATTGAGCTGGGATTTCAATATTGACTTTATGCTTTTAATGCATGGGGTGAGGAGAAAATGATCATTTCCCAAGACACTCTCCAACTTCAACTATTACTGCTACAGTGTCTGTAGAACTTTAATCTGGCTCTAATGATACCAAGACTCTACATCTTTGGGTCAGTTTTTATCAACATATTCAAGAATACACCTCTCTTGTGAGTCACCTCTTTGCAGGTGGGACAGCAGGTCAGAAGGAGGCAGCACCCAAACATCAGGCAAAGAACAAGAAAACAGATATATTTACGTTTCTCTGGACTGTTGTACAAGAAGGCAGTTTTCACTTTCAGTAGCCCAACCTCTATCTTCTGAGAGATCGGAAGACACTTCAGTGACACAAGAACTTCTCCGACTGTGTCCTGTGAAAAGATGTAAGGGAAACGCTGGAGGGGAAGGCCAGTAAATCCACTTGCAAATCTCCTTCAGCCTTACCAACCTTGAGGCCCAGGAATTTCCTTAGGATTGGAATGGGGGAGAGAGAAATCAGCTATGGCTTTTTGCCACCCGCTTTTTATTTTGCGACTGTTTCTTACTCTGTTGCTTCTATGAGCAAGGGGTGGCAGTTTCTTCCAGTAGATGCTTGTGGGCAACAATTCTTGGTGGTGAAAGGTATTAAGTTGTTCAAAAGCCACAGAGTGAAAGTTTACTTGGCACAGAGTGGGCTACTCTAAGTGAAAAACTGGGTGGGAACTATTACTAAGGCCATTGGTTGTTTAATCTGGTTGAATGTATTGTGTGCATGTTTGTGTTCTACCCAGGTATTTGGTTAAACGGGCTTAATTTTTGTCATTGTACTTTTGCTTGTTTTCCTTACAACAGAATAGTTAATTTCTTGTTTATTTGATTTGGTAAGACTCAGCATGGATATTGAATTCCCTCGGGCCTGTTGTCTTTTACATTTCATCTTGTTGGTTTCAGCCTGGTTTTCTAGTTTCCCAAAATTACATTAAATCTTAATTCTGTCTTTTATGGTGTTAGCTATTCCTTCCAGCTTTGTGTCATATGCAAATTTATAAGCATCCCATCTATAAATGGGAGCTCTGCAGCTCTGGTAATGCACGAAACATGTCTTCATAATTTTGAGAATTTTCTGGGTGATCTCTCTATGTGGCAGTCTGCTTGTGTGACAGAAATCCACTTGCACAAAGGGACTTACTATTTCTCTTTTTCCACTCTCCTCTAACCCCTCCCCACCAGGCACCCTCAAAATCATTTCTGGAGTATTCCCTCAACACTTGGGAGCAGATTTTGTGGGTGAATTGAAGGCTGCAGGGGTGAGAAAGGGAAGTAGATGCCCCGTTCCAAGAGCAAGTGGCTGCTTGCACTACTCGTGATCTCACCTTCTGTATCAATAACCTGGAATTTTTATTTTGTAATAAAAAATTTAATGTAGGATTTTGAGAATTCTCACAAAGTAATGAAGAAAACCCACAGCTACCTTTGTCGCTTTCTGTAATTCTTCACAGAATTCGATCTTTCTGGAAGTATTAAGTGCATTCAGAGCTATTCTCACTTCCCCCAGAGGTATATGCCGGGAATATCTGTCAAAGTGTTTAACCTATGGAATAATTGACATCATAAAATAATAACAATAACAATAATAATCTGTATTGATTTATGGTGTTTATTCCTGAAATGCTTCACATGCATTTATCCCTGCAATTCATATATATAGAAATGATGATGATAATAATAATAATAATAATAATAATAATAATAATAATAATAATAACAACAACAACAACAACAACAATAATAATATACAATGGCCCTATAAATTAGGCCGACAGTATTATCCCTATGGATGGTGGACTGAAGAGAGATAGTGGTTTGCTTAAAGCCACACAAAGAGCTCAAAAGTGAGGCGATATTTAAACTGAAGATTTCTACACATAGACCACCATAGTATATGAAGTTTGAAAAGACAAATCAGTAGGTCATAGTCAATTAATCTTTAGTCAGAGTAGACCCATTAAAATTAGTGGACATGACTAACTGAGTGTACTCTGAGAAACAGTTCAGGCTTCCTCAACCTCGGCCCTCCAGATGTTTTGAGACTACAGTTCCCATCATCCCTGACCACTGGTCCTGCCAGCTAGGGATCATGGGAGTTGTAGGCCAAAAACATCTGGAGGGCCGAGGTTGAGGAAGCCTGAGTTACCGTAGTTGATATTTCCTGCAAAGGTCATAAGACCTCAGGGGAATTTCCACTCAGATATGAAACACGGTGTTGAAATTCCAGGCCTTACTCTGCTCACGCAAATTGCTTAAAGAACCTTTTCCTGTGTCACGTAAGTTGACCCTAGATGCTGTTTCTCAGTTCAGGTGTTATTAATGTGATTTCCACATGAATATTTTGCTTTTCATTCTGTATTCCTTCTTGGTTAGTACTGGGAGGGAAGGGCGAGTGCAAAAGTTTGCACTCCATTAATTAATTAATTAATTAATTAATTAATATTACATTTATATCCCACTTTTTCTCCAAGGGGCTCAAGGTGGCATATATGGTACTCCCCCACCCCGTTTTTTCCTCACAACAACATTGTACTTCAAGGCTCGGTGTGGATTTGAACCCTGGCCTTCCAGGCCATAGTACAGCAGTACAACCACTACCCAACACTGGTTTTCTGGGAAATAATCTTCATAACTATCTTACACTTATTTGAACAGACATCCCACCATATTCCATATTATAACACAAGTTCCATGCTGTTGCTTTCCCCATTATCTGATTTGTTCAGTTGCTGCCTCCCTTTCACACTGGGGTTGATAAAAGCACTATTTCGTTCACCTCATCAACGAACACATCAAAATTTTATCCATTTGCTTTTTTGTGTAGCTCACAAAAACAGTTTTCCCTGCATGCAGGATAAAATGTAGGTATAAACCTCCACCAAGCAGCCTGAGAAGCTTGGAGGAGGATATTTTTTTTTAAAAAAAGTTGGCTAAAGAGCCCAATATGTTGAGAAAAAAGGAAACATACGCTGACAGGAAATGCACAAATAGCAGTAATGGGGCACCATGTGTCAAGCCAAGCAAAAGGAAATTGAACAAAGTGGAACAGAGGGCAACCGCATGTACCCCATGGTTGCAGGAAAGACATGCACTTATTGGAGATTTCCACAAGATGGAGGCATTGCTCCATAGGCAGCTGAAAGATCGGCATTTCAGATCTATGATGCACCTAGTTTTTTATTTACAATTTGAAATTATATTGTTACATGCTTTGAAAGGGTTTTCTGCCCCACCCCACCCCTCAAACCACATAACTAAAGCCCTGTGTTTCTTTGAAGCAATTTCTTGCCTCATTTTGAGAACAGCTGCTTCATGTATGAAATGCCATAAAACTTCAGCTTGCAAGTCTCAGTCTTTGTATGATGGTTGAAAGAAGATGTCAGCTAGTTCAGTTGTTCAGTGTTGCAGCTTAGTTAGTTGGTGTTAGGGCAACAGTGATGCTTCACATCTGTATGTACAGTGGTAACTCGGGTTACATAGGCTTCAGGTTACAGACTCCGCTAACCCAGAAATAGTGCTTCAGGTTAAGAACTTTGCTTCAGGATGAGAACAGAAATCGTGCTTCGGAAATGAAGCGGCAGCAGGAGGCCCCATTAGCTAAAGTGGTGCTTCAGGTTAAGAACAGTTTCAGGTTAAGTACAGACCTCCGGAACGAATTAAGTACTTAACCTGAGGTACCACTGTATCTGAAAAGCCTACCAAGCTGAAACTTTCTTTTTTGTGTATAACTTCATCCAGAGTTGTTTTCTAAGCCTATTATTTATACAGCAGATACCTTTCTCTGCTTCTGTATGGTGGCTGGTACTGCAAGCAAGATCCACACTTTCACTGTGTGTGAATCTTATATCAGATTCCCAATGAAGTACCTTGGTTCTCAAACGCCTTGGTTCCCAAACGCCAAAAACCCAGAAGTGTTCCAGTTTTTGAATGTTTTTCGGAAACCGAACGTCTGATGCAGCTGTTGGCTATTGTTTCTGGGGACTTCTGGAACAGATTAAGTTTGGTGCTTTTGTTTTTGCTATTTACTTTGTGTTTTTGTTTTTGAGGCTTTTTCGGTTAATTTGTTTTTGTGACTGTGTGGAACCCAGTTCAGCTACTGATTGATTGATTGTGTGACCGTGGAAATGGATAAAAGCCCCCCATCCACACAATGACTAGAAGAAAAAAAATCATTTTTATCATCTACAATACTGTCTTATTGATTTTATACATTGATTATTGCTTTCATTTCACGGATCAATGGTCTTGTTAGATAGTAAAAATCATGTTGAATTGCTGTTTTAGGGGTTGTTTTTAGAAGTCTGGAATGGATTCATCCATTTTGCATTACTTTCTATGGGAAAAGCGCACCTTGGTTTTGGAACACTTTGGTTTTGGAACGGACTTCCATTAACGGATTAAGTTTGAGAACCAAGGAACCACTGTATACCCCAGCCAATCCACACTTCACAAGATAAAACTTTCCCTAATGAGGCCTCCTGCCGCCATTGCCCTTTCACCGTTCAGATCCCATTCTTAGACTGAGGTAAAGTTTGCAAACTGGGACACTACTTCCGGTTTTGTGGAGTTCGTAAACCGAATTGTTCGCAAACAGGGCTGTTCTTAAACCGAGGTACCACTGTATTTGAATGAATGGTATTAGAAATTGTATTATAATTTGGTATTGTTATAATGAGGCTATTACTGGATTGTAATTGAAAAATTAATAAAAAATATTAATAGAAAATATTTTAAAAGTCTATTTAAAAAAATATGTGGGGAAGAGGAATGGAAGAGAGGAACCTTGGGTGAAGCAGGTCTCTGGGCTACCGAGGAGAGGAATCAGCATAACAGAAGCATGAGAAGGGATCCTGAGGATCCAATTTAACGATTCGATAAAACTATGGAATGAAAGTATTAAATTTACTGCATGTACTGCATTAAAGGAAAATGTTATGAAAATGATATATAGATGGTACATTACACCAGTAAAACTTGCAAAAATGTACAAAACATGTAAGAAGTGTTGGAAATGTAAAGAAAAAGATGGTACATTTTATCATATGTGGTGGGAATGTAAGAAAATGAAAAGCTTCTGGGAGTTGATATATAATGAGTTGAAAAAAATGTTGAAATATACATTTGTCAAGAAACCAGAGGCTTTTCTCTTAGGAATTGTTGGTAATGAAATAAATAGAAAGGACCACAAACTTTTTCCAATATGCAGTAACAGTGGCGAGAATATTACTGGCCCAGAAATGGAAACAAGAACAAATACCAACGTTGGAGGAATGGAGAATGAAGCTGATGCAGAACTTGATAAACTGACTGGGAAGATTAGATATCTATGAGATCAAAAGTTCATCGAGGACTGGGGAAAATTAGTTGAATATGGGAATGTATAAGTGATAACGGAATAACGTTAGTGGCATTCAGAGAAGCTCTGTAACAGCATAAGAAATATTGTAAAAACAAAATATAAGAGGGGGGTAGGTATAAAGGCAATACTGTACCAAAATTTGGAAATGTGTATTTAAAGAATTTAGAATTTGGATGATTGGCAGAGAAGCTGAAGGAAGTCAAAAACCGAAAAGTTTAATAGAAAATGTAATGTGGTATGAATGTATGGAAAATTAATAAAATATAATTTTGAAAAAAAAGAGAGAAGGGATCCTGAGGATCATCTAGTCCAACCCCTTGCAATGCAGGAATATGCAGCTGTCTCATACTGGGATTGAACTGAGCTATCCATGCTGACATCCTTAATATTCTGGGGCATATCCACTCCTTTGAAGCCACGTGCCACTAATTCACCCAAGCCCCCACCTGCTTGCACTGCAGCAACAACCAGGCTAGCCAAGACTCCATTACCATCCTCTAAGACATACTAGCATGGGACTCACCCATATCATCTAGCCTGCTTTTTTCTGGGAACATAACTTTAGTGCTGAAACACTGAACCAGGAATGTGGGAAGCTCTTCTGTAAATGCGCCCCTCTGTAAAGCTATAGAAGACTACCCACTATCGCTCTCACCTGTAACTTGATGCTGCTCCTTGTCAGTTCGGCCTCCTGCAGGGTACAAGTAAACTGATCTCCAAAGTCTGGGCTGCTGGAGTTCTTTGCCACGTGGGTCTGCCATTCGTGGACAATATACTGGAGATCAGGAGACTGGGAGGAAGCCCAGCTCAGCAGCCTAACCTTGACAAAGGTGTTGGTGCACTGTTGGGTGGGTAGGCCCAGGGCTCCTGTGACAGTCAAGAGGAGCTCCAGCTGCTCTTTGTTGTAGAGAAGCGAGAACTTCAGTTTGCCTGGATACTCATCAGAAACAACTGCATCACTACTCAAGTTGCCCATTTCGTGGCTATTTTCTGAAGCTGATGGTGAAAAGCAGATCCCAAGCTTCTTGAGCTCCTTTTGGATTCTTTGGATCTGGACAAAATGAGAAAGGTGTGCTCTTAAAAGTGACTGACTTCTGAGTAAACAAACATTGTGTTGAACTGTTTATAGGCGTATTTATTTATTCATAAAAAATACTTGTATACCATCATTTTAAAAGGAACAAATGGTGGTTTACAACAATTATATATACACAATTAAAAAACACAGATCACTAGCTATTACAGAAAGTGTTTTTCTTAATTGTATAGGCCTGGCAGAAGAAAAGTCTTCGGCAAATATTTAAAGGTTAATGCAGAAGATGCCTACTGAATCTATATTCTGCAGGGCTGGGCCAATGAAAGTTTCATGTGGATGTTCAAGGAGTTTCACCAGCTTGTGGAACAACCAGCGACGCTCCTATGGATGACCTCAGTGATCAAGCAGGGGAAGAAGTGTTCAGGCAGCCCCTAAGGTATCTTGAACCTAAGATAAATTAATACAAGGGCCCGGAACCCGGCTCAGTAGTGGATGGGCAGCCACTGCAGATGTTATAATGGTGATGCCACATGTCGACAGCCATGTGTTCCCATCAGCAGTCTGGCCGCCACTTTCTGCAGCAGCTGGAGCTCCCAAAGAACAGACATCCATAGAGCACATTTCAGTAAACCAGCCCCAGTGCATGAACTACAGTGGTTAGGCTATTCCTGTCCAGGAAAGGTTGTAGCTGACCAACCACACTTTGGCTTCTAGTGACAGGAATATACCCAAGAGTACCCAAGCTTACACATCTGTACTTCCAGAGGAAGTGCGACCCTGTCCAGAATGGGTAACTTGCCTACCTCCCAGACATGGGAATCACCCTCTCAAAGAGCTTCTATTTTTCCAGGATTTAAACAGTTTATTGGCCTTCATCTAATCCAGCACTGCATTCGGACACCAGTCCAGAGCTTGCATAACCACTCCTGATTCAAATGCTATGGAGTAGTAGAGCTGCATGTCATCAGCATACCAGTGACACCTTGCTCCAAGACTCCTAACGAGTGCTCCCAATAGCTTCATATAGATGTTAAATTAATTATATAGGTTCAGTTGATTAAAATAATAAAAAAAACATTTAAAAGAGTTGGAAAACTCTTCAGGCATTGGAGGGTGGGGTTCTGATGTTACCAACACCAGCCAATCACTGCTATGCACAGCTGCACACTGGCACAACCAATTTACCCCAAACTCAATCCCAGGCAGGTAATTCCATGTATGGTTGCAACTGGGGATTATTATACTTGCCTTGACCTCTTGAACATACTCTCGAGCGATGCCAAGAAGAGGTGTCTGCGATCTTTCCCCCTCGAAGGCATTCTCTTCTGCTATCCTTCTCCGGGCTTCATTGGCAAATTTTCTTTCTGCAAGAACAAACATAGCTGAGTGCATATCATCAGAGACAAGTAGGTCCATACATGAATATAAGGAGGGAAGGAAGAAATATTTTTCAAAAAGGATCCTTGATGGGTCGGAGCAGGAAAGGGTGGTATCCATTGGCCCTGGTTGGGCAGAAGACAGAAAGGGCAATAGGCAGAGCTAGGGTGAATGATAGGCAGAGCCAACTAATATCAGTTTCATCCCCACCCTCCTCCCTTCTGAGTTATGTAGCACTGAGACTAAGGAGGAGGCTGAAGTGGAGGGAAGAAAGCAGGTAGCTGGGGGCTGGCTGAGAGCAGACCAAGGTTGGTGGGCAGTGCCCCATTCTCCTGGATGGACCAGCCTCTGCTTGGTTGGAGGAACCCATTGAAACTTTTTATTACAAAGTCCCCGTACGGGCAGGGGTACCTTTACCTTTTTAATGATACCTCCTACCAAGTTTTGCATTAGAGTATTGTACAATAAAATGAAAAGCTGCTCACATAGGTATCATGCAGCACCTGAGCCACACATTTGTCATCATGCACCTAGATATAATGCCCTCTTTGTGTTTTCATGCACCTGTACAGCTTCCATGCTGGCAACTCCCCCCATTCAGATTAATGGAAGGAGAGGGGATGTGGAAAGGGGATCCGCTCACAGAGCTATGCCTCCATTGACATGAATGGGGAAGCTCTTTTAGAGAGCAGTTGCAGCTCTTGCATTGCCTTCAGTTCTTTCCTAGTTAGGCTGCAAGTGTTCCTGACAAGAGTAAGAAGCAAGCCCAGGAGAGCGGGGCTTATTCAAGTCACACTCCAACAAGCCTTGCCTTTTTGTGATAGGTCATCGTGATTTTCCGCCTAATTTGGCTTAGTCCTGTAATTGTTCAACCCAAAGGAACACATGCTTCTTATCCACAATGTTCTCTGTAACGTACCTTCCCATAATCTGCTGGACTTCCGGCATCTGCTCAGTTGGCAAGTCAGAATGATTAATGCCACCACCAGCAGGAGAACAGACAGTGCCAACATGCCATATTTCCAGATATCGGGGAAGGGCAGCTGAAGTAGGCTGAGCATTGGTTGGGTCATAGCTCCCTGCTGGAAACAGAATGGATGCCCTTCAAGACTACTAGCAGTCACATCATGTTCAATCTGTACCATGGAAATGGAACCACATGGAACAATGTCCTTCAGATGTTGGGCTCCCAATCCTCATCATTCCTAGCAAGTATGGCCAATGAACATCTGGAGGGTACCACATTGGTACTCCCTGGCCTAAAACAAGGTTGGCAAGCCTGCAGTCCAGGTCTAGCTAGGCAATGGATTTGATGTGGCTGCTAACCCCCTTCTTTCCCCCCCACTGAAGGCTGGTCTCTACTATGAATGGAGAACCACAGCTTTGTACTGGGGAGGAAAATCCCCTGTCCCTAGACCCATCACTCAAATAAGAGGTTTCAACTTTTAAATATGTAAAAAGCAAAAGCAAATGGGCAAGTGTTGCAAAATGCCTGAATATGTAACTGCAGGTGAAATAACACAATATCTACATGGCCAGAATTTAGTTTTCAATTAGGCTTATTGCCCTTTCCTTCAAGCTGCATTCCCAAGCTATCCAGCTTGCGAAGGCCAGGCCGGTGACCTGTATGAGCCTTACATTGTCCACTGGAACCTATATATTATGGGGCCATCTCTTTAACCCTGTTTTGAGTAGCTTGCAGTGCAGATAAATACAGTTCTTCAAGCCAACATGCAGACATGTCACCGCTGCGAAAGCAGAGTTTAGACAAGATCCAAAGAAGCCAACGCGAAAACCTTAACTGTGCCAACGAAGGTGAACACTAACGGGGGGAAAGCGGTTGCCTGAGTTACAGTCCTGAATTATGGGATCTGCAGCTTAGCAATCGTACTGTGCAAAATATTATCTCTTCAAAATATTTTACGCACATATATTTATCCATTCTTTTCCAGATATCTTGTGCCCCAGCTTTCAAAACCAAAACAATGATGAGTCAGTCATGGCTTGTTATTCATGCTTACTTGACTCTCCCTGTTGTGGCTGCTGCTGCCACAACAGGGGAGAGGGATCTCGGGTATGCTGATTCAGTGCACCCAATTCCCAGAAGCTATGCTACTTAGTTCATGTGAATGGATGGGCAATCTGCAGATTTGCTGGATGCAGACAATCTCAGACGGTGCACAGGATGTTCAGTCATTGGAACTCAGGAGGAGATGCCAATGCTGGTAAAGTGCAGCCACATGCCACACCGTGCCTCCTCTTTGCAAGCACCTCTTTCCACAATTCTGATTGTCCTCCAGAGTAGAAAGGCATATTCCATGTTATCATGTCTCAGTGGGAATCCAC
The DNA here is from genome assembly GCF_964234715.1 of Podarcis melisellensis. NCBI lineage: Eukaryota > Metazoa > Chordata > Lepidosauria > Squamata > Lacertidae > Podarcis > Podarcis melisellensis. Next base: position 76,940,935 of record NC_138528.1, on the reverse strand, counting down.
AGGAGAGCCAGTTTGCTTATGATTATCCTACAACAGGTGTCTCAAGCTCCTGGCACACTGTGAACCTACCACCTCCACTTGCCACAACACACCCACCCACCCACTCACTCACCCACAAGCCACAACTTCGAATCATACCTTTTCAGACGCCTGCTTGAGAAGGGAGATCCTGGTGCTTGCTGCAAAAAAGTGGTGTAGGACTTCAGTGTAGAAAGGGCTGGCATGCTTCACCAGAAAAACAAGTTCTGCCTCATACAGCAAGAAAACTGGGATACAACTGATCTGGATTCGTTCTGCAGAGCTGATAAATAAGATCTTTATCTCCTTTTCCTAGAACAAAGTGCATGTGCCCAGGTGCCCAGATCTCTTTTAAGGTTCAGGATCAGCATCTGGGACTGCTCTCAGCTGACACCAAATCTATTAGCTACCTTCTTGCTAAACATGGAGCATCTGCACTCCCCTGATTTATGTTGCCCCAAAGCATTTTGTACTTGGCCAACACGGAACCAACTTCCTAGAGCTATTGCACCGTACATTTTAATAGGCGTGTTCAGTCACCATGAAACCAGTACATCTTTAGGACAAGAGTAACTAAACTGGGGTGGCTTTGTGTTTTCCTAAAAGTAACAGATTGCTCCAGAATTTTGATTAGAAATATAGGATTCCATTGAAATTTGGATGCAAGTGTCCTAACAGGGGCCAACTGGGCAATGTGTGCTCAGAGAGACATGCACACATCATCATTCCTATAGGTAAGAGAGTTTTTCAGCATAGCTAGATTGAATTGCCATAGTCCCACTTTCCAGAACGCGACAGAATATTTTAAAATTCCATTCTCCCAGATCTAACTCAGCTCTCTACACACTGGACCGAAGTGTATCAGAAGGAATGTTTCACACATGCAAAATCTGCAGCTGCACTGATGGGCATGTGCCTGTTTCAGGCCTTCTGAATTCAGAAATACTTTGCAATTATCACAAATGCCAGAATTCAGAAGCTATTAATGATGCCATGGTGTGCCAATTGCACCTCTTTTTAGACTAGCAAGGAAAACAAAGAAAAATTCAGCAGACATTTTTAAAAAGCAGTTGCGCTAGTTTGCTTATTATATTCCAGTATTGTGTCTACCCACATAGAGCTCCCTGTTGCGCAGCATCTTCTGCAGCATAGCTGATCCCATATAAATTAGACTGCCAGTTCCTCACCTGTTAAAAAGCCAACTGATATTTTGCAGAGGGTTTGGCACAAGAGCAAAGGAAACAAATTCAAATAGAATGGAACAATAGAAATAGCATGTAAAGAGGGCTGACAAAGTACAGTAGTATTTCGTAGCCCTAAGCAGGGGGAAAGGTATTCCCATATAAACCAAGAGGGCACCCCCAGATTTCTCATGCAACAGAGGGATCAGGGGTGCATGGGCTTCCTGGCCATACCAAGAACAGTGCAACAGCTGGGCTCATGTGGGAGGTGAGCCCTTGAATTCTGAAACACGTCACATTGTCTAGCTTACTAACCTCAGATGTAGCGGAGGATGCTACCCTGTTACCAATTTTGAGTAAGTTTCAATTGCTAGTGCAATCATCTTCAGAATTTGAAATGGGGGTGCCATTCTGACCTTTGCCTCAGAAGGCAAAATGCCTTTCGTCAGCCCTCTAGTTAGCACAATTACACATCTTCTGAGATACTCACGGAAGCATATGTGGTTTATGCTCACAACCACCCTGTGAATTAGGTTAGTTTGACTGGCCCAATGTCACCCAATAAGTTTCATGGGAGAGCAGGGATTTGAACCTGGTTTCCCACATTGTAGTCCCACACTTTTAACCACTGTGCCACACTGACTCTTGCCCATCTAAGGCATTTGCTAGAGGAAAAATACACATCATTAGAGGTGTTCCCCTCACTTACATGTGATCATCTCATGCGTGACCGCATATATGCGTGGCACTGAGAAATAACTAAATAATTCAATTCATACCTGGAAATGGCAGGAAAGAGCTTGAGAGTCCCTTGTGGCTCATGAGAAGACCTTCCTCAGAGCCCAAAGAGGACATCATTGAGGGCAGAGAAGAGACTGGAGGCATGGCAGGGCTTTGTTTAGGCTGCTCAGCCTCCCCGCCTAACAGCTGGTGTGTCTGGCAGTGCAGCAGTAGCAGCCATTTTCCAAGCGTCCTCCAGCAAGAAGCAGAGCTTCAGTTCTTGTTGTGAATATTTTTGGATACAGTGTTTTTGGTATGGATCAAAGAGAAAGCAGTACAAAGGGCATTTAAAGGGTGCTCCCCACTTTACACAATTTCACTTATGCACACAGGGGCCCTGAACACAACCCCCACGTAAATAGGGGACAAACACATCTGTATTTAATCTGCTATATGTTTGGGAAATTTGCTTGTCCATTTGCTATGAGTTTGGGGACACCTCTTAAGATATCATTACCAAATTTTGCGCAATGTTTCCTCACATCAAGGAACAGGTTTTCATCTGTGTTTGAATATACAACTGGATGCCATTTTGAATCAAGATAGTGCATCGAACCTTTCAAAACTGCACTGATTTGAACCACCAATTGCAAAACTTAACTGATTTGGGAATTTTGAGCTACGCCGGGTACAAGACTCCTATTGGAGAATGAGCATGATGCAGAGTAATCCTTGTTGTGCTACATGGCATTGCACTGCATCTTTGGTGATCAATCATAGCCGAGTAAGATTGTCTTCCATAAACACGGTTTTAACAATGAGACCGTGACTGTGGAGGCCAATTCTGGACCCACACGTCCTTCCACAGTGGGGACATTGGTTCCCGGGTGGGAGTCGATCCCGGTGAGGGTTTGCCAAGCGTGCCTTCCTCCTAGCACGTTTCTCCCTTGCGTTCTGAGTTTGAGTGTCTTCAAAGTCCATGACACCTTTGGTAAAGGCTGTTCTCCAACTGGAGCGCTTGCAGGCCAGTGTTTCCCAGTTGTCCATGTTTATACTACTTTTTTTTTAGATTTGCCTTGAGACAGTCACTATATAGGCAGCAGGTGGCGCTGTGGTCTAAACCACTGAGCCTCCTGGGCTTGCCGATTGGAAGGTCGGCAGTTTGAATCCCCATGATGGAGCGAGCGCCCTTTGCTCTGTCCCAGCTCCTGCTAAACTAGCAATTCGAAAGCACGCCAGTGCAAGTAAATAAATAGGTACTACTGTGGCAGGAAGGTAAATGCTCTGGCTTCCTTCCAGGGACGCGGACTTATAAAAAATATTGGGGGGGCCCGGGAAAGCTCATGAATAATAAATAAGCTCATGAATATGCAAATAAAGTGGCGCCGCCTCCTCGTGAGCGAATAGGGGAGAGCGTGCTGCGCCTATTAATCAGCTCCAAAGGAAATTGGGTGGAGCTTTTGCTCGGGAGGGAGGGCAGGAGGCATGCAGCCCGCCCCTCCCTGTGCATTTTGGGCTGGGGGAGGGGCGGCGATGGCGCTCTGCTGGAGGGGCGCCGGAGATTATTGGGGGGGCAGAGCCCCCCCAAACGAATTTTTGAGGGGGCTCGGGCCCCCTCAAGCCCCATGGAGTCGGCGCCTATGCTTCCTTCACGGTGTCCCATTGCACAGAAATGGCTTAGTCATGCTGGCCACATGACCCGGAAAGCTGTGGACAAACACTGGCTCCCTTGGTCTAAAAGCAAGATGAGCGCCACAACCACATAGTCTCCTTTGACTGGTCTTAACCATCCAGGGATCCTTTACCTTTACGTTTTTTACCTATATAGGCAGCCAAGTCAACTAGCACTACCTATTATTCTGGAGTGGACTTAGTGAAATTATTCCCTCATTATCAATTGTAACCACAAAGGCAAATGAGTAAGGAGCAGCCTTCCCATCAGGTTATTCTGCACCACTGAACACAAAGCTCATATGCCTTCAGGCTGGCCATATCCCAGAGCAAATACTGAACACAAGAAGATTCCTGCCAGGAATGCCAAAAGACATTTCAAGGGTCAGAGAACAAGGTGTGTGGGGCCAGTACATTCCTTTGTCATGGAAGCCTAGCCTGTATTGAGAGAGGGAGTGCTGGCACTTGTCCCCTTGTTGAGACTACGGCAGCATGAGAGCATTGAAAGCTTTGATACCACGTCATCTAACTTCCCAGCAAACCAATCAGAATGAATGCTCAACAAAGAGGTTGCAGGGAGGAACCCTAAGTGTTAAACATATTGTAGAGCCCATCTTAGACATAACATGGTTGGGTGTATCCAGGCCCCTGTTTGCTTTCACCGGGGGGGGGGGGGGTGGAATGACCCAGTCTGCAGATTAGCAACTTAACTTCCTACCCATGTTAAAACCACCAAAGACTTGCTAGAACTCAAGATCCTGTTTGGAAGTGTTGCAAGAATATTTGAACTGCTTGTTTATTCTTTGTGGACATCCAAGAAAGTTTTTAGCAACCCGTTTTTGTTTGGATTTATGTGTTTTAGTATGGTAGCCTGTGTTATGTTCTGGGTGTAACACAGGCTTCAGGTAAAAGTTTACAGATGCCTGAGTTATACTTAGTACCACCCTTCCATTAAAAATAAATTATCAGGGCAGTATACAGCTAGGGTGGCTGTGTTTTTACTTTACAGAGCAGGGTTCCTTTCTTTGAAGAGCTGTATGGTCCAGATCAGCATGAAAGATAACGGACCCTAAGAAAAGAGTGTTGCTGCTTGTCTAGGCCCAGTCTTCCCCACTATGGTGAGATTCATTGCCATACATTCACACACACACACACGAACATATGGAAGTCTGTGTACTCTTATGGATTGCCCTCCAAAAGTGGCCACTCCATTTACACTAGCAAAGCAAATCATCAGGCAGAATATGAAACAATTCAGCAGAAACAAACAAAACAGCTGGAAGCAAATATTAAACAGAATTTCAGAAGCCCAAGTTTATACAGAAGTTTTAAACAAAGCAGCTAACGGCATGAGGAAATGTAACCATTGGTTTCCATCTTGATTCTGGGCATGAAGTTTTAAGGTGTCATACGACACCTAGTGGTTGGTTCCACAAAAGGTAGCTCAGTCAAACAGAAAACCAAACATTAGCACCTCTTCACATTCTATTATCCATTGGAAGATGAATTAAAACAATGAGTGCTTCCAGGCATGTTTATTGTGGGATCAGTGCTGCACATGGCACGTAATGTGCACATGCCAGCCCAAATCACCCCACCCACCTCCCCATTTAATGCAGATTTACCCTTTTCCAGGGAAAATCTGATGGGGGGGGGAGTTGCTGGCAATGCCTCTTTTTTCAATTTAACCCCTAATCCAGAAAAACAGGATCATTTTGCCTGACTCCAAACAGAGCACAATCTTCTCCTGAAAACCTACAATGCTCACCCATAATGCAAAAAGGAAATGATGCATGTTTCTGAAGATTATGTAGGGGAGATGCACTTCCTGAGTAAATATTTTAAGATTATTAGAACAGCGCAATTCTACTCCAACATCCTGCCAACAGACCAGGAATAAACTTTTTTTTTGGTGGTGGTGCATACCTCAGTGTTAGAGCATTTGTGTTGCGTGCAAGAAGGTCCCAGATTCAACTTCCACCGCCTCTAGTAGGGCTGGGAATGTCCAACCTGAGACCCTGTAGAGCTGGGCTGCCAGTCAGAACAGGCAATGCTGAGCTAGATGGACTAATGTCCTGACACTATTTAAGGCAGCTTCCTATTTTCCTTTGATCTAGGACCTTGGTGTTACGTTCCTCCTTGCCAGCAATTGAGCTGCTCCAGTCCCTCTGGGGTAGCAGAGCCATCCTTTTCCTTCCTCATCATTCTACCCTTGGGATGCTTCTCCTCCTTGTCCACCTTGCTAGATGGAGCTTTGCCTTCCCAGGGCCTTCCCCACTCATAGACTCTCTGCAAAGGAGAGCAAAATCTCACTGTGAGTGATCAATTTCCCCTCTTCTCCTCCATAGCCTCAGGCTTGACTCCTTTCCCCCCCTCTTGTCCAGCCCAAGGCTTTGAAGAGCACATGGTGAAGTGGTTAGAGTGCTGAGCTGAGACCAGGGTTCGAATCCCCCTATCAGTTATGAAGTCCACTGGGTGACCTTGGACTTGTCACCATGCCTCAGCCTAAGCCACTCTCAAGGTTATGGTAAGGATAAAATTGGGATGAGGAAGAATCCTGTAGGCTGCCTAGGAATTACGGCACATTAACCGGGTGGCGCTGTGGGTAAAACCTCAGCACCTAGGACTTGCTGATCGCATGGTCGGCGGTTCGAATCCCCGCGGTTGGGTGAGCACCCGTCGTTCGGTCCCAGCTCCTGCCCACCTAGCAGTTCGAAAGCACCCTTAAGTGCAAGTAGATAAATAGGTACCGCTTTATAGCGGGAAGGTAAATGTCGTTTCAGTGTGCTGCTCTGGTGCCGGTTCGCCAGAGCAGCTTCGTCACGCTGGCCACGTGACCCGGAAGTGTCTGCGGACAGCCCTAGCCCCCGGCCTCTTAAGTGGGATGGGTGTACAACCCTAGAGTCGGACACGACTGGCCCGTACGGGCAGGGGTACCTTTACCTTTAACCATTTATTCAGGTGAACTGTCATCTTTAGTGTCTCAAGACAGTTACTGAACAATGGGAATGAACAACACCCAGCGCACCAACCTTCACGTAAAGCTAGTATTACCTTACTACAAGTCCAGCTACACTAATGATATATCATGATTAACTACAATCAGTCAAGAAGAAAAATAGTATACCACTGGTGTTGCACAGAGCCATACTGTATAGGTAATATTTTCTTTTTAACTTGGCTGTGTATATGGGCTTTAAGACACTCATGAAATGGTACTTCAGGTCTGAGCTTCTGAATATCCAAAGGGACTAAGATGTGAGCTTTTAGTGTTCTTCACCATCAAAACCATAAGGCCATAAACCAAAACCAAAAAATCAGAAAGATAGTCTCTTTGCAATCAAACTTTATTTTATATTCCTACAGGGCTAGATTTGTTGATCAAGATACAAAAAGTTCACTCCTTGCATTCTCAGCAGAAAATATTAATATCAGAGATACTTAAGGGGAGGGGCAATGTTGCATCCTAATTTTTGGCAATTAAAAAATGGGCATTATTCCCCAATTTTTCTAAAAGTCTCCAATATAGTTCTTCCCAAGGGAAGAGTTTCAAGTCATCTGCAAGTAACCATTATTGCTTTATGGCAGCTGGCAGGAGACGTATTCTACTTTGTGCTGATCTTAGTATTTCCCAAGAGGCAGAAAACCCACCAGCATATGCATTCTGGACTCAGCAGATAATTCCAGAACTTTCCCCATGCTGCCTCACCACTGAGGTACCAACACATTCCTAGCTTTGAATGTGGTTTCTAGCCATATCACAGCTCCACGAAATCTGGAATCATAAAAGTCCATCATCATATGGTCTGGTGACTTGGTATACAAAAAGAATCCCAACAGAAGAAAAGGCAGTCGAAGTGGCCACAGCAATGTTGCACCACTCATGTAACAACTTTAAATCCAGGCTTTGATTCTTCCAGGGCCTTCAGCTCATTATCCACGTCACCAGTCCAGTAAGTGTCGTACAAACTGCAAGAGAGTTCAGATGAGAGTTCAGACATAGGTACTGAGAAGTCATGCAAAGCAGGTAACCTCCCTTATCTGTAAGAAAGAAGCAGCACACACAACACTCTATTTCCCCAAGGTGAAAGGGCTTCCGATTGTTAACTTCCATTTGTACAGAGACAAGCAGTCTGGCTACTACGCCTGCCACCAATGGAAGTAAAACTTCCTTCAATATTAAAACTAGACAGAGGCTGTTCCTGATGAACAGACCCATGTTTCCAAAGAAGGAAGTCTAGGATCCATATTTTCGTTCAGGAGTACAGAACCTGTGTGCTTCCAGGTGTTGCTGAACTGCTCCATCTCCCATTCGTCCCAGACAGCACAGCCAATGTAAGGGGTTGTAGTTATGGATGTCAGAGGAATCGACTGAAAATGGGTCATTATGCAGGTTTCATTCTATCTGCTCTTAGGGGTTCAGATGCCATTTTAATTGGGGTGCACTTATTGACTTCGTCATCAGACCCACATCTCTGAAACGCCTTCCCCAACCTCATTCCCCAAGCCTATTACAGCACGAAAGAGTCACTTACATCAGGTACTTCAGGTTACAGTTGGGACTTCTCACTGCTTCGCAGAGCTTACGCACACCCTCATCTCCTATATGGCTGTAGCTTACATCCAGTTCTTGTAGGCAGGGTTTTCCAACGATGACTTCGGCAAGCTTATCGCAGCAAACCTCTGTGAGTTCCGATTGTCCCAGCCTAAGAAGAAGGGCAGAATAAGCACCAGACATATCCACAAGGGAGGAATATCCCTGAAGATGTCTCCTCTGCTGAACCCACAAACAAATTTCACACTACTGCCTTTTAAGCAGGCATTCAGCTAATGTGAAGAGGAACAAGGCCCTCCAGATGTTTTGAGACTACAATTCCCATCATCCCTGACCATTGGTCCTCCTAGCTAGGGATCATGGGAGTTGTAGGCCAAAAACATCTGGAGGGCAGAGGTTGAGGAAGCCTGCCTTAAGGCAAAACAAAGAGGCACCAGAATGCCAAACAAGGCAGCCCCCTCCCCTCCGTATTTACAGCAATAACACAAGAGTTCTAAGCTCAATAACGTTTTAGAAAAACCTTAACACATTGTTTTCAAGAGAGCAACAAATGTCTAAGGTGACTTACCAGAGGGATTGCAGGTTACAGCTGGGGCTCAGAACTCCTTCACAGAGATCAGTCACCCCTGCATCACACAGATTATTTCCACCGATATGCAGCTCTTTCAAAGTCCCATTCACGCTGAGAGCAGAGCCAAGGCTCTTGCAACAGGCTGAAGTCAAACCACATTCTCTTAGCCTATGGTAGACAAATAAGAATATCTCTGACAACTCTGCAGTGCAATAGGCCATCTAGGGTTACTTTTCCTTTCTGTGGAGTCAACGGACTCAATACACATCCATTATAACTTATTTAAATGGTGTCTGTTAGGCAACTTGTAACCATAAACAGATAGTAGATCAACATCAGGCAAATCGCTCCAGCAGAGAAATTAATAGACTGACTGAAGAAGGCAGGAGGATGGGCTGACAATTTTGGAATGGAATTATTTAGTTCCTTCTCCTCTGGAGCAGATTCTTCAACAGAGCCACCCTTGACTTATGGCTCCCTCTGAAGGGACACTAAGCTAAATCAGCTGGGAATTATATCAAGCAGGCTTTCTTCTCCTCTTAGGAATAGCCCAACTTTTCATATGTATCATTCACTTATTATACCTGTATGGCCCAAGTTAAGCCTTCTTGCACCTGACATCCTCCAGCTGTTTCAGACTGCAACTCCCATCATCCTGACCTTTGGTCCTGCTGGCTGGGGCTGGGGGGAGTTGCAAATCCAAGAAGGGGAGGGCCAGAAGTGAAAGTAGGCTGGCCGAGGTCATAAACTGTGTGGTGTGGGAGATGCTGTACTGCCAGACTGCTGACCAGTGGTGAGGAGTCTAGGAGCAGGCAAAAGGCTATCCAATCCATCTACTCAGCCATTTCCTAGCAGCCCTGATGACCTGGGCACTTTCCTTGCCTTGGCTGACCTCGCAGGAGAACTCAAACAAGCTCTGGTCAACTTGAAACACCTGACTCATAGACTTATTTGAAGAGTGTTGTTGCTGCACTCACCCCCTTAGTAGGAGTAGTTTAATATTTTACGGGTTCCCCCTCCCACTTCTCTATCTGGTTTTGGTCTGCTGATTTTCTCATGAAAGACAGCTGCTATTGTTCACTGCAACTTGACTTGGTGGACAAAAGTTGTATAAAGGGATCCTTATGATCAGAAGCTGGAATACTGTGTCATGCTGAAAGTCCTTGGAGCCGGACTGAGCCTCTTGATAGATATCCTTAATAGTCACAGACCCATCCTGTTTACTCATGACTTCCTTGTTACACCTGCAAAAAAAGCCACAACAGAAAAATAAGCCACCAGCTCCTTACCACAATGACTCAAGTTTAGATTTTGGGTCCTTCAGTCCTTGGCATAAGAACTCCATCCCTGCATCTTTTAGATTATTTCCAATCAGGCTCATCTCCTTGAGAGTCTCTTTGGTACCAATGACATTGGAGAGGTCCTTGCAGCCAGGCGCTGAGATATTGCATTCCCATAACCTGAAATAATAATCAAGTCACTGTCTTTAGTCACTGGCAAGATCTGAAGAGTGTGTTATAGAAACTTCAAGCTGTGTGTGCCGTTTGGAACCCCTGGAGTCCACATGAGCGAGACCGTTTGCTGTATTAAGACAAATCCTCATTAAGCAGGAGTAACAGACATCTCCAACCAAATGCGTGTGAGGCCTACAATGTAAACCCCATGTCAGCCAAACAGACACCTACTAGAAGCAAAGTGCATTTACCAATGTGTCTAAGCCTGAAAGGTCCAATAACTCCTTAGGGCAGGGATGGCTAACCTGTAGTCCAGCTACTGTTGGAATTCAATGGCCATCAGTCCCAGCCAGGATGGTCAATGGTCAGGGATGTGGTCCAACAATATTGGAAAGCCACAGGCTCCCTGCCCTTGATTATGTCAATAAGTGTGCATGCAATTTGGATATATGACCCTTATAAACCTCCACATTTTCTCCCCTGGAAAATTCACAAGTGAAAGAAGCAGCCAGTGCTGCACATGCAGAGTTCTACTGATGCAACAGGTCATCCCTGTCCTCCAACCCTCTAGAACAGATTTTGAGCATTTGCAGAAGGCTGCAGAGGAGGTAAATTCTGTTGTACAAGCAGAAGTCTATTGCACTAGCAAGAAGAGCAACACTGGATATGAAACATTTAGAGTTCCATCTGCAAAACTTGTTTGGCAAACATTTACTTGGAGTCCTAGGAATGCACATTGGTGAAAAAAATGATTTACGGAAGACAGAGCTTTTACCATTGATTCCTATTGGCACTGCAAGAGTTTTAAAAAGCATGTTTTCCAGGGCTGGGAAATGTACAGGCTTGCAGGAATGAAGTTTATGAGACTGAATTCTGCACATTTTGTAACATGAGCAGCTTTCAGGATCAGACATGCAGTTAAACAGATCTGGCTCCTACAACACACAATTCAGTATCCACCAGCACAACACAACCCACTATCTATTGCATTACAAAAAGGTACACATTTAGGAAAAAGTAGAAAAGGAGGTAAAAAAATTACAAGGGGCTTATAAATATATTATCAAAAAGGTACATGGAAAATATTTGAATTACACAGAAATTATTTAAGTGGCACAGGAATTCTTTAAAAGGTGCATAGTAAAAAGACACATTAACACTCACATAGGGGCACCAAAATACTGCAACCACAGTGACACTATTCGATAACCAAGAAAGATTATATATATATTTTTAGAAAATAGTCTGCTCTTGTGACAGCCTAGTTGACAAGCTACACCTGCTCTAGATAAAGCCACTTACCACAGCTTGCGTATTTTGCAGTTGGGATTCAAGGCCCCCTGGCACAAGAGGGATACACCTGCGTTACCAATCTTGTTCTCGCCTATGCAGAGCTCAGTCAAGGACGGCTTTGAACTTAGCACAGCGCTGAGGTCCCGACAGCTGGCAGGTGTGATGCCACAGCTCTCCAGTCTGCAGGAAAGCAAGAAGCCAAAGCACAAATTACGTTCCGTTCAGCAACCCTGCCCACAGCTGCTGCCGCACACTAGCAGACCCACACATTATTTCAATTTTGCCAAAACTGCAGTTTTATTGGCCAGTAGTGAAACGCCTTAGAGGCTTATTGAGCACTGCAAACTCCCCCCCCCAAAAAATGCTTATCGAAATGATTGTGCATCAAGAAATGCAGTGGAATATGCAGTGTGTGTGTGTGTGTGTGTGTGTGTGTGTGTGTGTTTCTATGCCATAAGATGGTCTTAGGAGAAAAGAAAACCTCCAATTGGTTTTATTTAGAAGCGGCATCACATAAATCTTAAAGGAAGATTCCACTGTAAAATTGCATATACAGTCGTATCTTGGCTTTCGAACAGAATGCGTTCCAGAAGTCCGTTTGACATTCAGAAACCAAGGCACGGCTTCCAACTAGTTGGACGTTCGGCTTCCAGGGCAAAGTTCGCAAACTGGAACATCTACTTCCGGCTTTGCGGCGTTCGAGTTCCAAGTTGTTCGTGAACTAAGCTGTTCGAAAACCAAGGTACAACGGTAACATGTCACACACACTGCCAAGACTTCTGCTTTAAGGGCCACAATTACAGCGGTTGCAGCAAGTAGCCATTGTTACACCCCACCCAAACCAATTTCTCCCCCCAAGTTACCCAGGAACCAGCTGAGCAGTTACAGAGAGCTGCTCCTTCTGCAATTTGTTGCATCAAAGCCCTCCACATGCATTGAGGGGGGAGCTCCCATTGAAGCTTCCTTCACTCGGCAGATAACCAGACTTTTCTTCTTAATGGTGCCCCTCACTCTGAAGGCTCATGAGAGCCATGAAGAGCTTGCGTAACTGCCCAAGCAGTTCTGATCACCGGCAAAAATGCAGGAAGCACGGACAGAACCAAAGAGGTGAGCGCTTCCAGAGCAGCCATGGAAGTTGCAGAAGAGACCATGGCTGCTGGTGAAGGATGTGTGGCAGGTGCAGTGAAGCGGGTGCAGCCCAAGCAAGAGGGGCTGAGCCTGGGGAGAGAGCCAGGGGTTGGAAAGAGAGGCCTTACTGCAGTGATTGCAGGTTACAGTTGTCGTCCAGCACGCCCTGGCAAAGCTGCTTCACTGCGGCATCCCCCAGTTTGTTGTTGCTCAGGTTGAGTTCCTTCAGGGATGGCTTGGTGCACAGGACAGAGCTGAGAGCCTCCACGTTCTCTGCTGAGAGCTCACAGTACTCCAGCCTATAGGAGAAGAACAGAAAGACCCCCCCCCAATAGATAAGAAGGAGGCTCAAACAGTCTGGCATTTTCAAGCACAAAGCTTCCTCCTTCTGAACACACATCTGGTCCAGCCCTCCACAACCTGGTGCCTCCAGAGGTTTGGGGGAGCTCCGTTGTCCATCATTCCCACCCAGGATGGTCAATAACCAGGCATGATGGGACCTGTAGTCCAAAAAACAACTGGAGACTCCCAGGTTGGGGAAAGCTGACCTAGACACAATGATTGTTCATGGAATTGTTCTAATGCGTAGTTTATACTTTAATGTTTGTGTTGTTAGTTTGTATACCTGTTGCTTAAGAAGCTTATTTTGGCATTAAGCGGTATATTAATTATTATTAATAGTAAATATTTTCACCCGTACCAGCTCTGATCTCTCAATCTCTCTTGGATATTGTTATCAGAAAGTGTGTGTAGATCTGAGAAAAGACACTGTACAAAACACACTTTGTATGACTTTTTACAAGCAACTGGGGGGTGGGGAGGAATTGTTCACCATCAGCCTCAGCTGTTTTCATCCAGCTCCTTGAGAGTAACCCACGACCATGGCAAGATGCATCTGAGTTCGAAAAGAGATGCTTTCTAACTTGAGAAATCTTCTCAGCCAAGAGATCTTTGCTAACAAATCTAGTAGTCACTTACTGAAGCTTCTCCAGCTGGCAGTTGGGATCCAAAAGTCCCTGGCACAATATCTTAACTCCTGCTGTGCCCAAACTGTTGTCTCCCAGGTGAAGCTCAGTCAGGGATGGCTTGCTGCTGAGCACAGAACGGAGACTCTCACAGCAGCCTTTGGTGAGGTTGCAGTTCTGCAGCCTGGAAGAACAAGGCAGAGTTATGTCAGCCTCCCTAAAACTCTGTGTTTGCATAAGACTATAACCTAAGCTTACAACTATAAATTCTCTGCAGATGATACTGATGCCCACGGGGAACCAAATATTAACGCTGCTGTCTTTTGAGTATGCAAAGGCCATGTATGTCCCTTAAGAGTTATCTCAAGGGCACAAAGACAGACAAAGCTTCGCCCACCACAGCTCCTTTATGCTATAGACCCCCTGCCCCCCTTGATTTTTGTCTGCCTTATAGGTTTACGGACTGGCTTAGAAATGTTTGTTGGCTTTTGTTCGATGCAACACAAGGAATCCCACAGCAGAAAAAGAATCCCTATACAGTGTGTTTCAAGCAGTACCAGCCCAGCAGGTATGTAGAAAAAATGCTGCCTAACAAGTCATAACACTTAACAGAGTTTTCAAGAGGAAAAACAGAGGAGCCAACCCTCTGCACTCCTCTTCTCAGTCATGTAACTAGAGACACCATCCCCTCCACAGTGATATTTTCTATATCTTCAAGCCATGTGTTATAACTGCAAACTGTGGTAGGAGAAAACAGCCTACAATGTCAGAGACTGCACTGCACTAGTGCAGCCCAGACTGACAGGGGCCATTTAAGTCATGAAGCCATAAAGCCATATGATCAGGAAGGCCGTAATTGCCATTTGAAGACCAGCCACATTTTACTAGAAGCCACTTTCCAGACTGCTCTCTGGGGTGCTGGTGCTAAAACCGAAACACATTGTTTCAGTTGTCAGAATGATCTAATGAACACAAAGCCCTCTTGACACTTGAGATGTTCTTTGATCTGCTACTAGTTTCATATTCCCAGGTGCCCAGTTTCACTTCACCCAATTCAGGAGTAGTCACAGAGATCCGTTCCTTGTCCCATATGAAGCCAATAAGCACATGTGAGCTTTGGAAGGTGTGAGAGCTGGAAGAACTCAGCATCTAACCCCAAATAGGTAGACAGACAGACAGACAGACAGACAGACAGACAGACAGACAGGAGCCCAAGTTCTGCAATCTAACCTATTGGATCACTGTGAAGGTGAATCAAGGTGTGGCAGTTGTTTTAGAGCATGCAAAACAGCACCACTACTTCTGGGCAATGTTGGGGGGAAAGACATTTTAATGTATTTTTAATCTCCTGTTGGAAGCCTCCCAGAGTGGCTGGGGAAGCCCAGCCAAATGGGTGGGGTATAAGTAATAAATTAAAATATTATTATTATTATTGATTTCCCCACCTACTTGTATGCCAGCCTAAGCAAATGGTTTGATTATAGGTTAGCAGAGGTCCCCCAGTCCAGCTGCTCCAGGAAAAACTCATACAGTGGTAACTTGATGGGAAGAATATAAGAAGCAGAGACCACAGTTCAACAATAGCAAAAATAGTTTAAGCCCAAAAGGAATTCTGAGCCACTTTCTTAGCCAGAAGGGAATTTATCACTGACAACCTTCCTACTGTGGACATTTCCATCTGTGGAGACCTTCGGCTAACAAAACTTAAGCCATGACAGATTGTAGGAGATTTACCATAGTTTCTGAAGGTTACAGCTTGGACTCAGCAATCCTTTGCACAGCAGCTCTACAGCAGCATCTCCCAGTTCATTGTTGTTCAATTTCAGTTCAGTCAATGTTTGCTTTGTGCTCAGAAAGGCGCAGAGATCTTTACAATGGCTAGCTGATAGACTACAGTCATCCAACCTGAGAATGAAAGGGAAGAGGAGCCGGGTGTTAGCTCTAACAAACCAGCTGAGAGAAATATTTCTCCTCTACAGAATTCTTTTTTCCCTTCCAACCTGATTTGGAAGACTTCCAGAACATTTGAACAACAAAAGGTGAAATCCAACATTGTCTGTCTATCAGCAAACTGGAACCCTTATTACAGCAGATTCGCCACATACTCTTAAGCAGTGCTTTTTCTCTAAAAAAAATGTTTGTGGTACTCTCATTTTGAATCAAAACCACAATTTTATAGTTCAAATCAGGGGGGGGGGGGAATTGACAAAAGTACAAAGATTCACAAAATGTTTAGGGGTATGTGTACCTCTGCGTCCTCCCCAGAAAAAAAGCACTGCCCTTAAGCCTCCCAAGCACTCACAAAATAAATCTGCAACAATAAAATAATTCAACAAGCAATATGATTTTCAAATGAAACAAGAGCAGACAAAAATGACTGCTGGTTAGAAACAATTAAGTTAGACATTGCTTTCATTCCAATGCAGCACTATGCCAAACCATGGCTTACAGCAGTGATGGCCAAACTTGGCCCTCCAGCTGTTTTGGGACTGCAATTCCCATCATCCCTGGTCCTGTTAGCTAGGGATGATAGGAGTTGTAGTCCCAAAAAAGCTGGAGGGCCAAGTTTGGCCATCACTGGCTTACAGGAACAAGCCAAAATCATATATGACTTGCTCCTTCCCCTCTGTGTGCTGCTGCTGCCACGGTGAACTTGGGCTTGTCTCTCCCAGACAAACCATGAGCAGTTAACCAAGAACAAAACTTGGTAACTGATAAATGACAATGTGAAATCTGGTTGTGAGGAGCATCTCTAGGTATTTTGGGGCCAGGACAATGTTTTCAAGCAAGAATTACACCAGCTCAAGTTCCATCGGAATGGAGCCCTTGCAGTTGTGAGACCTTATCATACATGGGTTTCGCTGACATTTTACTTACCTGATGGTTTTGTACTGGCTCAGGGTTGGAAGAAGTTCCTTCCAGCTGGACCCACTGAGCTCTTTGGACTGGATGTCAAGGTCCATTTTTGATGCAACAGCTGGAGAGAAGGGAGAGAGAGAGGGGTATTATTTTCCTACAACAAGGGTCAAGGGGAAGGCTATTGTTCCCATTCAAACTACAGCATTTTTGTTTGCTTTTCTATAGCAGAAGCCACTATGCTGCCCTCCACATGTTGATGAACTCCAACTCCCACCAGCCTCTGCCACCAAAAATGATGAGTGCTGGCAGCCCAACAGCAGCTGGCGGCCTCACTGCTGGCTATCCCTGGTCTACAGCATTTGCAGCTATTTCAGCTGCAAGCAAGAATTTCTCAAAAGACTCCACTTGCTCAAGAACTAGCCTCCTGCTGAAAGGTACTGTTTGTGGCCGCTTGCAACTTAACCCAAAGAGGCCCCTTCTTAACAAGAGCTGATGCAACAGCCCGAAAGCACACACATGAATCATGCAACGCTTCTGTCTCTCTGCCGACAGCCGGTCTTAACCACATTTACTAGAAGTGAACCTCTGAAGGGCAATGTTTCAACATTTGTAAACTTTAGCCCCATTCTGAAGGCGACTACATTCCTGATCTGCACAGCCTACATTTGTAGTGAAGATGCGAGTTTAGAGAGGGCCCTTTATTAAATGGAGCTGGCACTACGTGTACTCTGCAACTATTTGGTACAGTGGTACCTTGGTTTATGAACTTAATCCGTTCTGGAAGGCCGTTCTTAAATCAAAGCATTCTTAAACCAAGGCATGGTTTCCCACAGCAGTGGGGGACTCAATGTACAAATGGAACACACTCAGCAGGAAGCAGAACATGTTCTACTTCCAAGGCAAAGTTCACAAACCAAAACACCTACTTCCAGGTTTGCAGCGTTCTTAATCCAAGTTGTTCATAAAATAAGCTGTTCTTAAACCAAGGTGCCATTGTACTGTTAATCTGGACCCAGCAACTGCACTGGGTTTAACACACACAGCACAGCAGCCACATTAGATACGCCATTTATTTGGTAATTCACGATCTACATCTTATGTAGCTCTGCCCGTATGAGCAATAAAATTAATACAAAAGATGGAAAATTCCACCTTCTGTTCCAGTTCTCAATAGATATAAAAGGTGTATTGAGAACCATACTGTGATGTCAGTTGATTCATTTTGAAAGTGGTTTTTTTCAGGGTGAGTGTGTTTTTTCTTCTTTTCTTTCCTGATACTTGCTCTGCTTCATGTTCTTTCTCTCACCTGGTGGCCACAAGATCTTGGCCTGCTGTAAGTATGACTCCCTATATTCCTTGGGAGAGATGGCTTTAAAAAAGAAAAAACTTCATGAGATCTTCTCATAAACCTCCCACATCACACTTGGTTTGGTCCCAAGGTTAGGCCAAGATTTCTGATATCACTTTGCAAAGTGATATAACTATTCTATCTTTCGCTCCAAGGGGTACACGTTATAATCAGCTCAGTACCGTCACAAACCACTCCCCTGAACTCCAGGCATTTGGTACCTTGGGGTTTTTTCCCCCTTTTGAAATTTCCAAGTGAAATTTGATATAAGGTTAACCAGTGCTTTTTTTTTCTATAGAATGAAGTTGTTACAATAAGTGCCACACTTTTAGCCTTTTATGGGGGGGGGATGGTGCTGGTACTGTGTACCTTTCAGTACCTCCAGGAAAAAAGCACTGAGCTTAATTATTCTGGGTTGAAGTGCTGTTACGAGACATTTCTGAAAGCTGATTCACCAGTGAGCTGGCAGAGAAAGCAGGTTTCATCAGCTCCAGAAAACCCAACCCAAATGCCCAACCTAACGACTGGATCTTCCCAATATCTTTTCCTGGAAACAACACAGAAACAGACTCTGTGAATACTTGTCAAGCAGGTCACCTGGTATTAATATTGCCATGCCTCAAAAGCTAGCAACATTAAACAGTTTTAACGAAGCACTCACCTATGTGCAACTCCCTCTCACCTCCCTTTTCATAGTACAAAGCAGACACTGGATACTGCAGCCAGGAAGGGAAGTAGGACAGGTGAGCTAATGGTGCTTAACCGCATATTCTTTTTGTAGGCTGATAAACTGCACGGAGGGGACGCAGGTGGCGCTGTGGGTTAAAGCCTCAGCACCTAGGACTTGCCGATCGAAAGGTCGGTGGTTCGAATCCCTGCGGCGGGGTGCGCTCCCGCTGCTCGGTCCCAGCGCCTGCCAACCTAGCAGTTCGAAAGCACCTCCGGGTGCAAGTAGATAAATAGGGACCGCTTACCAGCGGGAAGGTAAACGGCGTTTCCGTGTGCGGCTCTGGTTCGCCAGATGCAGCTTTGTCACGCTGGCCACGTGACCCGGAAGTGTCTCCGGACAGCGCTGGCCCCTGGCCTCTTAAGTGAGATGGGCGCACAACCCCAGAGTCTGTCAAGACTGGCCCATGCGGGCAGGGGTACCTTTACCTTTACCTTAAACTGCACGGAGAGACTCTCAAGTCTTGGGGAGGTATTTGGCCATATGGTATTCACTTCCAAGTAGTTCCACTAGAAAAGTTTGAGTAACCAGTTTACTACTGATCACCTTTAAAGTAACAGACCACATTGTCAGCATGTTGCTGGGCATATCAAAGAAGGAAGCATTCCCTAGAGATCACCAACTGTGCCCATACAATGCTTCCGGCTTAAACCATCTGCCTGCAAGAACCTTGCAAATTCCAATGTCACTAGAAATTGACAGTCCCTTCCATTCATAGAGTTGCAAGGGACCAAGGGGGTCATCTAGTCCAACCCCCTGCATTGCAGGAATCTTCCACCCAACATGGGGCTCGAACCCACGACCCTGAGATCAAGAGCCTCGGGCTCTACCGACGGAGCTTTCAAACCACATCATATCCTCCCACTTTGCACAGCTGAACGTTTGCCTCTCTCCAGGTAACTTTGTACCTCAATTTGTGCACTTTGTTGTTTCATCTGTCAAAACATGGCAATGTGTATATAAAGCTCTGGTGGCTTCCAACTAGAAAAAGGAAAAGGACCAGATCTGCAGATTCCCAGAACTCGGGGCACAGATTCAATGCTTCTCCAATGTTACCGTTTTATTGCCTTCTGGAGGGACACTCTTGCACTATAGCACAATGAAAGCATGCGCTCACACATGGAGCATTTGAGGTGTGGAAAGTAGCAGGATTTCAGGAAGAAGAACCAATTGGAAATGAAGCAGTATGCCTACCCCAAAATCTCAGCAGGCACAAACCATATTGAAAGTGGGGTCATGTATCATCAGCCCTATACCATCATGAGCCCAAATCGTAATGAATACACAATAGAAAGGACACCTGAAGCCTGTTCTCTTTTCTACCCCCTACTGCGATGGCCGGAAGAGACCACTAGTTTCTAGACATCAGCTATTTATAGCTGAACACACCCTTTTGGATAATGAGGCATCTAGGGATTTTCCATCCTTGCAACTCTATTCCCTTTCCCGTTTACATCATGTATGCAAATACAACATATGCAATGCCTGCCAACTCCCAGTCGTTAAGAGGAAAAACATACCAGGTTGATAGGCTTCACTCAAAGGAAGCTGCTGGTTTTTGACAGCCATTATTTTACAATAGCACAAACGATGGTTCTTCACTTGTTCCAGGGATGGGAAATGTGTGGGTGTCCTTCTCTTTGGCTGTTGGCTACCTCCTACCACCCTTAACCACTGGCAATGCTGACTGGGACTGATGGGAATTGGCATCCAGGGAGCCACGGGTTCCTCATCTCTAACTTATACCAACAAAGAGGTGGCCTATATGGTCCTATCTAATATGATACGATCATAGAGGTTTATCATAGAATTGTAGAGTTGGAAGGGACCATGAGGGTCATCTAGTCCAGTGTTTCCCAACCTTGGGCCTCAAGCTGTTTTTGAGCTACAACTCCCATCATCCCTGACTAGCAAGACCAGTGGCAAGGGATGATGGGAATTGTAGTCCAAAAACAGCTGGAGGCCCAAGGTTGGGAAACACTGATCTAGTCCAATCTCCTGCAATGCAGGGATCTTTTTGCCCAGTGTGGGGTTCGAACCCATGACCCTGAGATTAAGAGTTGCCACAGACCTACTTGTGAAAGCAATCGGCTCATACTTTATGCCTCTCAACTGAACAGTCAAGAGCTCCAGCTTGCGGGGTGGGGAGAGAAACCAAAGCAAGCATTGGGAGGCTGGTTGTAAATTGCCTAGTAGTTGTGAGTTGCTTTTTATCTAGATGCCATGAACAATTAAAAGGAAATTCAGCGAGTTTGATCCCTGTGTTAGAGCATGAACAACAGCTGACAATAGGCAACACGGGGGAATGCCAACCACATGCTTTTCAAAACTGAAGCGCACTGCAAAACACACAAAACCTCAGGTCACAAAACAGCCTGATGCCAGCAGTTGAGAAAAGCTAGCTAATGAAACATAAAATGCTGTTCACAGAGAAAATTGACATTCTTTTGGAACCATATAAGTACCAGATCCATAGAGCTTAGGCAAGGGCCTTTCAAAGCCACCAGGCCCAGCCCTCTGCTCTATGCAGAAAACCCAGAGCGGGAGCATCCCTAAACAGACCTGGGAGTCTGGCTTCTGCGTGAAAGAGACAGATCCTGCCTTCCCTCAGACCAGCCTTTGCTAACCTGGTTGCCTCTGGGTCTTGCTGGAATACAGCTCCCTTCAGCCCCAGCCAGCTCACCTAACCAAGATCTGACACCCTCCAACTTCAGCTCCACAAGTTGGCAGCGGAAGGTTTCCATGACAACCTCCAAACACACAAAACACACAGATCACTGGTGCCATTTATCCTCTCAAAGGATGAGAGCGGGGAAGCAACAAAACCCACCCATTTCTTACTGTGTTGCTACTTTGAAATGCCACCACTGTCCTTGCCAAATGGGAGGGGGGAATCCTCCATATACCTACCCAGTGCGAGTTCTTCCACCACAAAGCTTTCAATATATATATTACTGTTATTATTAAGAAACTGAGCCACCGCAGCACACTTTTTGCCATAGTAAAGGGGCAGAACTTCCGGGGAAATTAAAGTCATGCTACTTTAAATCGGGGAGGGCGGCTATTACAGCATACAAATGACAATGAATTGAGTTTATTTCACTGAAGCCCGAGAGCAAGTACTCATTCCTAGCTAGGAACCATTTTCCCAGCCCCGATCGGCCACTTTCTGCAGTGTCGGGCTCAGCAAGGAAGAGGCTGGAGTGCCTCCCTCTTTCCTTGCGACACAAACGCGTCAGAAGCGGGTTAATTAAAAACAGGAACTCAAAACCAGCCTTGCTTTCCAACCCCGCTGCCTAAACTAGAAATCTATTTTTTGCGCGCATCTCAGGCACCTATGACACCTGGTTTAAAACAAAAAACAACCACCCGACCACGCAGTACTTGGTGGCCAACCCCAATACCTTGAAAAGAGAGCGAGGTCTGCGCTTACTTACCCGATCTTCGGCCCGCGCGGAGAACCAACCCAAATACAGCTTTGCCGAAGCCAAGCGCCAGCGCCGCCGCCGCCCGAAACGCAATAAATAGCTTCTCGGCCAACCCGCCCCTAACGGGAAGCGCTGGAACTAAGCTGCCTAGCCGCGCCTCCTTCTGGGCGGGATCGCTCGCCCATGGAGCCGGCTGTAGTAATTAGATGGGCTCTGCTTTCCCCGCAACCAAGACGGAGCCCATTCTGTTTGGGCAAGCTCGACTCCCAGGGCGCCATATGAGGCTTTCCCAAATGTGCGGTGACGCATTAGTCTCCCCTTTGGAAGAGTCACCGCAGCAGCCACAGGCGGAAGGGAGTCCTGCTGGTTTTCTACGAGTCTCCTTGTTTTTACAATACCAGAGGTGCGAACGCCTTTGCTAAGAAGATCTGGGATAACACTCTTGCTCTGACTTGCTCAGACTCTGTAAATCGACCTCTCGATTAGGTTGTCACAGCCTTGCTTTCGACCAGCAGTGTGACATTCAAGAGGTGCAGATCCCCCCATGTCTGCATTGCCACACTGGGAGAAGATGCTGTGCCTGTTGTCTGCCTGGAGACCTCCCAGAGCAAAAAGCAGGAATCCTATCCCAGGTTGCCAAATTGCCAAAATTCAAAACTTATAAATTTGTCACACACACCCTGAGATTTTATTTATTTTTTAAGAAGTCCAAGCAAACAAGGTTCATGTTTTAAGAACCTGATTCTGGAAGGCTGACCTTTTCACAATTTTCTCCACAGGTTACTTTTGAAAGCATGTCTTTATGCTTTTCTGCAAACAGATGAGCGTGTGCAATAAGCAAACTTTTGCCCACTGTCTTCTACTTCCAAGCATGAATTTTCACCCACAACACTGCAATATATCCCATCTGTACAAAATAGGTCCAGTGATAACCTTCTGCATTGAGAAAGAGGGGGCCATGCTGTTCATCTCCTCTAACTGGCTAGGGGTGATTGATAGCTTATCCTAGTATACACACTGGAAGGATGCCTCTTTGAACTCAGCAGGCCTTACTCCTAAGTAAAACATGTATAGGATCAGTATAGGATCAGGCTGCAAGTGTGCCCTGGAGATGCTCCCACAGAGGAATAGTAAGTAGAGCAGAGGAGCATGGCAGCCAAAACATTTTCATGAACACATATAACTAAATAAGGTTTTCAAAATGGGAAGGCGCTGCTGTGCTGAGAGAGCATTGCTGCTGTTCACCATTTCTGAAAAATAGCTAGAAGTGTACTCTTGCCCAGAAGAGGTATAGCAGGGTGTGTAAAGGCGATTAAAAAAAAATCCCACCCAATATATAGCATAATGCCAAAGACAATTTCCAGGAGTCCCTCAGATAAGCACGATTCATGTTATGAGGCAAATAATGTAATGTTCATACCTGACGCATAAAGTCGTAGAAGCATCTCTCCTCTTCCATAGCAACAAAAATATAACAACAACCTAAATAACTAACAATTTGCTACCCATTTATGACATTCAAAATCTAGAACCTGAGGTGGCTGCCTCACACTGATAAATGGGAGAGGAGGCCCTGGCAACTGCCACCCCTTGTCCCCATGGGCATCCATACATGGAGGTAAAAATCAGCTGTTCTTGTTTGTCCACAAACCTACAAAAAGATGGCGACGGAGCTGATGTGGGCCAGGGAACACTGATAATTGTCTGTCTTCTCCCTTCTCTACTCCTTCTGCTTATGTAATCAATTTCAGACCTAGCCCAAGGCTGCCAGGTCTTTTCATACAAGCCTCTTTCAGAAATCCTCAGTTACGGTAATTAAGTGCCCTACACTTTGTCCCCCTTTGGAAGCACCTAGCTTTTTACCAGAAGGTTCTTCCAGTTGAATTTGTTTCTGGCCATTCATGAATCCCATATTCTGTCCTGGTGTATCCTCCCACAGCCTTGGACTGCTCCCCGTCCATACCTGTTCAACAGTGTGGTGACCTTCATTAGTCTTAAGTAATTCCTGACATCCTTTTAAAAGACAACTGCCTATGAAGGAAATTCCAGTTTCCTCTTTTCGTAAATGCCTCCAGCAAAGATTACTTTGTTCTCTGATTTCACAAGTTCTAGTTCCTCCTACAACCGCCTGACCTAAGGAGAAGCAAAGGGCTGTTCTTCAGCTTTGCAGCTTGAAACAGGTACCGGGTGGAATTCAGTGTTGCATTATGTTGAACAATCTGTCTGCGCAACCTTCTTGGAGAGTGTGAAACAGGAGTGATGGAGGAATGGGAGTTGTGAGACGTGGTGCTCTTCCACACTTCCACTTGCCCTGCCACTTTCCTCCAGGAAACCCCACCGTTTACTGCCAAATTAGAACATACATCAACCAGTTTTTCTATGGATTGACATTTGTTCTGATTCAGCAGTAAGCAGCGGATTTTCCTGGAGGAAGCAATGGGGCAAATGGAAAACCTCTCAGACCCATGTTTTCTAGGCACAGAATATGCAGAAGTGTGGATGAGCTCTTAGTGCAAAAGGAAGAAATTTAAAGAGCTACAGGAGAGTCTGTTAGGGAGGCAGATACAGAGAGAAAGGTTCTGTGAGTATGCATGTCCATGGGCTTTTTTAGGGCTGGGGAAACCAAAATAAAGCATTGAAAGGGGGAACACCCTATTCCATGGGTAGGCAAACTAAGCCCCGGGGGCCGGATCCGGCCCAATCGCCTTCTAAATCCGGCCCGCGGACGGTCCAGGAATCTGTGTGTTTTTACATGAGTAGAAAGTGTCCTTTTATTTAAAATGCATCTCTGGGTTATTTGTGGGGCACAGGAATTCATTCATTTCCCCCCCAAAAAATATAGTCCGGCCCCCCCCACAAGGTCTGAGGGACAGTGAACTGGCCCCCTGCTGAAAAAGTTTGCTGACCCCTGCCTAGTCTCTCACCAAAAACAACAACAACAAAAGCCTGAGCAGAATTTTGCCCCCTAGCTCAGGTTCTACAATTCTAGAAACTTGCTCATTTTAAATGATAACTGGGGATCTGGAGATTATGTTTCACCAGGGGAGGGGAAACTGCTACATGTTTGTGGAATACCTGTTTGGCTCCAGTAATGCAGGCTATGCACCTCAGCTCTGAAACACCAACATATTTATGTACTTAACACCGAGACTTATGAACTTTGGCCAGTTTCTTGACAAAAGACATTGCATCATAGCACAGATGTTAAACTTCTTGCTGCAGTGTATGTAGACTCACAAGGCTCTGACTGATAAGGTCATCCCATCCCATTCAAAAGCCTTATGATTTTAACAGCATGATTATTCAAACCATCTAAATTGGAGGACTTGATTTTACATACTAAACTTCTTGCTTCGGTGTGTCAGTGCTATATTGATTTTAGCGTGGCTGTGCCTATGCACACTGAGAATAAGTCCCATGGAATTGACTTGCACCAAGAAGTCTATTATTGAGCAACCTGAAGCTCTTTGTGGCAGTGACTGGCTGGTGCGAGAGAGTGGGTGGATGTTATTCTGCTTGCATCTTGCTCCTCCTTTGTGCTGGGCTGTAGCAGCCACCCAATCATTCTGCCCGGACACTGAAGTCCAGCTCCGAGGGCCTTCTGGCAGTTCCCTCCTTGTGAGACGTGAAGTTACAGGGAATCAGACAGAAGACCTTCTCAGTAGCTGCACCCATTCTATGGAATGCCCTGCTGTCAGATGTCAAAGAGTGGCAACAATTCTGAAGAAGCCTAGGGGCCACATTCAGGCCCCAGGTTTCCATCCTTGCCATAGGCACCTGGTTGGCCACTGTGGGGAACAGGATGTTGGCCCAGCAGGGCTCTACTCAGATAAATCCAGTCCCTTTGGAATAAATGGGGCTTTGGCTCTTACTTTTTTTTCTAGACTGGGGCAATTGCTATTGAAAAACTGTCCTGGCAAATCTGCTGAGTAGTGGGGTACAACTCTTTTAAATAAACAAAGCAGGAAAATGTTCCCTGTGTCCTGCATCACAGTGGACACTATTTGGGTATGAGGTGGTGGCCTTAAGAAACATTAGGAAGCTACCTTTAACCTACTCAGACCATTGGTCCATCTTGCTCAATACTGCCCACACTGACTGGCAGCTACTCTCCAGGGCTTCAGACACGGTTCTCTCCCAGCCCTACTTAGAGATGCTGGGAATTGACCTTTTACAACCATGGTTCCCAACATGGGGCACACGCCCCACAGGGGGGCAATTTGATTTTTAAGAGGGGCAATTCAAGAATGTGTTAGACCAAGTTAATGGCCCTTTAGGCTTCCTCCACCTGAATCGGAGTTCACTTTTTGAATAATAAGAATTATATGTCGCGCGGGGGGGGGGGTAATCAGGATTTTAGGTGGGGCGTGGCCAAAAAAAGGTTGAGAACCACTGTCCTACAAGCAGAGCAGATGCTCCCCACCCCACAGAACGTGCGGGGGCGGGGCTTCTCCTTCTCTGACTTATTCCGAGCGCTAATCCACGAAGCAGGAAACGGCGTCCTCACTTTCTAATGACTCATCCATCCCAATCCACTTCTCCAGCCTCATCATGAGCTGGCACTGGAAATTAGTGCGCCATCCCCGGCTGCTGCAGGCGGCTTGCTGACCGCGCCCTTCTTGCATTCGCTACCGAAACTCCTAAGCGCTTGCATCCCTCGTTGGAGAAATCCCAAAGACGCAGCGCCCTAAGCCACGGCGTAGCAGGAAAGCATCCGCGTTCCTCTAGCGGCGGCCTGCGCTTGAGGTCAACAACCGAACAGAGAGCCTTTCTTTTTTGCACAAAGAAGCGCCATCGCGCCCTTTTATGACCGCCTTGGCCCTCAGATCGACTCTCTGCGCGCATCCCTCTCCAAGCCAGCCGCCCAAAGCTCCTTTAAGCACCCCCAGCTTGCCCAGCCTGCCATACTTACTGCGCGGATCTGCCTTGGCAAGGAAGCTGCTGGGAAACGTCAGCCGGATACTTCCTACTCTCCGCCTGCTGGTAGCCGCGCAACCGCCAGAGTTTGGGCTCCGCGCGCTTCCGCATTGCCAAATCGCGAGGAAACGCCTTGGATTGGTTTTCTAACGGATGTATGCCCCGATCCTTCCTTCCTACACGTGTTGGGGGGGGGGGCAGGATCAGCAAGAGACACGCAGCAAGGGTGGCCAGGCTAGTGTGTATGAACAAGTATAGTTCTTTAAAAGAAGCGGGGGTTAAGAAATGGATGCTGGAAAGTAAAGGGACTGGAAGCCCCCGCTGTTAGGTATTGATTGCATTTATACCCGACCACTTTCTCGAGGGGGCGCGCATGGTTCTCCCCTTGCTCACTTAATCCCCGCAACAACCCTGCGAGGTAGGTTAGGCTGCGAGGCTGTGATTGGCCCAAGGTCACCCAGTGTGAGCTTCACGGCCGAGGGGGGCTTTGAACCCTGGTCTCCCCCAGTGGTTTTCCCGGTCTGACACTCTAACCACTACACCACACTGGTTCCGCGTGATCACTGATCCGCTCGGATTCCGAGTACTGGAAGCAACGTCAACCCTTTACAGACACTTTTGCTACCTACCGACAGCCCTGGAAAGGCAGGGCGCATGCGCACAAGCTGGTCCAGGCCTGCTGCTGGAATGTTGTAAAACTGCCGCAAGGTGGCAGCGTGCAGCTTTCTCCGGCCCGCCCCTTGCGTGGCCCGCACTGACACAGCCGAGGGTTTTCTCTACCCTTCCAGTCACGCGCCAGGCTTAGTTACAGCTCCACGACAACTCCTGATTGGTTGGAACGGCAGCGATTCAAAATGTGATTGGCTGCTTGTCGGAAAGGGAGAGTGTTGGACTGTTTATTTGGAATTCTCCGCTGAAGGCTGCAATTTCCTCATGCGGGCGTCTGGAATGCGCAGCTACCAGCAGCCTTTCCTCCTCGGCATCCAGTTTCCTATTCAAAAGAGCAACACCACCTTCCTGTCATCCAGCCGCTCTGCAGCAGGTGCTGTCCAGACAGTGAAAGCGGATTTTTGCATAATATGTCTATAAGCAGCAGCAGGGTGCCAACACTTATATAAAATATTTGGCAGGGCAGGAAACCCCCGCTCCACATAATCGATCACATGATGCGGTGCACAAATACCATTTGAAGGGCAATGCCCATCAATTTAGCCGCCCCCCAAAAAATATGTTATTGGGGCAGGCACAAAGCCCCCTCAACCCCTAGGAGTTGGCTCTTGTGGGGTTGTGTTTTATTCATTCATTTTTTGACCCAAGGAACTCCAAGGACATGGCTCTCACCTGCCCAATTTATCCTCCCCATAAGGCTGAGAGACAATTGCCAGTTCAAGCCTTCTCAGTGAACTTCTGTGCTGAAAACAGACTTGACCCTGGACCTCTGGAGTCCTACAGTCACTTACCAAGCAGACAGCGCACACATGGAATCTTTAGACCATAAGCCTGTGGGAAGGGCATGTATGATTTTTAATTTTTGTTACAGTGCCTAGCAATTTTAGGCATAACAAAGACAACTATTGAAGTGGGTGAGTGAGCCTTCAAGTAAACTGGTCACAAGCTGTTAAGGGCTTCATATATGAATACTAACACACTGAATATGGCTCGCTAATAAATCATCAGCCAGTCCAGGTATAACCTTTGAAATGGAAATCCTGCCAAGGTTATGCTTCACCTTGAGACAGCAACTGATGGTCTGTATTGTTTTTCTGGAAGAGTTATGATTATCTCTGCTAAGTGAATAGCAATTCATTTGTTTCAGCATTTATTTTTATTTATCCAGAGAGCTGTCTGATTTGTGTTGTAAAATGTTACTGAAGAAGCAGTGTGTTCTGAGTTGTTAGATGGGTTGGTGTCTCTACTGTTTGCTACATTTTGAGCTCAAAGTAGAAACAGATAGGAAGATCTTGCCATCAAATTCAGCTTTGACTACTTTAGCAAATGAGCAAGGAAAACAAACAGGAACCCAATGCCAGAAAAAAAAAACAAAGCTCTATACACATACCATCAGCTCCTGAAGGAACCATAAAAAATCCTGAGAGAGACAGTGAAGCATCTCTTTTCCTATCTTCCCTGGAGCTCTGTCTTCCCTGAGGGAAGGGAAGAGTGAGGGAGACCAGGCAAGGGGGTTCTTCCCATCAGCTCCCAGCTGGCCTGAAAGGACTCTGTCCCTTTACATTTTATCTAATGTATCTGTTTTAGCATTTTAAAATGGTAAATCGCTTTGTGTGCCTTGGGAGAAAGGTACAAATCCAGTAAAAAAAAATAGCTGACCAATGGAAAAATAAACTCTGTAACCAGTCTGGGAACCTGCCTATGATTTCTGAGAACTTATCAAGAAAGTTAGAACTTCACCTCGCTAGGCCAATGAAGGATGAGTTCTCCTCTGCATTGCTGAATACGAATTTAAATGTTCACACACATATCCACACCAGGGATGACTCCAAGGAGTAGTAAGAGGTAGCAGGCACACACACACCCTACCCCACCCAAATATTTATACAACTCTATTTGCTGCCACAGTTATTAACCACAGTAAAATAAAAAATAAAATAAAATGTCCAGTACAGTAGCACCTTAGAGACCAACTAAGTTTCTTCTGGGTATAAGCTTTTGTGTGCATGCACACTTATTCAGATACTCTTCTATCTGAAGATACTCAGATACTGTCTGAAGCAGTGTGCATGGACACGAAAGCTTATACCCAGAACAAACTTTGTTGGTCTCTAAGGTGCTACTGGTTTTCCCAGTAGTGATGTATGGAAGCGAGAGCTGGGCCATAAAGAAGGCTGGTCACCAAAGAATTGATGCTTTTGAATTATGGTGCTGGAGGAGACTCTTGAGAGTCCCATGGACAGCAAGAAGATCAAACCTCTCTATTCTTAAGGAAATCAGCCCCAAGTGCTCACGGGAAGGACAGATCCTGAAGCTGAGGCTCCAGTACTTTGGCCATCTCACGAGAAAAGAAGACTCCCTGGAAAAGACCCTGATGTTGGGAGAAGGAGAAGGGGACGACAGAGGATGAGATGGTTGGACAGTGTTCTCAAAGCTATGAACATGAGTTTGACCAAACTGCAGGAGACAGTGGAAGACAGGAGTGCCTGGCGTGCTCTGGTCCAGGGGGTCACGAAGAGTCGGACACGACTAAACGACTAAACAACAACAACAACAAGGTGCTACTGGACAATTTTTAATTTTTTTTTTTAATTTCGACTGCATCAGACCAACACTGCTACCTACCTGAATTTAGCCACAGTAAATTAAAGTTCTACATAGGATGAATAAAATCTTTGATCTGTAGGTCCTGCCCCCACCAGCACACGAGCGCTGCCCGGTGGCAGCAAACTTCGGGGGATGGCAGCCCCCTCAACATTGGGGAGGGCTCAGCCCCCTACCCTACGCACACCATGTCAAGAGAAACGTTGCCGAGTTGTCCAGCAGAGGGCGTACAAGATACCCCGGACCAGCGTGATGTTTGAGGTGTCTTCTGGATAGCTCATGACCAAAGCTTCGTGATTGGATAATTCGAAATAATCATATGAGGAAGAAATAATGAACTTCGGACTATATATTTTGGCAGGTGAAGGATTACATATGTCTCGGAGGTATTCATTTTTATATTTAAATGCAGGGCGTTATAATTGACTGATGATCTTAGAATTGCATTTAAGATTTAATAATTTGCTGCAACTGAGCATAACGTGCAGTGCTTGCTAACTGGATTTATTAAACAGCATACATTTGAAGCACAGTGGCGCCAGTTCTGTATTTGTAAACTATGAGGCTGAAGTCTGATGAAATAATATTATATGCACTGGGATTAATAGAACTAGTCACGAGATCTAGATTTATTTTATTTTATTTTGTTTCCAAGGAAGCAGACTGCCTTCTTTTCGCTTGCAGAGCATGTTTTTCTTTGTGTTTGCTTTGAATTTTCCACAACCAGGGAAAATCATAATCAGCTGTAAGATACAACAAAAACATGACTAGCATGAACAATAGCAGTCCCCTCAATCTCTCAATAGAAGGCTATTTCCTACAACTGTAGGCTTGACCATTGATATAGGATTGTTAGAGGGGCTGCAACAATAATTGAGTACTAGAGGACGAGGCAGGCAAAAATGTAACTGGAGAATGCGGGCATCGATCCCGCTACCTCTCGCATGCTAAGCGAGCGCTCTACCATTTGAGCTAATTCCCCCTCGCGCTGCAAGCTTTCCTTTCCGCCATTATAGATTATTACTCAACTGTGAGTGCGCTAGATATAACGTTTTATCCGACTTGTTCTTGCGGGAAACGAACTTCTTCGCCAAACGTAAGCCTAGTTAAAACAAACGAAAAGCAGAGATAGGTAAGTTCTGTCACCCAGTGAGCAGAAGCCACGCGGGGCTGGCGGGGGGGGGGGGGAAAGAAGAAGGAACGGTCTGTGAGGAAAAGGACTACATTTCCCATGAAACCTCACAGCGCGCATGCGTAACGTTTTCCTTTAGCTCGCCCGCGCAGGTTCTAGGCCCCGGCGGCGAGTTCCTTCAGTTAGAGAGAGAAACGGGGGCGCGTGCGCGTGTGTGGAGCAGCTGCTTCGCATTGTGCGAGGCGGGGACTGTTTGTGCTGCCGCTCCTCTTGGCGCGCGCGCGCACACACACACACAGCGGCGGCTGCAGAAGCAGCAGCATCTTCTGCCAGAGGAGGATGAGGAGCGTGGCGAAGGAGGAGGAACGGATTCCAGCAGCCGGTTCGGCGCGCGCCCACCGCCTCACCGCTCTGAGGTAAGAAGAGGGGAGCCGGCGCCGCTCGCTCTCTCGTTCGGGGGCGAGCGAGGGAGATGTCGCTGGGTCCTCCTGCCGCTGCCGTCCCTCACAGAGAGGGGCGCGGGAGCCGCCGTCCCGCGGGCTCCGAGAGAAGGCGACGGGTGTGTGTGCTGTGTGTGTTCGCCGCTACGAAGGGCGGGCTGTGCGGGGATGAGGGCAGGAGGCGTGCGCGCGGGGTCTGTCGAGGGGAGAAAGGACTTAGCGGGATAAATGCATTATCGTGTGTATGGAAGCGGGAGGGGGGTGGTCTTGGTTGACAGGCGAGGGGACAGGCCGGCTGCTCCCTTCCCTGCGCCTGTGTGGGCTATAGGGTGGATGTCATATAATAGTGAACGGGTCTCGTGTTTTAGTTGTGCCCGGCGACCAGAGCGCGTGTTTACGTGTGTGTGTGTTGTTGTTGGGTGGGGGTGGGGAGTCGGGTGCACGCGAGGCTAGGAGGGTGTGCGCTTCCATAGTGGGAGGATGGAATTTGTGTTATCTGGATGTTGGCGGACTTGGGTGTGTTGTGCTATTGTGCATGTGGAGCGCAGTCCTGGGGCTTGGAGAGCTTTTGTGGGATTGTGGGTAGGTCTCATCTGGCTTGGGCTGTGGAGAGTGGAAAGAAGCCGGGATTGGGGGTAAAGTGGAAGGAATATAAGTTCATTGTATTATTGTCCCGGGAGGCTATGAATGGACGAAAGGCAGATGATGTTCAGGGACGAACTGCTCTTTTCTTAAGTAGATGCTTGTGACTACACGCAGCATGAGCGAGGAGGAGACAGCTAGAAGGACCTCTAGTTTTCCCCGTCGAGTTGTGATCATTTCTGTGCTGTAGTTGGCACATCTAGAAGGGGTTGTACAGTACTGAATTTATTAAACTCTTATTACAGGAATGATTTGCCGGGTAGATAAGAAAGCAGAAGTATACTGTAATCTGCTAATTTTCCCTTGGAGGGAAGGCATGAATGGGGTTTTCAGAGCATAAAAAAGAGACTGCATTCTCTTCTCTGAACACCCAGAAAATAATATGTAGTGACCGTTCCCCTCAAATGTGCAGGGTTCCATGTAAAGCACATTTCTACAGCCATAGGTGAATTGTTATTTGTTACCTTTTTGCAAAGACCAGCAAACTGCAGTGGGTAATCAAACCCTCCTGCTATGTGAGAGGGCTTGGTCCAGGTGTTTGTCTCTGTGCCAGAAAAGTCCAAGCCAGTATGAATACATACATTCAAGCAGTGGAAACTTTAAAATGGCTCATTGTCTATTTCGATGCTTAGTGGGGCTTTCATTTCTTCCTTTGACTAATAGTAGGCTCTGGCTTTAGTTGAGACATTGCTAAGTAATGGAACCTACATTATACAGTTCTTTTTTCTGTGGTTGGAATAGTTGCATAGAAAAACTATTCACAATAATGGTACTCATCCACTGCAAACCATTTTAATATAGGACACTGTTGCAGTATGGTGTCAAATAGTTAAGAATTGTATAAACCAGGGTGGGCAAAGCTTGTAAATTGGAGGGAAAACACACTGAGGACATTTAAGAGAAGATTTGAGTTGAGGACATCTCACATACTTTATTGTGACTGAGGTCTTTTTGATACATTATTACTTTAATAATGGAATAAGCACTGGAGGTAATGATATGGAATATTTGAGCTCATGAACCAGGGGTTATTTATTAATGAAATCCTTAAAAACATGGAGTACAATACACAGTAATAGGATAGGTACCAAATACTCTGGCATAATCCAGTGAATTTTAGTTGTCCGGATCTGTGAGACAAGTTAAGTGTGAATATCATGCATTGATTTCACACATTTTGAGACTTACTTATGGGGGCCTTAAAAGTTTTGAGTGTGTGAAGCAGTCCACATGCATACATCTAGCTGTTTGCATTCACACGCATCTCTTTGATTACGAGGTCATCAAACATATTTCCTTTCATAACAACATTGCTTTGGGGCTGTGCACTTATTTACCCCAAGCAACTGGATTTTGGTTGGCATTTGTAGCAATTCTCATTAGCCAAAAGTCTACATGTTGCTGAGTGTTCTGCTTTGTGTTTTCTTACCTTGCGTTTTGATAATGGATTCTGCATTTAATCATTTCCCCAACTTCTTAAGTAGTCATCCCTGCTGTGCAAAAGTATTCTTGGCAATTGGTTTTGAAAAATTGTGCAGGCTTCATTCCATTAACATCCTAGCAATCTTCTTGTTCCCTTTTATCTTCCCTCCCTTGTTCATGTGGAAGACCTTATCGATTTATGTGCATATGTTTTTCTTCTGATGCATCAGAGCACTTCCTACATCATCTTACTTTTATTGTGCATGGTGATAACTATACCTGGGTAATGTTTCTCTGATGTTTTCAAATCACCTAAAATAGCTTTATGTTTAATGAAGGAACTCTTTGAACTCTAAGTAGCCATGAGCACTTTGGATCCATTTTGCTTGGACAATATTGGATTAAGAGGCATTAGGTCATTACTGCATAATATGTGTGTTTTCTGTCACTAGGAGTTCTGAAGTCAAAACCAGTTACATGAATTACTGTAAATGATGAACTGTAAATGTGGCAGGGGACTTTGAAGGGATTAGCTTACTCTTATCATGCTGTTGCCTCTGTACATATATGGCGACTCCTCTGCCTTTGGACTTGCAGCGTCCTTTTGCATTATGTGATGCAGCTTTATAGCCTCTGTTATATGCTTGATTTATATAAAAATGCTGCTTTCTGCAGAAAGAAATGTAATTGGAGGAAAGCAATAATCATTTTGATGTCATAACATTCCTGGTAGACCACTGTCTCGATTAGTTATACTGTTGGAGACAAGCTGCTTGTTTGTAGAAATTGCCTTTTACATCACAGCATGTGCACATACATGAGTTAAAACATGGATTATTCTGCACAGAGTCCACTCTCTGGACTTCTTTCACAGGTAGGAGTAACAATAAAAGACTGCTACCCTATTGCCAGTCTCTGTTGTTCAAAAATGAATGAATGAGGCTCCTAATCATTAGTGGCTTAGTTAAGAAAAGTGGTCCCAAAGAATGAGGCATTCAAAATGGTTGTGGTGAGGTATCTTGCTGGATCAGCAAAAGGTGGTGAAAGTTTGTTATCTCATTACTAGAAGTTTTATTAAAAGACATTGTCTTCAATTTTCATACGAGTTTTGTGTTCATCTTATAGGTCATGGTTATCTTTTTAGGATCCTTCCAAATGAAGGCTTAATACTACAAACAGGCCAGGTTGTTAGCAACTCCCCCCCCCCCCCGCCCAAACATCAGATTTCCCATTGAAAAGATAAATTGGATTAAACTGTGGGGGGATACAGGTTGACATTTGGGTGACAGTAACGTGTGGATGCTGTAACAATTTACATGCATGAGGAGTGTCATATCCGGGATTCTTGGGAACCTTGGTAAAGGTGCACTCAGTGGGGGGTTTTAATCTCGAAAAGGAAAGCTGTGCCAGCCAAGAATACTCTCATGCTGCTTCCGAATGCTCTTGGTGCAATGTGCACAAGGGATGACTGTCCCATTTTTGCCACGTGAGGTGAAACAGAAAGTTGCTGCCGCTTCCCCACTGAAGCCAGGGTGCTACTGTTGCCTCTCCTTGCTTTGCTGGTGGCGGGGCGGGGGGACGGAGGTGCCTGTGGAACTTCAGTGCAGCCATGGGTGCCTCCCACCCTCTCCTGTTGCTGGAGCAATAGCAAGAGCTTGCCACTGCTTCTCCTCCCTTCTCTGGCGATGGCAGTGTGTGAGCTCAGTGGCAGGGGAGGCACAGCTGCGGGAACTGCCACCCCTGGACTCCGTTGGGATCCTGCCGCCTGAGGCAATTGCCTCAGTGTGTCTAATGCTGATGCCGGCTCTGGCTGTGCATAATGAGAACAGCAGAGCTCTTGCAATGGTGGACCCTTTGTGGCCTTGTGTTTCTGACAAATATATGACATTGCAACTCCCTAGAACTGTCTTTGCTTGGTTCTTGCTGCTCACTGATAGAGGCTTCCTTAGATGAGAAAATTTCAGAGATGTGGAAGCCTCCTTGCCCTCTAATTGTATGGGGTACAATTGTATTTTTTCCTGTTGTGTGATGATCCCTGGCAATAGTAATAATAATCATGGGTGGGTGATATATTCAACTTAGACCTACTCAGAGTTAGACCCATTGGGTTCTATCCAAAGTACTATCGAGAACGTTAGGCCAGCGCAATAATTTCTCCTTATGTGACAGGATGATCTCTCCATCTCTTTCCCCTCACCCTACAAAATCTGTTCTGGGCATTTTCTAACTCTCCAGAGCAGATTTGGGGATTGTGTGGGGCATGTGCAGGGGGAGAAAAGTGAGGAAATCCTGGTGCTATTCCTTGTGCTAACACAAGTATTTAGATGAATACTGTACCATGTATTGCAATAAATGGATTTCACCCTATAATATATATATAAATCAGTATCTTGAGAGGCAGTTGAAACCAGAAACAAAGTTATTAAAAGAACTATCAGCACTGCTCCACATAAATCTGTATTACTAGTGTTACAAGCACGTGTTAGACGGTGACTCTGGCATCACTGGGGATGAGCAACACACTTCCCACTGTTCCAAGCCCAGCACTGCTTGAAATTTTGTTTTAGTTCAGTAAAGAACATATTCCTAAAGTTTAAAGGTAAAGGTACCTCTGCCCGTATGAGCCAGTCTTGACAGACTCTGGGGTTGTGCGCCCATCTCACTCAAGAGGCCAGGGGCCAGCGCTGTCCGGAGACACTTCCGGGTCATGTGGCCAGCGTGACAAAGCTGCATCTGGCGAGCCAGAGCCGCACACGGAAATGCCGTTTACCTTCCCACTGGTAAGCGGTCCCTATTTATCTACTTGCACCCGGAGGTGCTTTCGAACTGCTAGGTTGGCAGGCGTTGGGACCGAGCAGCGGGAGCGCACCACGCCGCAGGGATTCGAACCGCCGACCTTTCGATCGGCAAGTCCTAGGCACTGAGGCTTTAACCCACAGTGCCACCTGCGTCCCATTCCTAAAGTTTACTTATTCCTAAAAGTGTACTAATGGATTTGGGCAGCATGTCTGTTTTGTTTCCTTTCTTTCTGCCCTGGTTTTATAACATATTTAAAACTATCCACAAAAATGAGTAATAAGGATATGAGCATAGTTGACACGATTCCAGCAAATATCAGCCTGAAGTGCTAAATCTGTACAACAGTTTTTTTGTGTGTGTTTTTAAAGTGTCTGCTAATTCTATTAATGGCACTGTATTCTGAATGATACAAGACTTATTTCCAGGATGAAGTTAATACTTGGACTCAAACTGAAATTATCTGCCTGCTTGTGGTCTGGTGTTAATAGAGGATAACTGAGAGCTCTTTTCTGTGAAGGAATTTGTGAAACCTGAGTTTGGGCATAAGTGTTAGCTTTGAAAAAAATACTAGCATTGAATTTATTGAATTATGAATCCACAGTTCAGTTGACAATTATTTTTAGTAATGAAAAGGAGGGTTTTTCGGAGTTTAAGAAGTAAAGAAATTAAATACATGAGTGTATTTTACATGACTAGCAGATATTTAAGGGAAATGGCTTTAAGAAAATAAGCACTGAGAGAATGCCTGACTTGGATTTATTGTGAATGTCCTTATGAATCCACGATACTATGAAGTCTTGAATTGCATAAATACATAGAGCAATTAGCTATATTTTTCCCATAATAAATGGGAGTTAGAGTAACACACAGCACAACTATACATCTTCCCTCTGCACATTTGTAATTGCTAGTCTTTTGTGGCAGTTTGACTATTCCAGAGGAGTTAGGAAATGTAAAAATTTAAAAGCATTGTCTTAGTCCTGGAAATAAAAGTGGAGCATTCTTCTCTTTGTCAGAATAATTTGATTTAGAATTTTATTCTAGCCCTTTTGCAAACCATTAATAGCTTTCACTCAAAGCAAATACAGTACTTAGTCTTGACAAGGATGTACACATGAACCAGCAGGACCCTCCACTGTTGAGCAGATTAAGCACTCATTCCTTTTAGTGCAGCACAGAGTTTCCCTGTTTTGGAAGTTACTTGGCTTTAATCCAGCGAAATTGTCCTTGAAGCATGTGGTATCCATTGCAAGAGGCCCAAAGGATATATAAATCCCAGATGGAGTTATCGTCTATACAAAATTTCTTCAGACAAAACAAAGGAATATAGTCTTGATTGTGGTTCTGGATGGACAGAACCCAGCCTTATTTTTCGAGCCAGTTTTCCTTGATATTAACACCATCATTTAATGCAGGTCTAGCTACTGCCAAATATACTCCTGTATAACGTACTGCTCAGTCTAGCTCCCCTCCAGGTTGTTTCTGCCCTGTTGTTCAAAAAGGAAAACTAGTCTCTCTCTCTTCCCCACCACCCAGTTTTCCTCTCTTTATATATTAAAAATTATTAATCTATTCCTTAGAAAATCAGGAGACAAGAGGGACAAAGCCAACTCTACACATAAATTTCAGTCAGCTACTGAACTAATGGGAAATGTGCCCTGCTTTCCAACTGCTGAAGCTCTCTCACTGGGTCTAACTACTGCTGTAGTTTGGTATTTCAATTTAGAGCTTGACATGTGGGAATTCTTGAACATTTCCAGTTCTAAAGTACATCAGACTAGAAACTTGTTAAGATCATAGCTCTGGAGCTTGTTAAACAAATGTCATGTTCATAGAGCTTCAGGGATAAAGCCAACATGCTGTTCACAGATCATGGGGGAGGGGGGGAATTCTGACTCTTTTGTTGTGCTAGATAGATGCTGCTCCCACTCCGCTGGGTGAATTCTGTAGCTAATATGGTGAAAAAATACTATATAATTCTGTAATTGAGTTATGATTGGACTGGGACTTGGTGCATGAACTCAAGCCACTTCCAGCCCTCTAAGACACAGGCTTTGATGGGAGAGGATGGTGAAGATTGAGGTTGTACTGTGTAATGGATAGCAACATCATCAGCTATGCACAGGACTTTCTTTTTCAGTCGTGTGGATCTGTGAACTTCTGAATCTGCCTCCATTGATCTGAAATTATACAAATTCCTTCTTGTTTGCACACTTTTTATTTTTATTATTAAATTCATATATCTGAAAATCACAGAACAAAAAAAATACAGAATGAGAATACAAAATACATCATAAAACAAAAACAAAACCCCCAATATGAATATCAGTATACATTCTGATAGCATTTTTGATTTTGACTTTACTGAAACTAGGGAAGTAACAGATGGCTACAAAATTGTGCCTGGATGGCTTAACCTCTTCCTTCTTTAGGGAACAACTGTTATCTCCTGTTGTTCTCTCTCAGATCAACCAAGAATGTCCTCTTTGATTATTTCATCTCTGCTGGTTGCGGAGACAGGACTTCTCAGTGGCTTGCTCACAACTACATAACGCCTGTCTCTTAGTTGCTCCCAAAGGCCGGGCTCTAAGAAGTTTGAGATGGCAGCTGGTGAATGTGTTTATGTAGGAGGTTTAGTTTAGTTTTACTTATGTTGAATAGTAACATGATCAACAGTGCATGCAATTTCTTAACTTTTCTGAAGGCATGTAATTAAATGTCTTATATTTTCCCTTTGAAACCAGATGTTTTGGAGGAATTAAAACTGCTGCATTGGTTTTCAAGATGTCAATATAAATGTTGCCTGCCTGCTTTCATCTTTCCACATTCATTATTTTGGGGGGTTTTAGTGACTAGAATCTAGTAACACTGTCCTTTTGGCTATCTAAGCTTGCTGTGTAAATTCTCAATATAGACTTGGGAGGTCATAAACTATGACTTGCCAAACTACTATGGTATATGTGGAGTGCAGACAACAGTGAATAACATTTAGTTTTCTGTTCATTCAGTCCTACATGCTTGCAGTACGTAAGTGCTTCAGGATGAATAGTTTTTGAGCTAGTTTGTCTGCGAATGTTAGGCTCTTGAGTGTAAGGCTTAAATATTGGAGGTGGTTTATGTAACACAAGTTATTAGTTGCACCTAAATCACATGTTGCATGCTTCATACTAGAGAGGGCTATAGGAAGTGGAAATATTTGGCTACATATCTGATAAAAATAGTTGCAGGAACTGCTACAGCTACATGAACTACAGCTCTGGAGATGTTTTAGCTTATCTAAATTTAGCTAGTTCCTCATTTCTTATTTTTTATATGATATCTGACTCTTCTTAACTCCTTTCTGTAGAGTCTCTTTGCTGAATGAAAGGTCACCCACTGACTTGACAATGCAAAAGGATTAAACTACAAAATCTTGTGACAGGGCACTCTTCATTCTCACAGAATTTAGAGATTCAGGATTGAGGCCAAGCTTGCCAACTGAATTTTCTACAACTAAAGCTGTGTTTTTGATGCTATCTAAGTTACTGGTACATTTGTGTGTTCAACCAAATTAATTCTTAATAGAGACTCATCCAGAGGGTGGCTGGAGCCAAATCTTTTCTGCTTGCTTTTTATTAGCATGGAGCTCTTCACTTCTGAGGGCCAGTGGCTTCAACTGTCATCTTCTAATGGCTGGTTGCATAAGGCAAAATTGTGTGGTGTAGTGGTTAGGAGCGGTAGATTCATAATCTGGGGAACCGGGTTCGCGTCTCCGCTCCTCCACATGCAGCTGCTGGGTGACCTTGGGCTAGTCACACTTCTCTGAAGTCTCTCAGCCCCACTCACCTCACAGAGTGTTTGTTGTGGGGGAGGAAGGGAAAGGAGAATGTTAGCCGCTTTGAGACTCCTTCGGGTAGTGATAAAGCAGGATATCAAATCCAAACTCTTCTTCTTCTTATGTGTTGCACTTCCATTAAAAGAAAACATTGCATTTACTTTATTTTGTTATGAAAGCCTGACTTCTGAAATCGGTTTGCTATACATGGGAATTGCCAGTTATGCAGGGGTTCCTTTCCCAGCCACTGCACACATCACTGGGGCGCATGCAAGTGGGGATTCCCCCATTCTGTCCCCACCCTCCCCCCTGTTGGTGCCAAAAACAGCATGCACAAGTCACATGTGCATGAGAGAGGAGTTGCCTGAATTCTGATAAATGATCCCACACTGTTTTCAATATTTATACACTTTTTATTGAAATGTTCCTCTGTACATAATGCACACAGTAAATGCAAGAGTAAGAAGTAATGTCAGATATAGTTCAAATGTTAACAGAACTGATCAGTGCTGTGCTTGAAAGTTGGCTGATTTATCTGATCTCTCCCTTCAGAATAAAAGTATCATTTGGCAAGAACTGAATCTGGCTTAGGCATGCCTCATGATGTTGGTTTTTACTTCTGTTTATTAATTTTGACCCCCTTCCTCTTCCAAGCATGCATAGTATGCTTTTTAAAGAAATCCTCCTGACGAATCTGCAGGTAGGGTTAGGGAGCTATTTCTACAAAGTCATTCAATGAGCTTTGCTGCTGAGCAAGGATTGGTGTCTCTCCCCGCCAATGCCCCCAAGTCAAATACCCTAGGTGCCAGACCTCTGTGGTTCTAAGAGCCACCCAGAGTATATGTAACTTTAGTGCAGTGATGGGAAACCTATCACTCTCCAAATGATGACAGGCTACAACTTCAACCATCCCTGACTATTGGCTATGTTACCTGTCACTGATGGGAGCTGGAGTTCAACAACATCTGGAGGGTCATGAATTAGCCACCCCTGTGTATTAAGACCATTCCTGCCTGAGAAGGTGATCAGTAGCATATTTCAGAGTTACTTTTAAATTACATTCTGTTGAAATCTGGGAAGCACTGTATATCTGGCGGTGGCAATCATTGTTGCCTTTTCCACTGTTTTTAAGTGATTCCTCATCTGCTGCAGTAGGGAGAAAGGTTGTGAGATTTATTCTCTTGGTGCTAAAGAACAGTCAAAACTACAACCATGATAACATAAATTACACAATGCAGTACTTAGGCCTTCATATTACTTGGGTCTTATAAACGTGCATATATGAGGTACTTAATCATGCCGCAGAGTAATTCCTAGGCTACTTTCACTGAAAATATTGGCAAAGCACATTGAGTACTCATGCAGAAATTATCCAGGCATAATTATTTCATCTCTGTACTGCTCACACACAGAAGAGTGAATACAAATGAAGAAAGAGAAAAGTGTATATATCCATTTGAACAGTGCTTTTCTTCAGTTATCACCAATGGAGATAAAGGGAAGAAGTAGCTTCAGTTCTAAGAGCATCTTTGTGAATGGTATCTTGAAGTGGTATGCACAGAGATTTCTTTGGGTGATTGCCAATAAAGGTGCACGTATATATAAGAATTGCAAATAATCTGAGAACAAATGCAATGTTAGAGTAAGAGAGATCAGGTCAGTGGCGAACCTTGGGGTCTCAAATTTCAGCAGTACCCTGTGCAACACCAACATTCGGCCCCCTGCACCTTCCATTCTACATCATAGTTGTGGTGCCCCTGAGGCTCCGTGCTCAGTGCAACTGAACCAGCTGCTCTCCCCTAAATCTGCCTCTGTCAGGATTATGGTATCAGATTCATGGGGTTGGAATTCCAAGTTCTCATTTTGAAAAGTAACATATTTGCTGTTGTATCATTGTCCTCTGTTATCTAAAAGAGCACATGTACTGCCTCAATTTCATTTGGGACTAGAGATATGTACTTTTAGCACCTTTTAAAAAGCTGTGTGTCTTATAGAGGTATTTGACAATAATATTTAATACCATTGCAAAAAAAGTATTGAGCAGACTTCCTTCAATGATAATGTCATGAGATTTGTTTAAGAGTCCTATAGAATATATAAAACAGAATTCTCTCTGCATAAATAACATGTGATACTTTCTCCAGGTGACAAGTTTCTGCTACATTATGTGTTAATATTAATCTCTCCCTAGTTCAATAACTGTTAGGTATAAAGAGAATGGAAGATTACAGGAGCACATGTTAAAATCTAGAGGATTTTAATTGAAATTAAAGTTAAGTTTAAAAGTTAGCTGATGTTTTGGGGGAGGGTCAGCTATACAGTGAATTAGTAGAAAGTAAGTTCCCTTCTACTGAAGGGAATATTGTTAGAAAGTGGTATAGGGGAGAAAGCGTTTATGTGGCATAGAGAGCTAGAATGTACTGCAGTTATTAAACAGTTAATGCAAATCTGTTATTAAAAACCCACCCAAATAACTTCATGATTTTCAGAACCTTTCTTTCTAGCCTGAACCATCTCAGCAGGATTCACCTGTGATGTTTTATAACTACATCACCTGTGATGCTTGGATTGTGCTTTTCATGATGGCAAGGAAATGATGTCTTTTCAACCTGCATCTGTGATACATCCCATTTCATTTAGCTTAATTCACTTCCTAGTTCCCATTATGAGGGCCTATTCCACTGCAGCAGAGGCACTGCTTCATCTGAAGTTAGATGACAACACTGTGTTATATTCAACAAAATTGTCCTATTAGTGCAAGGCCTGTGTATTGGACTTCTGTGTATTGGGGGGTGGGGAAGCAACACATTTCTAATAATCAAACTCCTACAGTGTAGTGGCTGACATTGGGGGTAGAGGGAGAAATCACAATCTACAATCTGTCTACAATCACAGTTTCTCAGGTGGAAGGAGTGTTGGGGGATGGAGACAACTGTGTTAGTGCCATATCCTGAAATAGTTTGAATTGTGCCAATGGATGCCAGGCACTTAGATCAGATGCTGCCTAAGAACATATTCTCAGTATCACCCCTGATATTAAACTGTAGAGTGGTGCTATTTTGTGCTCTTAGAAGAACACACTGTGCCATTTGGGGTTGCTATTTAATCCCCCCCCAGCTGTCCATTAAAGGAAAATTCCTGCAATATATGTGGATGTGTTAGGAAGGGGACACCATCAAGCTACAGTTTTATGTATGAGCCTTGTTTTCAGATTTACTAGTGATGCATAGAGAATCTTCAAGCATTGCAGCTGGTTCTCCAGGTGTAGTTTCAGTTTTAGCAATACCTTTTCTGTTTGTGCCATTTGTTAATGTTAACATCATTAAAGCTCTTGGCTGAATTATATGGGAGGCAGAGGAAATATTAGCAACATTTTATTTCCCTTGGTGGTCACTTTCACTACTTTTTCTTCAACATAATTGGAAATCTGGTCTTTTCGGGACGCAGGAGAAACTTGCACTCAGCTGCATAGTTAGTATTGTTTTAA
Source organism: Podarcis melisellensis (assembly GCF_964234715.1). Taxonomy (NCBI): domain Eukaryota; kingdom Metazoa; phylum Chordata; class Lepidosauria; order Squamata; family Lacertidae; genus Podarcis; species Podarcis melisellensis. The sequence continues at coordinate 76,897,091 of NC_138528.1, read as the reverse complement.
TCTTGGTGCATTAGACAACATACTGTTTTAATGCACCCATTTCCAAAGTGTGGAATGTTTCCACCATTAAGCGTAACATCAACAAAGAGATACTCATTTCACTGACACTAAAGCAAATTGGATTTCTGCAGAAAAAGAAACAATTTGCCACTGAAGTGGATTTGTCATCCTATTATTTTCATGTTCACTGTGTGTATATGTGTCTGACTCATTCTCAATAAAGTGATTAGTCTCACTTTGGAGTGTGCAGTCACTTAAGTTTGCACTTAAGTCTTACATGCTGTAGCTTGTAGCTTTCCATACTCCTTCTAATCCACGAGACAATGATACATTCATGATGTCTACAATATATAAAAGTGTTTTTGTGGGGGGTAGTGTATCTCTGTTGAAAGAATTGGAATAGAATAAGGTCTTAATGTAAACTTTTTTGCTTAGATCCTGAGAAGTGTCAGAAGAAGGAGTGGGCAGAGGGTGACTTTCTCATTCTTGCTGAGCATTCTGAAAAATCTGTCCTGAGGGCCAGGGAATCTTCCTGAATAAGGCGGGCTGACTGAGGATCATGGAAAAATATGCAGAGGCAGTTTTAGTGAGAAGGCCTCCATTTTTCGTGAGGTAGCCAAGAAGTAGTAGTAGGGGGCATAGAACCCTTCCATAGGGTTCTAGCAGTTATATAAGAATTGAAATAACCTGACTATTCTTATGCAACTTTTCTCTGAAGCTTTTCAGTTGCTTCCATAGCCATGTTTGTCATGTGATAATTACTACTTTCATGTAACAAATTGATTGGGTTGTATCCAACAGTCATTTTGTTTGCACCAGGACTTTCACCTGTGCAACAGAACTTCACCAACTTCTCTTCCCCACACGTGCCTCCCAGATTTGTTCTGTGGTTTCCCCCAAGCCTTCTGAGCAGATTTGGATGGTGGCATGTGGGGAGAGGGTAAGTTCTGATGTGCAAGCAGAAGTCCTTGTGTGAGTGGAGCAACTTCGCTGGATAACCTGTTTGCAGTGTTAGAAACTGCGATATAAAAGCTAGGACGTAAATGGCACCTTAAACCTAGGTTATGGGCACCACAATGGAATGTCTAGGCACACTTTTTATAACAAGAATACAAAGCTTAAAATGAATGAACTGCAGCTAAAATCTTATGTTCATTTTTCACATGATCTAGTCCTCATCTGAAGACTGCAAAAAAACAAAGCCATGCTTCCCCTGCGTGCCCCCTTGATATTCTTATGAGGGTCCCTCAAACTGCTGCCTTTCTGTAAAGCCAGCCTAGAGGCAGAACCTATCAGCTTGCCTGATGCTGCAGTGATTTCTTGGAAGTCAAGCAGGCAGGAATTTCTCCTCCCACACCCTCAGCGTCAGCAGTGGCAGTTTTAATTTGAAATCATAGGCACAGTACTGCACCCTGAGCTCAGAAATTGCTCACGCTAATGAAATTCCCAGTCACAAAATGTGCCTAGAACAATGGGAGTTTCGAACGCTGCCTGTTTGTATATACCGTATTTTTCACTCTATAGGACGCACCGGACCATAGGAGGGGGAGAACAGGGGGGGGATTTTTTTTTCTTGTTCTCCCCCTCTAAAACAAGATGCTTTCAAGGTGCATTCACCTGAGCTTGTGGGGCTGGCGGTGGGGGGAAGCACTGCTTTCCGTCTTGCTGTTCTGGCTTGGGAACAGCCTTGCTAGCCTCTGCAGGCCAGCAGGGTGAAGGCACCCCGCTGCCCTGCAGAGGCTTTGCACGCAGCCATCCCCAAGCTAGAACAGCGATACAGAGAGCTCCGCAGTGCTCTTGTCTCCCTGTTCTGGCTTTGAGCTTAGCTGCGCAGCCTGCATTCGCTCTATAGGACGCACACACATTTTCCCTTAATTTTTGGAGGGGAAAAAGTGTGTCCTATAGAACGAAAAATACAGTAATGGGTCTTGTGATTGTAACATATGAACGCTGTTGTCTTCAGAGGTGAAGTCATTGGTTGTAATTGACTTTTGATTCCTACTGTTGTAACCAAGGACAACCCTACCATTAGGCATGGTGAGATAACTTCCTCAGGCAGCTGCTTTTGAATGTCATAAAAAGGCAGCAAACGGATAAATTATTTAATTTGTTTTATTTTTACTGCTAGTGAGAGGGAGATATGATTGTCGGATTTTCTGCTTAAAATGCCAAAATAACTTGGCTGGCCATGAGTGCACATGGCTTGCAGCAGCAGCATGTCATGGTCTGGGCCTGGCCACAACTGGTCATTTACGTTTTGGTTTACAGACTTGCGCTTTCTCAGGTTGGCTTTTGCATGTTCCAGCATACAGTGAATGCAAAAGTGTTGGTTCACTTGCATGTTTGCTTACTTTGCATGTTGTAACACGTGAATGAATCCTGAAGTAGGCTGCTTTTCTATACACATTTACCAGGAAGTAAGCCCTATTGAACTTACTGGAGTTTAATTCTGAGCTGACATTTGTAGGATTGGACTAAAGCAAATGTGCAGATTGTGAATACTTTTGTTATGAGGACAGGGACGCGGACTTATAAAAAATATTGGGGGGGGCCCGGGAAAGCTCATGAATAATAAATAAGCTCATGAATATGCAAATAAAGTGGCGCCGCCTCCTCGTGAGCGAATAGGGGAGAGCGTGCTGCGCCTATTAATCAGCTCCAAAGGAAATTGGGTGGAGCTTTTGCTCGGGAGGGAGGGCAGGAGGCATGCAGCCCGCCCCTCCCTGTGCATTTTGGGCTGAGGGAGGGGCGGCGATGGCGCTCTGCTGGAGGGGCGCCGGAGATTATTGGGGGGGCAGAGCCCCCCCAAACGAATTTTTGAGGGGGCTTGGGCCCCCTCAAGCCCCATGGAGTCGGCGCCTATGTATGAGGATATTTGCATCGATTCAGACATTTGAAAATGTAGCAAGCTTGTAGTTGTGGTGGGGCTGGACATACACTCTGCTTCCCATATGATATTACAAGTATCCCTGCTTCAATTTATTGTTTAGTAACACAGAAATCAGAGGTATGCAAGTAATGAGGGTACATGTGTATGTCTCATCTTTCCTGTTACAGTGGTACCTTGGGTAACATACGCTTCAGGTTACAGGCGCTTCAGGTTACAGACTCTGATAACCCAGAAATAGTACCTCGGGTTAAGAACTTTGCTTCAGGATGAGAACAGAAATCGTTCAGCGGTGGTGCAACAGCAGCAGGAGGAGGCCCCATTAGCTAAAGTGGTGCTTCAGGTTAAGAACAGTTTCAGGTTAAGAACGGACCTCCAGAACAAATTAAGTACTTAACCTGAGGTACCACTGTATATTGTGTTGTGGAGTGGAGTGCACACATGGAAATTTGCCATTCACCCATAAGTATAGTATTGCTGTATTTAAAATGTTTGAAGTGGCCCTACATTCCCTCTACTAAACTGATCTGCCACTTGAAACAGCTTTGTCACAATTTCTTAACACAGTGCAACACTTTGAAGTGTCTCTTTATCTTTCATTTGATAAATGTGTCTTAGCATGCACAAAACAGTTTTTTTTTCTTGGTTCTTAGCCTCCTGGTTACACTTTTGTGGTTTTGTATACTTTTGACAGGATGTAGCAACTGAACTTGATGCGGCATCGGATGAAGCCTAGAAGTATCCACAAATAGAACATACTTTTGCAAGCAAAATGTGCAGTGAATAAAAAAGTAAAGTGAAACACATGTTGCAGTTGCTTTGTTTGGAGGTAGCTGGAAATGGTTGCTCCTCAAATGATTGAAAAGTTCAAGTCTCTTTGCACTTGGAGTGCAATTCCTGTTGATTACTGGAAGTCCTTGCCCCAGTTCCACTGAAGCTAGTGGCAAACAGTGTTGAAGTTGGTTACTAGTTCCCTGTTCCTTGTTTCTACAATAGTTTCAAGCACAGTTCAATCTGAAAACATAACAAATAATAATTAAAGTTTGCATGTCCCTAAACGCCAGCATCATATTTGGCTGAAGTCCGCAATAGATTTTTTTGCAATCAAAACTGTTGCAATTGTGCAATGCTGTAGGACGACTTCATATTCATTTTACCAGTATGGTCAGCTTACTAACAAATTGTATGCTGCACCAGTGAACTTGTGAAAGATCCATTCAATTTTCTGTATTTGAGGTGAATGGCTTCATGTTGATGAAGAAAAAGGTTCTCATTGACTCCAATTTATGCAACCTGGTTCTTTAATGTTGTATGGAAAAGAATTCCATACAGCGTGGGATACTTCTAATCCTGTATTAATGTTCCCTAAAGCTAGATGATGATGATTAAGTGAAGCAATATTTCTTGTAAACCTGGTTTGGTTAGAAATGGTGTAGGGCACTGAAGTTTGTTTTGTTGCAATTTCTTATGAAGAGTAGGAGCAGGGTGTGTCTGTTCTCACTCAGTTCTAAATGTGGTTCAGTATTCTGTGTCAATCTTAATGTGCTAAGCTTGGGGTTTATTCTAAGAGCTGAACCAGCAGGAGTCTGAAAACAGTCTGAACCAACAGGTAAGCCCCAAAGAGTGGGGAAGAACACATTTTGTGAATTATTTGATGTGGATTCAAGAAAACAACTATAATAGAAATAGTTCAGAATCCACAAGTACATATTTTTCCAGGTGTCAACATCAACTTGAATTTATGTCCAAATTGCATCACTGTTTCATTCCTCCAGTAGCTTTCTTAAGCTACACGGCACAAATTGTTTAGCTGAAATGGCTCTACCAACGTCAATAAAAAGAACAATTTGGTTTTTAAAACTAAACTTTTTAAAAGTTTAAAACTTTTAAAAAGTTGGCTCTGTACACATTTCTGTTTACCCAAGGTACTGCACCCAAAGTACTCCCAATGCTGGTTTGTAAAGCAGTGTTCATATGATGGCCACAATCCATACCTATCATGTTGCTTCTGATAGAATGCTTCATTTTGTTGCATCCCCCCCCCAGCATCGATCCATATTGAGAAAAAGATTGAGCTAGCTGTGTTTTAAGATAGTATAATTACACAGCCATACAGTAGATTGATCTACAATGAGCCCTGCAAGACTCATGGTTGCTCAGCTTGTCAATGGCTAAATTGCTTTACTTTAGTAGTTCTGGCAAGGTGTCCTCTAAAGCAGCTAGAGGTAATTCACGAGAATCTACCAGGGAGTACTACACCCTCCTCTAGTATACTATGGGGACAGATGAGGACTAGCTTGAAGAAATGCTGCAAAATATAAAGTATACAATAGCTCTTTAGATCATAGGCACATTTTATGGTGGTGGAATGAAATCAAGCAAGTGGTAGTGTTGGTGAGGGGGAGAAAGGTTTAATATTTGTCATCTGAGATTATAAACCTGCACTATTTACACTTAATTTACAGAGAGGGAAAATACCATAAAATAGCTAGAACATGTAAATTCAAATATGGACTGCTTTGGATATATGAAACATGAGTTGAACGGGAAACCAGGAGGAAGGAGGAGGAGAGGTTTTATATTTTTCATTTGTAGCTGCCTTGTACCGCTCACCTAGGAGTAAGCCACATTGAACTTGATCAGACTTACTCTTGAGTAAATATGAAAAATACTGTAAAAAAAGAGAAACAATAGCATGAAACTTACATATGTTAACTGATGCTTCTTATTAACGTGTCTTCAGCGTAACTTATTTATAACTTCAGACACAGATGTGTGTAGAAACTGAAGGAAAAGATAGCTGTGTGTCACTTGTGAATTCCGGTTGCTTTTTTCTCTTTCAGAACCTCAGCTAATGCTATTTGCAGTTTCTCTTTTGTACTGTACTACATTACTTGTAATCAAAGCTGTCCTGATATTTGCATGGCTACATATTTGCCACACATTCTTCATAGTGTGCCAGTCAGAAGCATCACCAAGAGACCACTGAAATGTTGGTTGCTGTCAAGACAGGAGAATTCCTACGTGCACCAAGAGTTCACTACTGTTGTCTTGGGGAAAAAATTAGATCATTCCCTTACAGATCACATTTAAAGAATGATGCACATAATTTTCATTAAGCAGGTAAATTACATGATGCCTATTGGCCAGCCAAGTACAGTCATACCTCGTTTTGCGGCCAGGATCTGTTGTGGAGCCCCAGCCGCTAGCCGAAAAGGATGCAGGGCAAAGCGCCACATCTGCGTGTGGAGCGGTTCGCGCTTCTGCGCATGCGTGAGCAGCAAACCCGGAAGTAACCCATTCCAGTACTTCAGGGTTTGCTGTGGACGTTCGCTGGTATGGACGCTAGACAAGGCGGACGTTTGCGGAGGTATTACTGTAATGGATGTACTGTATGTTTTTAGGACCACATGTGAACAAAACTAAATGGAAGGCAGGGATTTGGCTACTGCTGTGCTTTAGTCACCAGGATTTAACAGCTCAGCCTTACACAGCTGCAGTGCTAAGTGAATGAAGCATGCTTTGTTCTACATAAAATGTTGTTAGGATCCAGTTAGCTTAAAAACTAAGCTCCGTGGAATTACCCAGTTATTCCCAAGAATGTGTGTATGTCACTGTATTTTAGGAGGCAGCTGAGGATGAAATTGCACCATTAACAAAAGCAACCAAAAGTATTATATGAGAGACTTTGGGAACAAATGTCTCAATACCATGCTGGGATGCTAATATGAGAATAAATAGCTATTTCAAAGTCTCCCCCCGCTGCCCAAAGAAACAATGGTCAATGTTGTCCTGTATTGATATTCCATAATTTATCTTTTCTTCACAGTAGTAATCTTTTCTATAAAGGACAGAGGCACCCATAGAAAGAGTTGCAAGATTCATGTTATGGCAATGTTCTCATGCCAAAAACTTCATCGGGAGAGACTTGTTAAGGAACGGAAATTCCTGCTCCGTCCTCTTGCATTCAACTGATGAAAAAGTAAAGAACATTAGGTCCTTCACTTGAAATTATTCAGCATTTATTACCTTGTTTCTGTAGTGTTCTCCCTCACTCAGGGCCAAATTAAACATCATGCAGAGCTCCATGTGACTTTTCCTTGGCTTTTTTTTTTTTTTTTTGGAGGCGGCATCCGGGAGATGAGGAAAAGTAGATGCACTGGCTGTGGAGAGTCAATCCTTTCCTTTTTTTATATTGTTTTTCCTCCCCAGTTTGCTACCAAATCACCTTTCTGTTTTGTGGCATGGAAGATAGGTTCATACAAACTTTGTAGCATGGAAGGGTGAAGAACCCTATACTCTTTTTCCACTCCCACTTGCAGCCTTTAACAGCTGCTTTTAATTTATTTTAAAATGTGGAAACTTACATAGAATTCTCAACAAAAGTGTAGTTTAGTTCTTGCTAATTCTATGGACTGCTTTCCTGTTTGTTAAAGCTGTGTGTATCTCCTCGAAAATGGTATTAATTTGTTTCCATAACCTTGGTTCTTTGCAATGTGTCTCCACATTCTGTCTACAGTTAAATCTACTTCCATAACGTTGCAACCTATACTGAAATAGCCACCCCTCTCTGGTGATAAGAGTCATCACTTTTCTTTGGTAACCCTCTGTTGTGGACCAGAATATTCAGAAATAGACACATGTATCCTATATAAGGAAACTGTGTCCCCTTTGCTTGAATTTGCTTCTTAAAATCAAGAGTAGTTAAGTTAAAACTAACTTAAAGGGTTTTTAGTTAAATAGCTATGGATGGGAACATGGCTGCAGAGATTACCGTAGATAGAAAGTTCTCTGAAGCAGATGTTAACTTGGTTCCTTGATAGAACCTTTAAGCACTTCCTATTTATGTTCTATTTTCCCTGATGTAACCGAAAGGGAAAGACCTGTGCTTCTATCATTCAAGGTAAGTCATCTGAAGCTGGAATCATGGCATTTTGCTTTATTTATTTATAGGAGTTTTTCTCAAGTGCTGTTACAAAAATATGTACAATATAGCATTGCATATACTTTGACCAATGAGGAACAAACTATATGTGACCATTTAATAGTGTGGTTGCCATTAATATCCAGGTTTTTCTTTTTTAAGTTTATAGTAGCAGCAGGATTAAAGAGAAGGAGGGGAGCCATTAAACTCTATAACCCTCCTCACATGGTCTCTACAAAAATGTCCTCTCTGAAGCTGCTATTTACGTTTAGAAGGATTAAGAAGCTGTTGGAGGATTCCTTCCATTGTCAAATAATAGCTTTTAATGTGTTTCACTTTAAAATGTACATGTAAATTGCACTCGTGCAATTAATGTAGCATTTAATTTAGCCCTCTAGTTGTATAGAGCCCTTCCTTGCATTGACATGTCTAGCATGAAACATTAGCGTGTATTCTGGATGTGTTGAAGCTCTTTAATTTAATGTCAAACGTGGCAGACTAGATGCATCTGTCTAAGAATATGTTCAATCAGAGAATGAAAGAAATGTAGAAAATCGCCATAAATGTTTTCAGCTGCTTCCCTGTGGATATGGTCCCTCTATGACCTCTTGATGATTTCACATTCTTGAACCAAAGGCAAGGTTCACAACTGTCTATTTCTTCTTAGAAGCTCAATATCTCATCAGCACTGACTGTTCTTGTTTTAAAACACAACTTTCCTCTTCCTACAGTTTCAATAAACTTCCACTATAATGTGTTAGAGTCTTCAGTGTGGTTTAAAATTTACCAAAACCTGAATCCGTGGTATCAAAATATGACTGTGTGTCAGTTTGTTTGTGTGCTTATACAGTGGTACCTCGGCTTAAGTACTTAATTCATTCTGGAGGTCCGTTCTTAACCTGAAACTGTTCTTAACCTGAAGCACCACTTTAGCTAATGGGGCCTCCTGCTGTTGCCGTGCCGCCGGAGCACAATTTCTGTTCTCATCCTGAAGCAAAGTTCTTAACCCGAGGTACTATTTCTGAGTTAGCGGAGTCTGTAACCTGAAGCATATGTAACCTGAAGTGTATGTTACTGAAGGTACCACTGTAAATCATTCAATCCAGTAAGTAACGGAATTGGTTCCTAATGTGAGCATAAATTTTTGCCTTGAGGCTGCCCTTGCCATAATCTCGTTGTGGCTTATCCTCCTTGAATATTGTCACACTCTGCACAGGGAAAGCGTGTGTTGTTTTTTTTGTACTTTTCCAAGTTGCAGTATGAACTGCAACAAATGGGTCATGGTAGGTTTCAAAAACACATTGCAGGATATTTTGTATATTTGTAATAATTTCTTGCAAGATTACTTCAAGACAAAATACAGATTACAATTAAACTATTTTATTGAATTTTCTGTCTTGATTTTCATAGTGCAGTGATCCCAGAGCTGGTCACATAATAATTTAAAAAATGATGTTATACATAACTGTTATATCACATGAAAAAAATAAAATTCCCAACTGTTCCTCCAACAACACAACCAACACTGGCTGCACTCCCCCTCTACAAGTCTAGATAAATTGCTGAGTTTCTAACAGGTGCCTAAAACCAAATAAAGTTAGTGCCAGTTATACTCGATGGGAAAGGGAATTCCAAACCCTGGGTGCTTCCACTGAAAAGCTCTCTCAACATGTAAGTTTTACCCTTCCTTTCCTCCCTAATGCAACCTCCAGATCTGCTTCTGAGGATCCCACTACCCTCAAATACATTTTGAGGGCACATGGGGGGCGGTTGCTAGGGGAGGAAAAGTAGGTGAAGTCCCATTGTAATATCAGATGTCTGGCTCAGTCGCACAGTGACACCTTTGGAGTTTACCAATTTTTTTACAGAATGCAGAGAAGCAAAATGCATTACTATAATGCCAAGCTATTTTCCACTACTTGTTCTCAAAGAATAAAAGTTGCACTTTTGGTTTGAATATTTTTTTATTTGTATTAAAATGCTCACAAATATAATTTCCAACTCTGTCCTCCTCCTCTTTGCTTTAATGGTAGTTGATCTCTCTGGTGCAAAGGTTACTTTGACTGTTCATTTGAACAGTGTGGCTAGATTTTTCCTTCATCCGTCTGATAATCCTCCAGTCATAGGGGGATTTCTAGATGTTTATTAAAGTAGAAAAAGCAATTTGGGTTCTGGGACACATTGAACTACTTACGTTAATTAGAAATTCACAAGATGTGAATGAATCCTAAGTGCATACAGCAGGGTGTATGCTGTAATTGGTTACAGAACTGAAACTTTTTCCTCTAGAGTAGTCAGCACTTAAAAGCTCCACTCATGTCTAATTTCTAGGAAAGAATTCTCTATGCTAATTTCTTGTGTGTTTTGTATTTTGCACTTTGCTTTTCGTTTGTGCAATCAAATCCAAGTTTGGTTACCATTATTTAGGCTCAAATACGATGCCATATTGCTAACGGAAAGCATGTTGACATCATACGCACAGCAAAGAGAAGAGGTTTCTTTTCCATTTCTGGTAGATGGGCATTCATCATTTTTCTGTGTTCAGTCTCATTTGGTATGAAGCAGAGATAGAATTGAAGCATGGTGCCAGTGGAGCTGCTTTTTCTTTCTGTCTGAAAGGAGGCAAGAACAGTACAAAAACCATTAATGTTGGCAACATGCACAAATCTCACTGAGTATGCTGGTTATTTCAGCCTTTGGAAAGCTTTAGTGTAGAACTTGGGTTGTATACAGATGTCAGGTGGGCTGAACTCCACCCATGGACTCTCCCACTTTAGGGGGAGCGAGTTATTTACCAGTTCCTCCTTTACCCTGCAGGATCCTGTGTCTCCCATAACAGCATGGGAAGTGATGCTGGGAGTTGCAGTGGTAAGGTGGACTTGGTAAAAATTGCCTCCCTTCCATCCTTCAGTCTTGCCCTTGCTGGCTATAGGTGCTTTCTACAAGCAGAAGTAGTCTATTCATTTGTGGAAAGGGAAGTCTAGAATCCATCTCCCCGTGTCTTGTTAATAAGATGGAATTCTCTCTGTGTAGTCAGTGTCTAGATCTGACCTGGAAACTTTGCACTACTTAGGTTTCTGAAAGCAATTATCCCAAGGAGAAGTCACAGAAATATAGTGTATGCCTCATATCTTCTTCATATGTACGCCTCATATCTTCCTCCCTGCAGGCTTCTCATCTTGTGAGTATTATTGCTTTGGTAATGCTAGTAAAATGTAAGCTGTTTAGCCTAATATTGGTTGATGTATATGTTCCTACAGTTATAAACAAACCTCATTTTAAAAGTTGTTGGGAGCTATTTGAACAATATATTTATGATACTGAGAGCCAGCACTAAAAGACAATCATACAGTTAGCTGGGCCTTAAAGCTAGAATAGGATAAAAATAAAAATGTGTAATTTTCAAGTTCCTTGCAGGTGCTTCAAATACATCAACAGATTCAAGGGAAATAATAGGCTTGATAGGGAATGTAGAAATTTTAAGAAACCAAGTTGGTGGCACATACTGCCAATATCAAAAGGATAATCCTGATATGGCATCTGGTTCTTTTGTCCAGTTAGAGCAAACTTCTAAAGCCTTATTGAATAATAAGAAAAGAGAGGCTATGTTTGAATCATGGAGAATTTTTTTTTTCTGCCAAAAAGAGTCATAATAACAAGAAATTGTGGCTTTGAAATACTATTTATGTCCCGCAGTTGTTATATTCCTTCTAAGCTATGAGAATAGCATTATTTTCTTTTCACTGGCTAGCAAAATTGTAAAGTCAGATGAGATTGTTCCATTGTTAGAGTTGTTCAACAGTGGAACAGACTCACATGAGAGGCGGTGGACTCTTCTTTCCTGGAGGTTTTTAAGCAGAGACTGTATGGCTATCTGTCATGGATGCTTTAGTTAAGATTCCTGCATTGCAGGAGGCTGGACTAAATGATCCTCGAGGCCCCTTCCAACTCTAGAATACTATGATTCTATTATTATTTTTAACCTCTCTTGCAAGTCTGAGTTCATTCTGAGCTTTGGCCCACCTGACCTTCTCGCTACAGCTGTTGGCTACTCACTGTTGGCTTCTGTCCTGAATTCCCCTTTCTTCCATTTCTTAAATCTCAGCTCATCTATAAGTTTCTTATGCAGACAGACCAGTATCTTTAAATACCTCCCATTTTTCTTTCTTGTTGGAATTGTCTGCATTAATGTCTTCAATGTTTCACCTTTAAGAAACTCCCATCCTTCTTGGACTCCCTTCTCTTTGAATATTTCTGACCATGGAATCTTACCCAGTAGTTCCTTAAGCTTATAGAAATCAGCCTGCTTAAAGTGTGGAGGCATGTCTGACTACATTCAGCTTTCCCTTGCCTCTGTATCATGAAACCCAAGAGGACATGATCACTTGCTCCTAAGGATTCCAGTACTTCATTTTGTACGTTCAGTTCCTCTGTGCTGGTGAGGTCTAGGTGCAAGATAGACAGTCTCCCTTGTTGCTTCTTCCACCTTCTGGGAAATGAAATTATCAGCAAGACAATGGAGGAATTTGTTGAAATTTGGGACACCCACCCCAATACAATGTTTTACCAACATTGAATTGAGTTTCCTACAAATAGAATTAACAAGTTGTTGGTTGATCAGCTTCCTGCCTTCTAGTAGATATAGGGAGAAATTCAACCTTGCGCTAAGACGATTGTTCTATCTGGACAAGCATTTCAGCTTGCCAGAGGGAACAATTCTGCCTTTTCTCCCTCTTTAATCATTCTTACTATTAAAAGGGAATCTACTATTAACCTGAAAAACTGTTGTGCTAGATTGGATTACAGATTGAAAAGTGAGACATGTTTAAGTGAACCATCTTTAATTTTTTTCTTGTCAAATATGTACATGTATATTTGGACCACCAGCACATGTATGAGGCCTGCATACTGACTTCCCCATAAGAGTCTGAAGTTGTGAAGTGCTTTCTTGTCAGCCCCACTGATTGACTGGGGAAGGGCAGTGGGGAAAGCTTGGGGCCCACTACAGTATTGTCTGAATTGCTGTGTTGTTATTGCTCCCTTTCATACCTACATAAGAAATAATGATGTAGGGAGTTATATTGTATGCTTTTGTTTTTAAAAAAACTATATTGACTTGATAGACTGGGAAGTAGAATTTAGCACCTCTGCTCCAAAATTATACTCCTAATTAATTATTCACCTTGAATAGCAGTAGGTGTAACAAGTGGTTGTGGGGCTGGATAAGAAGGGACCATAACATGTTGCAATAGCATTTGAAGGTGAATGATTTTCATTACATCAACTGTGCAATGACTGCCCTTTAAACTCTGTCATGCCATCTTAATTTCATAAGCAGAACATTGTTCAAAGGAGCATTACTACATCCAGACAAGCTTAATGATCTGCATAGGCTAAAAACTGAGCCCATTTCCTGAATTAAAAATCAAAATGCTTATTACATTTAGGAGACAATTACAGGTTTCCAGCAGAACATATGCTTTTCTTCAAGGAAATATATATATTAAAATCAGAAAGTGGGCATTACTTGGATATTATTCCTTGCTGGTTTATATCCTCCCACCCATTTTACCTTAATCAGATTACTTTAGGAAAAATAGTTCACTCTCAGGAGTCTTTTCCATTTGCCTAAAGATTCCATATATATAAAGATTCCACATTATGTTGGGAGGATCCTACATGTGTTTATCTGACAAAAAGATGCCTCGCTGCCAGAGCAGCTTTCCAGCATTTTGCTTTGCTTTGTATCTGAAATGGTGTATATGTTGTTGTTCAAAAATATTTCTGTTCCACCGTTATATCAACAAGACACCCAAGATGGCAAAAACCAAAACCCATGCACAATCAATAGATCTCTCATAAAATTAGCAATAAACCACAAGCATAAAAAGCCAAAGACATAACAGCAAAATAATTTAAAAGTAAAAAAGGTAGCTGCAGATTGATTATATGTGCAGGAGCAATAAGTAGCAGGTCGCTAAAGTAACGCACTTTCAAATACCTTTTGGAATAATAACATCATTTTCTCTCCACCAAAACGTGAGTAGAGAGAAAAACAAATGGATCTTCCAAGGCAAAGAATTTTGAATCCTAGGGTCAATTGCTCAGCGAGTTCACTCCTGTGTGGTCATCGGACCCCTCTTTGAGGGCCAAGAAATATGGAGCAAGGCCTCTTACAATGATCTGAGTGATTGGCAAGCTCTTATTTGGGGTCCTTCAGATATCCTAGGCCCAAACCATTTAGGACTTAAAAGGCTTGCACGTAGTTACATTCATGTTCTTTTTAAACAAGACCTGCTTAGGCCAAAACCTTTTTTTCACTATAGCCAGGAAGATGGTTGTTAAATTGAGGCATGTTCTCCATAGCTCTTGGCATGGCAGCTGGAAGGTTTTAAGTATTTAACTTGTGCTGAATAGGCCAAAATTTGCAACAGTGTACCGTATTTTTCGCTCCATAGGACGCACTTTTTCCCCTCCAAAAATGAAGGGGAAATGTGTGTGCGTCCTATGGTGCGAATGCAGGCTTTCGCTGAAGGCTGGAGAGCGAGAGGCATCGGTGCGCACCGACCCCTCTCGCTCTCCAGGCTTCAGGAAGCTATCCGCAAGCCTTGCAAGCCCGGCGGGAGTTCCCGCGGGCTCACAAGGCTTGCGGGCAGCAGCCTGCAGCCCCAGCGAGTGTCTGCAAGCCTTGCGCGCCTGGCGGGAGGTCCCGCTGAGCGCACGAGGCTTGGGGCGGCAGCCTGCCGCCCGAAGTACGCGGAGCCCTCCGGAGGGCTCCCCGTACTTCGGGCGAGTGTCTGCAAGCCTTGCGCGCCCGGCAGGAGCTCCCGTCGGGCGCGCGAGGCTTGGGGCGGCAGCTTGCCGCCCGAAGCACGCGGAGCCCTCTGGAGGACTCCCCGTGCTTCGGGCGAGGGTCTGCAAGCCTTGCGCGCCCGGCAGAAGCTCCCGCCGGGCGTGCGAGGCTTGGGGCGGCAGCTTGCCGCCCGAAGCACGCGGAGCCCTCCGGAGGGCTCCCCGTGCTTCGGGTGTGTGTCTGCAAGCCTTGCGCGCCCGGCGAGAGCTCCCGCCGGGCGCGCGAGGCTTGGGGCGCCACCTTGCCGCCCGAAGCACGCGGAGCCCTCCGGAGGGCTCCCCGTGCTTCGGGCGAGTGTCTGCAAGCCTTGCGCGCCCGGCAGGAGCTCCCGTCGGGCGCGCGAGGCTTGGGGCGGCAGCTTGCCGCCCGAAGCACGCGGAGCCCTCCGGAGGGCTCCCCGTGCTTCGGGCGAGTGTCTGCAAGCCTTGCGCGCCCGGCGGGAGCTCCTGCCGGGCGCGTGAGGCTTGGGGCGGCAGCCTGCGAAGGAGAGGGGCTGCGCAGAGAGAGAGAGAAGACGCAGCGCCCCTTCAGCAACGCGCCTGTCCAGCGAAGCCGGAGGAGGAACAAAAGGGTCTCCTCCTGTTCCTTCTCCAGGTTCGCTGAAGGGCGATGCCCCTTCTCCCTCTCTGCGCAGCACCTCTCCTGTGAAGCCGCATCAGTCCCTTCTCGCACCTCCAAGAAAAGCCAGGAGTTTAAAGGAGTTGCGCGGCTTCTGCCGGTTTTGCGGGAGGTGGGTGAATCCCCACACCTCCCAGTAAAGCCAGGAAAGCCGTGCGCAGCGTCTCCCGGCAAGGAGAGGCTGCACGGGGCTATGGAGTCTTTAGCCCCACGCAGCCTCTCCCAGGAGGGAGAGGCTGCATGGGGCTAAAGGGGAACCCAAAACAACGAGCGGGATCCATCCCGCTTGCTGCTTTGGCTTGCTCCATAGCTGCGCGCAACCCCTCTGGCAAGGAGAGGCTGCACGGTGCTATGGAGTCTTTAGCCCCATGCAGCCTCTCCCAGGAGGGTGAGGCTGCACGGGGCTAAAGGGGAACCCAAAACAGCGAGCGGGATCCATCCCGCTCGCTGCTTTGGCTTGCTCCATAGCTGCGCGCAACCCCTCCAGCAAGGAGAGGCTGCACGGGGCTATGGAGTCTTTAGCCCCACACAGCCTCTCCCGGGAGGGAAAGGCTGCACGGGGCTAAAGGGGAAGCCAAAACAGCGAGCGGGATCCATCCCGCTTGCTGCTTTGGCTTGCTCCATAGCCGCGCGCAACCCCTCCGGCAGGGAGAGGTTGTGCGCAGCCTGTACGCTGCTCTTTGGGGCTGGGGGGATTTTTTTCTTGATTCCCCCCTAAAAACTGGGTGCGCCCTATGGTCCGGTGCGCCCTATGGTGCGAAAAATACGGTAGCTTTAAATAGGAAAAGCAAGTGTTTCCTACTGTGCATGTTACCAAAAGGAAGAATAAGACATCGTTATTTTGGAATGATCTTTTTGGAATTCCTTCCAATCCCTTTTGTTATTACCGCTGTGATCACTTGGCATGCACCCTTAGCCCAATATTATTTATGAATGAGTTAAAAAGCATAATGCTTAATTCTCATTGCATGTATCCTTTTGTTGTGAGGATTGCCCATTTCCTCCTAATCTCTGCATCCTGATCAATAAGAGGAACTCTCCTCTAGTTACTACTAAGCTTATTTGACAATCTTTGGTGAAGCACTTTATCAAAAGCTTTTCAAAAATACAGAGTCTACTAGATCACCTCTATCCACATGCTAACACTTTGCTACCTCTTTGAATTACAACTGTTTTGGATTACAACCAATTTTTTGGGGGGAGGCCCCATTGGCGAAAGCGCACCTTGGGTTACAACCTGTTTTGGTTTACAACCGGACCTCCAGAATGGATTATTGTTGTAAACCAAGGTACCACTGTATGTCTAACCCATTTGAGTTTTTGAGCAATACTAATTCTTCATCATTGGGATGCGGGTGGTACTGTGGTGTAAACCATTGAGTCCAGGGCTTGCTGATTGGAAGGTCGGCAGTTTGAATCCCCATGACGGGGTGAGCTCCTGTTGCTCGGTCCCAGCTCTTGCCAACCTAGCAATTCTTTTTAAGAATTGCTGTTAGATTGGCCACTTTCTGGTCCTCAGGTAAGGAGGCCGGTCTTTTCAGTAGTAGCATCCAGGTTATGGAATGCCTTCCTCAGGAAGGCTCACCTGGCTCCTGTCCTGGCTCAAATTTATTTTGGCTCCAGGCAAAACCGTTTTTGTTCCCATGGTTTTAAAAATCTTTCTGTAGCTTTTAAATTAGATATAGCTTTTTATGTTTTATTCTCTGCTCTTCGTTTTTGGTCTTAATTTGGGACTTGTTTTAGTCAAAGTTTAGTTTAGTTTAGATTTGTGTCGATTGTTTTGTATTACTCTTTTTATTGTTGCCTTTTAGCTGCTTTGTTTTTATTCTGTAAGGCTCCTGGAGAACCTTTGTTATAAGGCAGCCTCTAAATATAAAAAATAAATAATGCTTTATAGGCATAGTGCCAAGAAATGTGTAGACTTCTCAGCAGTGGCAATAGTTTGTCTGATAAGACCCATATGCTATTTCTTTTCAAAGCTATTGCTTCCATGTACATTCTTGGGTTTCTATCAACCTACTATAGCTTTTCTGTAAAGTATTCCTATGAAATACTGGTGATGGCTCTTTCAGTCAAAGCAGGTTCATAAGAGTCCAATATACTTACAGGAATAAACCTTTTTATGAGACTGCTTAAAGGCAAAATGCACACATTGAGCGCATTACATTTTCATTTTCAAGGGGCAAAGAAGACTGTTTTTTTTTTAAATGACACAACATGAAAGCTGACTTTTCTACAGTCTCTTTCATTTTAGCTGCAAGTTCTTTCATCAAAAGGTAAAACCTCTCGTCTGAAACTTTATCACTACCAGACTGCCAAATGTCAGGGGCAATTGATGTTGTAATTAGGGTTTTTAAAAGGCTGTTGTGGAACACTGAAATGTACAGTGAGGTCACTTGTATTTCTGAAGTCTGGTGTCTAGATATCTCCTTTTTGCATGAAACAACTCTAGCAAAATTGTGTGGTCTTCATGTAACATATATTTATAGATTGGATATAAATGAACATCAATCTATTACTGAGAATATTGCCACTGCAGCTGATGGATTGTTGTTGCCTTTAGTGCTGATGAATTATTCTTTTTCCTTGTAATGCAACATAGATCACTGGGAGATTATATAACCTGTCTTACACAAGTTGTAGTGTGTGAGAAGAGGGATATACTGTGTTCAGTGCATGGTGATTTGGGTGGTTAAATCATGCTTTGCAGTGTACGGCAAAATAAAAACATTCAGAATAAAATTGCAATGGCTATAATGAAAACCCAAAAGCCTCACAAAATTACTAATACTGTCAGTCACAAATAAAGTTTCATAATCATGTTGTCTAGCAGTTAACCAGGAAAAGTCTTGCAAAACAAGTAGGTATTATGTTTTTTTCTAAATTCAGGACCTGTCAGAAGAGCTTCCCTCTTTGTGTTGGACCCAGACAGTGTTAAACTTCAGTAGATTTTTCTGCAGTACTTCAAATAAAATTTACCAGTGTTGTTTATGTATAATACAATAGATGACAAGTTGAAGGTCAGAATCAGCACCTCAGAATGTGCACAGAAGCAAACCAGGACTCCTGTAGTTGCCTCCAATATTAATTGAATATGCTTCTACTCCCTATATGAAGTTTGTCAGGCCATGAACTATAGCCAAGGTTTTGCTATTGTTTTATTGCTTGTGTTTGTCTGAAGAAGAGAAACTATGAGTCTAGGTTTGGATAGTGCTAAGTCAGACCATGGCTTAGCAGCAGGACCATTAGAGGAATGCAGCAACTGTGATCTTCACTCTGGAAGCCCACGTTTGCTCACTTGTATGAAGCCATGGTTTGGCTTAGTGTTTTGAGCAAACTGGGTCTTTAAGTTGCTTTAGTCAAACCACCACCTCTTAATCTTAACCCTCATCTGTGGTGCAGGGAAAATCATATTGACCAACCTTTATAATATTGTAAAGGTTACTGAGAAAATGTTTTATGCACTGTTTTAAAATTTCTAATAAAAATGGTATTTTAATACTAAACAATGACTACATTGTTACTCAGTGCCTCCTGCACCATCCTGTAGACATGGGATAGAATCCGACTCTCTGTGTAGTAGGAGATAAGGGAAAGGCCCTTATTTGAGAATGTGTTTTTCCAGTCACCAGGTACAAAGGTACAAAGCCTAGACTTCCAGTATGTTATAGTGCTCTGCCTGGACCCCATAGCTTTAAGATGAGCTGCAGCTTAAATACCATGTTCACCTGTGAATATTATTGCTAACATGTATTTTTCCTAAGAAACAATACTTGTGGTTTTGTTGTTCTAATGGTGTTTGATCCCTTAAGGCTGTACAGTTGAAAGAAGGAACCATATGACAGCCTAATAAGCATGTAGCAGAGAAAACAGACAGAAAAACACAGGATTCTGAGTCATCACTGAAGTAGCGTGGAAAGCCAGAATGAATTGATATCTTATTTATTTTTATTTTCAATAATGTATATCCTGCTCTTCCTCCCCAAGGAGATCAGAGCAGTATATAGTAAAACAGTAAAAGCAATATAAAATGTAAACAAATGATAGAAAACTGTGAAACTTGGACAATCTCAAGAAACAAGGAAGTCTGATTTAAAACAACAATTGAACAGCCCTCCTGAGTGTAAACAGTGAAGGAGACATGCATCACAAGTCCTTTAAGCTGATCTAAATAGTTTAAATGTTTCCAGGAAGGAAGCAAAAAGATAAATTATTTGCAGGTAATTGCATTAATTTGATCTTGGACATTAATCATAGGAACAGGATCCTGAGAGTGGTAGAAAAGGAACACAAATTAACAATTCCAATAAAATGCCTTTATTGGTTGTTTAGCAAAAGCTTTCAGATAACAAAAAACGGGGGCTGAATTTAGGGTTTGTAACAGCAACCCCATTAATTTAATACTTTAAAAAAACCAACAACTCCTATTTTGAGGCATCTTTATAGAGCTTGCGCCATATTGCGGAGGAGGAAAATGAATTGCCTATCCTTTTCTTGACACCCAAAACTTCCCATTCCTCTATACACATGGGAGTGTGTTCTAAGTGTATTGTAGCATACAACGTGGTAAGAAGAGGTACATCTCTGTGGCTCACAGCTCTGGTTGTATATGCAGAGATCCTGGAGAGGACAAGATATGAGTGTGTTGTCTTCTGAAGGCACAATGCTCTCCCATCTATGTGCTATGGATATATTTTAGTATTGCTTTCAACAAGGTCTGTAAACACTGGTGACAGCTCTTGTTCTTTCAGTATGCCAGTGTATGCTACCCCATTAAATATAAATATATAAATAAATTTTTATAGTTCCCTAGTGGTGCAACAATAAAATTGCTAATACATTTGCAATGCAAAGCGCAGGCCAGTATGGTTTCAAATTGGTTGGGGGACTGTGTGTTGAGATTCCTGCATTGCAGGGGGTTGGACTAGATGACCATCAGGGTCCCTTCTAACTCTACAATTCTGTGATTCCATCAGTGTATCATTCTGTATAAATATATAAAATACATAAAAGGGGGAAAAGGAAGACCGAGGTAACTGTTGACCGGTTAGCTTGACATTGATACCAGGAAAGGTCCTAGAATAGATAACCAAACAGCTGGAAAGATTTGGATGAATATGTTAGTTCTTGAGTTTTAGCCCATCTGCTGAAAAGGCTTTGTTCTCCCAAGCAGCTGGTTACTTGCTGAATCTTACTGAAGCAGCTGGGAGAGATTTCTTTTACAGGGCCTCCCCTTTTATTGTCTTCTCCATTTCCGCTTCTTAGCATAGATGGGTGTCCTTTATTCCTACCATAGCAGCATATGGTACAGAGGGTGGAAATATGAGGCATGCTTACCAGAAGTGAGTGGTACTGTGTCCCCAGCTTAGAATTTTCTGGCAGTTTGTGCATTCAAAGGCATTATTGTATGTGAGTAGTGTTTTAGTGGGACAGACTGTGTCTTAGTGCTCTTTGGAATGTATATGGCCTCTATCATAAATTTATGCATAATGGTTAATTGAAAATTCAGCATTGCTTTCAAAAAGCTGTAAAAAACATTCCAGGTACCTTGACAGTGTAGCATTTTCTAATCCCATTTGCTTACTCAGTTATTCTGGAGAAACCAGACAAGATTACTTCCATGTTTTCTCTGTTTTCCCGTGTTTTTCTCAAGTGCTCACTTACCTTGATTTGTGGGACTTTAAATATATTCAAGATTACAGTGTAGACTGATGTCATTGTCTAACTTTCTACACTGGTGTGGCTGGTGATGAATACATGTATTCTGTATTGCATGCTCCTCTGCCATGTACTTTAAAGCAGCGTAGTCCCTTCTGCCATTGTATTTCCCATTTAAAAAATGTCTTTGTGCAGAAGCTCAAAAATCCAACATCAGCAGGGGTGGGGGAACCTGTTAATGCATTAAAATGCAACGGTACAGGGCCACTTTTGTGCATGTTGCATTTTTCAGGTTCCAAGAGGGTTGAGGATATTGCCCATCTGTGTGGAATAGGCCCATCAATACCGTGCCACCCACAGTTGTAGTTAAGACTGGCATTGTTAATGAAGATAATAGTACTATATTTAGCAATGTGTAACGGACTTATAATTCCGTATCCAGCTGATTGCAGTAGAGCAGGACTATGTAATTCTAAAAGGCTCTAGTGAAGGCATTCCCAAACTCGGCCCTCCAGATGTTTTGGGACTACAACTCCCATCATCCCTAGCTAACAGGACCAGTGGTCATGGATGATGGGAACTGTAGTCCCAAACCAGCTAGAGGGTCACGTTCGGCCATGCATGCGTCTAGTGTAACAACACTGTACATCCTAAAACTGAGAATTGCAATAGTGCGTTGCTAATAAGTTTGATTTAGCTTTTTCACCTTCACGGTCATTTAAAACAGGCAATCCCCTAATATTGTCAGTGCATGCTTTTATATTTTCGATATCCTTGCTTGTTTCATGCTGCATGTACTTATTGCAGAACAATTAGGCTAACAGATGTTCCATGTATTGTCAGGTCATAATTAGTCCTACAGTTCACTGCAAGTTCAGAGCTCTAACACAGACAATCTCTTTTAATTATGTACTTCAAAGAAAGTCAATATCAGTCATGTGTATTTACATTTTTATCCAGATAACTGTCTGTTCATATGCATTATTGCATTAATTACCATGAATAATAGAGAGATAACCTCTCAGGTCGTGTATCCATAGCAGTTACCAGAGGAGGTATGACCACTGGAAGGAATGCAGAAAGAAGAAACAGTGTGATGCATCTGTGGCAGCAAAAAACATCTGCCTTCATCTGCCCCAGCTGCAAAAAAACAACAACATGTCTCTCTCATATCAGCTTCTACATCCACAGTAGGCACTGTAACTCTTCAGTTTGACTACACCCCCAAAGGCGCACTCCTCCATTGTCTGCTGAGACAGATGCATGCCAACAGGGAACTTTACCCATGTTATTTTCACTTACAATCACCTTCTTGACTTGTTTGCAGTTCTCTTCTCCTGAGATGCAGACTAGGATAAAATCTTCTTTTTTAGAGACAGTCCTTAAGTTGACCATTTATGACCTATTCCATGTTGCTGGAGTTCGGTTCTGATACTACTGCTGCTGCTGCTGCTGCTGCTGCTGCTGCTGCTGCTACCACCACCATTCCAAAAAAACAATCTTTTTTGAACAGCTGATCTAGTTAACTTTAGCTGGGGTTGGATGGTGCTTGGGGAAAACAGCAAGGGGTTACCAACCAACAATACATTCACTGAGTTGCTAAAGTGGCTTCTAGCAGCATACCTCTCCTCTGGGAAAACACACTGAGTGCATGGTAGTCAACTACATTTTTGCTCTAAGGCTAGGGATTCCCTCCTCTCACCCCCCCCCCCTGTGTACCCTGTGCTGTCCCCAGGTCTGCTCTGGTGGGTTGGGGTAAAACCCAGAAAAGATTTTGGAGGTGCACAGTGGGAGAAGAGGAGTAGATTGTTTCATTGTGCAAGGAAAGAATCATTGCACTGAGAGAACTCTCTGCTTAGTGCTGCATTGACTACAACCCCTTTTGTGTGGACCTTTCCATGTTTCTTAGAGGTGCTGATCCTGACTGGCAGATACTGGGGGGAACGGGGCAAAAAACTTTTTGAGACCTAATAGGAACTCTCAGAGAGAGGAGAGAGCATATGACTCCCAGACCCAAAGTTCTGCTTTCTCTCTCCAGGATGATCTGTGTATAGGGTTGCACTGTTAGTTATACAGTGGTACCTCGGGTTACAACGCACTTCAGGTTACATACGCTTCAGGTTACAGACTCCGCTAACCCAGAAATAGTACCACGGGTTAAGAACTTTGCTTCAGGATGAGAACAGAAATTGTGCTCCGATGGCATGGCGGCAGCTGGAGGCCCCATTAGCTTAAGTGGTGCTTCAGCTTAAGAACAGTTTCAATTTTGAACGGACCTCCGGAACGGATTAAGTACTTATTAAATACGAATTAAGTGAGGTTACAGGGAACCAGATAGGGCCTTCTCAGTAGTGGCGCCCTTCCTGTGGAACACCCTCCCTTCAGATGTGAAGGAAATAAGCAGTTATCCTATCTTTAAAACACATCTGAAGGCAACCCTGTTTAGGGAAGTTTTTAGTATTTAATGCTGTACTGGTTTTAACATTTGATTGGGAGCCACCCAGAGTGGCTGGGGAGACTCAGCCAGATGGGTGGGGTATAAATAATAAGTTGTTGTTATATTAACCCGAGGTACCACTGTAGTAGGGAAAGGCAGCTGGGAGATGGCACAAAAGAATTGGTGAAAAATGTTAATTTTGAGGAGGTATTTGAGCTTCAGTGTGGCTATTCCAGTGAAGTGGCCGCTGTATCCTATAGCTCCACCACTGGCATATCTTACCCCTTAAGTCTAATTTAAATGCCACATTCCCTTGTTTACCTCTCTCTGAATGATGGGTGGTGGGTGGTGCCTGGAATTTTCTGAAATGTATGTTTTCAAGGAAACTCTTCCCCATTGGCCAAGTAGCTTTCCGGGCACTTTTTCATTTTGCTCCCATGTAGTTGTATAGTAAGCCTTTTAAAGAATGGCAGACCTTTTGGTACCATGAATCCTGAAAGGATCTCACAGATGCAGTCCACAAAAGGCTTGTCTTTTTTTTTTTAAGCATCAGTGTAAATTCAAAAAAAAGATTGTTATCATCTTCTGCAGCCAATGTGACTGAAAACTCCCCACTGTTAACAGAACAGTTTGCCAGACCTTAACAATAGGTTTAAAAAGAGAGAAGAGAACATCTGTTAAGCAGACAAAGTTTAGTGGTGTCAGATAATAACCAAAGCTCATCAAAAGGGCTGTATTATCAAGTTACCTGCCAATATGTCAGAACTTTAGACATTGGTCAGCATTGTAAACTATAAATAAGGGGAAGAAAGAAGTGGATGTGTCTTGAGAACCTTGCTTGTAGTTGCTGAACTTCTCATGGGTTAAGACAGTGGTTTTCAACCAGTGTGTCATGGCGCTCTGGGGTGCCTTGAATGATGGTCAGGGGTGCCACGACAACACTGACTTCTGTCCCTCTTCCCTTCCCTCCCTTCTCTGATGCCCTCTGCCTCCCAAAGGCTTGCACAGCTGTTTGTTGCAGCAACTCTGGCTACAAGCTCCCCAGGCAAATGGTGCCTCTGGGGCTGGCCAGGGAGTGCTGGCTGACAGAAGCTGAGATGGCCTCAGAGCAAGCAAGCAAGCAAGCGGGTGAGGGAGCCCAGCTCACCAGCCTGCCAGTCCTTGCTGTTGGGAAAGGACAAACAAGTGGGAGGTTGGACAGGCAGGCAAGTGTTACACTGGCCTTTCTTGTGCTTGCTGTGTGCAAGGTCTGCCTGGGAGCTGAGTGCTGGCAGTAAATGCAGTATGTAGCTTAGATTAGATGCTTCAAGTTTTAAAGGTAGACTTGGTAGGGGTTTTTTAAACAAAGCCATGGTGTGTTCTCTCTCTCTCTCTCTCTCTCTCTCTCTCTCTCTCTCTCTCTCTAAGAGGACTGTTTATTCCTGGATAACATACTCATTACTACATAGTAAGCAGAGCAACAACAAAAAACCAATTGTTCATATTCTGTTTCCCCATCCTAGCTATAAGGTAAAGGTAAAGGTACCCCTGCCCGTACGGGCCAGTCTTGACAGACTCTGGGGTTGTGCGCCCATCTCACTTAAGAGGCCAGGGGCCAGCGCTGTCCGGAGACACTTCCGGGTCACATGGCCAGTGTGACATCGCTGCTCTGGCAAGCCAGAGCCGCACACGGAAACGCCGTTTACCTTCCCGCTGGTAAGCGGTCCCTATTTATCTACTTGCACCTGGAGGTGCTTTCGAACTGCTAGGTTGGCAGGCGCTGGGACCGAGCAGCGGGAGCGCACCCCGCAGCAGGGATTCGAACCGCCGACCTTCCTAGCTATAGAATATAGCAAATGGGAGGAAATGAGAGAAGTATAACACTAGTGTTGAAGTATGTGCTAAAACACTAAGTATTCCTTTTAAAGAGAAGTTTGTTTGATCTGCCAGTGTAATATAGTGCCAGCACATGGGATTTTACTGTACAGGACAGACGGCTTGTATTGGCTCTTCTGTCAGCTCTCATTTTCACACAGCTCAGAGACCATAAATAAAACAGGCCGCCACTGGCAGGATGTCCTGGTTTTAACAGTTTCAGATGGGAGCGGTGTCTGCCCTGAGGCACTGAGATGCTTTGCATATTGGGCATTTGCTAGATCCTCCTGGGCAGAGGGAATTCCATTGATTCCATTTTAGTGCCCATCCTTTCATGCAACAGTAGAAGCACTTCTGTGTTAATGGTTTGGCATTTATTTATTTTATAAAATTTATATAGCACTTGACTGCTGAAAAAAACCTCAGAACAGTTTGTAAACTTGTTATTTATTTATTTATTTATAAACATAGTTATATACAACTGGATCATAAAGATACATCACAGCGGTTTACAACAATATAAAAACAATATAAAAACATAAAACCAAATGATTAAATTATAAGAAGTTAAAAATAAGTTAAAAGCAAAAAGAAATTAAAAGCTCACATTCATAGACCATTGTGGGAAATGTACAGTGGTACCCCGCAAGACGAAATTAATTCGTTCTGCGAGTTTCTTCGTCTTGCGGATTTTTCGTCTTGCGAAGCACGGATGCACCCTGGTATTAACGGTTTTAAGAAAAAGGAAACAAACGCACAAGACGTTTCGTCTTGCGAAGCAAGCCCATAGGGAAAATCGTCTTGCGAAGCAACTCAAAAAACGAAAAACTCTTTTGTCTTGCGAGTTTTTCGTCTTCCGAGGCATTCGTCTTGCGAGGTACCACTGTACTCTTAATTGCCTGCAGGCGTTTAAAAGCTGGCACCTCAGGTGCCCATTGAATGTCTATTGGCAGGGTGTTCCACAGAATTGAGACCATAATAATAATAATATTATAATTTATTATTTATACCCCACCCATCTGTCTGGGCCACTCTGGGCGGCTTCTAACCGAATATTAAATACAATACAGCATCAGACATTAAAAACTTCCCTAATCAGGGCCGTCTTCAGTTGTCTTTTAAAGGTAAAATAGTTGCTTATTGCCTTGACATCTGCTGGGAGGGCATTCCACAGGGCAGGTGCCACTACCGTGAAGGCCCTCTGCCTGGTTCCCTGTAACCTCACTTCTCGCAGTGAGGGAACCGCCAGAAGGCCTTTGGCGCTGGAACTCGGTGTTCGGGCTGGACGATGGGGGTGGAGACGGCCCTTCAGGTATACAGGTCCGAGGCAATTTACACTAAAGGCCATGACACTAAAGGCTCAGTTTCTTGCTGTTGTCAAACATGTCTCAGCAACTTGGGGAATGACCAAAGATGCTCCTGCAGATGATTTTGGTGAATGTAAAGGTTTCAGGCTATCCCTGAGGTATCCTGGACCCAAGTTGTTCAATGCTTGTAAATCAATATAGCCAACCTGACTAAGTAGCAGATGGGCAGCCAGTGCAACTGTTTTAACAATGGTGTGACATGTTCTTGACCAGAAGCTCCCATCAGCAATCTGGCCATAGCATTTTGCACCAGCTGGAGCTTCTGAACCAGACCCAAGGGCAGCCGCACATAGAGCACATTACAGTGATCTAGCCTTGAAGTTACTAACACTCCAGAGTTTCTCCTGCTCCAGAGGGTAGGACCCAAACCAGTGGATTCAAGTAACAAGAAAGGAGATTCCAGCTAAACATCAGGAGGTGTTTTCTGACAGTAAGAGCTGTTTGCCAGTCGAATGTCCTTCCCCAGAAGGTGGTGGGCTCTCCTTCCTTGGAGGTTTTTAAGCAGAGGTTAGATGGTCATCTGCCGGCATGATCTCGTTTCCCCCCCATTTTTTTCTTGTATTTTAATTTTTTTTATTTTTAACAATGAATGGAATACAGTGGTACCTCTGGTTAAGAACTTAATTCATTCCGGAGGTCCATTCTTTTTTTTTAAGAATCATTTTTTATTAACTGACCAATCACATCAAATCAAACCAAATTACATAAATTCCAAATTACACAGCCGAATTTTAAATTTTTGTTGGGGGTACCCATATTTCAAGTTCTGAAGGGGATCCAATCAACTTCTTGCTTCTTACTGCTGTTTTAATGTCCACAAATCTAACCTTATAATGTTCACAGTACTATCCAGTCCTTTCTTCTTGTTTTTCCACATCTCTTGTTGTTATTTTCCTATATTTTTCCTTTCTCTTTGTGACCTCTGATAGTCTCCACAAACTGGTTAGACAGTTTGTAATCCTGCGTGGATATTATTATTTTTTATCCAGTAGCCATATCCAGACGTTTTCCATGTAACATCACTTCCATACATCAAAACAGTCTTAGCGTCATTAATCTTCACCAATCTGCCTCCTTTCTCACAACCTCTGAGGAGATTCATCAGGAATGCAGTCTGAAAACAAGTCCGTTCCTTCTCTTGGCTATAAATCCTTTGGCAAGATGGCGACTCCAAATTAATTGCTGCGCCATTCCAAAAGCTCTTATTGCTTCTCGATCTCCATAAAGCATACTTTTGGTTAAAGTTTATCTCCACACAGACCTTAATCATCCTGCTTGGGTCAGTTCAACTGACGATTCTAATGAGGAGGAGTTCTTGTAAATCACATAGAAGGAAAGTAAAAAAAGGTCTCCCCCCCCCCATTCAGTCCCGTTGTCAACATACCCAGTCTTTGGTGTATCTTCATCGTAAAATATTCCTGTTTCTCCAACCCGTCTTCTTTCGCAGAGGTCACTTAAATTAGCAGACTTCACTCCCCTTCTTCACTTGAAATATGTGCATTTGCTTCTTTTGTAATTAATTATTCCAAATTGCTGCAGCTAGTGCGCAATCAGAGACAGCGTCCAGGAGAGCCGAGGTCCACACGGGGGCATTCTGCCTAGGGCCCTCACCCCCTTCTTTTGAATTAGGGGTGATTTATGGGCACAGCAGGCAAGGGCAGTGTTCCCCATTTCCTTGGGGCAACAAGGGAGGCTGCCTACTCCCATAACAGCCTCTTAATTACCCCGTGTGGGTCGGAGAGATGGTACTGTCGGCCATCTTCCAATGTGCCCCCTAGTGGCCCCCCCCGGAGTTCCGTTCTTAACCTGAAACTGTTCTTAACCTGAGGTACCATTTTAGCTAATAGGGCCTCCCGCTGCCGCTGCACGATTTCTCTTCTCATCCTGAAGCAAAGTTCTTAACCCGAGGTACTGTTTCTGGGTTAGCGGAGTCTGTAACCTGAAGCCTCTGTAATCTGAAGTGTCTGTAACCTGAGGTACCATTGCAGTTGTAATACTTAATAAATCAATAAAGAACACTTTTTTAAAAAGAGAGAGAGATTCCTGCATTGCAGGGGTTTTGGCTACATACATTACCCTCTGGGTCCCTTCCAGCTCTATGATTCTATAAATGTATGGACTACAGTGGTCAAGATTATCCCTGTCCCAGGAATGGTCATAATTGGGGAATGAGACGAGTCTGGTAAAAGGCACTCCTAGCCACAGGAGGACCCTTGGCCCTCTAGTGACACAGATGTATCCAGAAATGCCCCCAAACGACACACTTGCTCCTTCAGGGAGAGTGCAACCCCACCCAGAAGAGGTAACCTGCCAATTTCCCAAACATGGGAAGCACTCACCCAAAGAGGCTTCATCTTCCCAGGATTCAAACACAGTTTATTGGCCCTCATCCAGTCCACTACTGCATCCCCACTCCCATTGAGTCCAAGGAAATTCCCTGGTTCAAGCCTGTGTTTTTCTCTAGCCCTTCACTTCTTGGTTTTGCTGCAGAGACAAGCCTCATGGAAATGAATTTAAGGGCTTTGACCTTTGTGCATTATCCTGAGATGCTTGTGTGTGGTCTGTTCCAAAGTGTTAAAGAGCAAAGAGGGATATGATTTCTTGGTTTCGGGGCTGAGGTTTACTCACTGATGTGGGGTGGGTGGGGGCAGAAATAGTATATTCAATTGACAGACATCTAACTTAGTTTTGTTTGTATGTCAGGAATGAAGTTATGCAAAACTAGCTCCTGAGACTGGCAGAAATAATGAAGGCTATCAATTGACATTTTCTGTGCTTGAGGTTCTCCACACCTGGCGCTTCTTCTTGGAAGTGCACCATGCAAGCTGTTTCTCCAGAAGGAGCCCAGATAAGAGTTTATTAGCACAGAATGGGATATACAGTATTCAGATCCATCACACTGAAATAAGTTCTTGTGCTAGATTCAAGCTGCATTTATTGAAGAAATGTGCTAGACCTTTTGTTAAGCACAGTGTACTTGGGTTGCATCCTGCCCTTTACAACAGGGCAAGAGACTTTATATATATATATATGAGGCATACAGGATAGGTATAGTTTGTCTCTACTTCTGTATCCCCTACAACTACTGAATGGATAGTTGAATGCATAAACATACAATAGGGTATAGCTATCACCATGAATTTGCAATCCCTACAGATATCCTGTAGTTTTAGTCTGGTACTTCCTGGATGTTAAATGACATTCTATATACATGCTGTTCATGATCACTTTACAGATTAAGGTGTGAGAAGTTACTTACGTGGACTTACAATGAGACAAGGAGACACCGAGATAAGGTCTATTACTTCCCTTTTATTATAACGCGTTTGCAAAGGCGGGCTCCCCGTCCCAGGGTGGTACGAAGAGCCCCGAACAATGGACGGGCAAGTGTATTTATCCCTATTGCTGCCGCCCTTCATTCGAAGCTTGGCTTACAATCTGTCTAATCATCAAAGACATGGTACTAATACATCATCCATTCTACACTCTCTAAACCTAACCTTATTTAGAGACTCTTTCTACTTCCTTATCTTGTTGACCTGGCTCCCCTGCAGCCGAACCCACGCTGGAATTTACAACAGCCCAACTCTGGAATTTACAACTGAGTTCGAGGCACACCTTTTTACTCCTTCTCACAATCCCCCCTCTTTTTGTATCTTGTCTCGAACTCACATAATAATTCTTGGGCTGTTATTTCTGCTTCCTCATCGGATGTGGGTACTGAGGCATATTGCATCTTCATGAAATATGTGGATACCTTCCGTTCTGCTAGGAGGGACAAAGAATTATTGATAGTTCTAACGAAGATTGGCAAAATGCATGGAATTAAAACGCATCCTGCCGCAATTAACCCAATTAGGGCCACTATGGCCTGCAGACCAGGTAATTTAGGGAACCATGAACCAAACATATCCTTAAGGTTGCCCATACACATGAGCCGACCCAATTTAAAGGTAACCTATTGTAAGCATAGCTCTCACAAGCCCAGTAAAACCCATCAGGGGTTGTCCATTCTAGCATTCTGTTCTCCGGATCTAGGAGAAAGCTCATATTGGTAATATTTCCGAGGGGAGAGGGCCAAGTTTTATTATTATTCCCTTGACTCCACCACTGTTTGTCCTCCCATTGTCCTATACAAGGGAGTGTCCCCACATGCGTTCCATTTATTCGGCTGGTGTTCCTGGTGAAGCATTCTGTCCCAACTAGGTGATTAGAGATTTGCCATACCTCGTTACCCAAATGCTTATAAGTGTAATTGTTTTGTGTTTTATATACCTCCGTATAGTTTACTTCATGAGCCACCCATGGCCACTGATCCCCCATATTTGTTCCTCCACATACAAAACAATTTTTCACCGTTAATTCCTTGGCTATAGTCTCAGCTAAACTTAGGAACATATTATGGGCTTTAGGGGGTAGGGGAAGGGTATTTAAATGCTGTACTTCTTCCTCAAAATCTTCGAATACTGATATGGGTTGTCTTGTTACCTTAGTTGTGTGTATTTGTATGATGAGATATCCATAAGGATCTTTTCCAGTCCCATCAATGCCTATACCTATGTGCACAAATTTAGGCGAAGTAGAAGGTCTCTCGCTCGCCCATAGACATACTGGGTTGCATTTTCCTGTGGAGCAGTCGGTGGAGGCAGCTCCCCTAGTGAGATTTATTCCCTCAGGGCCTCTATAGGTGGGCTGTTTATTAACTCCCTCTGAGTACCAATAATTATATACCCCGGCCCCAGCCCCCCACGTTGCTTCCTTTTATTCTCTGGAAAAGGTACTTTCTTTCCTGTAAATATGATTGTTCCCATCCACGATTTCCACACCAGACCCCTGCCCCTCCATTTGGGCCCTGTCCTTTATCTATTGCGATACAAGCATCAAAACAGACCATAATCCTGCCCTCTCCCCTTGTTGTATTATGTGCTATATAACCCTGTCGGTTTTGGGCCAAGGAAAACATACTTCTCCCCTCACCAGCTTGATTAGCGGTTCCGCCCTTATATCCGTAAACATATATACTGGAAGTTATGGGTCCCACCGCCAGGGGTTCATAGCATTCCGTCTTGTTTCCTTTTACCCTACATCTATAATATTGAGTTTGGTTGTGAACACAAGGATCTAACTGTTGAACACATTCTGGCGCTATATTATAATACATTAGGGTCTGTGTGATTTTATTGCCTGTTCGGGTTGTCTGGATGCATTCGGTGCACTGGGGTTCCGATTGGGTTGCCCATGAAGTGGCCCATCCTATTAATACTATTCCTAATACTTGCCAGTTACCTTTCATGTGTGGGGTTCAAATAGATTAAAGCTTGCCTCACCGTTGGGGTTTCTGCTAATTGGCACGTTACCTCCCCTCCTAATTTCACTTCACAATATTGGAGTATAACGTCCTCTATAAAGATGATGCTGCACCTTTCAGTACAATGCACACACTGCACACACCCTTCGCAATGTTGACAGCAACAGCACTCGAAAAAACACACACAGGTACAAAACAAACACATCACAGTCTAGGTGCGCCCTTCTGGATCCCGGTTCCTGATTTGGTAAGCGTAACTTTCAGCGGATTATTTGGACTAGTCACTGCTGTCCAATTTTCAGGTGGAGCTCTTTTCACCCGGTGGTAATGGGTCCATCCATGCTCTCTGGTCCGTACTGCTGATTCGGTTGTGAGCAGGACCTGGTATGGGCCTTCCCAACTCGGGCTGAGTTTCTCCGTCCACCAAGCCTTTATCAGGACCAGGTTTCCGGGCTGAAAGGTGTGCTGTTGCTCCAGGAGCGGGGGCCGCTGTGCTAGTATGCCTTGTCTGTGGAAAGATAACAGAGACTGGGACAGTGACTGCAAATATTTCCTGATAAACTGATCCCTGAACTCGATTTGAGGGTTTCCTAACACTGCCAGATATGGGTGACCCATCATCATCTCAAAAGGGGACAGACCAGTGTCTTTTCGGGGAGCTACCCTCATCCTTAATAGTGCCAAAGGGAGATTTTTCGTCCAAGGCAGCCCATTTTCAAGATATAACTTAGTCAAATGTTTTTTATTTCCCCATTCGCCCGTTCCACCTTTCCGCTGCTCTCAGGGTGCCAGGACGTGTGGAAACTCCACATGATCCCCACAGCTCTCATTACCTCCTGCATTGCTTTTTGGGTGAAATGAGTTCCCCTATCAGAGTCTATGACTTCTATTATTCCATACCGACTTCTGCCCCCCTCTTTCTGGCAGTTCGGTAAAATCTACCTGTACTCTCTGGAAGGGCCATACCGCTAGAGGCCGCCCACCCCTTTCAGTTTTCCTTGCCCGGGCTTTGTTAACCTTTTGACATATCAGACACTTCCATGCGATGGCATGCGCCATCGGCCACATGTCTCTACTCCAATACACTGACTTCACCAAATTCACCATTCCCTCCGTGCCTAAATGACTTCCTTCATGTATTTTCTCCAATATATTTAACATAGTTGATTTTGGAAGGACCATTTGCTTTTCCGGAGTCTCCCAACTTTCTCCTTTTCTTTCCCATCCCTCCTTTTCCATGTATTCTTTCTCCTTTTGAGTGAACACTAAATCTTTTACATCCTGCGGGTCAATCACAGGTACTTGCAGGACACATTGTTTAAATATTTCCTTCCTTGGTTCCCCCTCTGCCGCTTCTCGCGCTCGGAGATCAGCCCATGCATTTCCCTGTTCCTCCGAACTGTATCCTTTGGTGTGGGCGAGGATGTGCACAATGCCTATCTTCCGAGGTCCCATCAGGGATTCTAGTAGCCGCTCGAGTAAAGCAACGTGTTCAATTTGTTTCCCATCCGCCTTTATGAAGCCCCTTTCTCTCCAGGTCCGACCGAAAGTATGCACCACTCCCCATGCATATCTTGAGTCAGTCCAGATTGTCACATCTAACCCGGTTGCCAATTCCAGGGCTCGGGTTAGCGCCATTACTTCACATTTCTGGGCTGACCACGTGCTAGGGAGGGCCCCACTCTCTATCGTCTCCCTGTCTTCCTTGACCACTGCGTATCCCGACCTTCTTTTTCCTTCCCTCACATGACTAGATCCATCTACGAACCATCTTTCCCCTTCCGTTAGAGGTACCTCGCTTAGATCTTCCCTAACTTTGGCCATTAATTCTATATCTTTAAGGCAATCATGCTCCTCTAGTTCCCATTCTTGCCGCTCCCCTCTTAGGAATTCCGCTGGATTCAAATTTCTATCTGTCCCTATGGTTATATCATTTCCAGTTCTGAGTATCCCTTCATATTGCACTAGGCGCCTGTCCGTCATCCAGGTGGGTGCAGCACCTGTCAGTACTGCGCCTATCTGATGAGGGCTGTGCACTATCAGTGCTCCCCCAAAGGTCAATTTCCTGCTTTCCAATACTAATTCGGCCGCTGCAGCCACCGCTTGAATGCACGCCGGCCATCCTCTAACCACTGGTTCTAAGGTTGCGCTTAGATAAGCTACTGGCTGATATCGCCCCCCTCTTTTCTGAGCCAGGACTCCTACTGCCGTCTGAGCAGCCACTGTCACATACAAGTGGAACGGCTGCTGTAGATTTGGCAGGGCCAGAGCCGGACTAGTTATTAAAGTTTTCTTAATTTCTTCCCACCTGGCCTTATCTTCCTCGTCCCATTGCACCTCCTCTTGTTTTCCTGTCAGTTTCCTATTCAAAAACTGAGTCAACTTTGAATACTGATCTATCCACAATCTGCAATATCCCAATAATCCTAACATTCTTCTTACATCAGTTTTATCTTTAGGTGGTCGTAGTTCCATGATCCCTTTTACTCTATCTGGGTCTAATTGCCTTATCATCCCAAGCCAACAAAACCTGTCCCAAAGGACTATTTGGATCTATGGGGTCTTTTGTTCCATTGCTGGGGCCCCTTTTACATGTTGATTCTTTCCCATACTCTATTATGTCTCGTTCTCATTCACTCACACAATCACGCGGAATCGCCTGGCCGTTTCCCTCGCGGGAGAACGGAACCGCAAGCTAATCCTCCCGCCGGGGTCCCAGGCCCCCCGGTCCACACTCACGCGTCCGTTTGGAACCTCTCTTTCATACAGAGACCACACACCAACAACACCCAATATTCCCCTTCCCAGGGATATATTACCAAGATACTCACCCCCTTCAGTCTAGTGCCTCCTTCTCGGTGGCTGGTAAACTGGCAGGCGTCCCTGCAGGGCGAGGCAGTCCCCGACTGCGGCGGTCCCAGACCACCAGTCTTTCAGAATATCTTAAGTCGGTTCTCCGTCCTTCCAGCTCCCGGAACCTGTCACCGCGGGCCCTGAGCAACAGATCTCTCCGAAAGTCGGAGTGCCGGCTGATCCGTTCCCCAGCCCCCGCCGAGCAGGTCGTCAAGAGCCCCACGTTGGGCGCCAAAAATTGTGAGAAGTTACTTACGTGGACTTACAATGAGACAAGGAGACACCGAGATAAGGTCTATTACTTCCCTTTTATTATAACGCGTTTGCAAAGGCGGGCTCCCCGTCCCAGGGTGGTACGAAGAGCCCCGAACAATGGACGGGCAAGTGTATTTATCCCTATTGCTGCCGCCCTTCATTCGAAGCTTGGCTTACAATCTGTCTAATCATCAAAGACATGGTACTAATACATCATCCATTCTACACTCTCTAAACCTAACCTTATTTAGAGACTCTTTCTACTTCCTTATCTTGTTGACCTGGCTCCCCTGCAGCCGAACCCACGCTGGAATTTACAACAGCCCAACTCTGGAATTTACAACTGAGTTCGAGGCACACCTTTTTACTCCTTCTCACAAAGGTAATCTTACCTTCCTTTGGGCTATAAATAAATATTTTATCTGTATGCCATAACATCAAGCCTATCTTCTGTACAAGTAGATTTTAATTTGACTTTTCCTTTAGGATAGAAAAATAAATTATTAACCATTAAGAGTGTTGACCAGTCAGTTGATGGGAAATAAGTGATGCTTGTGTTGGTTTGGGGTGGTATTGTCTTTTAGGGTGTAAGTGGGTTTAAGAGGATTTGTCCATGTGTCTTTGAAAGACAAGTATTTCTGGGAATCTGTGTGTTTTATTCAAAACATTCTATATTATATGGGATATTCTGTTCAATTTCAGGGAACAAAATGTATCAGGACACCAAGTGTAGTAACAACATAGTCAGTTTTCAAAGTGTGGTGTTTATGGTGAGGGACACTACCTGAAACCCCTGATAAGAGCAAGTGCCATGCTAGTCTCAGTTCTCCTGAGTGAAAATTGCAGGCAACAGGGCCCCAAATGTGAGAAGAGCGCTACAGGGTTGAAGGAGCTCAATTGTTGGGGAGTGGAGGCTAGAATGATGTAATGTAAGTCTTCATGTGAATCAACCAGTGAAGTCATTATGAAAGCCCTGTCTGTCTGTGCCCCAGGCTTATTTTCTTTTTTGTGTATGCAGTTTTAATTCACTGCATTTTGTTCAGAACCACTTTATACAGGTTCTCAGCTTCTTCCTGTATTAGAGCCAATTCACACTACATTTTGATGAATTGAGAATTTGCACATTATCTGATTTGGCCCCCCAAGCACAGACGTCAACCATGCTTTATAGATCTATGGGGGTGGGGGGTGGAATTCGCATTCATTAATTTCAATAAGGATTGCAAGAGCCAAAACTCCTTCATCATAGTCATTTACAAGTTGGCTATAACCCTCAGATACATCCTATCTACACCAATAGCACACCAATTTAGTTTGAGTGTATGTGTTTGTGTGTGAGTTTACTGTATAAAAGAAGCTGCCCCGCTTAATTGGCTGTACTGAAGAAGCAGATTCTGTTATGGTCAGGTTGGTATCCAATCTGGGCACCCTTTTTCCACATCATCCTTAGAATCCCAATATGTACAGATTAAAAATTAAAAACAAGCTGTATTTTTTGGTAATCACTTCATAAAAATATTGAATGCTTTTACAAAAAACAATTTCCACAATTTACCTTAGGCTGCCAGATCAGCCTTTCTGAGAACTGTGATCTGTGCAAGCTGTGATAGCTTTTTATGGTTTTGGATATATTAGGCAAAGTGATGACATAGTGGAAAATCCATCCAGTGTAAGTCAGAGCTAAAGTTCCCACAGGAAACTTAGAGAGGTTCTTGAGTAACTGTAAGCAATCTGTAGATGTGTGTGTTTCTGCATATATGTATATACACATCTTGAAACTTTGTGGTTGCTTAGCTGCCCTCTTAGGTTTTGGAGGATTGTAGTGAAGGATGATCGAGACAAGGGATACTGTCCTTCTAAAATATTATCCATCCACCAAGTAGTTGTGGACTTTTGCAAATAATTAACCTTGTGCTGGTATTGGCTTATTTCACTAAACCATTGTTAACGCTAACCACAGTATGTGCAGATTTGCACATAAGAAACAAGGGTTAATTGAAAACAAAAGCAAATGCTTCTAGTTTTGCATCCACATCAGAGAAGGGGAGATTAAGATTAAGATTAAGATTAAGATAAATTTATTGTCATTGTCCGTATATACACAGTATACACAACAACGAAAATCAAACACCCAAAGACCGGGTTCACATACACATTTGCACGTATCTCCAACACTCTCATCCTATTCAGACATAATCTATAAAACATAACATAATCCAGAATATAACATAACCTATTAAAGGCATAACATAACCTAAAACCTATCTCATTCCTTCCTACTCCCTGCTTGCTATTTCTTGCAACTGGCCCTGAGATCATTATTTAGTGCAATCAGAGCTCTTGGATAGAAACTATTCAGAAGGCGTGTGGTTCGTGTTTTCATTGTCCTATATCTTCTGCCCGAAGGCAACAGTTCAAAGAAGTTGTGAGCAGGATGGGTGGGATCTCTCAGGATATTGTGTGACTTCTTCAAAGAGCGAGACGTGAAGATCTCATCCAGGGTTGGTAGTTGGAGCTCAATAACATTCTGGGCAATTTTAATTATTCTCTGTAAAGCTTTTTTATCCATTTCAGAGCTGCTCCCATACCACGATAATATACTATAGGTTAAGACACTCTCAATGGTACTGTGATAATAGGACAGAAGTAGGTGCTGAGATAGATTCAGTCCCCTGAGCATTCTTAGGAAATACAACCTCCCCTGCACCTTCCTCACAACCATATTAATATTTGCAGTCCATGAGAGGTCCTCAGAGATATAAATGCCCAGGTATTTAAAACTACCAACCCTCTCCACCTCCTCGCCATTTATGTGCAATGGTAAAAATACACTTTTCTTTCTCCTAAAGTCAATTATGAGTTCTTTGGGTTTTTTGGTGTTAAGCATAAGACCATTCTGGAGCAGAATAAGAGCATGAGTCTGGTGCATGTAACATTGAACTTTAGTTTAGCATTACACGCAAGTACAGGAATTGTTTCCTTTTATAAAATGTTGACAAAGATATTTTATTAGACGAGCTTTCATATACTATTTATATTGGAATGAGTGTGCGCACACTCAGAGGATGACCTCCAAACCATCCTAAATATCTTTGCAGAAGCTTACGAAAAGCCTGGCCTATCACTCAATATCCAAAAAACCAAAGTGTTCCACCAACAAGTACAAAATAACCCCTCTGCAGCGCCACAAATCCAACTCAGTGGTATAATGTTGGAAAATGTCGACCACTTCTCCTACCTAGGCAGTTAACTTTCCACAAGGGCCAACATTGATGCTGAAATCCAGCATCGCCTGAGGTCTGCAAGTGTGTCTTTCTCCCGATTGAAGTGCAGAGTGTTTGAGGTCAGGGACATTTGCAGGGAAACCAAAATGCTTGTTTACAAAGCTTTTGTACTACCAACCTTACTATATGCTTGTAAAACATGGACCACTTATAAATGCCATCTCCAACTCCTCGAAAGATTCCATCAACGGTGTCTCCGAAAAATTTTACACATCACTTGGGAAGAAGGGTGAACTAATATCAGTGTGCTGGAAGAAGCAAAAATCACCAGTGTTGAAGCAATGATTCTTCAACATCAACTTCGTTGGACTGGTCATGTTGTGCAGATGCCTGATGATCGTCTTCCAAAGCAACTATTCTATTCCGAACTTAAAAATGGAAAGTGTAATGCTGGTGGTCAACAAAAGAGATTTAAAGCCTGTCTCAAGGCAAATCTAAAAAAAATGTAGTATACACACTGACAACTGGGAAACACTGGCCTGCAAGCGATCCAGTTGAAGAACAGCCTTTACCAAAGGTTTCATGGGCTTTGAAGACACTCGAACTCAGGACGCAAGGGAGAAACGTGCTAAGAGGAAGGCACACTTGACAAATCCACACCGTGATCAACTCCCACCTGGAAACCAATGTCCCCACTGTGGAAGGGCGTGTGGATCCAGAATTGGCCTCCACAGTCACTTACGGACTCATTGTTAAAAGCGTGTTTATGGAAGACAATCTTACTCAGCTATGAGTGATTGCCAAAGAAAGAAAGTGAATGTGTATGTATAATTGAGAACTTAAACACTATTTTTCATCATCTGTGATTAGCCCCAAGAGTAATGCTTTCTATTCATTTCTGTTTTTAAGGCAAAGCTCAGCCTACACCTGTTTCTAACCATGGGCACGATTAATTCTTTTCCTTGCCTATCTTATCAATGCTTTTTGTTTTTTTGTATAGACATACCAAATTGAGGGGGGAAAGAACAACTTTGGTTTGAAGTGTACCGCTGTTGCATTCAGCTATCACTGGTTCAGAGCGTTCATTCACTAGTGTGTAGTAAAGTAGATTTCCACAACTAGAATTTACTTGCATTATTCAGACTGCACAGCTAGTCACACATGTGTTTCAGTCACTGGGCTTTTTGCCTTGCTAATATCATTTGTCTTCTATGGTGGTTAGTACAGAGAGATTTTGTAGTTGTTGTGGATAGCTCCCTGAAAAGAAGAGCTCAGTGTGGTACATTTACCAAACTAGTAAATATGTTATTGCAAAAATTAGTAGGAATGCAAGAGTAAATCATACATGAGGTGGTGTGTGGTAGTGTGCTCTGGTCCATTTTTTAAAATGGTTTCCCCATACCCCAAAAGTGCAAGAGAGGAGATATTTGTGCTCTTCTATCCATCTATAGGAAAACTGCTCCACAGTTGCTAATTTGAAAGGTCTCTAATATGTACTGCAAAGTTAAGGTTGATTTGACACTGCAGATCTGACCACAGAAGCATTCAAATTAGCTTACTCTGTATCAGGCACATTTGGTGACAAGTAAAGCAAATTATTCCTCTGAGATGCCAACAATGAACTAATGTCTCAGATGAGTTATCTGCATTCAGTGCCTGCTACTGTCTCTGTGTAGATTGTCAGTGCCTCATCCCTTCCCCCAATAATTAATTATAGAATACATTGCTTCTGAGGATCACCAGTCTCTCTCCAGATGCCAAGGCACAAATCCAGCTATTATACCAAAAGTGACACACTTTGATAGCCTAGGGCAGCATTATTGTCGACAGTTGCTAAGGGTAATAGTAGCTCATTAACACCTGGCGTGGGTTTCACTTTCTGTCCCCTCCCCACCTCCATAAGACAAATAGTTTGTTTAGCTACTCCCCTATATTAGAGAATCACAGAGAGAGTCATCAAATACGATTACTCACCCACTTCTGTTGCCTGCTATTCTCCTTACATTTTTAGAGCCCAGTGATAGTGATCTCTCTGGGCATTACTTCTACATGCTTTTAGTAATGGAGAAGAATCATGTATTTTTATGTTACCTAAACTTTTGTATTTGCCTTTTCAGCCAAACACAATGTGCTGCTAGGAAATGCTCTATATTTAGATACTATATTGCAGAGATGAAGAACCTGTAGCCCTCCAGATGTGGTTGGATGCAACTTCCATCGTCCCTGGCTACAGGTCATTTTGACTGAAGCTGGTGAGAATTGGAGTTCAGCAACATCTGGAGGATTACAGGTTTCTCATCCCTGCTTTGCTGTGAGGTGAGTGTCATTGGCTGCCAATTCATTTCTGGACCCAGTTCAGAGTGCTGGTACTTGATCAGCACTCAGACTCTTACCTTGGAGAATGCCTTTTTCTGTATCTGAGCACCAGGGTCACCTGGAGCTATGTTTGTAGCAAAAAGTATTTACCTAACTCCCTCCTCTACCTCTGGAGGTTGGTAAAAGCATTGCTTTTTCATAAAGCCATTGGGAACTGCTGATAACTGCTTGCTGTATTTTTATGATCTGTCTAGAACACATGTCTTGGGTACTTCTGCTAATGTTTTAGTGTTGGATTGAGTGAGAAATGCTTAAAGCTTCCTGCCAAGTTCGCTTTCTGTTCTAAAATAATGTGGATCTATTCTAATCCAAAATCAAACGAATGCAAATGAGAAATATGTTTTTCCTTTATGTTTCTATTCCTATGCTCTCTTTCTGATTCCCTATAAAACATCATACAACATACTATAATCTGGCATTAAGTACATGCATTCTGTTGTTTGTTCTTCTGATGTGTTTACAACTAAAGTTCTTATTTGAATTACAGTAATCCAAATTACTATATGAGAGGTGGGGACAGGTCCAACACATATGGAATAAGGTTCCTTCTTTTTGTTTGCATTTCCAACATATGTTCGTGTTGTTTTTATATATTTTAGCCAATTTACATGCGTTATATACCACCGGTAAATCATCTTCATGAAGTTTTCTTTTATTAAATAACAGGCTGTATTTTCCACAATCTCTCCCAATCTTCCATTAGGATTGGGTATCCAAAATCTTGTGCCCATTTA
Source organism: Podarcis melisellensis (assembly GCF_964234715.1). Classification (NCBI taxonomy): domain Eukaryota; kingdom Metazoa; phylum Chordata; class Lepidosauria; order Squamata; family Lacertidae; genus Podarcis; species Podarcis melisellensis. Next base: position 76,855,743 of record NC_138528.1, on the reverse strand, counting down.
ACCATTACCTCCTTCACTTCTTAATCTTTGAGTTCCCAATATAATAATAATCTATATGTTTTTGATAGTATTTTCTTATTATTTATTAATAATATTTTTTTTTCTAATTTTGATATCTGTGTCTCAAATACATTTTTTTGTCTAATTTGAATATTTCCTTTAATTGGTAATATTGTAGCCAATCCAAATCTAATTGTTTGAGTTCTTCAGAATTTTTAATTGATTACTTTCCTCTTCTAATATGTCTTTCTATGCTGCCCAGTTGCTGTCCATGTTTTTCTTTTTAACCACAATAACCTCCAAGGGTGATAGCCACCAAGATGTCTTTGGCTCTAGTAATTTTTTATATCTTTTCCAAACTGTCTATAATAATTTTCTCATTATATGATTGAGGAAGCCTCTGTGTACCTTTACTTTATTATACCCCAGATATTCATGCCAGCTGAATCTATTATCCCAGCCCTCCATATCCAATATATTAGTATTTTTCAAAATCATCCAATCTTTCATCCAACAAATGCATACAGACTTATAATATAATTTAAGATCTGGTAATGTGAAACCTCCTCTATCCTTTACCTCTGTTAATAATTTATACTTTATTCTCGGTTTATTGCCTTGCCATATAAACTTTGCCAATTCTTTTTGCCACTCCTTGAATCAACTTGTTCCACCTATTGTTAGAATCATCTGAAATAAAAATAGCATTTTGGGTAGCACGCATGTCTTAATGGTCAAGATTCTTCCTCATAATGATAAATTTAATCTACCCCAAATTTCTAAAACGTTTTTTATCTCCCTCCATACTTTCACATAATCATCATTAAACAAATTTATATTTTTTGTAGTGACCCAAATTCCTAGATATTTGATTTTTTTTTTTACTATTGATAAACCCGTCTTATCTTGTAACTCCTGTTTTCCCCGCTGTTCCATATTTTTCACTAATAATTTGTTTTGTTTTTGTTCACTTTAAATCAGTGAGAAAGCAGATTTAAAGTTTAATTGTTTCTCAAGACAGACAGACAGACACACACACACACACACACACAGACCTTTTTCATCTTATAAAGCAACTTTGGGAGGAGCCAATAAGAAACAGAAAAGCACCTGAGTGTGTATACGTGAATGCCTTGTTTTCTTCCTGCCGACTATCACTGTGTTGCCTTTAGTCTGTTTTTCAAATGCATGTTTCAAGGGAGAATCCAAGCTGTTTCTAACAGAAGGTTGCTTCCTAGGAGATGGAGGGGAAATCCAGATGCAGTCAGTAGTAGCATGGAAGAAAAGCAGTGAGAGATGGGGTATTACACTCTAAATAGTTACTTGAAAGGGTGTAATGAAATGATTTGTTTGAAGTCTAAATTTCATTGGTGTTTGCTCTATTAGAGCTTGTATGTGATCCCACTGTCTTTTTTCATTAGATTTCAAAATGCACTCAGCTTGTACTTGCTTCCAATGTCCCATTGATTTCCATGGCATTTACTCTAGTGCACTGTGTTGAGCACAGGGATGCCAGGGCTAATTTTACAGTAACATTAGAGCAATTTTCTTTATATTAAACATACTGTAGTATTTACACTTCATGATGCTTCTTTACAGAAGAAATTGAAATGTGTTGTGTTCTTGTGGCTCATACAAGCTGTTTAGTAACACTGTGCATCCTGAAAAGTCTGTTCTGCTTTCACTGGTACACTGAACCGCAAAGTGCTGCAAGATACTTGAACAGCTTCTCCTCTAAAAATACCATAAAAGGCTGTGTCCTTAGAAATTGGGCATGGGATTTTTCCCACCCACATTACTTCAGCATGATTCACTTGGCTGCTGAAACAGTTTCTGAGCTCTGGTGGTTGTCCCATTAACATTACTATAAGAATCTATGCTGGTTAATGTGGGTGGAAAGGGAGAAAGGGGGGGAAATAGGAAGAAGTGGTCATAGGCTAGTGAAATGACTTTTATAAAATCCAGCTTTAAAATGACTGTTTTTCTCCATCTAACCCAACCTTGGAATGAAAAACCGCACCTCTTGGCAACAGTTCACAACACAAGACAATAGATGAATTTAATCTCTACTGTGTGAAATACTAAAAATACCTTACTTCTTGGAAAATGTAACCATTTCCATTTGAATATGATGCTTAAAGAACACTATCCCCTTTAACTGTCTTTGAATAGTAGTTAACATGAATCTGAATCCTTGTCTGGCTTTTTTCATCCTTTCTCTCACAGCTCGCAATATTACAACAGTTAGTGTTAATCAACACACTTAAAATAGACACCTCTTGTCTTTTAAGAATGCCCCTTTGTCTTTGGACTCGGATCAAATGTTTATTGATATGCTGTAAGAATTTGAAACTTGTCACATACACATGCATTCTGTTTCTATTTGTATGTCTCAATTAGGTTTAGTTTTGGAGGTAGTACTTAGGCATGAAGATTTTCCTGCAAGTGAAGTTTAACCACAGAATTCTGGAGCAGGAGAAAACGCATGATAATACAATTTTTTTAAAAAAATGAATATTTCACAATGAAATTTGGTTTTTGGTTGAGAGCCAGTGTGGTGTAGTGGTTAAGAGCGGTAGACTCGTAATCTGGTGAACTGGGTTCGTGTCTCCGCTCCTCCACATGCAACTGCTGGGTGACCTTGGGCTAGTCACACTTCTCTGAAGTCTCTCAGCCCCACTCACCTCACAGAGTGTTTGACATCTATCGACTGCTCTTCCAGTCTTCTCAATCACCACACATGTCCTTAGTGCTACTCTTCCATCTTTAAGAGGGGGCGTTTTAAGAGACCACAACTTGGCATGCATACACTATAACCTTAGTGGTAGGCATCATTTAATAACATTGTTTATTCTTTCCCTCAAATAACACCCCAAGCACTTACCTGGATAAATCTCTTTTTCACGTATTAAATTGTTAGTAAAATACTTCTTAAATAAGAGTGCTCTACAGTAGTTATATAATGTTATAATATAATGCCATTTTAAAAAGTAGAGAGAAAACAATCTTTCTGGTTTGCCACTATTTTAGAAATATGCTCTTCCACCTATAAAATCTACACTTTCAGTCCAAAACAAACTTTAAACATGTTTCTTGAAATTTCCTGGGTAGTAATGGGTAATCATGCTTAAATGAGGACAATAATTTACTTTTTTTAGGGATCATTTGGATTCTCTGCCCCCTCCCCCCATGACTGCTTAGAGGCCTTTCTGATCCCGGGTAGCTATTTCATGCCCACTGATCATAGTGGGATGAACATAAATGAAAAGTGCAATATGTCTATTAGTGTGGAAAATCCACTGCAAATCTGCTGATAGTTCAGTGGAAGAACAGTGATTTAATCATGCTAGGAGCCACCCATCTGGGAGCAGCCCAGGATAGCTTGGCTTATGATACAGAATATGTTGGTCTAATGATCGTTTTATTTTCCTTAGCATTCGCATGAATCAATGTGTGTAATTTGATACTGTCACCGGATGTGGGGTAAGCATAAAAAAGGGAACAGGGAAGGGAAAGGGCAAACTAGGGCTTATGACTTATAGCAAAACTGTTGTGCACGTTTCAAATGGAAAGAGGAATGCCTCACAGTTCTTATCTGGTGGGAAATCTTACCATGTTCTTCAATGGATAATTGTATTTAATTTTTTGTTTATTTAAAATTATGAACTTTTGGCACTCAAAGCAGTTTACAACAATAATGAAAACTACGCAGCAGTCACTGCAAAAATAGAATACAGTTAAAATCATCTTAATTAAAATTGAGAAAGCAGCTAGGCAAGATCATGTATGCCACAGGTTACTACAGCCTCCTCTTGGGCTGTATTGCTTCATTGTGCATTGAAAGCTGCAGATCTGCACTGTATAATTACGTAAGCATTCAGTCATTGGTTTGACTGAATAAGACAGTAGCAGTAGCAATGTAGGTGATGTAATCAACTTCTGTTGATAAAAGTGTGCAAAACTTTATATTTTGGAAGAGTGAGAAGAACGCAATTAAGGACCAAAGACCTTTACATGTTAACTAGTAGAAATTTGTCCTCTTGGGGGTTTACTGTTCCAAATGTATCACTTCATGTATCTGATAAAATGAACTATATTCCACAAAAACTCATGCTGTGTTAAATTTGATATTCTTTAAGGCGCCATGAATCTTTTTGTTATATTAGTTGTCATCCATATAGAAACATGTAAGCTTGGCCCCTTGACTTTCCTATATAACACGTTATCTGCTTTCTTGTGTCTCCCTCTTCAAACATAAAATATGCTTCTGCTTTTACCTTGTGTTGGATGCAAAGGAGGGTTGTGCCACAGAGTGCTCTAGCTAGCCCTCAGAGAGATAAGTTGGAAGGGACCATGAGGGTCATGTAGTACAACCCCCTGCAGGAATCTTATGCCCAACGAGGGAATCGAACCCATTACCCTGAGATTACAACTGAGCTATCCCAGCTGAGTCACTTCCACATGATCTGCTGAGCATTTATTCTGATGTGTGTATGTGTGTGTCATACAATGACCACATTTTGAGCATTTGTTCTGATTTGTATGTGAGGAAGTTGTGTGTCAAGACCCCAAGGCCTTTCACTCCCCCCATGAATAATAATGACACATGCACACAGTATATTAGGTTAATGGTTATTGGGCAAAATTTAGGCCACAACTTTATTGGTTACAGAATGTGAGTGGCATTGGCTTAGGAACTGGAAAATGAACAAACTCTATCTGACTCCTGCCCGCCGTGCAGGGAGTCCTGTAAGGGTAAACCACCAATAGGGGGAGCCCCCCTATGTGCATCGACTCGAACTCCCCCATGGTTCCCAATGGGGTCGTGGCATGGCCCTAGCCCCTCCGTGGACAAGATCCACACCCCCGGACTCCTTTATCGGAATACCCTTCAACATGGAGGGGCAGGTGATGGCCACACTTCCCCTCCCCCAACAGAGTCATACCAATGCCTAACTGCCAAACCTTACAAAGTTGTGATGATTGCTATGTGGTAGGTGAAAACCAAATGGCCAGTGCCAATTTGCCAGATGGAAAAAATTCCTACCAGGCCCCTCAACGGCAACCAACCGCAGTCCATAGCAAGGCCAAAACTGAAAAACCTGGAAAAGGGGAGGGAGGGAGATCCGAGGATGTGAGCCAGAGGAAGCTCCCTGGCTCGCGCCGGTGATTAAATGCAGCCGGCCACACACCCTGGCCAGCCAGATTGGCAGCCAGGCAATGATGTTGCTGGGTCCCCCTGATGACGCGGGATGTTCTTCACGTCCCGACGCCAGCAGGCAGCCATGCGGTCAGACTGCAACCCCGCCCTGCTTGGAAGCAGAGCGGATTTGTACAACACCACATCAAGCAATTGTTATGTAACACTTCCCAGTGCATTTTCCTATTGCTTTTCTTACCATAAAAAGTCCAGTTTTTTTTAAAAAATAGCAGGTGGTTGTGCAAGAGTGCCAAATCCACTTCAGTAGCCCAATCTGAATTTGCTTGTATGAGATTGAATCTCACCTGTGACATAGCAGCAGTCTGCAAGTGGCATAGGTTTGCAAGTTGCTGTAGGTGGACAGGTGTGGATGAAAGGAGATGGATATGCCCTTTATACAACATCTGATTCAGGGACCTATATGCCACCCCCTTGCAGCTATAATATCTGTGTTGGAGGGCAGTTTGTATCAGGTCAGTGGAGGGGGTGGTCAGAGTTGATTTTTGCTCCTTGCCCTGCAACCCCAATCAAAATTCCGCTGGTTGCTTTTGAGATAAATATGTTGGGCATTCTGTTCAGTACACTTGTGTACTGGGGCACTCTCATTCTTCCTGTTTAATTTTATAAATATAAATAGGCTTATCAACAAGCCTTTTAAGTTGAGATATTTCCCTGTCTGCATCTGTATTGAAATTGTTCAAACAATGTTTTATTGTTTTATTTATTGTTTGCTGCCCTGAGCTCCTTTGTGAGGAAGGGTAAGATATACATGTAATAAATATATAAAAAATAGTAGTAGTTGTACTAGTAACAGATTGTGGGTAGCGGATGTGGGTGCTAATATCGTATAAAAAATTAAATGGCACTTAAAGTGGATATAGTAAATGAACAAAAATAAATGATCTCAGACTCCATTCATTTGATGTAGACTTGCTCTCCACCCTTTCCTATTACCTTCTGGTTTTTATTCTTATGTTATTTGCTGTGAAACTATGAGCCCTGTTCTTATCAGTCTGTGGTTATTTTACAGGAAATAGTTGTACATCAAACAGAAAAGAAAACCGTGCTTAATAATACAGCTACTCTGCCTCCATAGTAACTGCTTGTGTGCTTAATATTATGTATTGTTAAGTTTTCATTAAAGCTCACTCTTGAACAGTGGATCCACTTTCCTAAGAAAGCTGACTTGATGCATATTTGTTATTGAATGGTTATTGACTATGGTTGTTGTTTTTTCTAATAATGGGTTGCCTTTTGTAGCAGAGAAACTTGCAGGTACAGATCCTGCTGCTCTGCAGCATGGTTATAGCTGGCTCAAAGATATACTGCTACTTCTGAGCCCAACAGGATCAGGTGGTCTGAGACACAAATAACATCCCACCTGGTTTTATAGAATGGTCTTGCTCCTTAGTTTGACCAGCCTGCTGTTGAGTATAGGTAAAGCTGCTTACAGTCTTCCTAGAAGCCCTACAGGGACCACTTATGAGGCCTGACTGAAGGGACTTGGAAAAAGTTTGCAGTGTGGCATGGAGATCAGGTTAGCAATGTGGGAAATGTCAGAAATTCTATTGGCATAGCCAAGTCCCTTGCAGGAGCCCAAGCAGTTTTGCAAACTTTGTGGTGTGTATACTAACTCTAAATGTTGCATTTGTTTATTTTGTATGCAAATTCTGTTTGTGGTTTCTTAAAAGGAAATAAATAGTTGTGTTTCACACCAGAAATTTAAACTTAGTAACCTGGATATAAAGTTCCTTTTGCTTTTAAGTGCCTGACTACAAGTGTGCTGTAGAGCAGGCTGTGCCCCCACATGGTTGCTTGGGTTTGGGGAGGAACAGGTGGTAGAAACTACAGCTGCCTCATTGCTGACTGCAGTAGGGAATTTAAAGGTTGTCCACCGATCTCTGGATTGTGACTTAGTAAGCCTAATAAGGAATGAGACCCTTGGTTCTCCTCTCTCCTCACTGCATTGGCAGAGTTAGGGGGAAATAGGACAGTATGTTCTGTCCTATTAAACAGCAGGTTCCTGACTCAAAATTCTAATTTTGGTTTTGAGTCGAGAGCTGTATAATGGAGAGATTTCCAATCACACTCTGTGATTGCAGAACACATAATAGCCAGTTTGAATGTACCCTGCCCCCCAGCAGCTTATATGTACAGTTGCTTTTTTAAAAAGCTGCTTTTGATTCTGGATGTAATAACACAAGTCCTGCACTTTTTGCAAGACTGGCACTTATTTAAAAGAGGCTCAGATTGCCATGAATGTGTGAGAGGCCATGAAAGTCACACTAGAACTGGTTGTCCAGAGTTCAAATCCCTACTCAGCCATGAAGCTCACTGGGTGACCTTGGGGACAGGCACAGTGTCGTAGCCTAAACCATCTCACAGGTTTTTTGTGAGGCAAAGATGGCGAACCATGTGTGCTGCTTGAGCTCCTTGGAGGAAAGGCAGGATATATAACTTAAAGTGAAACAAACAAGTATATGAATCTGTATCACATCATCACTGATCTGCTGCTACAAATGTTGGCTCATTGCTCACCATTCCCCATGTTGGGGAACAAAGCAGCCTGCAGTTGTTTCGCTAGGATGGGAGGAGGTTGTAACTTCAGGGCACTTCCTTTTGCAGGTGCAACAGGAGGGAGAAGAAGAGGTAGAATGGGAGGAAGCAGCTCCCTAGACTGCCCACTACTGCTGTGCCGCCGCCACTAAAGTACCTCCTGGGATAGTTGCAACTTCTTCCCTAGTTCTCCCAACAGGAGGAGTGGGGAGGAGCAGAGGAAAGCAAAGAAGCAGCCAGAGAGTGCCTGCTGCATTTCACAGCATTGTATTCACTGGTATCCTGTAGATGCACAAACTTTTTTTTTAAAAAAAGAGCTAAATGTGTTCACAACACATTTAAATTTCTCTTGAATATAAGTCTGTCTTGGGTTTAAAAACATTTGAGAATGTCATTTGTGGCACATTTTATGTTTGCATTTTGATCACTCAGCATCACTGTACACAACTAGGCTAAAAGCCTTGTCTGTACCAGAAAAACTTTGGAATTGCTTTGCCTTTGACATCACCTTTCTTATTTTTAAAGTACTATGAGAATTGAGAGCTGTAGCTCTGTTTAGAAGTCTCCTCCAAGCTGATTCTTATTAGTACTAAAAGAACAAAAGGGGTTTTCTTTTTCATTCTCCATGGGTGTTTTCCTGCCTTGATGCTTTCTAATGTGCCTGGAGAACTTAAAAGAAAAACCTGTCCAATCCTAATTCAAAGCTTAGACTCTTTGTTCTAACACAAAGGACAGAGTTTGTCCCCAGCTCTTGGGCCGCATTTTTAAAAAAAAATCCCGTGCTTCCTTTTAGGCTGCCAAGCAAAACCTCACCTATTATCATCAGTAACTTTACTTGTTAGGTAGCTGTTGATAATATAAAACTCCTGAAAATAGCAGAATTCCCCTGCATCTGTCTCTAGTCCATGGCAATTGAAGGAGCTTTTTAGGTGACAGGCAGTATGCTATTTTGACACCTTTAGTTCCTGGAAGCTGGCAACAATGTGAATAAACCAAATAGGAAATCTTATTTCATGTCAGAGAGCTACAAACGCAGCCCAGGTGTTTGAGTGTGCCCTTGGAAATGTCTCTCTGGCAAGTCTGTTCCAAAATGCTTGAAGAGTAAGGCAAGGAGAAGAGCACTCTTCCCTTCCCTGGTTTCTCCCCAGCCCCCTAACAGACAGCTAACTTCAGACATCTGTCTTCAGCTAGAAAAAGCACCTTGATGATTAATTGTTGAATAACATACTGTGTGCAGTTGGAACAGGGTGTCCATACAGATATTCTACAAAGCAAACAATTGTTCCCAATTTGAGGCAAGCTAATTTTATTTGAGCAGTACATTTGGAGAAGGGGAGGTATCTGCCTAAAACTCTACGTGTGTGACCAAGTAGAATTGCCAAAAGGCATCTTCACCGTGGCATAAGATGCATGGTGTCCCTGCATTTCATAGTTGGCGTTTTCCTTTTATGATATATTTAGATTGGTCTCAATGCTTGCATTATGGGGCAAAGGGTAGAAGATGTTAAGTAAATCCACAAGCCTCAGAATCCCTCAACAACTCCCACTGTGTTGGATAATTTGTGTTCCCCGTAACTTTGTAAATAGAGCAGTGTGGGTGGGTGGGGGCCCCCTTCCATTTAAGCTCTGATTTATCCAAATGTTTTAAGTATTTGCCATATTAAACCATAAATGCAATTGAGTAGTGGTAAGCACAAAGTGATCACGTTCTTCAAACAACAACCACCCTATATTTTCTTACAGCCTTATTTTTACCAGCTTCTTCAGTGCACAGATAGGGTTTTTCCATGCTATTTCTGAGAGCTCCTTTATAAATTCAGTTTGTTTAAAAGGCAAGTACTATTGTTATGGGTGTTTGCAGGAGTTCCCTAAGGAGGTGTGGATGGGATGATCACCCACCCACCCACCCACCCACCCCGAACAACAGAGAAAAGCTCTACAAGTTCTGGCCACTGTGTGATTACAAGGTTTGGGCACCAGATCTACTGAAGTTGGTAAACATGGTCTCTGAGTAACTTGTTTCCAGGCTGGTTGTCTCCATAGTTTCTCACTGGGTGAAACTGCTGTTCATATATTAGGAGAACTGGCATCCAGATGACAGACTTTCTACGGCAACAGAAACCCTCAGTTCTTTCATTTCCTCCTGCTGTTAATTTTCCACAGCTTAACGCTTCAATTTAGGGCCCCATCCATACTTTAGTTGGATTTGAAATCCCGTGATTTCAAGTCACAGGTTGGAGAGGATTTTTGTGTGTGTCCCTCCTCTTTCCCTGAGAAAACCCGCTGTTTACTGCTGAATCAGAGCAAACATCAATCCACAGAAAACCTGATTGATGTTTGCTCCAATTCAGCAGTAAACAGCAGGTTTTTCTAGGGAAAGTGGCGGGGGGGGGGAATCCCCTCTCAGATCCATGACTTATTTCCCCTCCCCCTTGGAGTGATCAGGGTTTAATGGTGCTGTCCTGCTAGTTAAAGAAAAGTGCCCCTTACATTCTGCTCTTCAAAATGTGTAAAGGGATAAGAGATTCATGTGCTGAGTACATGTAGGTGTGGTTAATAAATTATATATGATATATAGATATATAATTTATTAATAAAGCATAGACATTTATTGTAAATAAAAGATGGCCATACCATTTATCATTTAGATCAGGCTTCCTCAACCGCTGCCCTCCAGATGTTTTTGGCCTACAACTCCCATGATCCCTAACTAGCAGGACCAGTGGTCAGGGGTGATGGGAATTGTAGTCTCAAAGCATCTGGAGGGCCGTGGTTGAGGAAGTGTGGTTTAGATAGCAATATCTGAATATTCTGCAATTTTATAAACATGGAATACTTCTTATTATATGCAAATTATTTGGAGTGTGTTAGATTGTGAATATATAAAAGGTTAAATATTTTCATTCCAAATTAATTAGTATACAGTAGCTGTTACTTTTTTCATACTCATCACTAATATGTTTTATAAGTTTGGTCTTCTTTCTCACACACTTGTTCTAATCTAACTCTCTTTTTATTCATTATATATGTAATATACAGTGATTCATCTGATGCAAAAGCTACGAGAGAATGTGTTTGTGATCTGTAAAATATTTCTTGTCTTCTTCCACCCTTACCAAAGAACTTTTCATGGCATTCTATGACTGGTGCTGTTTGTATGAATAAGTGTGCCTTGCTTTGTGTGGCTGAATTTCTTTCTGATACCAGAACTCTCATTTTTATCCAGTTCTTATGAATATGAGTTACAAAAATCTCAGGGTAAGAAATAATCAAATAAAAATCACTCTATTTTTTACAGTTGTGTTACCTATTTAGGGCTATCATGCATATTATACCTATGCCATGTGTCAATTGTGTGGTTCTTTCTAACAAATCAATTGAGTCCCAGCCACCTTTTATCCATAATGTGGTATGTCTGTGAACCAGTAGCAGGAAACACAGACCTCAGACAGCTAATGGAAAGAGGGGTTTTAACGGCTGTTTATCCAGATTTTTAGGGGGTGGTGAATTGTGCCTTAACGATCAGTCTAGACTGGATGTGCATAGCAGGGAAAGCACAGCTACCAAATAAATTTATTATTATAATTAAAAAAAAACCTGATGAGTTGTCATGGGTTAGGGCAGAGGGAGAGTCATGCTATGCATCACTGATGTTGGAGACAACATCCAGGACTACTAAGCCATGTTTTGTCAAGCAGAATACAGTGGTACCTCAGGTTACATACGCTTCAGGTTACATACGCTTCAGGTTACAGACTCCGCTAACCCAGAAATAGTGCTTCAGGTTAAGAACTTTGCTTCAGGATGAGAACAGAAATCATGTTCCTGCGGCGCGGCGGCAGCAGGAGGCCCCATTAGCTAAAGTGTTGCTTCAGGTTAAGTACAGTTTCAGGTTAAGAACGGACCTCTGGAACGAATTAAGTACTTAACCCGAGGTACCACTGTATGCCAATGAGAGGCAATATTGCATTTAAGCAAGTTGAAAATGTGGTATTTCTCTTTGCAGAGATGAATGAAATATCTGCCCCCCCCCCCTGTCTCTCTCTCACACACACTCCCTCTAACAACAGAGATGCTAAAGGATGTTTGTCCCCAAGACTCAGTTCAAAACTGCAACCAGATCATATTCTGCCAATTTTATTTATGTATGATCAAGTAGATAGAGGTGGGTTTCAGTAAGGAAATGGACAAAGTCCTGTTTGGCTGTGTAGCTCACTGTAGTTACTTTGAAAAAGACATATATATTTTTAACCAGCGGGAAGAATAAAAGGTGGTTATTAGACCACACTGTTGAACCACATTACAGTCAGCCCCAGCCTGTATTGCCAATGGTTCGAGCTGATGGGAGTTTTCATCCAACATCATCTGGAGGACCACAGGTTCCCAATTCCTATTATAACTGGTCCTCAGCCTTTAGGTTAGATGAAAAAGAAAAACCATGTGCCTCATACATGCACAAATATAGGCCAAACAGAAAGAGCATCAATGGAAGTTAGCAGGCCAGCAAACCTCATGCAGTATGTGTGTTCAGTCAGGGCACGGTGACAGCTAATTTTCTCAGTGCTTCCTGCTGTGAAGAACAGCTCAAGGACTCTCTTGAGCTTCTATTCTCGAGGGTTTGGCTTCAGACAGTCTCAGAACCTCATTATCCCTCAGTTTTATTTAAATACCATTATTGAATTATTGATATCCAGTAAGTGTAGAAAGCATCTCTTCCAGTGTTCAGTGTCCCACAGAAAAGGGCGGGGGGGGGGGAGCCAGCCCTTCCTTTCATTTAGAAAACAAAACAAAAAACATCTTAGAACATATTTGCAGAATGTGAGTTGTTACTTATAAACATCAGAAAAAAAATCCAACTGTTAATGTTAATTGACACACCTCTGGGACATTATGTAAAGTGAATTTAAGGAATAAAACCCCATGGACACAGTGGATTGCAGAGATCTGCAGCCTTATACAAAAGTCATTGCAGGGATTTAAGATAAACTGTTTGTAATATTAAAGTGTGCCTGATGAATTTTTCCAGAATTAGAAGTCATTTCCAGCTTAAATGCAACATACAGGTTATGGGTCTTTTAAGAAGAGGGTTATTGTTTGGTTTGGGCTAAGAAATTATCAATCAGAACCAATAAGATTTTCCCCTTCTGGCCATGAAATACTAGGTTACGTGCTGTGGCTGCTTAATGTTTAAAACAGAGTGCAGAGATAGTTAGCAACCATATTTAACCAAGTTCTATGAGAGATTAAGGGACAACAAGATATTACAGCACTGGCCTGGCTTGCACATGACACCAAGCCACAGTTTAACAAACCACAAATCAAGACTGAATTGGCCACAGATGCTTTTCTTCTTGATTTCAGGGGTGTTTAAAGGAAATATTTTAATCAGGTTTAATGGCAAGCATGAAAATAAAATGCAGGAGAAAGTGGTTGGCAGTTTTGGAACAGGACATATTTGTGTGTGTACAAAACACTTCCAAAGGCACAGCTGCACGTATTTGATCCTGCATGGAACATAAGAGTGATTAATTTGTAAAATCTGTGAGAGAGGGGCTTAAGAAATATTTGCATGCGTCAAAGATTTTTCTTCAGTTTGTCTACTTTTTCTGGTGTGGTCTGTACAATTTAATACTGTATGTGTCAAGTAAAAGGATTTTTGTTTTGTTTTTTGTTTTGTTTTTTTGTTTTAAACCAAGACCAAAAAAGAAACTCTTTTTCTTTAGCTTCCATCATCTGGCAGATGAGTTCTAGGCTGAAGCAAAACAAATGTTTGTCTTAATTATCCTCTGCAAGATCTAAAAATAGCAGATGAAGAATTGCTGTAGAAGTCTTGGAAGAAAATGTTGACACTGAAGAGTTTAGTTTCTATTTAAAGAAGTTTGTCTCCGCTAGTATCACACCTACTTATTAACATCTTGTTTCTTCATTTTAAACTAAAGCAAAGTATACGTCTAACATGCAGAAGCAACACTAAGCTGTCCATCAAGTCTATAGAAAGTAGGAGTTGGGAGTACAACCTGTCCTATCAAGTCTTTACTGCTCATTACAAAAATATCCTCCCACTTATTTTCTGTCAACTCCTTTTGCTGATACGGCTCATCCAAAAGTATATTTTAAACTTTTATCTGGGATGGTGGGAAGGGGAGGTCACCGGTAATTTAGTCGAACTGGCCTTATGCCAAGCCATAGGGTATACCTATATAACACTAAGCAGAACAGGTTTCATGACAATGTGAAATCAAAGTAGCTGCCATCATTCTGTTACATTTTCTATCAGGCTAGGAAGGTGCCAGGTTAACCCTGAAGACATAGCTTGAGCACCACTCTTAGTTAGCATAGAGATCACAGGAAATATCATTTCCACAGTAAGCACTATAACTACTTCGTTGCTTGACAACACAAATAGGTTTGACCATTGCATGGTCAGGTTGCTAAGACCGAGTGAATGCCTGGATTACTGTACAGGTAGTGAATCATCCTTCTAAGAGCATGCTTTGAGTGGATGGGGTCATGGGTAGAACAGAGTTATTTCATATGTGCTCTTCATTCTAAAAGTTGAAAAAATTGTCAATTTCAAGCTGAAATGTCACTTTGTACCAAAATGGCACCAGTCTCATGGAGAAAAAACAAATAGGAGTGTGCTCTGAGTCAGAGGCGTAGCTAGGGGGAGCAGTGGCTGCCACGAGTGACACGGTGGCTCGGGCACCTGCAGGCTCACAGTGAGGGGCTAGCGCCTGCCTGCCATCTCTCCCTCAGCTGCCCTACAGTGATTCCCAACTGCTGTGAAAATAGAATGATCATGTAAATTACAGCAAAATAGTATGAGGGCCTAACGTAGTTCCATCCTGTTAGTGGGTGTGGTGATACAATTTAAAATGCTAGTGGTGTGTGGGGATGGGCGGCTGAATGCTGAATAATCCCCTTGCAACTGCTTTTCTCCAGTTGGACTTGCTTTCAGTACTGGAGCCCACTCTTGAGAGGAGCGTGGGTGAGTTTAGCACATCTTGCCTGGTCTCCCACTTTTTGTATTCCAAATTATACCTCCATCCCTTGCTTTGCACTTCCTTGGTGCTAAGGATGGAGGAATATCTCAGTTTCACATTTTTCCGATCTTCAGATCTCCAAATTTCTGCATTCGTTTGTGATTTTCTTTTCTTTCAAAAAGTCCTCATGAAATGTGAACAGAACTGAATTTCCCTCTCTATCCCAGCTTGCAGCAGATCTGCTTATAGAGACACTGATCTATGGCCATTGCATGTCATTTCGATTGTTGTCATATAGCTCTATCTCATTGCTCCCTCTTCTCTAATCAAACTGGTTAAAAAGAATCAGTTTAACAACTGGTGTTGTGATTACCATCCTATGCTAGGGTGCTGTGCTGTGTGCTACTTCTTTACGTTCTTTCTTAGTTTTTTCCAGAAATCTAGAAATCCAACTCAATCTGTCCCATTAAAGAATACTAACATCTCGTTTCTGCTGACATGAGCAAAGCCTTGCTGAGAGGCGGGCAGGGTTTTTTTGATGAGTTTTATGGGTATCTGATACATAGCATTTCTTTGAAGCCTCAATGACCTGAAGATACTGGTGCTGAACACAACTGATTTTGAGAGCCAATCGGCCATGTCAGAAAATGAAAGGCTGATTAAAATCAAATGTTGCCTTTAAACTGAGCTCCCTTACATAAGCAAATTGTCGACAAATGACATCATGCTACTATAGAAATACTAACTCCTGTGCTTCATACTCTCTCACCCTCTCTCTTGCTCTCATTCATTTTAAAAACTTAATCATGAGTGCCTTGTAAAGTGACAGCAAAATTCCACCCCTAAAAAAAAATGCAGTACAGCATGAACAACTATTTACTGTTCAGAAGAATTTTTTTTGCTAGCTCAGCAAAAAGTATAACTGGTATCACAAAATACACAATGTTGTTAGATTGGGCTAAATCAGAGGTACCCAAAGTTATGTACTATCTAAAGCATACAGTGTGTTTTGCGTAAGGAATAGTTTGTCTCTGTGAACACTTCTGCACATATTATCTTATACAAATTCAGCCCCTTCCTGAAATCCCTTAATTGGTGGCTACCCACTGGCAGACCCAGGCTTGAGATTTGTCTACCCCAGACAAGTCATTAGGAATAAATGAAGGAGAAACCTCGTGGTTATTCTAGAGTGAGATAAGCCATGAGTGCAGGTTCACACATAATGCTAAACTAGACAATGGTTTTAGCTAGCACAGTGACCATGATTTTTGCTCTGGGATTTTACATATCTGCTTCCTTACTCTAAGTAATATGAGAACTTAGTTTGTGATGAAGGCATTTCAATTATTGGGGGGGGGGTTCATAGCTTTTGAGGCTTAAAAAGTTATATTTGTTTTTTAATTTTCCCTCAGTCAATCCAGTGGAAGAAGGAGATCATCTGCATAAAACGGAAAAGCAGTATTTCTTTCAACCTGACCAATGATCATCAGTTGTGTAGAAAAAAGCAGAAAAGTTTTCACTGACTATGGAGTTTGGTGGGCAAGGCTGAGAGGGACCATGCTAAGGACTGCCTGAACGTGCCAGCTGCGGACGGAAGAGGTGGATGCAAAGAGGCACATTGAGCACTTGGAATGTTTTCTGTCAGGTAGCATCAAGGAGGGAGAGGCCACCCCAGCCTCAGGACGTGCAGCGTGAGACATAAGGACCATCTCAGGTAAGGCCTTCCGTGTTTCATCTGCAGCATTCACTTGTTTCATTTCCTGTGAATGCTTATGTAGATTTAGTGCTTTTGACAGAGCAGAATAAATGCTGAGGCTAAATAAAGGGTTACCATTATTTAGGGTTCCACCTTGTGTACTGGCCTACTTAGTATACTCTAAAGAAAGAAAGGGAGACTCAAAAGGCTGAGACTTCTGCTATTCCTGGACTTTTTCAGTGCAGGTGGAATCCCGTGATGAAAAAGACCCAGGTTTTTGCTGCTCTACAGTTTTTCACCCAATTTGCATGCCTTTTCCTGCTGGGGAGGTCTACCCCAGGAGGCTTGAAACCAGTTCTGAAACACCTCCATGTTCTGTGATCAGCTGTCATCCTTCACAATCCTGGCAGCATTTGTACCACACAGAGTTGGCCGCCATTTCATAATGTTCTGCTTAACCTATTCCATGGATAAGGTTAGGTAGAAGAACTTACTACTGATGTTAACTATCTGTTCTTTCCAACCAAATTTATTGTGTGTACAGGAGTGTACCTGTCATGAGCCCTACGGAGACCTCTTGGCATGACTAATCAGAAAGAGAGGAGAAATAGGATAAGAGGATAAACTTGTTGTTTGGGAGAGGCCCGAGTAGTCTTATCAGAAGACACCCCCACCCCAGTGGTGCCAGATATTCCAACAGAAGATGGAGGTGCATCCACTACCCTCCCTCATGAACCGATGACAGTCTTGTATTTTAGTATCTGGTTACCATTAAATTCCTGTAAGGTGCACAGGGGATTTCATAAATGCAGAATAGGTGCTAAAATATATCCTCAGTACCACCCACCCCTTCAGGGACATTTTTCTTGCCCTAGGTATCCCAAGACTAGAAGTAACCCATGCAAAATGAAAAATAGCCAAAAGAAATGGGCTTAGGACTAAATTTTAGTTGAGAGAGGTGTTCAGCACTCTCCATTCTTCTTTATTTTTAATTGCCCTTCAATCCTGACCTCTGCTTTATGGGAATTTGGTGTGGCCTGTATTCTAACACACTGGTTGTGCTGTCGTCTCATGCAGTTAGACTGGTATAAGTGAACGACAGGATAAATTAACTCTGGTTTTTATCTTGAACAATTCTGGACTGGTAGCTTTCTGTCTCTATTTAAAAAGCATTATCAACATGTTTGATTAGGAGAGTGTCTAGGATTGCAGTTGCATTCCCCTTGTCATCACAAGTATGAATCACAGTTTCAAGTCAACCCTTTCCTGTTGTTTTATTGCTTTTGTAGTTGCTTTGGTTATCTTATATTTTTGCTATATTTGTTTTATACTGTTGTAAGTGGACTTAAGTTGGCATATTATTATATATAAAATGGAATATAATTTTTATTGTAAATCAAAATACTATATGTATATTCCTATCTGTAGAAAATTGATAAATGTGATTGAAAACCTGGAAAGATTTTGAAGGTGCTGCTTCTTGCAATAATTACCTTTAGTTGCCTGTCTTTTTCTTGCTGGTGATGATTTCCCTCTCCAAAAAGCTTGAGTTGTGCAATATGAACTCAGTATATATTTTATTGGGATTTTGCAGCTTAAGCCTGTTATTTAGCTTTAGGATAGGGTTTATGGCTTTTAGTTGTAAGTGAAGTCTTTTTCTATTAGCACATTTGCCTCCTCCCCACCCCGCTATGACTGCTGCTTATAATGTCATTGTTCACCTTTTCCTTTTCTTACAGCCTTTGACATGAAGAAAGATATAGATGCCTTAATAGCAGAGGAAAGGGCAGAAATCATTGCTAAGTATGAGAAGGTAAGAACCTTGCTTTCTTCCCACTTAATATGCTACCAACCAAAGATTTCTTTTGCCTTAACTGTCTACAGAACACAGGAACGTGCAGTAAGTCAACCAGATTCAGAAAATAGCAATATGGGATATTCAATTTTCCCTTGATCAATGCCATCCATCTTTAAATCATCCTTATTATTTGGTTTTTCATACATTTTGGAGGGATGAAGGGACCATGGGGTCCTAGCAAGTGAGGGATTAATTGGCCCCAGTATATTGACTATATACTATGCAGCTTGTTTTCGCTGTGCCCTCTGGTTCTGCAGCTAGACATGTATTTCCCCAACATTCTGCAGAAAGCAGAAACTTCAGTAAAGGGTTCAGGGTCTCAAAACACAATGATAAGGAAAGCTATAAGTGCTACATTTTCATTTCCCATCCTTAGTCCTTCTTGTCCATAATGTATAATCTTTTAAATGGTCCCCTCCAGTTTCATGCTGAGCCACAGGCAAAGAACAGTGATACTGCAGTCATTGTAGAAGTGAGGCACTTGCAACCAAAAACAACGTATTTGTGCCCAGTGCATATCATAGGCAAGACAGCTGCCATTGTACAAATATTAGTTCATACCCACCCAACAATTTGCTGCCCTGCTTTACGCTTACAGCTTATAAAAGACACAAAATCAACCCATGGCTAGTCTTGGGTGAGTAAAAATGACGTAAGAACAGATGGCATCATAAATTTTCTCCATTTCTTCTCAAAATGATATCACCTGTTAGTCACCATAGTGTAAACTATTGTGCAACCTTCTTTACAGGGAAGGCAGGAAGGAGCTCAGATTGATCCATGGGAAGATGCTGACTTCACTCTCTACAAAGTCACTGACAGATTTGGGTTTTTGCAGTAAGTTCCCCTTTTCTTGTGCTCTTCATTTTGCTGAAACTAGTGCTGAAGGCCGAAGTTGCATCCCTTTCACTGTCCTTGTTGGGTCCTCCACCACTGTACCTTAGCCAAGTGCCTTTACTAGTACTTTTGTCCACTTGTGCAAGTCAGAAGCAGAGAGGAAATTACTTTCTGATGCTTATGAAAACTCCTGCCATGATAAGGAACAGCTAAGCTATGAGAGGGCTTGGTCCTTGGAAATCAATATTTGTGTTTCCTTTATACGGGCAGATTATATACTTAGGATGTAAACAGTTTCTGAAAAGCATGGAAATGCAGCAGTGTTTCAGCTTTCTACAGCTGCCCTTTAGAGGGATTCAAGTGTTCAGAGTGGGTAGCATTTTAACCCCTCTTTTTTGCCACCTCTATTATGCTGGTTTATGCAAATTTATAGCTTTTTGTTTTATATATTGTATCCATCTGTGAACAGGAGCCCAAGAGAGATCTCCCTTCTGACACTGTTTCCACATTTTCTGGGGCCAGGCATCATTGATCAAATGTGAAATAAAGAAATGGTCAAGTTAATAAGAACCTCCATAGCCAAGTAGTAGACCAGTAAGCTGCTATGGGTAGTCTCCACCTAATGCATCCCATCAGTGCAAGAATTTTCACCTACACAGTGGAACTTCCTCCCTTCTTCACTCATACACACCCTGTAGCCTCTCCAAATCTGCTGTGGAGGGTTGGAGGAGCCCCTATAACAGATTTTTGGACAGTAAAGGGAGAGAAGAGCGGTGAAATGTTCCATTGCAAAAGCAGAAATCCTTTACACTGGTGGAATGAGTCACTTAGTGCTACTTTATATACAATCCTATGTCCGTGTCCCCCCCCCCCATCATTTGAAGCATACCGTCAGACCTCCTTTCTGTACAGGATCACTTTGCTTGTACACTTCTTGCATTATGCATTGGTTCATTTAGAATTTTTCATCTTTCAGTGAGCATGAGCTACCAACCCGCAGTGCTCTGGAGGAGAAGGTAGGAACTGGGAGCTTTTCTTTCTCTGGAGTAATTGGGGGGAGGTGGCAGCTGCTGCTGCTGTGTTTGTTTTTCAGTAGCAAGTGATGAAAGACACTGCAATTATTAACATAAGAATCTTAGCTCTCTGGATAAATAATAATAGCTCTTCATCCCAACGTAAACACGCTTGCTTGGAAGCAAGTCCTGCTGATTTCAATTAGACTTCCAGATGACTGTGTTTAGGCCTTAGTCAGCTATGAAGATAATGGAACTTCATCACAAGGAAGGTTTGATTATATTTCCTCTGTAGAGTCTAAAATGCAGCACCAAAGCTTCACATGCAAAACTGGGAGGCTGCTTGCTGCAGCTTAGCTTGACCTGAAGAAGAATGGTCAGCTGCTGAATTCTTGTAAATTTTGCTGGCAATAATTAGAAGGATGGTTGGGCATTATGGATAAATTAGAGACAAGAAAGTGTGGCACTGTAGTCATTAGATCTGCAAACCTAATTGATTGAGGGAGTCTAAGCACCCCACTCTGTGTTCTTCCTGTCATTTTTAGGGTCAAGTCCATCATCCATCAAATCATTCAGTATCTTGCTTGTGGGTCACATGTGCTGTTGCAGTTGAATGAAAGAGCATTTGCCATGCTCAGAGTAGGTTTATGCAACCCTAGCTGTACAGCATTGTGTTAAGCCATATCATACGTTGTACAGTTTGGATGAGATTCAAGATAATAATACTGAAGGAATAGCACAGGAATGCCTAACCTCAAGCTCTCTAGATCCTGTTGGACTCCAGCTCCCATCCTTTTCAGCCAACATGGCCAATATTCAAGGATGATGGGAGTTGTAGTCCAGTAATATCTGGAGAACTAATGGTTTTCTACCCCTAAAGTAGCATATGAGCTAAAAATTTATTTGGAACCTACTAATTTCTAGCATAAGGAATGAATGCAGTTGGGGAAATTCCTTCTTGTCTGTTTAAAGCTAAAATATTTAAATCTAATGTCTTACATGTACCATATGACTCTATATTCTGATGGCTTGGATTTCTAGCTCTCCCTCCTTTCTTGCTCACACAAATTGGAAACAAACCCTCTAAACTACACTTTCAAAATTCTGTTCCAGCAAAAACTTCAGGAGATTGAACGAGTGGACAAATGGCTGAAGATGTTAAGAAAATGGGGAAAATACAGAAACAGTGAAAAGGTGTGGAATTATAACACATTTTAGTAGCATTATTCTAGCCTTTATTTTAAGAAAATGGAAGACTGAAGAGTGTACTGTGTCCTTTCTTTTCACAATTGTGGTGCCAAAAACTGAGTAGGCCATTGAAGGCTTTGTTTCTGTCCTCTGGCCACTTTCAGCTATGTGAATGAGAAATGTGTGTAAATTTTTCAAGAAGATTGTTTGGGCCTCTGAGTACAGCAGTACTTTATCCCAGTTGCCGAGTCTGACTGTTCAGTAACATTCTGTGGTGAATAATGCTCTGTCATACTCAGACTAAAGAATAAGAATAAGCAAAAGGAGACTCTCAAATTGAATTGGAATTTATTAGCAAATTTGGCATTGTGGAATTAGGACTCTGCACATTCTGGGAATGGCTAGCTCACTACAGAAAGAAGCATACTAGACCCAACAGAGCAATTACGGAATGGTGGAGTGTTCGTTTTGTGTCATTCACCCTACATATGAAATCTCAAATGCTTAGTGCCACAACTGTCCCATTGTAATTAGCGTTCGGTTGCATTTTAATAATGGTCTTTTCTGTGTTTTTAGCTTGTTCTATTTTATCTGTGTAAGTCTCCTTGACTAGGGAAAAAGCAGGATATAAATATAATAATAATTGTAAAAATGGATCATTTAGTCAACACTGCCTAAGGCTTAAAAAAGTCCACCAGCCTTAAAGCATCTTGTCATGCTGGAAAAGGAGCCCAAATATCAGTGCTCCTAGTCAGAGTTGTTCAACAACGTGCACTAGTTTTGCTTGAATTGCAGGTTTCAGAGAAAAGGATGGGAGAGAGAGGCCTGGATTATGATCAGTGGCATTTGGCAAGCAGAGTTGGTTGTACTGTAATTTTAAGAGTGTATGGCCCCTAATCCAAATGAAGGAAAGTTAAAATGCTTCCTTCTTGTAAGCACCTTCTTCTGAGAAGTAGGTGAGCAGCTCTGGAATACCATGTAAAATTATTCAGCTCCCAGAGGTTGGCTTGTTTCAATTTGACTTCTACATTTTCACCAAATGGTCTCAAAGCATTTATCAACAATAAGATAGCAATAAAAAAACGGAATAAAAAAACATATACGAACATAATAAAATATCCAGAGCAAATCCTTTCAGTTGCCTTTGGAAATCCTTCCTTATTTCAAAACGTTAAGAGTCAGAGAAAAACACGAAGGGAAAGAGGGAATTGCTTTCTCAGGGTGGATTATTGTTTCCTAAAACAGTTTGTTTCAAAGTGAAATGGCTGCCCTTCTGTGATTAGCGATTCTCAGGGCACTGAGGCATTTTACAACTTTGATTTTAAGTGGATGAGAACTTCAGATAGATAAACTAGAGGCAGTTTGTTCATTATAATTTTATCTTGTTGGGCACTTGCTCCCTGCAATGCTCTGAAATGAAATATTGGCAGAGAAGTAGTGCTGAAAGCTATTTACTCTACATGCTGTTGGGTTTGCACTAATTAAAAATCTAACTTTTAGAACCATAGCAAAAATCTGCTCCGTTCTCTGTAGATTTCTTAATTGTACAAGAAAATGCAGTTACTACTGATCTCTGAAGCAATGTGGAAAGGAATTTAACTAGCCTGGGATGGCCTGGAATCCTGGGTATCATATAGTTTTTTGTACTGCCATTGTACCCTGATTTAATGATCTACTGGTATTTATTGTGGCTTAATCTTTCCTCTGCTCATAGAATATCCCCCCCCATACCTTTCATTTTCTTTTTCTCATTAAATCAGTACATTCCAGTCCAGTTAGGAATACTGTAGTATTCAGATATCACACTGTATAAACATGGAATTTTGTAGTGAGCATGGAATATGGTACCCTAAAAATCTATCTGTTTGAAAAATGTATAGCTTTTATGCATACACAAATAAGCATGTTAATATCTGAACAAGTTCTGGTGAAATCATAGAAGCTGGGTGGTGTGGAATGGGGAGAATAGGATTTCACTGAGCAGTTGGTAAAGGCTTCAGTGCCTTGCATAGTTCCTCTTTTTCCTGTTCAGAAGTAAAAATAATTATGTAAAAAGAGGTACAGTGGTACCTCAGATTACATACGCTTCAGGTTACATACTCCGCTAACCCAGAAATAGTGCTTCAGGTTAAGAACTTTGCTTCAGGATGAGAACAGAAATCATGGTCCGGTGGTGCAGTGGCAGCAGGAGGCCCCATTAGCTAAAGTGGTGCTTCAGGTTAAGAACAGTTTCAGGTTAAGAAAGGACCTCCGGAACGAATTAAGTACTTAACCCAAGGTACCACTGTAATTGTATTATTCTATACATGTCTCAAAGTGCTTCTGTTCCTGATGCAGAATTTGTATTACGTTGCTGCTACATTGTGTGTGTTTGCGCGCACACATTTGTGTATTCAGGTGCCTTATTAAAACAATCATGATTCAACAAAGAATATAAGTGAAACTTAATGCACTAGTGCTAGTCATAACAGCACCCATTTATTTCTATGACTGTACTGCAGAGTCCTTCCCACCGCTGGTCTATAATGAAAGAGCCAATGCTGGGGGTTTTTGTTTAAAGGTCTGGCCTTCTCTAGAATGCCTTATTCGTCTTATTATTCCCTAGAGAATTTGAGGGGAGTGAAATGGAGAGGAGGAATAAGTAAAAAAAAATGTTTTGCTGAATTGAAAGTCACTTGTTTCAAGATTCTTGGAGCTTCTTGAGCAAAAATTAAATAGATCACTGCCATTATATATATGTACACACACGGGCAGGATTCAACTAAGTTGTTGCACTAGTTGAAGTCAGCACGACGAGTCCCGCTAGTGCAGTGGGACTTCCTCCCCTCTGCTTCCCCCAAGGGATATCTGACTGGGACATTTCGTTTCAGAATGACTAGATAATCTGTATAAGCACTGCCAACCTGCTACAAGTTTTGTTACATTTGAGACACACACACACACACACACACACACACACACACCTCTCAGCAGTTTGTGCTAATTTAATTTACTTTTCTTTTAAAACTGTGTAGATGTTCCGCAGAGTTTATAAAGGGATTCCCCTCCAGGTGCGAGGCCAAGTCTGGTCACTCCTGCTGGATATTGAAAACATTAAGATGGAGAATGAAGGAAAGTATGAGGTAAGTCATATTTGGTTTCATACAACACAGAAGTTCATGGTATGGTGGGACACTAACGAGCCAACCGCTCAACTGCTTTTCCCTCCCTTTCAGTTCAGTAAGTTTTTCAGCTCACTTTTTTCTTCCTCATATTTTAGCACTTTAACTTACTTTAATTCAAAAGTGAAGGAAGGCATTTGACTGTCAGAAATATGGTGTGCACAATGTTCAATGCTTCCCTTCTCTGTTTAAAAAAAGATAGAGAGTAAATGAGCTCTCCCGTGCATAATTGTACAATAGGAGAATGCATACCCTCCAATAAATGAATGAATGAATGAGAGAAAAAATGTTTTTTAAAAATGCTTATCAAATGCTAAATTGTCCTAATTAGTTATGTGACCAAAGTTCTCCAGTCAATGACCATGATACTTTTGCAATCATATTCCACACAGCAATGAATCACTCCCAGGAAGAAGAATATCATTTCCCAAACACAAGACTTTGCGAACCCTAATGCTGAAAACCTGCCATATCCCCAATACAAAAGCACAGTCTTGAGAAACACGCAGACTGTATGCGATAAATGAAAAATATGGGTGTGAAAACCTAAGATTGTAAAAGATATCTGCACTTCTGTGAAACAAAGTATATTTGACTGCTAAAAAGCTATTCAATTCATATTCTTGGGTCCAGAGATATCTTGCAGGAACAGAAATTTCCTTGTGCAAGACACCAAATTATCTTAGTTTTCCTCTATCTTCTTGTAGCCTCTTGAATCGCATTGTGTGCCATTCCAGGGGCTCATTGACTCTCTGGAACAGCTTGAGGGCAGGCAAGGGTAGTAGGAGAGGAACCAGGAAAGCTCTACTGCACGAGCAGAGTTTTGTTTATCTAAGGATTCTATCCATTGATTTCTAGGCTGCTCTTCCTTTTAATAAAAACAGCATAATCTGCATCAATGACCAATATATTGGGAACTGTGTGCTGCGTAATATGGAACTTGTGAAGAGAGACAGAATAATCAGACTAAACACCAACCTTCATTTTATATGTTACTTTTACTTATCTATCATGTTTTTTCCTGGAGATTTCTCCCATATACTATTTATGATTTTTAGCCTTTTTTATATATAAAAAATAAATTAAGTACTGTAAGAATCATTTAAACAAAAGTGTATATAACAGTATTTGCTTTAGCAGTATCTCCCTGCCTCAGTTTAATCTCAGTTTTAGGGATTTTTTCCATGGTAGTAAGCACCTGATCAATAATGATTTGTCACTGACACCCCTGGAAGAATTCCATTTCTAAAAGCAGGCTTGTCACAGATGCAAGAGATTTCCTGTCTTCTGAAATTTTTTGAGCTGTCGTGTTTTCTCCAAGGTTCTTTCCACAGCCAGTCTTGTGTCTCATAATACAGTATAAAAGCCACAAAGGTGCTTCTTTTGAAAGCAGAGGCACCATTGCAGAGAAAGCAGAGACAGCCAGTTCTGTACTGTAAATGAGAGTGGTGTTTATTAAGAAAAGCAAAAGCATTTTGAAGGGGGGCGATTCAAATGGCCCTGTCATTTCCCAAATTATATGCATATGCTACAGTTAGTATGGGCCAAAACTTCAGAGAGAACATGTGATTGCCACATGCTCTCTGAAGCCAGAGTGGAGTTAACAACAGGGTCTACAAATAATTCTCGGTAGAACCCTCATCCTCTTTTCCTGGAGTCCTCAGAAATGTTTGATGTGCAATGTTTAATAATTCAGACAGTTTCTTTCCTCAGAACATAGGAATGAGGAGGGTGCTTCATCTGTGAGAATCTGTCAGTTTCTTATTTTGTTGAGCCATTGAGTCCCATAAACAATGTTTTGTCAGCCTATTCATAGACCTTGGAAGTATGGACATAAGACTCCAGTTGGTTACAAAAGAGCGTAACAAAATCAGTTCAGAACATCCAGATAGTTGCAGAGTATAAAGTAATTACATGCTGCCTATGAACATATGACTGGCGTGTCACCGATCCCAACATTTCCCAGTGACTACTTCCACTAACTAAAACAGCTGTACTTCTGAGGCAGGGTTATCAAGAGAATTATCTCAACTATTGCCTTTGCATCCTGCTCAGGGGATGTTCCCACCTAGCCATGTCACACAGCAAGTGATTAGAATAAACAAAAGTCACAAGCAGTTTAACTAAGCTCCTGAGGGGTCTGCAATAAACAAGAGACTCACTGTATAATAGGCTTTTCATGAACATAAATCCAGGAAATCGGCTCTTCATAATCCTCCTCATCCTTCGTGCCACCTGAGGCCAGAAATTAGCTCTTCGTGATCTCAAAGAAAGTCGGAGCCAGATTTTCATAAGGGAATGTGAAAGGATTGATTTCCAATAAAATCTATGGGCCTTTGTCGTCCAAACTATTTTAAGCATCTTGCTACTAGAAACGAAGATTCATGCTTGCTTTGGCTACAGCTTCATATCCAAATCCAGCACGCCTTCATCTATGCAAAATACATTCTATATGCCCCTCTAGATTGGAGTTTATGTGTCTGACCAAAGTGTGTGCACACACTCTTCCTTCTCTGTCAGCAATCCATTTTGCCAACTCAGGACTATTTCCTTCAGTTTGATTTTTCACAAAGGGCATCTGTGTGTTGCTTCCATCAAAGAAAGTGTAATGCATTATCCATGTGCTTCTTTGAGGGCAGACACAGAAGGTTATGTTGAAAAGCAGGAGTGTCTGGCATGCAAGTAGACTGGCTTATATAGAATATGATGAACTTCCCAGCATGTTCCCTTGAGTAAAAAGAATAACATAAGTGACCTGCAGTTTGAAAAAGACTCTGGAAAGATTGGGAAGATTTATGGGGTGGGACTTTTGTGGGATATGGCAAAAAGTTACATCAAGACAGTTAGCCTAAGAGATAACTGTAAAGTATTTCAGAATGTTTGTCTGCGTTTGAATATTGCCATAGCTTGATAGCCCCAGATAACTGAACAACAGAAAAGACTCTTTTAAGTTATTTGGTTAGTTAGTTGTTATTACACTTATATCCTACATTTCCTCCAAAGAGGTCAAGGTTCTCCCCTTTCCCATCTTATCCTCAAAAACACCTTATGAGGATGGTTTGGTTGAGAGATAGTGATGGGCCCAAAATCACCCAGTTAATTTAATAGTTGAGTGGAGATTTTAACCCTGGTCCTAGTCAAACTCTCTAATCTGGCATTCAGAGTTCTGATCCGGCTCTCGGAGCATTTTTTTCTAACTCTCCCAAGACCCCACAAGATATTATTGGTGGCATTAGGGGAAAAAGCGGGGAAATAAAGTAGACACACTAGAGCCCCAGCACCCTAGTAAGTATGCAAATTGCTTCCTCCCTGGCCAAACATTTACAGAGAGCCAAGGGGATGATTAACACCCCCCTTCAACTGATCTGCACAAATTGGCTGTGTGCTATTTATGGGTTCACTCTCATGTATGTGAGAGTGTGGACTGGCTACCGCTACAACTGGTATGGAGCCCTCAGAGGGTTACCCAAGGGTGAATATGGTCCTCTGGCCAAAAAAGTTAGCCATACCCGCTCTAACAGTTAGTTAAACCGCATACATAAGTAGATATTCCTTACCAGTAACACCTCTAATCTGACTGCTATATTATTCCAAATTATGTGCATCAACTTCAGTTAGTGTTTTCTGTTGTTTATGTTGTTTATGTTGTTTATGTTGTTAAGCCACCCAAAAGCAGAGGTTCAGGTACCTCTAGATACTTCAAAATATTTTCTTAATGCTTTAACCCATCTTCCTTCATGCAGAAAATGAAAGAACAAGCCAAGAGTTTCTCATCAGAAATTAAGCAGATAGACCTTGATGTCAATCGCACCTTTCGAAACCACATCATGTTCCGGGATCGCTATGGAGTAAAGTGAGTTTCTCATGGATCTTCCCTCCTATTTTAAATATATATTATCTGTGATCCTTTGTCCAGCTGCTTCATGTGCTTAATGAAAGCTTCTAGTTCCTGGAAAATGTCAAGGAAGAGTGTAAAACATAATGAACAGAGATCAAGTAAGTCTCCAGGGAGATGATTATGTAAGAGTAATTAAGAAAAAATAGAGTACATTTTGATTCCAAGAAAATTTAAGCAAAGGAAAGAAATGGTAGCAAATAAATATTGCCCCATGAAAGACTACTGAAGAACCAGACATCACCCCATTGCTTTCAGAGGGAGGGGGCACACCTTTTCTCATTCCAAATCTATTCTCCGTTCCTCCCTCTTCTTAAACATGCTTAGGATGTTAAGTTCCAACCTTCAGTGGATAAGGTGGAAGGCAAGACTACAGAATCATCTTGATGTTGTTTAGAGATAATGTTTGACAGGAGGACAGAGTCTCCCTCTTGCTAGCGCACCCTTGAGAATATTGCAACCTGTTTGTGTGTTCATTGGATTCCACAACCCATTTATTTATTAATGAAATTTCTCTACTGCCCTTCATCCGAAGATCACAGGGCACTATAAAAGCACAAGAATACACACCATAGTAACAAACAAAAACAATACCCCCTGCCCAGTTTAAAGGGCCATATATTGTTTAATTAGCCAAAATCCTGGGAGAAAAGGAATGTTTTTGCCTGGTGAAGTTGCCAGGCAAGCTTCCTTTGGGAGAGCATTCTCCATATGGGGAGACACACTGCACATGTTACCATTGTGCAGTGTGCCAGTTCTACTGCTTAGTTTCTCATACGGTTACAATATCCTTCTTCTGAAGCACTACAAATAATGAGCACCTTAACTGGTAAAAAAATAAAAATAAAATACCACAAAAGGGCAGATCCCACTCTTTGTTGTTTTTACTCATCCTTTTTTTCTTTTTTCTTTAATAGGCAACAAGCCTTGTTTCATGTCCTGTCAGCCTACTCAGTTTACAACACGGTAAGCTGTTAAGAGATTCAGCAGGAAACTGAAAAGTGTTATATGGCAATAATGTTTTGTTTAGCTTAGAATAAGAATTTAGTTTCTGTGCTGGCAAAACATACTGCTCTTGTACAAGAAATGAGTGTACAGAAAGTATTGAGTGGCATAGAAAAATGATGGGGAAGTGCACTGAAAATTGTGGGATAACAACAGGGTCAGATGATGTCACATAACATCCACACAAACAGATCAGGATGAATGCTCAATAAACAGTGACAATGTATAACCTCCACACAAATTTGGCAGAAGCAAATGGAGAGGAATGCAAAATGAGGTTATCTTGAAGAGCCCAGGGTCATTAAATCCAGAAAAAGTACTTGATTCAATGTATATCATTTCCTTGGATGGTATAGTTATAAAATTGCATTCATATCTTTAGCTCCAGGTGCTGCTAGCAACATTCATGATGCTGGAAGCAAAAACCAAAACAATTAATGGGGGTTGTTCATGAAACTGGAAATTCTGCGGATTTCAACCATGCTGTGATAGTTCTGTTTTTATACAAAGAAAGACACAGCCGCATATTTGGGCCTTGCTATCATCATATTTTCTGAGTAGCTTTTCTGTGACTCTGACCTACTATCTGAATGGAAGATATTGGTCAATTCTCTTTGTGACTTCTTTTGCTGCATTCAATGGCAGCTTCACAGCTGAAGACTCCAATTTGTTACAGTCAGTTAAGTCACTTCCAGCCACAGGGCAGAGAAGAAAGAATATGCTTAAATTAGCTACAGAATTTACTGTTTCCGTGAGCATGGGGAGACTCATCCCCACCCCCTTTAACAGAAGATGCTTATCCTATTCTTTGAATTGGCTATCCAGCAAGAATTTAAAGTGCCATGTGTGCAGTGTTTCTGTTTCATGCAGTGCTGCCTATAATGGTTGTGATATCTGAATTCATTTATAGCAAAAGTAAGGAATTACTTTTATTACTCTGCAAATGCCAAGGCAGATAAAAGTCCATCATTATTATGCCTATAATGCAGGGAGCAGGACTGTAATAGGGAAAGAGTGAATTACACCAGCCAAGTGTTACATGCATTTTGCTGGGTAGAGGTATAGTGTATGGCAACCTTGAAGCTTAGTTCATTGTGGCATATTGGGGATTTTATTGGAGGGGGCAGAGGGGTGCTGTGAAGCTGACTTTGAACACCAGTGCAATTGATTAAGGGCTGGAGTGATTGAAGTGAGCCAGGGAAAGAATGGAGAATTTCAGTGGTGAATGGGGATGTTTTTGGATGCCTGGTCTACACATAGGTAGATGGCAGGTCTACCCACTGAGAACCTTTAGAAGATACTGCAGAAGTTAATGTGGGGATATAGCTCAAACCGTGATAGAGGGAAGTCAATTTAACGTTATGCTATGAATTAATGTTTTTCTGTTATTTACTTATGCACTTTTGTTTTTTTTTCTTGGTATGTTCGTGGTTGTGTTTTATTTTATGTTGTTTTTCTCTCAAAAAAACAGCTTAATAAAAAGATATTTTTTTTTAAAAAAAGAAAGAATAGGAGGGGTAGATCTAACATGCAAGCTTCTCAGGGACCAGGTCTACTCAGGCCTCTGCTGCCCAGAAGGGCCTGCAGCCCCGGAAAAATTACTGCAGACTCCCATGTCCAAGGATCACCAGTCACCCCCTTGCCTGAATAGTTTGGATAAAACTTGTGTCCCATTCAATGTACTTATGGGAAAGTTGCCTTTTGTTTTTGTGTGTAATGTCTACTCTCCTGTAAAGCTGATCTTGTGTAATGTGTGTCTGCATCTTTGGATCTTTCAGGAAGTGAGCTACTGCCAAGGAATGAGTCAGATTGCAGCTATCCTCCTGATGTACTTAAACGAGGAGGATGCCTTTTGGGCATTGGCACAGCTACTTACCAATCAGAGGCACGCAATGCATGGTAAGGTTCAGCTGAAAACACTCTTACTCTTCCCTACCACCTTTGCAATATTTTGTTTGTTTGTTTCCTTTATCATAAATATTGTAAAAAGGTAAAGATAAAGGAACCCTGACAGTTAAGTCTAGTCGCGAACGACTCTGGGGTTGCGGCACTCATCTCGCTTTACTGGCCGAGGGAGCCAACGTTTGTACCATCCTTCAATCATATTCCCAGGGCACTTTACAATAGGTTCTGATTTACTGGACTTGGGAATTAGGCTGTCATCACTTTCTTTCTTCCTCATACCTCTCTCATTACCAATATATGCATTTACTACTGGTGTACAGAGAAATCTCCTAATGGAACGAGGGTAGGCCCTTGTACTTTGCTTTAAATATGTAGCAAAATATAATTCTTAACTGCAACTGTTCCAACACATCCAGAAAATGTTGGTCTGTTTGAAACTTGGCCACATTTAAGCTCCTTTATCATGCCAAAGCTTTGGGAAGGAGCAGAGAAGAATAATCTCTGTGCAGACTGTATTTTATTGAAAAAGGGAGGGTAGTTTGTATAATCCTGTAAGTAACAGGAGATTAAAGTTTGAGAGGTCGCTTTGACCAGCGCCTTGATCCCTCTGCGTATGTCGTGGCTTGTAAAGAGGACCAAAAGAGTCCTCCAGCTCTCCTTAAAAAACAACAACTTGGGTTTAAAGGAATCAGCTGCATTTTAGTGATATTAGAAGTTTGTGGTGCCATGTTGCATTCTACTGCTGTAACTAGCAGTAACCCTATCAGGGATGAACAAGGCCTGGCCCAAGGAAACTCAAATCACAGTCTTATGAGCAGCCTTGGCTAAGTACAAGGTATTTTTGGAGAATAAAAATTACTCAACCTTTTGGATGTTCTGGTCTGCCACAGCATCCATGGGCAGAGTTCCAGATCTTGTCCAAATATGAAACTGTAAAACTCTGTTTTATGGACAAAACACTAGAGTTTTATATGCACATGTGACATTCACCTTGCTTAGAACTGCTGGTATTTGGGCATTTTAGGAAAGGTCCCCATTATTGCACCCAGATCAGATGTTGTGCTGCTCTTTTTCTTTCTAATTCCTTCTGACTCTGTGCTTTTCCTCCTTTTTCCTTCCAAGGATTTTTCATTCCTGGATTCCCAAAGCTACAGAGATTCCAAGCCCATCATGAGGCAATCTTAAGCAAACTCTTTCCAAAGCTGAAGAAGCACATGGTAAAAATTTCTGTGGTTAAGTGAAAATTTGCTATATGTGTGTGTATGTGTGCTTATTTGTATACCCTACTCTGTATCCTAATGGAGCCCAGGGTAACAACCATCTAAATATAGAGCTATCGCAGTATCATCATCTGTTCACATCTTCACAAGCACATTTTTCATCATGCACCACTTCCTTTTTAAACCTTTATTGCTCCTGTTAATGGAGAATGTGCCATTTATCTCAACAATTTATTCTGCAATTATGGCTGAACAGAATGAGGAACTTTTAAAAATCTGGATAATTTTATAGGAAAGCTAGAAGCAGGCAGCACTTTCAAGGTAAAATGAGAGAGTAATTCAGCCACTGACAGGACGTGGCTATCAAATTCAAACATAATACAGTACATGGTTATTGTGCCATTTAACATTTGAGGGGAAATACAAGAATATTTCAAGAATGCCAGTTTTCAGAGTTAAAAGAAATATTGTTTGCAACCCTCTAACTTGTTCGCTCAGTGAACATTTTCCTCATTTGCACTCTCCCTTAGGACAAGGAACAGATGTCTACAGGGATTTATACAACGAAGTGGTTCCTTCAGTGCTTCATTGACCGGGTATGGGTCTTGAGGAATGAGGTGTTCAACATGCTTATGACTTCAGTGTCCTTTTTCCTTGCACCATATAATTTGTGTCTGATCAAAATTAATATTGTATTCTGCTTGTATTTTCATTAATTAGGATAGTGATCTAAATTAAGATGGGACTGGTAGGCAAAAAGTCCTGTTATACATAGTGTGATGGGATAATGAGCTGCTTGTGCGTAAAAGCTTGATCCCTCTGGTGTTTGGCAGTTCAGCCAAACCGAGGCACTAACGGAGCCTCCCAAGGCATGACTCCGTTAGTCGCTGGTAGAATCTGACAGTGGGCGTCTACGAAATTTACGCCAACATAAAAGTTGTTTCACGGACATGCGCCTTCGTGACTCTCTACGTGACAGCTTCCGGCGAAGGGTGGGAGTTGCCAACGGGGGTCTTGTTACCTCTGCACTATTCTCACTAGAAGTATCCCAGAGCCCTCCCTCCTCCGACTCCCCTTTTGCCGGAGCTTCTGCTCTCCCCCTGCTGGTTCCCTCCTCCGCTGCAGAATCTCTCCGAGTCTGCTGGAGCCTCTGCACCAACTCTCTTTCCGATGACAGTTCCCTGACATCCACCTCCCCCTCAGGGCCCCCTTCACCCCCCGCGTCCTCTCCCACTGGCGGTGAGGGCGGAAAGCCCCTAAAGGAACTCTCCTCGTCGTCCGAGGATTCAAACACTTCTAACCATGGCGTACAGTCTCTCTCCCCGTCTTCCTCTTCTTCGTCAGAGTCGGCTTCCTCACCCACCCCTGACTCTGGGAACCCTCCAAACTCTCCTTCCTCATCAGTGGTCCCAAAGTGTTCCCTTCTAAATCGTGCCACGGGTTGCGGTTTTTTTGGGAAACGCCGATGAAATGTTTCTATTAAAACCTCGTCATTGACTACCTCAGCGGGTACCCAAGTGTTTTCCGACTCTACTTCCCCCTCCCATTCTACCAGATATTCCACCTGATCCCCCTTCCACCTGGAATCAATGATTCCTGCCACGTTCATGTCGCGTTCTCTCTCTTCTATCACGGGCGTTCGGGAGACCTCTCTCTCACGCTCCCCCCCCCATTCACGTCCCTCTCGGTACGGCGACAGTAATGACCTGTGAAATACTGGGTGCAATTTCATGTGACTGGGCAGTCTGAGTTTGAATGCTACTGGGTTCACCTGCTGTATGACCTCAAAGGGTCCCAATCTTTTGGGTTTCAGTTTCTTACAACCCCCCTTGAAAGGTAGTCCCTGGGTGGATAGCCACACCCGGTCTCCCACCCTTATAGTTTCACCTTCCCTCCTATTTTTGTCTGCTTGCTTTTTATATTCTTCCTTGGCTCTCTCTAAGTTAAGTTGTAGCTGACGGTGGATGGCTTCCATCTCTTCAACAAAATGTTCCGCCGCCGGCACACTCCACCTCTCCCCTCCTTCCCCTGGAAATGCCCTGGGATGACACCCATAATTTGCCAGAAAGGGACTCAGCCCTGTGGACACGTTCTCAGCGTTGTTGTAGGCAAATTCTGCCAGAGGTAACTTATCTACCCAATCATTTTCTCGGTCCTTTACATAACACCTCAGGTATTGTTGTAAAATCCCGTTTGCCCTTTCCGCTTGCCCATTTGTTTCCGGGTGCCGGGCAGTGGAGAAATTGATTTCCACGTGCAGTAAGCTCATAAGTTTCCTCCAGAACCTGGAAGTAAACTGTTTCGCTCTGTCGCTGACCACCCTCAAGGGGGCGCCATGCAACCGGAAAAGATGCTCTACGAACAACTTGGCGGTTTCCTCCGCTGTGACCGCATGAGAACAGGCTATAAAATGACACATCTTAGTTAATAGATCTACCACTACCATGACCGCCGTTTTGCCCTTGGATTTTGGCAGGTCCGTCATAAAATCTATGGAGACTGCCTCCCATGGCCTTTCTGGTGTGGGTAAGGGTTGTAAGAGCCCCGCTGGCGCCACCCTCTCCCCTTTCGCTCGCTGGCACCGGTCGCAACCCCTGACATATTCCCGTACATCCTCCCTCACCTTGGGCCACCAAAATTCCCTGGTAACCAACCACATGGTCTTGTGCTGTCCAAAATGCCCCGCTGTGGGGCTATCATGCAACTGCTTGAGTACTCTGCCCCTCAGTTCCCCATCGGGTATGTACAGTGCCCCTTTGTAATACAACGCCCCACTCTTTTCTTCAAACCCCCCTGTGTTCTCCGCTGTCCTCCTGAGTTCTCTGAGTTTCTCTTGGGCGTATTCGTCGTTCTCCGTACCCTCTAACAGTTCTTTCTGCCCCACCAAAGCCGCCCCACACACCCAGCGGTCTTCAGGGATTACGTGCCTTGCTTCCGGCGCCCCCTCCCCCTCTAAGTACTCAGGCTTTCTGGAAAGAGCGTCCGCCCTTACGTTCTCGGACCCTGGCACGTAACGAATCTCAAAATTGAATTTGGAGAACTCCTGGGCCCATCTCACTTGTCTCTGGTTCAGCACTCGGGCTGTTCTCCAGTACTCCAGATTTTTGTGGTCAGTCCGGACTTGAACCTTGTGCTGCGCCCCAATCAGCAAGTGCCGCCATCTCCGGAATGCTTCATGAATGGCGAGCAGTTCTCGGTCGTATACTGTGTAGTTCCTCTCGGATTTGTTCAACTTCCGCGAGAAGAATGCACACGGTCTCCATTCAGACGCATCTTTCCCCGGCTGGAGAAGCACGGCCCCTACCGCTCGGTCTGACGCGTCCGTCTCCACTCGCATTGGTTGCCGTAGATCCACGTGCAAAAGTTGCTCCTCCGACGCAAACGCTGCCTTTAAGCGTTCGAATGCCCCTTGCGCTTCTTCCGTCCAAGCAAATTTTTTCTTGCTGCTAAGACAATCCGTGATGGGCGCTGTTAAATGGGCAAAGTTCTTGATGAACTTCCTATAGAAGTTTCCGAAGCCCAGGAACCTTTGCACGTCCTTCTTGGTCTTTGGTGTTTTCCATTCCAGTACCGCTTGAACCTTGCCGGGATCCATAGCCAACCCCTTGTCAGACAACCGGTACCCCAGGAATTCCACCTCCCTGCTATGAAACTGGCATTTCTCCAGTTTCACCCACAGCCGATTTTCTCGCAGTTTGCTCAGTACTTCTCTAACATCTCGCACATGCTGCTCCTCATTCTCTGAGTACACCAGGACGTCATCTAAGAACGCCACGCAGTTCTTGTAGAGCAATGGCCCCAGGACGTGATTCATAAATGATTGAAAGCAGGCGGAGCCCGCTTGTAATCCAAAAGGCATAACTAAGTACTCAAACGCCCCCAAGGGGGTGAACATAGTGGTTTTCCACTCATCCCCCTTCCTCACACGTATCAAGTTATATGCCCCCCTAAGGTCCAGCTTGGTAAAAATCTTCCCTTTTCTCACCCGTGTCAGAATGTCATCAATTCTGGGCATAGGGAAAGTCACTGGTTCTGACACAGCATTTAGGGCCCTGAAATCACACACAAGCCTGGGTTTGCCCGTGTTTTTTTTGTCCACAAAGAACACTGGGCTGCCCCCCACCGCTCGTGACTCTCTGATGAAACCTCGCTTGAGGTTCTTGTCAATGAACTCCCTTAACTCCTGCATCTCACGGTCTGACATGGCATACAGCTTGCCCACTGGCAATTGTGCTCCTGGGAGTAAGGTGATTTGACAGTCAAAGGGTCTGTGCGGGGGCAGTTTATCTGCTTCCTTTTCACTGAAGACGTCAACCAAATCAGCGTATTGTGGTGGCACCTTCCCCTTGTCAGTCACTTCCATCCCTGCTAGAGTGGCTCTGGTCCCTGCCTGACTCTCTCCCTCCTTGCAGTGTTCTAGGCAATGTGCTGAACCAAAGGAAACAACCCTCTGATGCCAGCCTACTAGCGGATCGTGTAGTGCCAGCCAGCTCATTCCCAGAATGATGGGAGCTCCTCCCAAGGTGGCTACATTAAACGCTATCAGTTCTGTGTGTCTTGCCACCCTCATAATCATTGGTACAGTCTGTTGGCTCACTTCTCCCCCCAACAGTTCCCTCCCATCAATCGTGGTTACTTGCAAAGGCTTACTTAATGGGAGAGTTTGTATCTGGTGTTCAGCAGCAAACTCCTTACTCATGAAATTACAGGAGCTGCCTGAATCCAATAGCGCTTTTATCTTTAGTGGGTGTCCGTTTGGCAGTTCCAGCAACACCTCTATCACAAGCGCTGGTCTTGGAGGTTCCGGCGTGGGCACATTCACTACTCCCTGGCCTGGCTGCTGTGCCCTGATGTTGGCAACCAGGCGTTGGCTTTTACTTGCTCCTCTATTTCTCCTTCCTCCTTTCCCCCAACAGTTCCCGCCATGCCCTGCCATTCCTTCCTTTGCGGACAAACTCTGGCAAAGTGCCCTGGCTGTTGGCAGAGATAACATCTCTTGGCACTCTTTCCCTCCTTCTTCCGCCCTTCACTGGTGTTTGAAACTGCGCGCGCGCGCGCTGTTCCCAGTTCCATCGGCTCTGCGGGCGGGAAAGACTGCTCCGGAATCTCTGGAATGCGGAAGTCCTTCCAACGTTCCCCCTTTCCTTCCCGCTTTTCCAAAGCTCTTGCTTCTAGGCGCGCTCCTATGGACAGTGCAGATTTAGTCAGCTGGTCCATAGACTCCGCCCTGGGCGCCCGGGAAAGTTCATCTTTCACGGTCGGAGAGAGCCCTTCTTCAAATAACATTTGAATAGGTTCACTTGCTAGATCCCACCCCAGTCTATGAATAAGCATAGTGAACTCAGTCCAGTACTCACGTACAGATCGGCTCCCCTGTTTGCACCCCATCAACTGCCTCCGCACCACCCCCTGCTCAATCTCGCTGGAAAACATCAAGTCCATGGCGCGAAAAAACTTCCTCGTGTCCTTTAAGATATCATTATTGGCTGCCATCAGGGGTCGAACCCAGTCCCTCGCCCCTCCCTCTAGATGGCTAATTACGTACGCCACTCTAGAGTTCTCATCGGTGAAGTCATCAAACAGTAGATTGAGAGCATATTGCATCTCCGTTCTAAAGGCTTGATAGTTCCTGGGATCCCCCCCAAATCTCTGCACCAATCCAGGCACCTTTCTGGCAAGTGGGGCGGTTTTCCCCTTATCCGCATCTTGAGCCCTCCTCTCCTCAAGCCTCGCCGTTTGCAGCGCGAGCTGGACCTCCATCGCTCTGTACCTTTCCTCCAGGCTTGGACCTGCGCCCGCTCCAGCTCCTGTGGTTCCGGCTGGTTCGCTCATGATGCCCTCTGCTTGCACAAGCAGCTTACAAAGACTGTCAGATTGCTGTGATGGGATAATGAGCTGCTTGTGCGTAAAAGCTTGATCCCTCTGGTGTTTGGCAGTTCAGCCAAACCGAGGCACTAACGGAGCCTCCCAAGGCATGACTCCGTTAGTCGCTGGTAGAATCTGACAGTGGGCGTCTACGAAATTTACGCCAACATAAAAGTTGTTTCACGGACATGCGCCTTCGTGACTCTCTACGTGACAGCTTCCGGCGAAGGGTGGGAGTTGCCAACGGGGGTCTTGTTACCTCTGCACTATTCTCACTAGAAGTATCCCAGAGCCCTCCCTCCTCCGACTCCCCTTTTGCCGGAGCTTCTGCTCTCCCCCTGCTGGTTCCCTCCTCCGCTGCAGAATCTCTCCGAGTCTGCTGGAGCCTCTGCACCAACTCTCTTTCCGATGACAGTTCCCTGACACATAGGATTGTCAGTTGGACTAATTTGCTCTTTAGCGTTAAAGTGCCCAAATGGGAATCAAATCTGTCTGAATTTACTTACTGGAAAGATAATTAATACCAAAGTACAAATAGACTTGACTCTGGCTTGAAGATATGTATTGATTTGATAAAGGACATTTTGCTACTGTGGCTGTGCATTGTGGTTTATGTACAAATGTATAACATCTAAATTTTCTAATATTATAAACAGACCCCATTTACTTTAACTCTGCGGCTATGGGATATCTACATTCTAGAAGGAGAGAGGGTTCTGACAGCCATGGCCTACACTATCCTCAAGTTGCATAAAAGTAAGTTGTTTCTCTTGACTGTTCAGTCTGAATGGTGCTAAGAACATGGGAATGTAACTTTATAAAAAGAGAGCCAATTTTTATGGGCAAGAATCATGCAGTTTCCCAAAATATTTTGTTCTCCTTTCCTTGGCTCAAATATAAAAATGGCAATTCTTGGACTTCATATTGCATTTGTTCATGTTTAAATGGTTAGCCTCTTTACTAAATGGGTATCGTGATAAGTTGCTCATCTGCATCACAGGCTCTGTTAGCGTGCACTTCCACACCAACTCTTGAAGTGCCATTTTGTGATGCATCTTCTAGGCCTTCCTTGAAGCCACAGTGAAAGCAAGCAGGAAAACTAATGACCTAATTCAACTCTTTCTGAGCCTGCAGAAAAGCTCTTCGTTTCACCATCCAGTGACTCAAGCTGGATCTGTTAACCAAATATTTACCAACACGGAGCTGAATGCATTGTAGGTCAGATGAACTCAAAACAAGCCGAAACCACAATTCTTTTCTTACATATGTTCCAGAAAATCTTATATACTGTTACAGAACTTACTTTATAAGGGATAGTACTGGCTTGTTTGGCTGCTATGCTGCATATTAACCCAACTATTAGGGCATTGACCGAGTGCCAAGTGTACCTGGAAGTCACTTATATTACTCCCATGTAGTGACGTTCTCTGTAAGCCACCAAAGGGGGATATATAAACTATACAGCTAGCTAGATGTGCAGCAGTCCAATGTGCAGTCTTAGTGTTCTCTTCTTCCATCCGTTCCTATGCCACTGCGGATATTTAATCATTTGTTGTTTTGGGGAGGAACTCATCTGATTGATGCAGTGAGCCATTGAAAACAAGTGGGTGATCACAGAGGCATGTATATGTGGACCCACAGCCTGCTGAGCCCCACCATTGCACTGCTGTGAACAGAGAGGTTTCAGATTACTTAACCAATTTTATTTTTATTTTATTTTTTAAAAAATTGTCTATCTGATCTGTTCAACAAAACTTTGTTTTTGCATGTAGGTTGTCTTGTGTATAACAGACGAGAACTGCCAACCCTATGAGGAGTCCTCATAGTATGCCTTGCAAATGCATTCTGTGTCTGCTGCACTAAGGAATAAGCTGGAATATCCATATATCTGTGTGAAAACTGTCTGAGTGAACCACAGTTTGGGTGGAGCTCACTTGTGTCTAGACAGTCAATAAAGGTTACCAGATGGCTTTAGCTAGCTGCTACTTTGTGCAAGGGGAAAAAACTGCCTTAAGTCTAGCATCTTGAACATGTTCAAGGGTTAAAAGTAAATTGTGTGCAGAAAACTAGATGTCTGTCCTGAATTTGGTTTTAAGTGGTTTCTTTTCTTCTAGGACATATTTTTCTTTTCTTTGTTAGAGCATGTGCATGTGGAAGAAAAAAAGGGAAGGGCAATATTGAAATGCTTTTCTGACAAATTCCAGAGGAGGTAGTCGTTTTAGTCTGTTATAAAACACACACACACAAAGAAGAGTCTGATGGCACTCT
Source organism: Podarcis melisellensis (assembly GCF_964234715.1). Taxonomy (NCBI): domain Eukaryota; kingdom Metazoa; phylum Chordata; class Lepidosauria; order Squamata; family Lacertidae; genus Podarcis; species Podarcis melisellensis. The sequence continues at coordinate 76,815,093 of NC_138528.1, read as the reverse complement.
AAAGACCATTGCACTTACTGTAATACATTGTTAGAAGTTTTTGTAAGTGGCATTCACTTGGTAGGCCACAACCCAGCCTGTTGGTCATGCAAAGAAAGCTATTTGTTCAGAAGTGAAATCCTCAGGACAAGAATATGTGGGCAGTGTGAGCGAGATGGACAGAATAAATGCATTGCACTGTTATAATGTAGTGTTTATATGTAGTATTTCTGTGTATGTATTATAGCAATGTATATGCCAAAAAATTCATTTACATTGGCCCCAAAGGCGGAATGAAAAGGAACAGATTTCTGCACGCAAATTATGACTGACATTAGATATGTAAATACAGATGCTTTTCTGTGAAGTTATTCTGAACACATAGAATTTAATTCCTGAGGATTGTGCATTTTCATGACCAAACAACATTGTCAGAAGCTGATCTGATGCAAACAGTACCAGGTAATAGAGTGCAGCTTTACTCCCCCTAGAGGTGTTATGCTGAGTCTGAGTCGTTCTGCATATGGCTGCAGACAGCAGTGTGCCAGACATTGCTTTATTCAGGCAAGAGGTTCTGATTAATCTAAATGCCACAATGATGAAGTTATGCAACACTATAAATTTTTGCCAGGCTAGATCTAAGGGCATTAATTAGAGACAGAAAAAGCTGTAAGTATTGAAGGTATGTAAAGGCATACAAAGAGTAAAATATCAATGAATCACACATTGCAAATATTACCTTTTTATTGTCTGCATTGATAGTTGTTATTTTATTGAGATCAGCACTATTCAGTGGAAGCTATATGTCTGAACTCTCATGGTATCTTTATTGTGCTGCATTTTCTGCTGCCTGCCAGAGCGCTTGTTGAAAATGACCCTAGAGGATCTAAGGGAATTCCTACAAGAAAAAATTGCTGGCTCCTTGCATTTTGAAGATGATATTGTAATTGAGCAATTGCAAGCATCCATGGCTGAACTGCGCAAAATGAAATTTGACCTGCCACCCCCGGGTAAGCAGAATATGTGTAATATTTTTATCATCTGCTATGAACCCAAGCACACTCCCTTCACCTCCCCATCTCTCTGTCTGAGCAGAATTCAACTGGACTAGCCTCCAATTCCAGTTAGAAGCTAGATGAGGAATGATTAGCACAAACACAAAGCCCTTTCAAAATCCAAGTCTGGAGAGGCAGGGTCTGGGGAAGTGTTGCTGTACTCCATTAGAGTTCACTTGCCACCATTGGGAAGCCCCTCTCCTCTTTTGAAGTGGGACTGGGGGGCCTGCATCTGATGTTGGGGCAAAGAGACATGACTAGGGATTCTGTTGGTGTACTGCCCACCCTGACCAAGCCAGCCGAGTTTGTCTTGGGTGTGATGTTGGAGGAACCCAGAACTGTGGTTTTGTGTGACTTCAACATCCAAGATGATGTTGCTTCAGGTCTGGCTCAGGAGTTCATGGGCCTGTCTCAAATGGTTATGGTCATTGGTCCAACACACCCATGATTTAGTATTTGCTCCGTGTGGGGAAGGGGTGGTATTTGACCTTATCTGTTGATAGTGGGACACTACAAACCATGCACTACATCAAAATGGTGTGGTGCTGTGGTGGCATGCATTTAGGGGAGTATATATGAGTTCTCATGAAACACACTAGGAACTGTGGTTCTAGAAGAAGCCCAGGAGTTCTAAATAGAGTGCTTGGTGTCAGCAATTCCTAGCCTTTGGGGGGAAGCTCTGTCAGGTTATATGTACAGTATGAACATGAGCATGATCCAGCAGGGCTCTTCCTATGGTCCATCTAATAGCCCAGTAGCCAGCAGCCAACTAGCTGCCTCTAGGAAGCTCTGAAGCAGAGCATGGAGGCAATGGCCCTCACCTGCAACTGAGTCTACTGATTGGATGACCCTTAGCTCTAGTATTATGAGAGGGAGGGAATTTTATCTTTCCATTTCCTCCACCTCATGCATCATTTTATAAATCTCAATCATGTCCCTCCCTTTAGTCATATTCCCCCCCCTAAACTAAATATCTCCAGAGCTCTTGAGTTGTTCCTCACAGGGAACGTTCTACAAAATATGGCATTGTGTGTGTATAAGGCATTCTCACGTATGTCACTGAAAATACCTTCTGAGCCCTACTTGAGCTGTTTGCATATGTGCATGAATGTTAATGCAGGATTAAAAAAAGAAAGAACTCCATTTAAATCAGACAAGGTGAGAGCTGCAAATATCACCATGAATTTGGTGTGTGTGTGTGTGGGGGGGGAGAATATATATGAATTAGATGCACTAGACTGACAGGCTATTGTTCCTTTCCTGACCACTCGTTAAATTGGGCTACAGAAAGTTTGGGTTTCTTTCAGCTGCCCTTCATTGTTGCACTTGGATTCAAAATAAGAAACTAATGTGTGGCTTTTCATTACAGCAAAATCTGAAGAATTCCCCAAGAAACCTCTGGGGCTGGAGCTCTCTCTCAATCCGGTGTCAGTGAAGCCTAATGTTGCAGCTAACGGCCAGAAAAAGGCGGCCGGGGACCTCAACCATGACAAAGATGTTGTAATGCAACCTTCTCCAGATAAAAGTCCGACTTACTTGAACGAAACAATAGTTAATTCAAATAAGGCAATGCATGAGATAGTCTCTGTTCCACAACCCAATGGACCACCCATCCAAGCTGAACCAGCTGATGTGCACCAAAATCCATCCCAGAATCATCATCAGTCAAGCCAAAAGTTTGAAATGGAAGAGAAACAAGTAGAAGAAAATGCCAATGAAATCCCATTGGAGGATGGTCCTATAATGCTGGATGATATTGAGGTCATTGGAGAAAGTCAGGATGTTGTGATGGTCTGTAAGGTGGCTGAATCATTGGAGAGCAGTGGTGTAGAGAGGTATAGTTTACAGGAAAATAACCCCTGTCTTTTTATAGATGATATAGACCATGCTGCTCCCCAGCGGCTTCAAGTTGAGACAGATGGATTGCCAATGGACAACTCTCTCTGGGAGGAGTCTCACTTACAGAGCCAGACCTTAGAAGCAGACCTGTCTATCACCCTCAATAGTACAGAGACAGTATCAGAGTCGGAGATATTCTGCCAAGTGCCATTGCTTCCATCTCTTGAAGAGAAAAGAACCTCAGAGTTGGCATCATCTGTGTGCAGTGATGCAGCTCTTCAAGATGGGAGCGTCACCTGCTCCTCTGAGGATTTATTATCTGAAGATGTTGTGCTGCTTCCAGATCACCTGTATGAGCCTCCAAGTCCAGACTTGTCTTCTATGGCAGAACATAGCCAGTCCACAACATGTGACTTGTCAGAAAGCACAGCTGCTCCATGTCCGACCAAAGCACTTGCTGCTCTTCTTCTCCCATTTCAGGATGGACAACGGCGACCTTCTAATGCATCTCAGTATGATAACCTGTCTGAAGGGGACAATGGAGAAGAGAAATCTCCTGTACAGGTGCCCGGTTCTAAGAAACTGGCAGTTTTAATACCACAGACTGAGCTCTGTGCTCCTGTGTTAAAGTGTACAGTGCCCAAGTCTGCATCAGTTGGGGAGCTAGAAAATCTGCAGAGGCAAAATTGGGAAACGGTAGATTTGATGCAACAGCCCAACGAATACAGCCAGCCCATTTCATTTGCGGTGCTGTATCCTCACAAGAACCACCCTGGTGGGGGCAGTGTGCCAATCTTATCTGAGCTGGACTCCGAGATGCCGTTGCTGTCAGAAGGCTTCCAAGCCCGGCCCACTTCATCCCCGGTGCTGCAGGAGCAGCACAGCCCCTTCAGAATAGTAAAGACTACCACCCCGCTTCACTTGGCTCATGCTACTGAGCAAGACTTCTCAAGCAAAAAGCAAGTGGCTCTGCCCTTGCCAGAAGCCAGCTGCCATGATGCAGGTGATGCTGACACACTTGCTCCTGTAACTATGGAAACTCTGGGTGGGGATGCCAGGGACTGTGACCAGAAGTCTCGGAACACTTTGAGTGGTTCACCTGCCCTTCAAAGGCCAAAGCCAAAAATCCCACCCAAGGTTTTCAAAACTCATTCAGATAACAATTTCTACCCCGGCTGCCCTCCCATGGTGCAAATGTCTAAGTCAGTCACATTCTAGTAGAGCTGAGAATGAGGAGATTAAGGTTTCACAGCGCTTATTCATGAGAGGTTTGGAATGAGAAAGCACAGCCTAAGGAGGCAACTGCATTGCCAGTCATACTGTATGCCAATAATTCAGGATGGAGCTTAGAATACAGGCCAGTAGACAATGCCTGTAGATGGATTCTTTACAAATTTGGGTTCTCCTCTTCAGACAGCTCCCAATATGCTTTTGAATCCGGCTTTTCATCTCCTCTTTCACACCCGAGTAGATGTCTAACAGATTTAACCTGACAAAACCATTTGAACTATTTCTTTCCAAACCCTTACAGCTGAAAATTTAAGGTGAGCATTAGAACACCAGGGGGGTGGAAGGAGTCATTTAAGGAAGCAGACGGACCACTCAGCTGTAGGTTTGGGCCAGTAGCACATCTTTTCAGTAGCAATAGTGGTGCGGCTCTTCTGTTTCAGTCTAGCAGCCAGTGTAGTCCTGTAAATTAAGGAGTGGATGATTCATGTTAGGAAAGTTAGCTTTTACAGCATCTATGCAATATCCAGCACACATTGTTCATGTGTGTGTTCTCTTGCAGTGAAACCAGGCGACTCAGCATGCCTGTTCTTTAGCTCCCTCACTTGTTTGCACTGATGAGGATTCTCAAAGATTAGTAAAATATTTCATGCAGAGGAATGCTTTTCTGTTCAGTTGAACTGTGTGATGTGCTGCACATAGAGAGCAAGAGTAGTTTCTGAAAGAAGCCAAGGTGGTGGGCTGGATTCCATGCAGCTCACCAGGGATGGGTTCATGTCCTTGGACCACTCGCATCACCAGGAGGGGTGATTGTGGCAGACAGAAGAACTGTAGGAGGGTCTGTCTACCCATCTCTCCCTCTGTATTTTTCCTGTGCAGATTCTGGAAGTGAGCTGGCTCACAACCATGCAAGTGACTCAAAAAAGCTTCTGTAAAGAGGAGCTGTGCACTTGTGCAAAAACTAGAACTGCTCTGTTATTCTTAGGCTGTTGGCAAACCACAAGAGTCCCGTGGAATTGACACTAAGGATACCATTTCCAGACTAGCCCTGTGGAAAGCATGTTGGAGATGATAGGAAAGCCATCACAATTCTTGTGAATGTTTACACAGACATAAGCCCACTGAGTTCATTGGAGCCTTTACTTTCCTAGATCCTTGATGCCATTCTTTGCCCATTTGTCTGTCAACAAAATGCAAAGTGGCCAAGACAGAAAACATAGCTTTAGAAGATAGCCTTTTCTAGGAACGTAGGGTGTGCTTTAAGAATGTGTATAGTCCTAAAAACTATAGCTTTAGAAGGGAGCTTTCCTAAGGCCTGGTTCTTCAAATACAAGCTTATACTTCATGCCCGACCTGCTTTCCAGAGCTGTTGTCCATCAGTATTTGCCCCCAGCCTTTTCAATGGATTATCCAAGAAATGCCTCCTTAAACAGATGTCTGGTTTGAAGTGAAGGACTGGATAGTGCACAGTTGCTTGTTTGAATGGTCTATTGCTTTTTAATATTTTTATCTAGAAGTGAGGGAGTAAAGCAAGCAGTCTGCAGCTGGCAATCCTAACGTCCCTTTGCTAACCACAAGAAGAGGTTACTTGTTTAGCCCTGGGATCCAAGAATTCTTCTAATGTCACAGTAGCTTTGTTTATGATTTTAGGGGCTTGTATAACTTCTTGTCTGCCTCTTCCTTTGGTGAGATGGGGAAGAGGGAATAATAATCCTTAATTCTTACCTCATGGGGTGGTGTGAGGCCTAATGATTAGTTAGTTCTTGCAGTGTTCTTGAAGGAAAAGAAGAATGGCGATGGGGGAAGACAAAGATTGTGCTTGTGTGGAATTTTACATTTTACTTCCCTAACTGCTGCACAGTTGTTGAAAAATGTTTGTGTATATCAATTGTTCCAGGATAGTATTTCAAGGGTAATGACTGATAAGTCTTCATTTTGCTCATTGGCTTCTAGAACAGAAAGAAAAGTGTTGAAAAACAGTTGATATCTAGGTTAGATTTCCCTCAATGCGCACAAGACTCCTGTTTGCTGTAGTTGGAGCAAAGATTAATAGGAAAAAGATGGGATCCTGTTTAGTCAAATATGTGTTCATTCTACCAGCCTGATCTTCCAATTTCTGTATCTTTTTTATTTTCAGTCTAACAAGGTACGATCAGAATTAAGGTCATCATGCAATACATTCGTTTTAAAGGTGCTTATCCAGAAATATTTCACAGCTGTCAAATGCACATCCCAGTTAGCACCTACATGCCTTGAACTTGTGACGCACATTTTCCACAAAAAGAATTGCTAATGGACAATATATGCTCTAGCTAATTGCAGTAGGACAGCCAATAGTTACCTTAAGGAAAGGCGACATTCCAGGCCCCTGTTGAGCTTTAGAGCACTGCGCCCTAGTGGAAACAGCAGATGTTGCCTCAATTAGATCTTTGGCTACCAGACAACCAGAGAGCAGGACTGTGGCCCAATTAAAGTTTAAGATTATTTTTCAAAAATTATTATGAATGCATGCCACACTCTTCCTTGTACAACTCCTGGCTTCAAAATGTTCATCTGTTTCCTGGGCTGCAGGTGTGCTATAACGTGTGGTCTCAAAATCAGCTGTTTAATTTCAGGAGCACTGTATGGTTCAGTAATAGACTGGTACGATGACGAGCCACGGTGCCTATCTGTGTGCATGTCCTTTTTCAAGCAGCAGAACCAAGCTGGCTGTTGTTGTTTCGTTGTCCTAGCTTTTTTTGTGCCCCTGTCTACTGCAAACTCCCAAAGAACTGCACAGGAACCAAGGGACACTTGAAACAAAATGAACTGTAGCAGAGCAGGCTCTGGACCAAATATACTCTACAAACTAGTCACTTTCCTCCAGCCCATTGGCTTTCCAGCTCTTTCTTTTGGACCTTTCCTTTTCTCTTCATTCATACTGGGGCATTCATGGTCCCTCTGCCCCCCCTGCCCCCCCATCATAAGCCCGTGGCAATGAGCTGCTTCTCTTAAGGGCTTCCTTAAGAATCTTGGGTTACTTTTTGCCTTTATATTGATTGCATATGCTGATCAGATTGTTTGCATTCTTCAATTGCAATGCATGTATGACTCACTAAACTGACCTTGCAGGAAAGCTCTAACACTTTCAACTTTTCCTTACAATGGGAGGGAGTACAAATGTGAGTTAAGGGTAAAGGAGTTCTAAAAATGACAGTAACATGGCCTGATTTGCTGCGAACCAAGGAGGACAAGACATTTTTCTCCATGCAATTGATCAAAAGATGCAGGATTCTTTGCTGGGCTACTCTCCTTGAAACACAGCAAAATCCAAGAAATGTCTAGAGTTTTATTTAACCAGCGTGCTTCTTAAAAAGGGGCAACTCCCCAAAGAGGAGCAGACTTTGTATCACCTTCTCAAGGTATGACACTTCTCAAGCCAATAACTTGAGCAACCCACAGATCACTGCAAGGGGGGGGACCTCTGTGAGGAGTTGCAGCAGACATTAACCATGTGTAAGGTTTCTAGGAAAATGTATAAATCAACTCTCTGGTCCTACCCAAAGTTAGGTAGATACCTAGAGCAGTGTTTCCCAACCTTGGGCCTCCAGCTGTTTTTGGACTACAACTCCCATCATCCCTAGCTAGCAAGACCAGTGGTCAGGGATGATGGGAATTGTAGTTCAATTGTAGCCCAAGGTTGGGAAACACTGACCTAGAGGATAAGGCAGGCTATCCACCCATCTTGTTTATGCTTTAGAGGTGTAACTGTCTTATTTACATTAGAAATGTAAAATGTAACTTTACATATAGGAGTTGGTCACAGTGCATATTGTACTTTGAAAAAGCATTCAGATAATAACAGTTGTGCAGGTATTAGTAAAACCTGGATGAAATAGTAATTAATGTTAGATGTATTTAAAATGTACAATTTCCCTAGGCAGTACAGCCACCCAGGTAAAAACTGATAAACATTGCCTACCCAGTAGGATCTCTGATGTTCATATGTGCAACATTCCCTGTGTGCAGCATTCTCATGTTAAAACCCAGGTGGAAGCATTCTCTATCTGCAGTTATTGTCTAAATCTCTTTGTTGAGGGACTTTGTTGTCAAGCTCATGCAAACATTCTTCTCTGCCAGTGGCCTGTTCCAATTCTAGTTTGGAAGCTGATGTTTCAAACTGGAACAGTAGAAAGGAGGGCACGGTACTTGGTTCCCCTTGCTGATTTACTCCCCCCCGCCCGAAATTCCCTCAAATCCAACCAGCCTCTTTCTTGGAAATGGCACTGGGACCAAAGCAAATGTGAGAGAGACAAGGGGCATAAGAGAGATTACCTTGGTGCGCATGCCTGAAATTATCCACCCTAAATTTTAGTTCAGTGTCATGTGCAGATAGGAAACCAATTTGATTCTGCTCTAACAGCACAATTAAATTTCCTGATGAAAGACCTTTGAGACATTATGGAAGTGGACCAGAATGCTAAAGAATTCAGCTGGGATGCCTGCAGCAAAAAGAGGGGATTAGGTAATGCAAGAGTGTAAAACAGACTCCAAACAGGATGCAAGAGGGACTAGTACAGTGCATCTTATGTGGAAAGGTAAGAGAGGGTATTTAACTGGAGAGGACTAGTGAGGAGTTAGAAAAGGAGCAACTTTTTGTCCAGTATTCTAGCAACATTAGGGATGCCCTTGTACAAACTAGGCTGCCATATGCAGAAAGCTACTTGGATTTCAACGGTATCTAGTTTAGGCACTATTTTACATGATGTTTTGTACGCTTAATGCTTCCTACTTTTGGACAACAATGCATTTACCACGTCTAGTTGCAAAGAGCTCTAGAGAGGTTTGCTAGTGGTATTTTTCTTTTGGCGCCATTATTTCCTATTCAGGTTTGCCACCTTTTGCTATAGGAGCATGCCCACTGTAAGTCAAGACAGGACAAGTACAATATCTCCCTTGAAAATAATGTGTGTGCTTGGTGGGGGCTGTGGAATATTCAGTGCAAAGACGCTTACTTGTGCAAGTAGGCAAACAGCAACTTCACCTGCTCTATAGCAAACAATGAATGGCTCCTACAGCCTTCCTAAGTAAGGGGAATGGAGCCGGTATTTCTTTAGGAACTCAGGAAAATACTCCCTCCCCCCCCCACCCCAATCCCCAAATGGTGTGCATGTAGCCGAGATGTATTTAGTTTTAATGTTCAGCTAGGGGTTGGATCAGATCCAACACTTTTGAGCAGAAACAGTACAGCCATGTGGCAGAAATTCAGCATGGAGGTTCTGGAAACTCTTCCATTGTTGAAACGTAACCTCTGCAGTTCAGTAGATTGGTCCTTTGGTGCACTTTGATCGCTCTGCTGCCATTGTCTTTTTTTATTATTACATTTTAATTGCTATTCTTGTTTACACTTCTTGAGAGCTTCCTCTGTAACTCCGTGTATTGTATTATTGCTTTCATGCCTTTTTATGTATATGCTTGGGCTGGGCGGGTGGGAGGGCAAAACAAAAACCATTCACTTTTTTTATTCTGATCCAGAAGGACTGTACAGTGTTCAAATGCTGTGTTTTACATGGTTGTAATAACAGTTAAATTTTAGCACAAACAGCTGCAAATTGATTCTATAATTTGACACGTGTGGATTTATTTCTCACATCCCTTCTTGTGCTGAGCTCTTGGGCTGGGCTGGGCTGGGCTAAGCCACTCACCTAGAGAGCACCAAGAGTTCCCATGGGCACTGGGCCTCTTCCTATGGCTGCTGGAAGAAGTTAGATGGGGAGAGGAGGGGAACTAGAAGTTATTCACCATTGTTCATCCTATGAATCTTACTTAGAAGACATTTGGCCTAACTATTGCAGCACCAGGTAAGCCAAGCCTGAAAGGTAATATCTGTATCCAACATGGAACACTGCTAGATCACTGCTTGTTAGCACTATTCCCTTGGCTAAGGATGTATTTTGCCTGGAGACACTCTGTAGTAGCTGGGGAGCAATGATTTCAGGTAATCTTTTGCTGGGATGGTGCCAAAACTTTGGAGTTGCCTTCATGTGGACAGTACTGTGTGTGTGTGTGTGTGTGTGTGTGTGTGTGTGTGTGTGTGTGTCCCGGGATGGTTAATATCCTTTCTGGGCTAATGGCAGGCAAATTCTAGTTTTCTGCTTCTATAGTACTTCACGCTAAGAATATGCAATAGTTGTAGGCTGTGGCCTGTGACCCGATAAACTAAAACTTGTCTGCAAGTCGTGGGTCATGTCTCGCTGCTGCATAACAGCCTGACTGAACTTTGGTCACAACAGAACCACAAATATATATCCTTTAAAAAGACAAAGGAATGGGCCCCTAAATGCACAATTGAGCTTCTGGTTCTGAAAAGGTAGAACACTACTTAAAGTACGGCAATAATTTACAAGGATGGCAATAATTTGCAAATTATTCAGTTTTACAGATTATTCCCCTCTACAGTGCAGATCAGATGTCAATCACATGCATCTCAGATGGATTTTGTGTTTTCTTCCATAAGCAGTTAATTCCAGCTTTGCTCTTTGTTGCTGATACGTAAAGGTCTATAATATTATGCATGGCAGGGAGAAAGTGAGTAAGTTTTTTCTCCCTTGTTAATACTAGAACATGAGATCTTCCAATGAAACGGAATATGAGAAGGTTCAAGACAAAAGGACATAAACGGAATCCACTACAAGGTATTGTTAGCAATGGTCGGCAAGAGTGATGGCTTTAAAAGGGAGCTGGGCAATTTCATCGAGGATAAAGCTATTAATGCCATGATAGCTGTGTACTATCGCCAGTATTGGTGACGTTATGCCTCTGCATGCTACTTAATGGGGAGCAGCAGTGTGGAGAGTGCTGCTGGGTTCCTGTGCTGCTTCTAGGTTTCTTGTAGGCATCTACAAGAGAGCCAGCGTGGTATAGTGGTTAAGAGAGGTAGACTCGTAATCTGGTGAACCGGGTTCACTTCTCCGCTCCTCCACATGCAGCTGCTGGGTGACCTTGGGCCAGTCACACTTCTCTGAAGTCTCTCAGCCCCACTCACCTCACAGAGTGTTTGTTGTTGGGGAGGAAGGGAAAGGAGATTGTTAGCTGCTTTGAGACTCCTTGGGGTAGTGATAAAGCAGGATATCAAATCCAAACTCTTCTCTTCTTCTTCATCTGGTTGACCATTGCGAGAAGAGGATGCTGGACTTGATAGTTCTCATGTCTGATACAGCAGGTCTGCTCTAATGTTCTTAGGCAACAGTAGCCAATGCAAAAGATGTGCATAACATGCCAGGTCCCTGAAGATGCCTATGGTGTTATTGGTTGCTATGTTGGTCTCAAGCGACGAAAATCAAAATCAGTTAAATAATGCATATCTTTTTTCCTCAGTTTTAAGTTAATGGAACTGTATGCAAGTGCAGTGGGGAAACAGCAACTGCAATGTTTATATTCCTGAATTGGCTGTGAAAATCACTGCCATTGCTGCTCTTTTTCTGCAGCCTGATGCAGCGCCTTGTGAACCTTGGAAGTTTGCATATTTCAAGTGCCATCGATGAAGGCTGCTTTTGAAATGCTTTGAGACATTTCTGTGCTCACAGTGTGGGTGTCTTCACACTGTCACCACTTGTGCTGACAGCTTTTTAAAGTGTGGGTGTGAACCACAGAGGAGGCTCCACAAGCAGGTATTCGCCTCTGAATTGCTTGCTATGTGAGAGAGGAACCACGTGGAAGCAATCTGAGAGGGAGGGCACAGGTGTTTGAAACACACTAAGCTGCTTGGGGAGACTGAAATCTTTATTGATTCTCAAAACAGTAATCATCAGATACTTGTGTTGAATGGACTATTTAATTCTAAGGATAGGGTACTTAAAAAAAAAAAATCTTATGTAGGCCTAGTTGCCACAACCAACCACTGCTGTGTCTGCAGTTCAGACATAGCCAGTGGTTTAATTCACTGCACAGAAACTAGGAAGTTGGGAAGAAGGCTAGGTTACAATCTTTCCCTCCATCTGTGCAACTTTTTCCTATGGAGGAGTTCCAGCATGTAAGTCTGTCTTTGTGGCTGAAGTGGGATATTCCAGGTGCAGGTTTACTGTCTTAGTTGGCTGAAAGGGGGGGGGGGGACTTTGCAACTATACATCCAGAGAATGTGTTTAGGTTAACGGAAATATCCTGCTAGTTTAAATGAAAAGATATAACTTAAGAATTCTTGCTGTGCTCACTGAAGGATTTTATGTATCACAGGAGTGTTTTAGCTAGTACTTAATTAGCATTGCTTGCTTAATAAGCTAGCTTCTACTTTTGCAGAACAGCTGGAAGTGTCATTACATTCACCTTCTCTTAATAAGCACACTGTGTGCCATGACGTTCTCCTACATATCAGCTCCCTTGAAAGCAAGAGGTGCTCCTTGCAATTCGTTCCTTTAAGCTTTGAGCAAGAAATGCTCTCACTGGGCTAGGACCAAAGTGCAAATTTAACTTCTCTGTGCCCAGTCAGTCCTCCCTCCTCACAAATGTTTACATAGAAAGTGGAACAGGAGACAACTTGCAGAGAGACTTCCCTTACCAAAGGAAGATGAAGGCAGAGACTGCTGCAGCCACAAGAGGGCACTACCCCACCCTGCTTAGACATTTTGGATTTTTAAAATAGTTTTTCCATGTTATGACTTGTCTTCAAGTTCGCAATATATTGTTTTCAAGCAAACCAGAACATCTGGAATAAGCATGAGTACACACATCTCTTTTTTGGGGGCAGGTAAGAGAAGTCCTCTCTTTTAGACTAAGCACTATTGAGTTTGAACAAGAGACTTTGGACAACAGCAGCAACATTCTGAACTGGTTCAGAGGGAAAGTGCTAACTGCACTGGAGGCCCTCAAGACTTGTACATCCATTGTTCACATGAGTTTTGCAACCTGGTGCTCCAATTATTTTTTTTAGTGGTAGCCAATGTTTCCCCCCGCCCTTTGTGAAGAGTTCCTGCCTGTGTTGCTAATCAGTCAATGAGTCAGTCCTGAATAATGGCTGCTAAGTAGGGCCTGGAGTGGACTTAGGCCCAAGCATGGCTCTTTGTCCTATTTTTAACTTAAACGCAACAGCAGGGAAAACAGAACAATAGTGAAGCCTGTTCATCAGCCCAGCTGTAGAACCTATGTTTTTCCTTTAGCTTGGACAATTTCAACCTATCATTAGTCTGTTCTGTTAGATGCATTTCTATCATAACAGGCTAGAACTGCATATAGCAAGGAGGAAAAATTCACAGATGAAGGTTGCGGCTGTTCCAAGCCTGTGATTTAGATTTAAATGTGGGTTTTCTCACTCATCTTTTAGGGGGTTCTTTTGAAGCTTGGCAGTAACAAATGAGCCAGTTCCCTATGCCAGCTCTTAGGTGGATTTCTCCAGCTTGGTTGAATTCAGGAGCAAGGCAGGCTATCCTTGACAGAAAGGAATTTCTTCTGCTCTCTAAAGGGATCCAGCATCAGTTCCATAAAGAAAAAAAGTCACTCACTTGGATTCACATGCAGTAACCCCTCTTCCCTAAATGCGGGGGACTCTTTCACCCTCAAACTTCAATTATGGGTTGGAATAGTACTGTACTAGCAGACCTTTAGAAAACAGGAAGGCATAAGGGCCGTGTCCCATTTGTTGTCTTCAGAATCCTGGTGCCAGCTGCCTGCATGAAGACCACCATCAGGGCAAAACTAACGTTTGCCTTGTCAGATTATTCATGCCTCCTTCTGCACATCTGTTGTGGTGGGACTGTGGTGATATAGCAGTTTAGACAACCTCACATCATGCTTACCTCACTGTAAAAAAGGTATTCAAGGAACCAAAAAAAGTATTCAAGGAACAATAGCAGCTTTGTGCCATATTTATTTTCCCCATCATCATACCCCTGCTACAGGTGCTTGTTTAACAAATGGCAGAACTATAGAGGCTGCCTCTGTCCTCAGCTCTGAATCAGTAGTTGGATATCTAGCCACTATCTGCTGTCCAGGTATGTGTACACACCTATGTGCCCATGTATCTCAGTCTATAACAGCAGACCTATGTACAAAGATGCTTTCCTCACCAAATGCCATGCCAAACAGATAATGAGAAGTAATTGCAAAGAGCCCCATAGGAGATCCTGCTCACCATTTCTGCTTTTGTAGTAGCCTCAAGCAAGTGTTCATTTGTAGCCTTGTTAAGGTTGCATGATCCAACAAACCTGTAGCACAGGGTGAGGAAACTAGCTTTCTCCATGTTGCTGAACTACTTGCTATTGGCCATGCTGATGGGAACTGTAGATGGCCACAAGTTCTCTACCCCTGCTGTAGAGAATAGAAGTTATCCACAAAGGTAGGAATAATAATAATTTGTCAAGAGAGTATGCAACTGTATTGAGTCATCTTTGTTACCAAGCAACAGCTATCCCTCTCCCAAAGACAGCCTCTGTTCAAGAAGATCAGCCATGGAGATGGGACTAAGATAGGACAGATTTCTGAGCATTTGTTTTCAAGAGTGAGAGCGTGTAGTCCTATCTTCAGATGCAGCACAAAAAGGTGACTTAATACTCTGCAAACTTTAGAAAAAAGGCATCAAACCAGTGAGATGCAACATGCAAATAGTGAACTTCAAAAATAAACACACCTTTGAGAACAACACTTTTTAATGACATTTAAGGCTAGATTTGGGTTCTCGTTTACACCTCCAACATTGGATCGACCCCCCCCCCTTTAAAAATCCACACCAGTCACCTAATTATTGGAAGGAACTTGTTTCCCTTAGCTCAGCTAGGACCGAGCACCTGGCTTGACTATCTTACTGGCAAAACCTTTAACAAAACAGCAAGTATAATTGGTACAGTCACATTAATACAGAGGAGCTGCTACCTGAAGAGCAGGAATTTGAGCTGTGCATGCAGCAGCATAGGCACAGCGGCTGCAAAGGAAAGAAGAGGTCAGAGCAGGAACAAGGAAACACACTCCTGTGCCTCCAGAGACCAGCTGCCCCTCCAGGAAGTTCACAAGATTTGCAACAAGCACATCAATGCAGTCAGCCCCAGCACAGGCAACAAGCATAAAAAACTGCTCAGGAAATGGCCAAACTTACAACAAAGAAGAAAGCCAACAAGTGACCATTTCTTGTCCATTAGGCACCCCTCCCCACCCCTTCATAAGACACAATGGTTCCGGGGGAAGAAAGACAACACAGCTCCCAATGCCCCCCCCCCACAAAAGGGACAAGAAAGAGCTGTTCTCCTTCAAACTCCATCAGGTAAATTAATGGATGAAACAGAAGTTGGGCTCAGTGAAACACAGAGACTAAAACGGAGAATCAAACATCCTTCAGTTGCAATCAACAAGCTGCTGTATAGTCATTTATATATTTACACATACACACAAGTCCTCCCAACACCACAAAGGGGGGGGGAGTGACATGCTGCAAAGGAACACCCCCCTTCTCTCCCCTTCTTCACCTCCCCCCCCCCCCACTCCAGGCCTGCAGGGAACTTTCACCAGGCAGAACTACTCTCCGCAGAGAAAACTCACTGGGTTGTTCTAGCGCAGGGGAGAATTAACAATTGCCAAGAACAACGAGAAGGAACCGTCTTCCATGTTTATGCCAATGTAAACCAACAGGGGCAAAGGTAAATGAAACCCAACTCTGGGAACAGCAGTTTGAGAATTGGCTTAGAATCCATTCATAAAGGAGGTGTGTTTATATGTCTTCCCCCACCTCACCCCCAGAAATGGCTGAGACCAGTAAAGAGTTTCCCTACCACTATAGAATAGCAGAGTGTCAGTGGGTGGAATTTCTTGGGAACGCTTCCTGAAGAGGTATGATCTTCTGCAGGCCACAGCTAACTCTCTTTCTGACAGTGGTGGAGCCACTCAACCCACATTTGCTCCCTTTCTGTAAAAGGCTTCTTGAAAGAAAAGCAGGCCAGGGCACAGCCACAGCTCCAACTAGGCTTTGGCCCCAGCCAAGGAGGCAAGCTCAAAGAGGCTGAAGCAGCCTGGCTGCTCTGCATGGGCCTCCCCCTCCCCTCTGCCAGTGCCTGCTCCAGAAGAACAGGCAATGCCAGTCAATCCTCGGGAACAGGGACAGAGATGCAGAAACCAGTGTCAAGACCATCATACAATAATTTACTTCCATCTGTGGCTTTGTACAAGTTGCCAGGAGGGGGAGGGAGGCAAGGAGAGGAGCGTTTCAAAAATAAAAATAAAAAATAGTTCATTGCAGGCCTTGGTGAAGTTTTGAGACAGTCTGTGCAGAGCTCTTGGGGCCTGCAGACACCATCTCGTCTGTCCCCTTCCCTTGAATCCACTTGATTCTTCTTTCATGTCGCCTCTGTCTCTGCACTACACACAGTGGAAATCCCTCCAAGTCACAGTCTGGTCAGCTGGTGAGCAGAGAAGACAGATATTAGAACAGCTCACCATTTCCTTAAGCACACATGGTTTCCCAATATATAACACACTTCAGGAACCTTTAAACGGACACTTTGCATTCTTCCTACCACACTGTTTTAAACAATGCCAAAAGACACAGAAAATAACTTTGCAGAATAAGAGAAATCCAAAGGGGGGACAGTTTGCTTTGGAGAAAGGAGCTCTATGACACAGTTTTCTCCAGTGTGCTCTTTTCTCAAGGTTTGATGGTGTGGACTCTGTGGGTGCAGCAACTCTGAGGCATGTTACCACTCATGGAGCGGCCTTTCTGCAGCAAACAGCTAATGCTTAGAATAAGAAGATGGTGCTCTGTTACAGCTGACTCTTGACAAGTAGAGCAGTAAGTTCATGCAGCTGCTAAAAAGCTACCTACTACACAACAGGGCAAATTGCCTCATGCCAAGTGCATTTTGGAGTGCTGAACTTAATAGCTACTGAGAATTCTCTTCTCTCTCCCCCCCCCCCCCACTTTTACTGACTCTAGTTCCTTCCAACTTTTCATGGCATGGTTTGAAAGCACATGACACAGCAACCACGAAGAAGCTAAGAAGGGTTGGGTCAGTGGGATGGGAGAGCAGCAGGGAATCATACGAACACAATCCGAAGTTCACTAAATTTTGCCAGCATTTTAATAGCAATAGCTCTCTTCTGGGAAGAGGTCTGAATTTAGTTTCTTCCTAAACCAGATTTAAGTCCAGATTCCCATGTTCATGTATATAACACATGGTGTCTTGCCCCTCAATAATTTACAGGCAGACTGTGTGAATGGTCTCCCTTGAAAAAGAATGACATTGGCTGCAATGGCTTAAAAGCTTCCCATGTGTGACATTCAATACCTGCTGCTGGTGGTGACAGGTTGGCTTATATATGATGTCACAGTGGAGACTCTTTGTCAGTCAACTTACAACACCAGCTGGCCACAGAAAGCATCAAAACTGCTTTAATTTCCAGTCACTTGGCCATGCCTATCACATCTTTCACTACCACTGAGCTGTGCTGTTTTAAGAAGCATAGCAAATTTAAAAAACAGTATAAAAATAGTATCAACGTTTAACTAGGAATATGAAGGAAGAATGTTTGTGTCAGTAATTGTAGAATATTTGGTAATGCTGAACTTCTCATTGAGGTTCCATTTCTTGCAGGAAAAATGGGTGCAGTACTCTTTAGTATCCTCAGGATGCTGCTGTGACTCTTAAAGTCCATTACCCAAGTTCTTTGATTTACCCATCCACTGAGCATACAGTGTTTGCTTCATGTGGATATTGGCCTAGCCATGGGATTCCAATATAGGCAAATCTGGAGAGAATGCATGGCCCAATCTGTGATGCCTTCCATCACGTGCTTTAGCAGTAACAGTGCCATCACCTGTTTTTAGTGCATAACACCAGCCTTGTAAATAACAATCCAAAGGATGGACGGCTTCTGTCTGCTGCTCCCTTCACAGTTACAGCACTGGGAATGGCTCTGCTGTCTCACAGCTACTACTACTTTGATACTAGAAGACAGAAGGAGGCTTTAAGTCCACTATGATCTCAGCTCTGCTTTTTGTTGGGCAATGAAGAGATGAATGCATGTGTGGCTGCCCTCTCATTTCCTTGAAGTACCACCCTTCTGGAAACTCAGAAGGTGGACTTGAACTCTGCACACACATGGAGCAGCTTGGAATCATAGAACTGCAGAATTGGAAGGGAAAATTACGATCATCTAGTCCAACCCCTGCAATGGAGGAAATCCTTTTGGCTTGAACCCACGACCCTGAGATTAAGAGTCTCATGCTCTACCAACTGAGCTATCTATGAAGAAGGCTAAGGCCTGGCTATCATAATATATATTCATCCTTCTGGGTCTAGCATTCAGTGTTAAGCTGCTTTTCTCAAAGCAGATATAAGATGAGGCTGGACACAGGTCATGTGGACAGAAATGGCTCAAACTCAAATTATTATTTTTTTGCCATCATTAGGACAAAGAGGAAGGAAATATAGCCACAGCACCCAAACACTGTTCCCAGCATTAAACATAATAGGCAACGCTGGAAGATAGGGGATTACAAGATATAAATGCTACATGAACAGACAGCATGGCAACCAAAAAAAGGGAATTCACCTTCTGTAAAGATATAGGACCTGTGGTGGTGGGATAAAAACTTGCAAGAAGCTTTCTATAGCTGGAAAGCTATTCTTTTGCATGACCCTGTCACTCCACTGCTCCCCTTTTATGAATCCTAGACATCACACTTCCTGTAGCTTTACCCTTGCTTATGCAATTCTCCAAAGTCTTATGGGGACAGCTTGCTTTTTCAGAAAGATGCTGTCCTACATAAAGCTGGATCCCATTTGCACTGCAGATAATTACGGGAAAACCAGCTCCCATTTCCTCCACAAAAGAGCTGGGACCACACCTATAAGCATATTGCCAAGTTATGCACTCCCCACTGGCGCAGCTTTCTAGTAAGAGAGAGAAAGAGAGGAGTTCAGGAAGGCCAGACCTTGACATTCCACAAACAACGAGGGTAGTGAATGGGGGTGTTGAAATGAACACACATTTGGCAAGAACAGGGCTTTCTCCTCCCCACAAGCTGTTGGCAGTAGCATCTCTCTCAGGGCAGGCAGTTTAAGGAGCGTTTGGGATTCATCTGTGCACTTTCAGCAGCAAAAGAACAGGAAATGGCCCCCCACCCAACCAAACTCACAACCCCGGCCAGAGGAAATGCTCTCAGACATCTGGATTATTTGCACATCTGGAAACCCCCCTTTAAAACAACAATAGCTGCCCTAGGTACAGCTCAAGAATGGGGTCTGCTGGGAGATCCCAACTGACTTGACATCCATTCACTCTTCCGTCATAATTTTTTCAGGCAGAGTAGAATTAAGTGTCTTTTTATATATATATAAAGCAACACACAAGTTGCTGCTTCCATAGAGAAGGGAAGAGCTCTGCTTACTGCTCAGCTACACAGGAAGGGTAGATTATACATTAAGTTCCATACAGTGAATGTAGATATTCATACTCATCTTTGACAGTAAACCAGTCTAGTCTGAAGCATCTCCCCCAGTAATTGTGATCAAAACACACTTTTAGAACTGTAAAACACAGGCTGCAAACTGCACCAGCCACACCCTACCTTCCGAAATGCTTGAAGGACACCATCTAGTTCAGGCATTCCCAAACTCGGCCCTGCAGATGTTTTGGGACTACAACTCCCACCATCCCTAGCTAATAGAATCAATGGTCAGGGATGATGGGAACTGTAGTCCCAAAAACATCTGGAGGGCCGAGTTTGGGGATGCCTGATCTAGTTCATAAATATGAACAACTAAGGGAATCACCCACTGCGAACAAGACTGAGGAACTCAGCACAGTGCTTTTAATGCTCATTGCTTCTGGTTTTGCCCCATTCAGGAGGTAAAAGGAACTCTTCAAGCACTTAAATTGCAGCCGATGATTTGGGGAAGTGGGCATTTCCCCTACATGCTTTGTTTATTTCCCCACCATCTTACCTTAGTCATGATATCACACATTTACAATTCATGCAGCCTGGGCCACTTTCATCTGGGGGATTCAATTTGCGTAGTTTGTGCTGCCGGATCTCCCGCACTAAAGTATAGAAGGCATCTTCAACTCCCTGTGAGAGAGCAACAAAGTGTCTTGAGAACAAACCCCTCTCTCTCACGCACATACATATTCACCAACACCAAATGTCCATCCAATGAGAATCCATTTTCTGCTGTCAATGGGGTTGGTTCTGAATGCATGGACACTAGTGAAGAAAACAAACACTACTTCTTTTATAGTATAGATGAGTACTTGGAAATATGGATGTTAGATTCCAGAAATCGAGGACACACACAATACCCTGTTGTTGTGAACTAGTAACACACCAGTTCAACCAGCGACTGGTTCAGAGACTGACCTATGTCTTCACACAAACATCTGTACTGCCTGTGGGTCTGTAATCACATGGAGAGAGCCAGGTATAAACTACAGGCCATACAAGGATATGGCAAACTGCTATTTCCCTGTGCTTTTTGCCCCCAGCCAGAACGCACCTCTCAGGTGGGTGCCATTGCCATTGTAAGAGAACAAGAGGTGAGTTCTGTCTCCTCTTTTTCTGGAAAAATAGCACTGGTTATTCCCATGAGCACAGCAGCACTTTCTGTGTATTCTGGACTACCCACTTTATCTGACCTCATGCCTCCATGGCGAGACCATTAACTGAGAGAACACAGAGGTGCCTAAACTTGGGCACAGGAAATGGCTTGTAGAGAACAGCAGAGTGAGAGTCCCTAGAGAACCACTGCCTCCGGCTGACTCCTTGTCTTCGCTGTCACTTAGAAGACTGCAGCCAGTAGCTGAGCCAGGCTACTTGCCAGCTTTATCCGAGCATCGCCTTAATGGAAAAATCATTCTCAATCCCAGCCTCTGTAATTCACACTTATGTTCCCCAGCGCTCAGGGGCCATCAGCAGAGGCCACACAACCTGCTGCGTAATTAGCAGCTGGAGCACTGGGA
Source organism: Podarcis melisellensis (assembly GCF_964234715.1). Taxonomy (NCBI): domain Eukaryota; kingdom Metazoa; phylum Chordata; class Lepidosauria; order Squamata; family Lacertidae; genus Podarcis; species Podarcis melisellensis. Next base: position 76,794,082 of record NC_138528.1, on the reverse strand, counting down.
GACCGACAGCACATGTGTGGCGTTTGCTCAGTGGGGCTACGTGCCAGCCTCACTGCTGTCAATCATGCAGCAGTCTTATACAAAGGAAAAGGAAAGCCCAACATCCACCCTTCTGTACAACACATGAAGGTAAGCAGGCTACCAGGAAGGGAGTGGAAGAGAAGGGTGGGGAGACAGGGCTTTCTGCCATGACCAGAACAGCTGGACGGTTTCTCCGAGCCAGAGAAATGGCAGAAAAACATTCAAAGCAGGCTTCTAAACTTGGAAGGCCACACTATCAAAGTTGTGCACTTCCTGGAAATTGGGGCCAAACGCTCATTCAGTCTCAATAATTTGACACACCAAATCTGCAACTTGCTGAGATGTGATATCGGGATAGCAGAATCCCCATCTGGTTCACATGCCCAAAGCTTTAGAAATCCTCTACTGAAGTTATAGCTCGGTTTTCATAGGAGAGAGCTAGAAGAACACATTAAAAGACGATTTCTTGGGAGTACAGGCTGGATTCTTCTCTTCGTTCCAAAGGTGGAAAGTAATTGCACACCTGCTCGCTACATACCTGTCTAGTCTTGGCCGATGTCTCTATGTAGGGAATCCCATAGCTCCGAGCCAGCTCCTGGGCTTGCCGGGTTTCCACAGTCCGGGCTGGAAGGTCACACTTATTCCCCACCAAAACCATCGGGACATCATCAGAGTCCTTCACCCGCTTGATCTGCTCCCTGCAGAGGAGAAAGCAGAAGTTGAGCAAATGAAGGAAAAGCCACCATTTTCTGCATTTTTAAGATCCTGATCAGAGATGATGAAGCAAAGCAGAATGGTGCTATATAGACATTCTCTGCCTCCCAATTTTGCAAGTAGGGTTATATATTGCGTTTATTTTATTTAACAGAATTTGTATACCACTTCAACATAAAAAAATATCTAAGCGGTTTAAATATGCCTGAAAATTGTTGATAAAAGCCAAAAGTTAAAAAGAAATGGATCAAAACATTTCAAAATGTAAATAAAACCAGGAATTTAAAGTATACTTTAAAAAGCCTCTTAAAACACACCTCAACTTTACATTTCTGGGTAAAAAAGGTAAAGGTAAAGGTACCCCTGACCGTTAGGTCCAATCGCGGATGACTCTGGGGTTGCGCGCTCTAGCCTTGCCTAAATAAACAAGTTTTTAGCAAGCACCAAAAACAGTACAGTGAAGATATATAGGTTGCAATCTGTGTCCTGCCCCTTTTGAAAAGTTATAGGCTAAATAAACTCAAATTCTCTACACAGAAGGAAGTTTATCAAGGCCAAGGTTCACACTGGCCATTTACTACAACATCTCTTCCACAGTAGCGATGACACTTCAGCAGTGTTTGTTCAGCATTAAGGCATCTTGCTACTACTGGAAGAGCCTCGTGCCCCAAGGGAAATATGTCTTGCATAATTTAATTTAGCACAATATTTGTTTATGCAGAACTTGGTGGCGTTTGAGCAAACACTGAAGTGGTAGAAGGTGAGAACTCGCAGAACCGCAGATTTGAAAAACACCAGAAGGCAGCTCAAGTCTAATCCCTCCCCACCCCTCAAAGAATGCCAGGAACATTACCAATCCACACACATCTGCCAACAAATTAAAACCCATGGTCTTGATGCAAAAAAAAAAAAAGGAACAGGCCTATCACAGGAAGGTGTGGGGCTTCGGAACAAAATGGAGGGACAGGAGGCAAATGAAACAGGGGCCAGGACACAACAGCAAGGGAGCTATACCAGAGGTCTCCTGGTATCAACCCAAGTGCAGAACCACTGCCAAACATCCTGATGCTTGGGGTTCTGAGCTTTCAGCAGACACAAACAGCCAATAACAATAATGATAATAATAATTTACAAACAAAAGCGTAGCTTTGTTAACCTACTAGGGGAGTGGGGAATATGCAGGATGATGTGTATAAAATATTTGTGCAAACAGAAGTGAATATTTCACTGTATTTTTCTTATGGTCAAAAATGACTCAAGGTATCCCTGTTTTTCTGATGTTCAGCACTGAGAATTGAGCAAGAAGTTAGTGCTTATGTGCGTGTGCACGAGGCATTTCTTGAAGGAAAGCTTTGTAGCAAACTCATCAGGAATCTGAGGATAGATTGGTTTGGAAAAGCCGCCGTGCATCTCTTGAGTCAATGTCCCTCAGTGTTTACATCTTTTGAAGTAGGGAGTTGAGCAGTCATCTGTTTGAGTAACAGAGGCCTGGCTCTTTCCCTAGGGACACATGGAAACATCCTGCACCTGGACAGCAGCCCGGTGGCTTGGGGAGATGTATGGCCCTGAGCCTGGGTGTAGTCTGTTGTTGACAAAGGGTCTGTGCTCACACCCTGAGCGATGTTCTTCCTGCTCAGCACAGTGGGACCTTGTTTGCCACTCTACAGTCACAGCTCTCAAACATTGCCATAGCACTTTCCAGATCAAGAAAAAGAGATCCTCTGAGCCGTTTCAAATACAAGGCAGAAGAGAAGCCCTTATAGTTGCATAAATATGCTTAAATATATATAGGCAATGCCATCTGAAATCTTGAAACCTAGAGAAAGAGCAGGTTACCTTTTAAACAAAAGCTGGGAACACAACTTCATTGCTCAGGAATTCCTTGTCCTACCCCAAGTCTAGTAAGAAAGGGGGAAGCAGAATAAATTGTGCAAACTAATGTGCTTAATTTGCACAGTTCATGTGGGAACCAGGTTTTCTAGTGCAAAATCTGCATTGTCTGAGCAATATATAGATAGATGATAGATAGATAGATGATAGATAGATAGATAGATAGATAGATAGATAGATAGATAGATAGATAGATAGATGATAGATGATAGATAGCAGGCCAGAAAGAAAAAGCATGGATCTCAAGGCTAAGACACCACAAGATCCCTTTCACGAAAACTACTGCTCCATTAATTAGCAGAGAAGCTGCTTCTCCTTTTAACCCCCCAGAAACATTAAAATGCTACATTACTGAGCTCTCACCCTGGCCCATCAGCAGTCTCCTTGGGATAATAACAACTGCTATTAGCCAGCTGCTGAACTTGATCATCGGGTAAAAGCTCCATTTTTCGGGTGGTGGAATTGTAGCACAACACAATCTGAAAGTGGAGTCAGCGTGGTCCCTCCCCTCCAGGTCTTCCTTTTCAAAAGGAAGATGATACAATGCCCTCTGCTGCTCAGCTCACTTCTACTGACCTGTACTGATGAATGTCTTCAAAGGACTTGGTGTTGTTAATAGCAAAGACACAAAGGAAGCCTTCTCCTGTCCGCATGTACTGGTCTCGCATGGCACTGTACTCTTCTTGGCCTGCTGTGTCCAAGATGTCTAACAAACAGGTCTCTCCATCAATGACGACTTGCTTTCTGTAGGAATCCTGAGGGCATAGGAGAATTAAGAGGCATTAGAAGAGGAGCAATCAAGCAAGCACCAGCGTATCTCCTCTATCTGTGTTTCATTTACTTCGCCTATGGCAATCCTGAATCCTACCATTTGGTTTTCCTTCTGCTCCTCTCCTTAGTGACGGAACCAATGGAAGAGTAGCATGCCCTGGTCTCCTTGCTCTGCTGCCAACCCAACCCCCCACCCCAGCTGCTTAACTTGCTTGTTACCTTGACTTGATATTTTCATCACTGGGCTGAGACATCATCTCAGCTGGGGTCCTCCCTTGCTCTTGAATGTATAGTCCTAGCTTACTTTCCCTAGCTACTGATGCAGCCAATTAGATTAGAAGGCACTCATCTGAAAAACACAACTGAGATGTTGCTCAACTGCTGGACTCACCCAAATCTAGTGAATAGGAATTTTAAAGAGGGGTGAATTTAGGTCATTTTAGCTTTCTCTTGCCACTGCCACCTCCTCCTCCAGGTTCCTACACAAGACTCATTTCTTATCAAAGTCTCTCCCTTCTTGAATCTGATCTCACTCCTGTGCCATCAAATCTATCCATTGTTAAGTCCATGCTGAGTCTGCCTAATGACCACGTTAAGCCCTTCTGCATATGGGCACTTCTGTGCAGCACTGGCCATCCTGTTTTGGGGCAGGAGCTCTGTTTCCACTTAAAATTCAATTCATGAATTGCTGTGGAAGAGGATGCTCAAATGTCCCAGGGAATGCAGGACATATTCTGTTAGCCTGCCAGCATCAGTACCTTCAAAAATAAAGAGAATCACATAGTAATAAAGGGGAAATTAGCAGAAAGGGAGGACTTTATTGAACATAATACTATAGCCATTATGTTCTTTTCCTCCAGAGGAACCATCTCACAGGTCTAAGGTTGTTGGTGGGCCTGGCTTTAAACTTCCTGGTGGCAGGAGGGGGGTATGGACTTTTTATCTAGCAAAAAGCAATTCTTACACTTTAATTTAAAGAGCAGGAGGGTGTTAACAGGTCAGGAAGCCGTCTCAGTCTGAGTGGATTTCGATTCAATTACCCTGCTGGTTAAAGCCAGTCTCTTAAAATGGAAAGAGGAACATTTGAAGAGGTGACACCTCTGGTGCCAGAGTAGCAACTAATACAGCCAAGGCCCTGTTCTTGGAACTGACAGGGCTGCCTCAGGACAGACAAGGTATGCCTTTGACACCAGAGCTGCCCAGCCTTAACACACCTATTTTCTTAGCTGTATTTAGTGTATACTAATCCTTCTAAAAGCAGCTTTGCTCAAGGGAGAGTCACAATCATCTCCTGTGGTCACACCACATACAGGCCAGTGAGTAAATATACCGTGGGCAAGCACTGAATGGAGTTCATGTGCAGCATAAGCATTTTCTGTGTGCCTATATCCACAATACAGCACATCATGACTAAGTCACACCTATGAGAACACCCAATAGGTCTATTCTAGCATTCCATTCTGCATGGCTATAAAATACACTGACTGGAAAGGCTTCCTTCCATTCCCAAAGGCCAAGAACCCATTTTCTCTCAAATTCTGAGAGAATTGTCCCTAAAATCCCCAACAGTTTTAACAATCCCAACTCATTTGTGGCATTAGCTGTTCTGAGAAAGACTTCTAAATGGGATATAGTAATTTGCCAGGTACTTCTGTGATGACAACTTTTGAAGGGCTATGGACTCCCTGAAAAAGTGAAATCGCGCACAGTTCATCCGCCCTTATCTTCCACAGTGAAGTAAGAGGCAAATAAATTCATTCAGCTTCTATGCAATCTCCTTTTCCTCCTTTAGTACACTACCTTGGAGGTTCTGGTTTTCAACTTTCTGCCTAGCAACCTGAAAAGTGAAACTGTGCTTGCTAGAACTGAGGGAAGAAGGCAACACCGGGAATAAGGCACATGTACACTTCCACCATATACCTCGCTACCCCAGAACTATCTGAATAGTGTAAACTGTGCATAGCTGCCCCTTGCTCCTGGAGGAAAACCAAGGGGCAAGGAAGTGAATGGCTTGATCTCCAAAAAGAGCCAAACATTAAGAAGGGGCCTCCAAATTCCTTTGGAAACCAGAAGTAGGCGTATTAATTCAGTAGAGTGTTACTGTTCTGACACAAACAAAGGTATATATATATATATATAATCAGCTGCTGAATCCGACAGTCCACTCTTTAAATATTCAGAAACTGCCCAGACTACTACCAATGCAAGTCTAAGATATGCTTCACTGTGACCATCCTAGTAACTAACTCTCCAAGGGGGACCTTGGGAGACAGAACAATAACTGAAAAGCCCAAGAACATTGAGTGATTGCTTGGCTTGGTGCCAGCTGCTTTCAAGGTGACTGGCATCTCACTCTTTCATGAGAGAGGGGGAGAGAGAGAGGCATTTATATAACCCCATCAATAATGTATCAGCTGCCTCCCCAATGGCTTTTCAGAAGCGTAATGGAAATGGTCTCTTTGGTTGTTCCAGCGCTGTGTTCTCATCTTTGTATACAGATGCAGCTTGCTTCAATGTGGCTCAGTCCGAGGGTACATCTACTTCTGAGGGAGGGGAGGAAACCTCTCCAAAAGAATACCCCAATCCCCACAATCAAAATAAATGATATTAAATTAGATCACAGTATAGAAACCTTCACAGACCCTTTCTGGCTTCTAAGGGCAAGTTCCCACCTGCACATTCATCTGTCAACTGGTTTAGTACCTAATGATGTGTTCATGTGAAACTTTTTCTAACACAGATTACACACACCACATAAAACAGTTTACACATTTAGCTCCCAGTCATTGCACAACCAGCCCTTAATCTGTACGCAGGCTAAATGAGCATGTTTTCAAAGCATTCTTCACAACCAAAAGGCTAGAAATGTGGTCTTTTTTTAATTAAGTGAAGGTTCTCAGGATTCTGCAGCTGCACCTGAATTCCACAATGCACAAGACAATCATTTGCAGACATATCCCATATTACTAGATCACTAATTACCTGATAGTCTTATCATGTTAATTGTTTCCGTAGAAGATGTTTGCATTTACATCATAATTTAATTGCATAATTCACATCATAATGTAATTGCATAATAATTGCATGTTTGCATTTACATCAACTTCTCACAAGGAAAACAGAACCAATGCATATACAGAGCCTTAGCACTGCACTTTTTAATTCCAAAAATAACTGAGTAAGGCTGCAATCCTATGCAGTTACCTGGGAGTATGTATCAATTCACAAAAAGGGACTTATTTTTTAGTAAACATGCACACGTATCCATTTTGTCCATTTTGTCATTATTAGCCAGATCCATTTGGATTGTCTTCTCAGCCAGCTCAGTTCTTCTTAGCCACCATTTTTGCAGTTAAAAGACTAACTGGGATTCAGCATGGTAGGAGAATCCTGCCTTGGAATCCTGCGACTGATTAGACTGCTTGGAAGCGCAGCAAGAGCACAGATGTTTTAAAAACAAACCAAAAGGGAACATCAGCTCACGCTAGTCAAGGAGCTCATAAGGAAGAGAATATCCCTGAGGGAAGCTCCGATCTGCAAAAGTAATCAGGCCCACAAGGTAGTTTTGGCCAAGTCACACCCCCATGCCTTACAACCAGATGTTATATTCTGAGACCACCAGGCCTCCCCAATTTGGGCCATGAGGCTGCTTTGGTCAAACCACAACCACCTGCCCTACACTTGGGTGGGAGAAGTAAAGACACAACTGGGCCAAAGGAGCGCTTGCAAGCGTGGCCAATCAACTGACAGTTGGGGCCTGCACAGCTCCAAGGGAGGTGCTTTGCAAGCCCAGACAATCAGCTGCTAACCCACACATGCAAAAACATGTCACCTGATGTTAAACTTGGCCCCCAGGGGAGATAAAGGTTCAGCCCACCAGCTGGATCCAGTTTCCCAACGCTGCTGTGACACCGGAACTTAAAGCAACATAGTCAGCGACTGTGTCACAGTGCCCACCCCATTCCCTCCCTCCTTCCCCTAATCAAAATGCCTGATGCTAGGCAGTGGTTGGGGTTATATGAAGAAGCTTTACTCAGCACGTTTTCATTGCACTGGAAGAACTGCAAGTAGTAAATAAAAGCAAAATAAGAGAAGAGAAAGCTAAACTGGGAGACACAGAGGAAGCAAAACCAACTCCCTACCAAAAAGAAAAGTATTTTAATGTTTCTCTTAATCAAAAAGCAAACTTTAATACAGTGGTACCTCGCAAGACGAATGCCTCGCAAGACGAAAAATGCGCAAGACGTTTTTTGAGTTGCTTCGCAAGACGATTTTCCCTATGGGCTTGCTTCACAAGACGAAAACGTCTTGCGAGTTTGCTTCCTTTTTCTTAAAGCCATTAATACCCAGGGAATCCACGCTCCGCAAAACGAAAAAATCGCAAGACGAAGCAACTCGCGGAACGAATTAATTTCGTCTTGCGAGGCACCACTGTAATGCTCTGACAGCTAAAGAAAGTTCCAAGTTCAGAAATCTGAAGAAAAAAATACATCCCCCCCCCAACAACAAAAGGACCAAAGGTTGTAAAGAATGGAAAGTCTGCTGATGAGATCATCTCTGAGATGGTCTATATAAATCAGTTCTGTAAGTACAAATTCTGAAAATGTGCTGCTTTACACTATTGATATCAACACCTCATTAAATGAACAATTAGAACCTTAAAAATGCTGATGAGGTCTCAGGTTTTGAGGACCATATTTAAGGTCTGGGAAATGAAGAGAAAAACCGAAAAACTTAACAGACAAAATAAATCTAATTGCGTATATGGGAAGGAAGTTGTCTGGGCTTATTGCTAACTCCAAGTCGATACAACAGAAAACTCACTCTATTTGCTCTCATCTGCTTAGCTTTGAAAGTTAAGCACAGGCATAGGCAAACTCCAGCCCTCCAGATGTTTGGGACTACAATTCCCATTATCATCCCTGACCATTGGGTCCTTCTAGCTAGGGATGATGGGAGTTGTAGCCCCAAACATCTGGAGGGCTGGAGTCTGCTTATGCCTGGTTAAGCACCTTTGGAATCCTTAAATGCTGGTGGAATGACCTTAGCAAACGTGAATGAATGCAAGAGGCCTCAAACAAGTCACCAATTCTCACTTAATTTTGCATTAGCAGAATTTATTTATAAGAACTCCAACTCCCAGGTCTCTTTGTTCCCATTTTATTGTACCCCCAATGGTTCTTCCCCAGACAACCTATGGAGGGGGGGAGAGGAGAAAAAGAGCTTCTGGGTTATATAACACTTTAGCCCCTCAAGGCTATGGAGGGAAACATTCTGCAGCAGGGTGATGCAAAAGCAATCTTTCAACTTCTCTCTTTGCAAGGAAAATCAGGGACAGATGCCACAAGAGATTGCTGAAGGAAGCCCAAAGGTTATATGCAGGTGTGCACACATGTATGTGGCATACACATGTACGTGTGTGTGTGTGTAGAGTTTGGAGGTGTGAGTGGGTGTGTATATTAAAATGTATTTATTTAAGCTATTTATATTCCACCTAAGTAGGTGTGGGTATGTATCTCATAGAACCGTAGAATTGGAAGGGACTCTGAGTCCAACCGCCTGCAATGCAAGAATCTCAACTAAGGCATCCATGACAGATTGCCATCCAACCTCTGCTTAAAAACCTCCAAGGAAGGAGAGCCCACCATCTCTCGTGGGATGCTGTTCCACTGTCGAATAGCTCTTGCCATCGGAAAGTTCTTCCTGGTGTTTAGTTGGAATCTCCTTTCTTACAACTTGAAGCCATCGGTATAGCTTCTCTAATCTGTTCAGATCATCTTGAATCCCAATTCTGTCTTTTGTGGCACTGGCTACCCCTCCCAGTTTGGCATCATCTGCAAATCTGATTGAGCATCCCCTCAATTATAACTTCATCCAAGTCGTTTATAAAGACATTGAACAACACCAGGCCCAGGATAGAACCCTGAGGCAGAACCCCACTTGTCACTTTTTTCCAGGATGAGCACTCTTTGGGTTTGGTCAGTCAACCAACCATATGTGTTTTATTAACAGCATGCCAAGAGCAATGGCTGCAGGTGAAAGGGACAATCACAATACCTGCCACTGCAAACACACACACACACACACACACACACCTCCCTGATTTCTCACATGCAGAGATTTTTCCCATGGAGACCATTAAAAAACTTGCAATCTCCCACTGGCAACCTGGAGTTGTACTGTTTCAGAATGACTGTCTTGTGAATTTATTGAATGTGTAGATTAACAAACAAAACTTGCACCAGAGGTGACTCAGGTTTGCAAACTCTCTGGCTAGTGCCTTATCCTCAAGGAGAAAGCATGGCAATAATTAAAGTCGCTACAAGCTCAAAAAGTGGTGGAGCTCATGGTGGCTTGTAAATATTTTTTTTACCAGCCATTCTCTTTCAAGTAGGATTGATTTCAAATTGACTTTTTGTCTCCTCCACAGCATTTCTCCTACTGTGCTTATTATTCCATTGAGGGCCTGCCACTGTGCAAGGAAAGAGAGCTTTTGCTTTTCTTCTATAAGTGCTTCTGAAGTTGGGTTAAGCTTTGTATTTGACCGCTTTCGTAGGAGCCCATGATGGATGCAAAGACAACCACGGCTAAAGGGGGAGGGAGATAAAAAATAAATGTCTATGGGTTAGTTTTGAACACGAGCAGGTTGCTTACCTCTATCGTGGGATCATACTCATCAACAAAATGGTTCTGGATAAGCTGAATGGTCAAAGCACTTTTCCCTACGCCTCCTGCCCCAACTACCACCAGCTTGTACTCGGTCATCTTCTGGTCAACCCCGGTTCAGGGTTCCCTCAAAACACAGCGGCCTGAAAGAGAAGAGAATTGGATATAAACCACATGAATAGTGGATGAACTCTTCAGCCCCACCCTCAACACAACTATTTGCCATTAATGCTACTTGACACCATGGCACAGTTAACAGCATCACAGCATGACGACGCAAGAGCCTCTGGAGCAAAGCAAAAGCAGCTACAGCAAAGGCACCTGGCAGTCAAGGTCAACGGTCTATTCTTCTGCTGATACAAGACCCAGCTAGTTGCAGATTGCTGCCATTACAGGAATGCGGACAGCCCTCAACATCCACCCAGAAGCCCTGAAGGGGATTAAAGCCCTCTTATTAGAGCCCTTTTAAGGAATTATGTAAACAATGAGCAGGCAAAGCGAAGCACGGGCACGAAGCAAGAAATGGATATTCATTAGTCAGGCCCAGTTAAATCAATGCTTACTAGTTTGCTTTAAAATACATTGTCAGAACAGTGCAGATGATGAAGAGTGTAGTTTGGACAGGCTTCAAACCCCACTCTTCTCTGTCTTGGACTAACTTAGCCCTTCACATGGCCAATGCAAAAAAAGACAAAATTAGATAAACACTTCGCACACGGAAAAATGAGCAGCACAGAATGCCTGCTTTGCTCTTTCGTGCATTATGATGAAATTCTCTCAACAATGAAGAATGATTATCAATGTTGAAAATTAACTGTCATTGCTGGGCAATTTCATAGACATTTTGGGGGTCAATTCACATTATTTACATATTACCCAGTTATTTGAGAGACCATCTTACCCCTTGTATTCTCAGAAGGTCACTGCAGGAGAGTTTCTCCCTGAAGATTCTAATTTTTTAGAAGCCTGCTCTATAGTTACTTGGAGCAGGGCTTTCAACATGGCTGCCTTAGGTTTAAAAACAATACAGAACACACACACCTATCTTCAGTTATCAGTTTTCGCATTGTTTTTAAAGCTATTTTTTATTTAAATGGTCTAGAGACTGACAAGGAAGGAGATTCATAAAATACTTTTTTGATGCTGCTGCTACAAGTCCTGATCACTTCTTGTATGCATACAGACATAATTTTATTTGTATGCTGCCTTTCCATAGGCCAAACCACACTCAAGGAGGCTTACAACAGGAAAAAATACATAATTACAGCATAACAAAAGTGGTCAAAATCAATAAACAAAATATCAAAAAATATACAACCAAGGTGAACTATTTCCACATAAATCATAAGATCTAAAATAAAGATACAAAAAATTAACATCAATAACAGCAACGACCCTCCCCCACCATTCATGCAAATGTAATGCAATGTAAAAAGGGGGTAAATCATGGAGAGAATTAGCAGCAATTCCTACAACCACAGTGACTGAAGTAAGTGCTGCCATAATTAAGGGACCTGGTGCCAGCTGTATGATCACACAATATGCTTGTCCATTGCAAGCATGTGGCTGGAGATGATTCTGACTGCTCATATGTAGATAAGATATGTTCTGTGAACCTGTCCTTATTCGTAACAGCTTCCATTTTCTCCAGCTCTTTTTCATGTCATATTTTTGAGAGGAATTGTCTTTAAATTTGCAGTACGTTTCCGAACACAATTCAAAGTGTTGGTGTTGACCTTTAAAGCCCTAAACGGCCTCTGCCCAGTATACCTGAAGGAGCGTTTCCACCCCCATCGTTCTGCCCGGATACCGAGGTCCAGCACAGAGGGCCTTCTGGTGGTTCCTTCACTGCGAGAAGCTAAGCTACAAGGAACCAGGCAGAGGGCCTTCTCGGTAGTGGCGCCCGCCCTGTGGAACGCCCTCCCATCAGATGTCAAAGAGATAAACAACTACCTAACATTTAGAAGACATCTGAAGGCAGCCCTGTTCAGGGAAGTTTTTAATGTGTGACATTTTAATGCATTTTTAATCTTTGTTGGGCGGGGTACAAATAATAAATTACTATTACTATTACTATTATTACTTTAACGCTACAGGAATTGCATACATTTTCCATGGGCAGAAAAAAAACAATTTAATTTTTCTCTTGATACTCTGCATTATGCCTTTTGATGGCAAGTTTCCATTAATGGCATTAAGATCAGACACAGGCACTCAGTAGCAGAACTGAAAAACAGCAGCAAAGTGCCTTTTATCCCATTTCTCCTTTATCATTTATTATACTGATACCCCCGCCATATGGCCCCAGAGTGCCCTCAGGGCGGCTTATGTAACTTGATAACAAAAATGTAGGAACAGTACAAATATCAATTTAACTTACTAAAACTACAGACGCAACAGAGAAGCAGAAACAATTAAGAGGTCCAGTTTTAAATAAATAAAGCAGGGGGCTTGCTCACATTAGGTGGCACCACTCTTCCAGAACATTCTCAATGAAAATTCTCCGGGGTTCCAAAGAGAAAAGCCCCTCGTATTTCCTACCAGAAACTCCAAATGTCATGGGGACGCAACAGTGCTTCTCTGGTTAGCTTAAAGCAGAGATGGGAAACTTACAAGCTGCAGCAATACCTGGAAGGCCACAACTCCCATCATCCCTGGCCACTGGCTGAGGTTGACAGGAGCTGTAGTTCAACAGCATCTGTTTATGGTCCATTTGGGAAAGGGCCACACCTCAGTGGCACAGCATCTTCTGTGTATATGGAAGGTCCTAGTCTTAATTCCTGCCAACTTCAGGCAAGGATGAGGGAGATCCTAGTCAGAAATTCTGGAGCTGTTGGCGGTCAGTGTAAACAACACTGAGTTAGATGGACCAAAGGTCTCACTCAGCATACGGCAGTTTCCTATGCTCGTCTTCTTCCTAACCTCCACATCCCTGACACAAGGCTTCAGTGGGGCCACATCCCTGCTCCTTCTGCCTACTCTCCTCAGCTCAATTCTCACAGAAGAGCGGGCAACACGGAACTAATTAATTCTCCACGGGATACTCCCCAATTTCAGAATGAGAGACATTGTAATGAGGAGCCCCCCATGCCAGCTGGAAGAAGCTGACAGTCAAACAAAAATGCACTAGGCATGGCTATTCGCAACCTCTGCTGTGTATCTGGGGGAGGGAGAAGCAGAAAGTGTTTTTCAAATTTGCTCTGCCATTATCAGCAGGATTCCACCCCCAAGCTTTAGCTACTTCACAATACTTCTATGGAAAAAAGAACAGTCATGTCTAAGCAGATGAAGGGGGGGACCCCTAAAACCCTGAGTATTGGAAAAAGAAAAGCAGCCCATCATCATCCCTAGCTTCTGCCTGCCAGAAGCCAACAAAAAGGGTCAAATGCTAATGATCTGAAACTGTGTGTGCCTGTTGCACGGCTGCTTCCATTTCCTCTCACTGGTTGGAACTGCTCACAGGGAGGAGCTGGTCCTGTTTTCATCTTTGTTCAAGCTCAGCAAAAATATATGACCAGTGCAGGTGGCCCCTGGCCTAGAAGCACAGGCATCAAGATCCCACAGACTTTCCATTATGTGCTTTGATTGTTGTTGTTGATCTTAGCTTAATTTTTCACCAAGTCTTTTAGATAGGTAGATTTAACAGAAGAGGTTCCCTTGCCTTCTCAGCTTCAGGAAAACGTCCAAGGCCTACTGGAATGTTTTCACTGCAAAAGTTGCTACCTACAGAACACAAGCTTGTTACTTATTCAGGGTCCTTTTCTCTGGGATGCTACCTCTGCACACAGGTTCATTGTTATAGGACAAGGTCAGGCTTCTTCAACTGCTTTGCCTCCTACTGCTGTGCACAGATATAATGGACTGAGAAGGCAAATCAGCGTGGAGGGAGCCATCAAATCTTAAACAGAGTAGAGGATCACACCTCCTGACAGTTGCTAACAAAATCTTTTGCCGAAGGGACAGAAAATTGTTTAAAAGTAAACATGTGCCTGCTCTCATCCAGGGGCTTAACACTTGAGTAGGGCTTCACCTCGGTATCTGAGCCGACTCCTGTTATGATACTTAACATTTATATTGCACTTTAAATTTTACAAAAGCTTCATAAACACTAGCTCCATAATCCTTACAGCAGCTCCGTAAGGCAGGCTTGTATCCATCCCCACAAAGCAAGTGCTGACTGCAACAGGCAGGTCAAAGCAGCCTCTTGAAAGAGCTGATTTGTGGATTTCACACCCTCAGCTACCACACCACCTCTGAACAGCTATCTTCTAACATGTGGTGGCAATGTTTTATTTCAGTTTATGATATATGTATACACCACTTGTCAAAAGAAACCAAAGTAGTTAACTATTAAAACACAAATACATGCAATGTCAAAGAAATGGTAAAAACAGGCAGCCAGCTGAAAAACTAAGAGCAATACAGCCATAACACCATACCTCAGGATAGGATATGTCTGGCCTGCAGAATAGAAAAGCCTTTGCCATATTGGAAGTCCAATAGAGAGAGGAGGCAAAATAGGCTTCCCTGAATGGGAAGGGGGGGATTTAGATATGTGAAATAACATTGCAGAACAGTTTCATCCCAGTATGCAGCACACAATTCCTAAGGACTTGTAAGCTGCAGCTTCTCGTGCACCTATGTTGATTTTGAAACTGATAAGCATGGCTCAGGTAGGCTTAAGCCCTGGCATCAATATTTTTACAAATTCATATTGGCCTCATCTTTCCACTACAGCACGGTAATGCCCCCTCTTACTGCTCCAAACTGCCTCATGCCATTTCCTCTTTTTGGGGGGTGGGGTGGGGAAGAAAAAATCATGTGAAATCATGCACAGCTGTAAAATTAAAAATAATGACCTGTATTAGAACTTCCAAGTGGTGTTTTTATTTCAAACATATGCACACCCACCAATATAAGAGGATATACACATATGCAAGGTTCTCGCCCATCCCTATTACAACACATTTTTTATCAAGTGTAGCTTGTTGTTCGTAAGTATCTTAACACTGAATGGTGTAATTAGTTTTGGGTTGGGGAGAAGAACATGAGCTGACTACTCTTTGCATGGTTTGAAAGATAAAAAAGTTGTGAGCCCTTCCTACACACAAAAATACCCTCCTAAACAACCTTCGCCAAAGCCCCACATGGCAACATTTTGCAGTTCACTAATTCTCTATTATTTCCAGGATGTGACAACTTCTGATTGCAATATGTGGGAACCTGTCTCTTGTGCAGGTGTAACATCACTCGTTCTCATGGTTAGGAGATTGGAAGAGTGCCGTGTGCTCCTGGCTCAATTCCCCCATGCCAATTCCACGGATTATTTTAACCACAATCAAGTGTTTATGCGGACAGAGTGTTACATCAGTGGCAACCAGGTTTTGTTTCAACCTGAAACCCACTTCAAACTTTGGTTTTAACTCTGCTGTGATTCAGCAATTAATTTCATTCATGCAGATTAAGTACTGATCAGCATTAGAGGCAACTGGCACAGCGGTGCCTATAGTCCCATAACAGTCTCCTTTATGCAGAGGAAAACGGTCACATTAATGGCCTAATTAGTGGCACACAGAGGAAGGTTTTAGGATCCTGAATTCTCTTTTGATGTTCATCCATGCTGTACACACAGCCATCTTGCACAAAAAGGCCCCCCCATATGCACGGAAAGCAGTTTGTTTCTGTCTCCTTGGAACCCACAGCATCCCTATAGTGCTAAGCTTCCCTTTCCGATGGAGGTAACACAATGCCCATGCTGAGGATAAGCCCACTGCTCTCCAATTACTCCAATCAGATCATCACCTTGTCACAAAGGGAACACAAGTGAGCCTTGCAAGCAGGCAGGCACACACACACACAGGACTGGCGCTACAACTCAAGAGTTAAGGAGCAGCAAGACAAATATGTAGTACAGCAGGGGTTCCCAAAGTGGGGGGTACAGCTTCCTGGGGAGCAGCGGGGTTACGGGTGGGGGCACTAAGAGGCATGGGGGCGACAGAAGCTGCTGGAGGTGTGAATGACTATCAGATTTTGGAAAGCTGGTATCATTAGATCAAGTTCATCACTTTTGTCGAATTAATTAAACGAAACAATTTAAATACTATTTTGACTTACATGTGCAATTAATTGCTACTGTTGAATGTTATTGTGTTATTATTTTCCTTAGTGGGTCGTGCAAAGCACTTTTCTGAATAATGCCTTTTTATAAGGTAGGATAGAGGGGCACAGGGGATGTGTTTATGGAACTAAGGGGGAGGGGGGCCGTGTGGTGGGAGAAATATATGGGCTAGAAGCAAGAATCAGAAGCTATAACCAATGGAACATCCAATAGCCATATAACTGGGGAAACAACACTATTCTAATAATATTCTAACATATAATCAGTACTTCTTACAGTTTATTTTCAGTTACAAAAGTCTGATATCCAGTGGTGGAGATCCACTTCTGCCCAAAGAACACAAAGAAGGTGGGAAAAGAAGAGGTCAGTTTTCCATTTCATACCATACTTTAGATATACTAAGTACAGTGATACCTCGGTTTTCAAACTTAATTTGTTCTCGAAGTCCGTTCTTAAACCAAGGAACACTTTCCCTAATGAGGCCTCCCGCCGCCGGTGCCCTTCCACCGTTCGGCTTCCATTCTTAAACCGAGGTAAAATTTGCAAACCGGGACACTACTTCTGGTTTTGTGGAGTTCATAAACTGAATAGTTCGTAAACAGGGCTGTTCTTAAACCAAGGTACCACTGTAGTGATGAAAAAAAATTGAACAGTTTCCAAGTATTGTCAAAGTGTGGTGCAAAGTGAGGCTGAACCCTCCCCTTCCTTTGAATTCTCCTCTTAGAGGAGGAACAGAATCTGTTTCTCCCACCTAGCAGGATGGGAGACTCCTCCCCCTCAGAGTTTTCCATGGGAGAAACTCAAGCCGGGTTCTTCCACATTATGCTGGGCTCCTAGCTAATCACCATAAATGTTCATGATTGTTGCCAACAAGCCAGCAACTATCCAATTGATTTCAGACCATGATGGGGGATGGGGGCAGACCAACTTTTCTGCAAGGAGTGATCTTCAATGCAGTCTGGTCCATTTTGACAGATGTGCTCAAGCACAGAAAAAAGTGTTATTTTAAAAGACAAACTCTGAAAAGGAGTGGGTGATTATAAAGAGTCATTCCTCATTATTAGTCATACTGTGTGCATGTGCAGAAAACTGGCACCTATGACCCTCATGCAACCAGATTTCAGGTAGCAATAGCAGCCTTGATGTAAAAAATATTTTCCAAGCGCTTGAACTACCCACAAGATATCTCCACAACTGCATCTCATCCTTGAAGAAAGCAAGACAGACTATGTGGAAAATGACAAACAAAAGGTACATTTATTATGTAGTAAGCCAGCTGTGCCAAATTGCCTCAGAAAATCCTCCACTGCTGTAACCCATCATCCCATGGCAGATTGCAGAAGTAACAAAGTAAATTTCTAAAACACACCCAGGGCATAATGCAGCCAAAGTTAAGCAGCTTTAAAATTCCACTGATATCAACAAGAAATAAACATATGTTCAACTCTCCCACTGAAATATTGAAACTTGATGTGCCTTAAATCACATTATTTAAATAGTCAGACCTGGTTCTGACCCTTTCTTCAAGAAACTCTGGGCTGCAAACATGGCATTATTCTGTTTTATCCTCAAAACCCTGAAAGACAGATTAGTCCACAAGATAGCAACTTCACTTGCTAAAAGTCACCCTGTGAACTTCATGGCTTAGAATTGAACCTAGTTCTCTGCAGTCCTTCAAGTTCAACACTATATGCTCCACCACAATCTTTCACATCATGCACAGTAATAAATGTTTTAATAATCAGTGAGCTGCTAAGGCTTTTAATGCACAAATATTAATGTACTCCCTCTGGCACTGCAATAGTCAATGTGGTGCCCTCCAGATGTTGTTGGATCACAACATCAGCCTCAACTAACAGGATCAGCGGTCAGGGATGATGGGAACTGTAGTCTAAGGACATATTGGCTACTCTTGCTCTAATATCTGCTAGGAAGCCCATTTTCAGATACTCTGTCTAATCCGGTGGGTCATTCTCCATTCATTCCGCCTCTTTCAGACTTCACTTCAGGAACAGAGATGGTCAAAACCACCACCTTCTAGATTTGCACTAGTGAACAGAATTCAAGCCTGATAGTCAGAGAGCATGAAGCGATGCTATATTGTCCGCTGAAAACTGACCAGTGCTCGATAAGAGAAACATACATTTAAATTAACCCTTTCTCTCTGCAAAGCAAACTCAGACTGTGTGTGCACCATATTTTTAAAGCACATTATTTCCCCCAAATACTGTAGCTTGTTGTTTGGTGCTGAGAATTGTAGCACTGGGGGTAAATTATAATTCCCAAGATTCTTTGGGGGGGGGGATAATGTACTTCAAATGTATGGTGTGTACGCAGTCTCATTTTCAGATGTTTTAGTTCCATTCTGTATATAGCCTTTTTGACTTAACATGCAACTTCTTCATGGAAAGGAGTAAGATGTGTTCTTCCAAAGTAGAAGCTATTCAAAGGTTATTTTGATTTATTTATTTTTTAAAAAAAGAAGAAATATTTTAGTCATTAAAAATATATTCTGAAAGGTATAAAAAACTGCTGTAGACAATTACTTTTTATTAGTATCTTGCTATATTTTATATGAAAACACAGTCTATAAATATTTAAATACATAAATAAAATTTTGCAAGAATCAATCTAGGGTTTTCTTTCTCAGTGGAAAGTAAGAAAGGTAGTATGTGCTTTCAGCCGGGTCTAATCACACATGTGCAAAGCCATCCTTTGCCCTGACATCTCTCAACTACAGAATGAGACTTTGGGGAGCATTAAGGAGTTTGTCTATGTATGCCTTCTGTGCAGGATAAGATATAAATCTAGGTGGCAACTCACTCTGTTGACAAGCTAAGCTAGTCTGAATCCTTTGGAAATGACACAGTCCCCCTCAAAAGCAAGAGATAATATAAACTACAAAGGAAGAGAACTGCTGGCATTGTCCGACATGAAACACACACACACCATTCTTACATGAACACTTCTTGAATCATTACATTTTAGGTCAGTCTCATCTGTCAGTTAGCTAAATGTTTACATGCAATCCTTCTTGCATTCAGGATACACCAGCTTTGTCACCATCCTTCTGATGAGCTCCCCAGCAACCCAGAAACTGTGGATACAACTTCTCCTATCTGCAGCAGTAGAAAGTATCAAGTTGCACCCAGAACCATCTGCACTTGTAGGAAACCTCAGGAGTATGTGACTACGAGCAACTTAAAAAGAGCAACCACTAAACTAAGGAGCCCGTCCTCACATAGTCTCATTTGACAGTGTTACAGTTCTGCCTATATCGATGAAGGGAAAAAATCCTTTAATACTTCCTCATTTGCCTATTCTTATAAATGCAGAGCCAAAACACACCTGGAGAAATTATGTTTCTTTATACATATATAAGGAAAATGCAATGCTATCAATGGAAGCATTCTACTTCTTTTACCACACAATGTGCATTCATTGGGGAAGGAACCACCAACGAATTAAATGTATTTATCACCTTGTTTTCCTATGAAAATTGACTGTTTAAGTTCAGTCTCACAAAAATATGTGTGCCCTGGGTTAGTGAGAGATTTTTGGAAAACAGCAAAGCTTGGTATAAGGCAGGGGTCCCCAAACTTTTTCAGCAGGGGACCTGTCCACTGTCCCTCAGACCTTGTGGGGGGCCGAACCATATTTTGAAGGGGAAAAAATGAACGAGGGATGATGAGTGGCACGTGAAAGGGCTCCGGAGAGGGGCTGCTTTAAATGGCGGCCGCTCGAGAGGAACACTCAGCCAACCGCAGCTTCTGTGTCTTGCAAGTGGCAGGGGCTGGCTGTGGGACGATGAGCGGCGTGCGAAAGGGCTCCGGAGAGGGGCTGGCGCCAACAAAGCCCAGCCCCCTTCCTCCTCTAAGCAGGGCGGGGAGAAGCCAGGAGGAAGGGGGGAGCGGCAGCGGTGCCACGTGAGGGGGATAGAGGGAGAGGGAAAGAGCGCACATGCTAGCGATCCACGCAGCTATTCCCGGACCATCTGCAGGCCAGATTTAGAAGGCAATTGGACCTGATCTGGCCCACGGGCCTTAGTTTGCCGACCCATGGTATAAGAGGTTCATCTCTTAGCCATAGCTACTTTTTCTTATCTTGCCAGCTGGAGCACAAACTTCCAGGGTAAGCACACAGAAAGAGAAATACCTGGATATGCTAAAGATGCTCCCAAACTGCAACCCAGCTAATGTCTGCCTATATGAAGCATTAGCAGAGGCATGGGTTAATTAATCTGGCAACAAGGCAATAAATTAAGCAGAATCTGATATGCTGAACTTAAGGGCAGTACTTTAAATCTTTAAATTGATAGGCAGGTTTTCGTCTGTGCAGCAGGGCTGGAGCCATTGTGGCCCCATCTCAGATTCAGCCTCTAGACTCCTTGACTGCATTTGTTTACATCCTGAGCTGTCCTTTCCGTACACAGCAGAGCATCCAGGATCTCAGAAAGAGCTACAGCAAGTCTATGAGCCAGCGCACTTTATTTGAGTGGAAAGTGATCTTAATAGCTCACTCATCTGTGAGCCATTCTCAGAGCTCCATCTCCCTCCCCCAAACTGGGCATTGTGAGAAATCTTCAAGACTGAGATCAGCCAATGAACAAGGGACAGCTTGCAACTCTGATTTTTCTCATGTTAGAAAAATAACAGGGGTTGTTGTTGTTTAGTCGTGTCCGACTCTTCGTGACCCCATGGACCAGAGCACACCAGGCACTCCTGTCTTCCCCTGCCTCCCACAGTTTGGTCAAACTCATGTTAGTATCTTCGAGAACACTGTCCAACCATCTCGTCCTCTGTCGTCCCCTTCTCCTTGTGCCCTCCATCTTTCCCAACATCAGGGTCTTTTCCAGGGAGTGTTCTCTTCTCATGAGGTGGCCTCTCATGAGTATTGGAGCCTCAGCTTCAGGATCTGTCCTTTCAGTGAGCACTCCGGGTTGATTCCCTTCAGAATGGATATGTTTGATCTTCTTGCAGTCCATGGGACTCTCAAGAGTCTCCTCCAGCACCATAATTCAAAAGCATCAATTCTTCGGCAATCAGCCTTCTTTATGGTCCAGTTCTCACTTCCATACATCACTACTGGGAAAACCATAGCTTTAACTATACAGACCTTTGTCAGCAAGGTGATGTCTCTGCTTTGGGGTACCAAACTGTCTAAAATATTGGGGGGGGGGTGCGGAGGTAAGCCCAACCCTGCATAATCGATTACATGATGCGGTGTATGCATACCATTTGAATGCTCTTTTTCCTAGAGCAACCATCTAAATTTAATGTTTCCTGCAAAACAATATTAAGCACTTCTTAGAAAAGAAGGCATACTGGATGCTTGCCTGTTTTGCTGAAAAACATAACTGCACACTAAGTAGCGGATTTGCAAAGACACTTCTTGTACTAGAGAGGTATGGATATGGGCATTCAGGGCAGAAAGGAGGGGCAGGAATTTGTGCAGAAAGCAAACAGTTCCAAAACTTATGTGTACTGTATACAAGAATCAACACTTCTTGAGTGTTAACATGAACTTGCCATACAGACTGAGCCACCAGCACATTCCAGTTCTATTATGCTCCTGATGCTAGTCCATTGTGAGTCCCCCTTTTCTCTGCTTCATCCTTCAGGCATATGCAGTAAGAGACACATCTCATATGTCTACCCTCATAGGGTTGCATTAGGATAAAATGAATGGGGATGGAGAGAGAACCATGCTCCTTGGAGAGGAGGAGCTGTAAGGACTGCAAAACACTGGCAGATAAACCTTAGGACATGCACTGATAATCCTTAAACATCTCACGTGATAATAAAGTGTAACATCATGACATAATTAAAACCCATATCATTTACTTTCCACGAAGAGATGTTAAAACGATCTCGCCTTATGAAAAAGGTGTGTGTGTATGCATGTGCTAACATGCAACAGCATTCCAGGCGGGCAAAAGGACAAAGTGTGCCTCAGGGCACATTTAATGTGCACGCCATCATGAGTAAAGACATTTCACTTCCTTGCCTGCTTCTCTACTGATCAAAAAAACCTCTGCACAACCAGACTCTATATAGTTATCATACCATCACTATACGACTTGGAACTCTAGAGCACAGCACTTCCTCAACCCCAACCCCAGTTTAAAAACCTATGTTTCAGTTTTCTCTAAAGCTATCCCCATACTGGGTGAGATGCTGTCCTACATTCCAAATCCTGAAGTTTACAGCCTTCAACATTTTTGCAAAATATGACAATCTGATTAGAAAAACAAGGTGCTTCCAGACAACCGTGATGGTTAGAGTATTAGCAATGTGGCCAAGAGCAGACATAACACTGCCAACCTCTGCTGGAAAGAAGTGGGAGCATTATAGTGACACACTGTCCATTAGGTGTGGAAATTTGGGATCAGAGATTTTAGTGACACAATTTAATACCACCCCTCAATAAGATGCTGGTACTCTTTTCAGCATAAGCTATAAAGAAACGTTGGTTCAATGTGATTCCCCAGGTTTCTTTTCCTGTTTCTCCTTCCTAGCAGAGCTCTATGACCCCTGAAAGATATTAAATGTTGGTTTATAGATAACTTTCTAAGTTCCATCTTTATTGAATGGCAGGAGAATCGTGCATCTGGGATATTCTGAGTGTCAGGCTTCTACAATTTCAGGCACTGTGGAAAGTGTTTGGACTATTCAGATTTTAAGTACCCAAACTTGGTATCAAAGTCATGTGACAAAGCAGAGTATGATATTAGCCATCCTTCAGTACAGTTGTACTTCACAAAGTGTTTTATTGGGAACAACACATTTGCTAAGCAACGACTCGCCTCATGATCCAAAATTTCAGTATCATTTATTTCCTCTCCCAACGAATTATCACCATCTGTGCTCAATGATAGCATTTCAGCAAGAGACTCTCCTACAACAATTATGACAAATACCTTTCTGATTATGGTGGCGCAGGACCAAAGTCTTGATTAAGAAATGAAATCTTCTTCAACAACTTTATCTACTGAATGATTTTTAAATATTACCCACCCCCCAAGAAGCTGTTCACCAAGGCAGAAGTTAAAACCAGGGCTGGGCTGGTTTTCAATATCATGATATATCACCAGCTAAGGGTCTAAAACTGATAAATGATGTTATTATCAATCACTTCATGGGTACTTTCAGCAGCAGGTAAGGTAAGCCAAAATGCATCCCAACAGAACTTTTGGTTTTGGGCTTGGGCTTGGCTACCAAAGGGTGGTATTCCAGACAATCCAAAGTATGGTGATGAGTCACAATGCATACAAATAATCTGGGACTCCCAGCAGGCCTGCTGGGCAGCAGAAGTGGCAGCAGCCTGGTGGTGGCAGGATCAACAACAGCTGGGGGGTGGGGGGGCAGAAGCAGCAGCAGCCTAGCACAATAATCAGCAGCCTGCGAAGCTGTAATGTGTGCACACTCAGAGGATGACCTCCAAACCAACCTAAATATCTTCATAGAAGCTTATGAAAAACTTGGCCTATCACTCAATATCCCAAAAACCAAAGTGGTGCACCATCAAGAAAAAACAACCCCTCTGCAGCACCACAAATCCAACTTAATGGTGTGATATTGGAAAGTGTCAATCACTTTCCCAATCTTTCCACAAGGGCTGACACCAATGCCAAAATCCAGCATCGCCTGAACTCTGCAAGTGCAGCTTGCTTCCGACTGAAGCGCAGAGTATTTGAGGACCAGGACATGTGCAGGGAAACCAAAATGCTTGTTTACAAAGCTATCGTACTACCAACTTTATGCTTGTGAAACATGGACCACTTATAAACTCCATTTCCAACTCCTTGACGGATTCCATCAATGGTGTCTTCAAAAATTTTTACACATCACTTGGGAAGAGAGGTGAACTAATGTCAGTGTACTGGAAGAAGCAAAGATCCCCAGTGTCAAAGCAATGATTCTTCAACATCAACTTTGTTGGACTGGTCATGTTCTTCAGATGCCTCATTATCGTCTTTCAAAGCAACTACTCTATTCCCAACTCAAGAATGGAAAGCAAAATACCGGTGGACAACAAAAGAGGTTTAAATATGCTCTCAAGGCAAATAAAAAAAAATGTAACATAAGCACTGATAACTGGGAAACTCTGGCCTGCGAGCACTCCAATTGGAGAACATGGACTTTGAAGAAGCATGAACTCAGGGCAAAAAGGAGAAAAGAGCTAAGAGGAAGGCATGCTTGGCAACCCCTCACTGTGATCAACTGCCACCTGGAAACCACTGTGGAAGGACGTGTGGATCCAGAACTGGTGTCCACAGTCACTTATCCACTCACTGTTAAGACGTGGTCATGGAAGGGAATCTTACTCAGATACGGGTGGTCGCCAAAGAAGAAGAATATTAATAAGATTTGGCTTCAATACAAAAGCAAAATATGAAACCTACTCTTCAGTTATTCTGCATATTTGCCATAAAGATCAGAAATGTTAAGCATTCAACAACCAATATGGATCTTCTGCCATATTTTATTTACCCGGTGTCCTATCTTCTGGTAGAATGTTTATGTATTGGGCATATGGTTATTTCAAGTATTATACTGATTTTGTAAATCACTTTGTGCTTCTGCTGTCCAGGAAAATGGATCCAAAAAGAATGTAATAATAAAAAAGAGTTTGTAGCAAAACAGGCCAGATGTTGGTAACTATGGGATGGTGCCATTCCAATGAGAATTTGCAAACACTTGGAATCCTGGTGCCTTAAATCTTGCTTACAGCAGTAATGGTTTATAAGCAGTGCCATAGAGCAAATCCATATAGGCTATCATGAGCAGAAGCCAGCAACTCCTGAAATAGGTTAAGAGGTTCCAAAACCTCGCTGATTTCCTTAATACAACATGTTTAGTAAAAAGACATGCATACAAAGAGAGATCATTGTCTTGCTTCATTCAATTGCTCCCCACCCAACAAGTTTCATGGCTGAACAGGATCTCTCCAGTTCAAGTCCAACATACTCTCACACCTCTTGTTCACTCTTCGTAGTTCCATGATATCAATGAGGTGCCCCAAAGAGGGTGTCTTATTAAAAACCCACAGGAATGCATTTAGAAATTGCTATGCTAGTGAAGCTAATTTGCTCAGACTTGTTCACAAGGAAAAACATCAATGCAGGTGGCAGAGTCTTCCAAGGATCTTCTCCTACCGCAACAGCAAAAGGGAATGTAGCAGGAGAGGGAAACAAACTAGTTTGCAAGTGTTCACAACAACTGGCAAACATGAAGAAGAACAATAACCAAAAAAAACCCCAACAAACCCCAAAACTTGCTAGACTTTACACCTATATTTAAGACCTCAGCACCACCCCCTGGATCTTCCCATAGTGACAGCAATTAGAGGTTTCATAACCAGTCTAGGATGGGTAGGTTCTCAATTCAATGCTACAGAACATAAAGATGGCACAATATCATAATCCCTATCTGTGTTACAGCTATGAAACTTTGATATTGCAGCCATTTTCTTTTATGAAGGGTTGGGAACTTCTTTCAGTTGAAGGGCTGCGATTCCTTCTGGGCAAGCTACAGGGGCCCCATGCAAAAGTGAGCAGTGAAACACATGTAGATTTTAGCTCTCAAAAATAGGTAACTTTCGACAAAGGCTCACACACCCTTGTCAATCCTCCATTCAAGCAAGCGGGAGTTATTATCAGTGTTCAGCGATACTTTCCAGTCATGCAAACACGCAAGGATGGTGAAAAATAGGACTGGTGAGGGGTGAAACCTGGGAAATGTGACTTGGCCAGGGAGAATCCCAAGAATCAGATAGAGAGGCCTGGAGGACTGCATTCAGCCCCAGGGCCCAAGGTTCCCCATCCTTGTCTTATAGTATAGGTACCTTTGTCTTCCATCTCATTGGTTTGAGAGCATGAGGTGCAGCTACTGCTGTACATTTTCAGCGCCCTAAGATGGATTCTGTTTCATAAAATGGCTCCTGCGCACTGGCTAAGGGCTGGTTCCAGACACTACAACAGCGTGGATAAATTAATAGGTTTGTAACTTTTCAGGTTTGGGGAAGAAAAACCAACCTGAGCCAGACACAAAGCAAGCCGACAACGGATCCCTCCAATGAGGCACCTGTCTCCAACTTAAAGACTGAAAGCAGCATCAATACTATTTCAGATTTGTACAGAAACAAGTCCAGGAACAGACAAGCTGGAGATGGGAGAAGAAAAAGGACATTAGTTTGGACATCAGAACAAGAAGATCCCAGAAAGGAGTCTGTGGAAAAGGCTTCATGCAAGGCCACATCCAACTATCACAGCTGTAGAGACTCGCTATCAGAAAAAGTTGGAGCAGTGTTAGAAACTGAGAAGAATGCTAGGAGCCATTGTAGGCACCAAAACAAAATGTCTAGGCAATGAATCAGGGGGTCTGCAACATAGTGCGGCAGCAAAAGATGCTCTTTTGCTACTGTTCTACCCCGCCAAACAGCTGATTCACCTGGCAGTGCAGCAGCAAAAAAAAAAAAAAAAAAAAAGGACTTGTCTTTTCCTGCTGGGCAAATCAGGTGTTTGACAGGGATAGAGGATCTGCCAAACTGGACCCGTCAGACCAGCTGACTGCAGCCAGGCAGGCGGAGATGTGACTGGCGCCCGGTAATTTCAAATGCTGGTTGGAGTTATCTGTGCCTACAGAGTTGCTCCTTTTACTTTTGGCAGCAGTCTCACCCAACCCTGTATGACGTAAGAGGGCTATAGACAGAGCTGTAACCAAAGCAGCCTGTCCCATCCTCAGTGTATATGGGTGACATCATTTTATAAGTGAAGAGAATGCACACCAGTTAGCCTTAACTGTGGTCAGCATCAATCCAGCTGTATCATATGTAATGCCACCGTGGGGAGGACAGGCAAAATTCACACATTATAAGAGAGGTACAATTATGATTAAGTACTGGGAGTATTAAGTGTATATCCACCCTTTAAGTCTTTTAACTAGACACTGAGCAAAAAGTGGGCATCAAAACTCTTTTCACCTTTAGGTCTTTGCATTCAATTAACAAACCTTCATACAAATGCATTACAGCCCTTTCTATAAAGCAGCTTGCCAGTTTCTCACAAACCTAGCACAGCAAGTAGAAATTTTATGAGTGCTCAAATGTACTGAAAGACGTGCAAAGCTATGGGGGCAGGATTATGCTGTGGAAAGATGTTGGCTGTTGGCCTGGGTGTGCTGAAGTCTGTGATTAGTCATGCTTCACAAAAGCTTCAGGGATTGCTGTTCTCATCCTACAGACTATTAGCCAACTGTGGGGGTTGAAGAAGAGGAATGGCAGGATTATCCAGATTCAACAGCTACCTGCTAGTAACATATTCCAATTACTTGCCCAGGCCCCACGATGTGAGTTTTCTGCAAGATTTTAAACTTACTTCAATGTGGAAGGACTGAACTCTGTATTTTTTACAATCCAGCCCTATGTCTGCTTCCACTCAAAAGTCCTAACAGGTGAATCTGGGCTTGTTCTACAGTGTGTGTATGGTTGCAGTACTACTGAAATGAACTTAAGATTCTAGCAAAGATGCCTAGCAGTAGATGCATAGTGAAATCACTCCCAAGATACCAAAGGCAAATTTGAGGGCACATGACTAACAAAAAATACCATACTTAGCAACTGCAGTTGCCATTTATTTATCTATCCAATATTAAGCTCACCTCAAAAGTTAAGCGTAGGGCATGTGAATGTCTAGTAATTTATTATTATTATTATTATTATTATTAATCATTTATACCCCGCCCATCTGGCTGGGTTTCCCCAGCCACTCTGGGCAGCTCCCAATAGAATATTAAAAACACGATAAATACAGCAAACATTAAAAACTTCCCTAAACAGGGCTGCCTTCAGATGCTTTCTAAAAGTCAGCTAGTTGTTTATTTCCTTGACATCTGATGGGAGGGCATTCCAGAGGGCAGGGGCCACTACCGAGAAGGCCCTCTGCCTGGTTCCCTGCAACCTCACTTCTCGTGGTGAGGGAACCGCCAGAAGACCCTCGGCACTGGACCTCATGAATATGGGAATAGCTGATTGGCATACCTGCAATGCAGAATGCCTGTATTCTCACAGGAGCAACACTGAAGTACCCTAACTAGTTGTATCCAAGCCTATTAATCATTCGTTTAAATGATAAATCTTTGAAGAGATTGTAAAAAATCCTTTTGTCCAAAGAGCAGAGAACTGACAAATCATTAGCAAATGCGCTCTTCCATATCTTTCCCTTGCATGTCACTCTGTCGAAAGTGATAGTTCACTTGAAAGAAGAGTCACATTGATTAAAAAGTTTGTGCTCTGGAGTAAATAAGGCCTCCTTTGCTGATGCTAAAGAGCTTCCAAACCACCAGTTTTTAAAAAAAGAAACTTCTACTCTTAAGGTCTTTGCCCAGGGCAGCCTCTCAGCCACTGGCTCTCTACTCCGGACAACTGTTAATAACACCCTGTTTATGAATATACACGCCAGTTTCCCCCCTCAGCTATTCTGTGGTTTTAACCCTCACACTGTGCTAATCAACTCCCTTTTTCCATCCAACTCAGCTGTCAAAATCCCATCTAACTAAACCTGACTGCCTGTCTTGCTCTCATCCAGGCCAATCAGAGTGAATTTACCTGTTCTAAGCTCCACCTAATAAAATCTCAAAGTGGTAGTCTCAGTCTTCTCTGTCAGAACTTGTTACCAAGGTCTATTGCTACACAGGTTTGTACATAACGGTACAAAACCTCGAACTGTCACAGAACATTGAGGACACACATATACAGACATTTATACACAGAGAGAATTTCTTCACATTCCCCAACTCCAATATCCATTGTGCAATCCTCCAACAGCACCAAGTCCACAAAGTAATCAAAGGCCCTCAGAGATGTTATGTATTTGGGTCAACTTGCAGAGGCCAGACAGCTGTTTCTGCTCAGGTTTGATGGCAGACCAGCTGCTTTTAAGCAATGACTGAGTTCACGCAATGGATTACATCACACATATTCTGATAGTTCCTGTGCCAGGCCCTGGTTAGGTGACCGAAGTTCTAACTTGGAGTAGTAGTGCGGGTAAATGCACAACTCTGAGTAAATAGAGCAATTTAGAGACAATGAGAACCAGAACATGACACATCCTAGCAGTACCAACAACCTGGATTCAATGCAAAATGTTCCCAAAAAACCCCTTCCCATCACCAACCTTTAAGGTCAATAATGAATATAGCACAGGTTGATATAGTACACTGCTAGCAGCAAATATCCAAACAGACAAAATGTGACTACACCAGTGTATTGTTTACAGTGAAGCCGCAACATGGCTATAATGCTCATACAGATCAAACACTTACTTTATGCTTGAAGTAGATTGAAGCCAAGACTGACAGCATGGTAGAATCAATCATACCATTTCTCCCAGGTGAAAGGAGAAGAGGAGATATTGTTTAAAGTCTACGTAACCAGGTTTAAGATTTGTGCTACTTGCCTCTAACATTTTCACCCCCTACAACACCTTGGCATCCTTACAGAAAGCAGAAATAAAGGTTCTAGGAGTAGAGCGACTTCACACGTAGATCTCCATTTTGAAAGGGTTTATTGTTTCTTCATCACTACTGATCTTTGCCAAGAGGAAAAAGAGGGTCAACACTTTTTTGCCTATATTATTAAAACGCTGAGAGCCCACCAACAAACAGCATAAATTACCACTGCCATCCCCAACATGCAAAGTTCAAAAGCTTTGCAACTAAGCAGCAGGAAGGACTTAAGAAAAGCATCTATCATCCTCCATGCCTTTATGGGAGCAAATTCAACCCAGAGAAAGACATAATTTCCATGAGCAGAAATTGTTCAGCTTACAGTACATGAGAATAGACAAAGTGATAGACACTTTGGCCATTTTCACACAAGGCTTAAAAGAGTTTATGCTCAAGTCTGCAAGTGTCAAACCTACATTGGGTAGAATGTACATTTACTTGCTCTTCAGAACTCTATTCTGCAGTAACAACATTCAGACGCAACAGAAAACAGACCAAGAGGGGTTAAAATGTGCTTTTTTAGAGTTGTAAAATATCACTCTACGTGTTTACATAGAATCAAGTTCTAACAAGTTAAATAGGACTTGGTTCCTAGTTAACTATACTGTATTTACTTATGCAGCCCGAGAGAAAATGTCGCAAGACAAAATAATTTTTATGTGTTCCAATGATGCTCACAGATTGAAGATAATCGAAATGCTTGGAGTTTAGCAAAAGCAAAACAAATACTTAAGGGCTGATACTTCACTACAGTGATACTTAGATTTCTGTCCCCTGGTCCCAGTTGTTAGGCCTTCTCTTTAATCTGATTTTATACACTGAAGACTGCTTCTCAAGTAATGTCTTGGCAAACCCATGGTTGCCACCCAGTAGACACTCAATGGACTGGTTCACACACATGTGCATGAACTAGTAAGAGGCTAAGCAAAGTCTCAGGCTTATACACTCCCCCTCCTCTCTTTGTATATGGCTAGAAGGACTTCACTAGTATCTAGCTTCCATTTTTACTAATCCTGGCCAGCCCTTAGGTAATCCATCAGTTTCAAAACAAGTCCAGCTTTACACAATGGGTTATGAAGTTGATGGTATGAGGAATCTCTCCCTTCACTCCACTCCCAATGTATTGTGGGACTCCAACTACCTTTGTTCCTGGACTTTGGCCCTGCTAGCTCAGGTTGAAGGGAGTTGGGAGTTAAACATCTATTGGGTCATAGCTTCCCCATTCAGGAGGCCCATTCCCCATTCCAGGAGTGCAAATTCAACAAGATTCTTATCAAATCCAATACAATACATTCTCCAATAATAATTGGGAAACAATCATGTTAACAAAGGTCTGATGGATTCCACACAACTAACTTGGAAAACTCTAACAAACTGAATAGCATGCATGAAATGAATCCACCCCAGTCCATCACCATTTTATACCCATACCAAGGTAAACTTTCTCTGACTCTGTTGTACCTGGAGGAAATGCCATGTAATTATTAAATATATAGGAGCAAAGGAAATAAATAAAGGGAAGAGGTTTTCAAGAAACACTAAAGGAAAGAAGAGAGAAAGCACACAAGAGCAATAAAAATTACAATGTGAGGAGGATGGAGGTTACCAGAATATGAGAGAATAGTCTCCCAAACCTGTAATTTAATATGGCACATTCTCACTGAAAAACGCACACAATTATCCACCACTGTTGACTATACTGTAACAAAACAGGATAGTATTCTCTATATTATTGGATCATATAAAGGAGACAAAATGGGTTTGCAACTTTCAATATTCTCTGAAAGTTTATCAAAATGTCATTTTACAAGGATCAGTGTATTAAAGCAAGTGAAATTTAAAAATGCTTGACTTTTCTCCAATTTTTATCTAACCACAGTTTTAAAACCAACATGCACATAAGTATTGGCTATACAATATACATTTTATGTTAACAGTGTCCCTGCCATCCAAAGCATTCATTGTTTACCACTCAAACATCCATCTCGTTCACTAGAATTCTTGTTGGGAACATGTGAAACTATGGAATATTTTATCACCTACAAAGCTATTAACTGCACTGCCTGCAATCCTATGCACACTTATCAGGAAGTAAGTCCCACTAAAAACACTGTGTGGCTTACTTCCAAACAGACATGCCTAGAAATAGCCTGTATTTGCAAAAAGGCAACATCATACATGCACCTAAGACTGGGGGTGGGAGGAGGGGAGAACACGTGGCTATGACAAGGAATAGACATTCGAGATACATGTAGCTTCCCAACACTCCTTCAGTTTTCAAATATAAAGTTCTATTGTGTAAAAACTAGCATATGATGTCATCTCTCTGAATACACAATAGTAGAGATTCCAAAGATACCATTCCATGGCTGCATCAACTTGCATTTTAATGCAAATGCTAAATGTATTAGAAACCACAAATCTTTTTTAAAAAAAAGTACTTAGACAAGTATATATGCAGTACACGTAACCATGAGCAATAACAAAAACAAATATAGCAGTGTTCTTCCCGACAGCGTTGTTCAGGGTGATAAAATCATGTTTAAAAACCAAATAGTCAGGGCCTCATCTGAAGGAACAAAAGATGAGAGAAGGGGTGGGGCAGGCCATTGCCCACCAGGCTGCAAATGACTTTTATTTCCTATGCATTATGCTAATCAAGTCAGTCATTTCCACCTGACTGTTTTCTCCCACCCCCAGAAACACACCCTACAACCATTGTTCTTGAAGCCAGGATTCCCTTTCCATCTCTTGTAACAACAGGCTATGCAGGAGGCCAGGAATCAAAGCTTTCCAAAGGCAGAGATTTATCATCCATCAGTCCTTCTATTTGCTCCCAGGACTGTCTCTGCCTTTGGAGAGACTCATCATGTACTTTGGATTGTCCTGAATACCGCCCTTTGGTAGCCAAGCCCTACACCAAAAGTCCTGATGGGATGCATTTTGGCTTGCCTGCTGATGAAACTGAGTGTGTGATGATTGATAACATTGTCATTTATCTGTTTTAGACCTCTAAGTAGTAGCCATTGCCAGAATATTGTCCTGTTCGCCTCTGTACAGTTCCATACTTATTTCAGACATCATGGTAGATTGCAATGTTTATCTGGTGATAAAATTGCAGTGTTTAGCTGGTGAGTTATCACGGTTGAAAACAAGATATTGCCTAGCCCTTACACACATTGTGATTCGTGATATATTGCCAGCTCAAATATTATGAAACAATTATGATGTGAACTTCAAACCGGTTTTGGAAGATATATCAATATATCACCCAGCCCTACTTCCTTCCAGAGTGAGGGGGCATGACAAAGGCTTTGCCAATCCCTTCCTCCCAAGGACAGGGGGTGTGATGTAGGCAAGCCTGAGAGGACTTGAACTATGATCTTAACCACGCACTAGTTATTTTTGACTGCAATTTCCCACACTTCCTTACTGCATAAATTCATTTCTTAAGAGAATCACATGAGGATTACAATTTGATGGACACCTCTGGAATTTACCCTATGTATAATAGTGGTACTCCATTTATCATTAAATAAGTATGTAATTCAGTGGCATTAGGGTTAAATAAGTTAAGAAGCATTTGAGAAAATATTATGTCTGAGGAGAAACTAAGTGCTGTAAAGGAAGGCAGAAGGGGGGCTTTTGTTTGGATTTCTATGAAGCAGTTTGAAAATTGGAGGCGCTTTCAAAATCTAAACTGTCCTTAACTTATGTGATAGGGTTGCCTATTGCTGGTTTACAGATGCATAAAGGCAAACAATATAAAATTACAGTAAAACATTCAAATGGTGTTCCTGAAAGTAGTGTTCTACAAAGCTCTTCCAAGTGTTTATTTAGTCCACACATAGACACACCCCTCCACATTTTGACAAGGCCCTCAAAGGTATGGAATCGGAGACAGAAAATACTTTGAAATTCCATTCATGGACAATTCAAATTTATACTGAAAAAGAGGGAAAAGTAAAGGAACCAAACAGAAACAAAGAATGAAAGGGGGGGAGGATGACTTTCTAAATCAAATGTCTAGATTACTCGGCAGTTAGAGATGGTGATCTTTTCCAGACCTTTATCGTGCCAGTCTAGGACACTGCTTTCACAATTTGCCAGCATGTAAAACTGTCAAATGCTACTGATAATATTACTGCAGCAACAACTGACTAAACATAGCTAGCCAACAGCCCTCCTCTGTTGCTTGCACCCCAACAACTAGTGCTCAGAGCCATGTCTGATGTTTAATTACCAACTAGAAAGTTCACTTCAGGCAACTGTTCTAAAAAAAATATGCACACCCCTATGTTTTAAAATGCACAAGAAAGCAGCAAGGAAGGGTTGCAAACATGACCACTTGTCAACAACGCTTACTATAAATACCTCCATCTTTTCTTTTTTAGGAAATTAAAGTTCTTTGTTCTTTCCCAGTACTGTACACAGTTCCATGCAGCTATATTTTTAACAAAGAAACTATCCATAAAACCCTATTTATATTAACATTGCTCAAAATGTAACAAACCCTGTTTTACCTAAGCAGTGGGACAATGTTTTAGCTTCTGTAACAAATGTGTCATTAGATTATAAATTACATTTTATACAACATTTGTACAGAACAGGACTACCTACATCGACAACATGCTGCTGGAGATGTAATAAGGGAAATGCTTCTTTGAAGCACATGTTTATGAAATGTCTGACACTTACAAATTTGTGGAGGAAAGTACTAGAATGCATAAATACTACATTAGGAAAATATTTAAAATTGACTGATGATAATATTACTTGAAACTATATATCAACTATAAGGGGTTTGATGATGGGCCATATTGTAATCACAATTTTAAGTATTTTTTATTTCCCCTCTTTTTTCCTTTCACTTTACTTCCTCACTGAAAACTTGCAATGGAGTATGAATATAGAACATATGCTTATTCATTACTCATATGCAAACAGGTTTTACTAACATATTTTCAATAACATGTTTTTAATTGTTTTTTATTGAAAGATTTTCATGGATAACAAACGTACAGATAGTGCCTATATTTTCAGTTCATAGAATCTTTTCTATAGGTCAGTTACATTCTTAATAACATATTTAACAATAGGTGCAGTCTTAGGTACAGGAAACAAGAACCTGAATGTAAGAATTTTTATGTCACTTTGGGAAATTGTTTTTAACAGTAATGCTACCAACAAGTTTATTAGATAAACCAAGAGTCAAGGAGAATATTTCTATCACTTTCAATTCCTGCCCAGATTCATAATTGCAGCTCCACAACTCTGATGAAAAGAATATGAGCAAGTGAAAGAATGATGGTGCAATCCTTAAACATATCTACTCAGAAGGAAGTCCAACTGGGAGTTGTTACCTAGTAAATGCACTCAGTTGTTCTTGTTTAGTCGTTTAGTCATGTCCGACTCTTTGTGATCCCATGGACCAGAGCACGCCAGGCACTTCTGCACTCAGTAGTGCAGACTAAAAGAAGTGAAACCCTACGTATCTAGGCAAATACCAAGACATCATTAAATTTCAGGAGACTCCTGGACTGATTCCAAGAAAGTATGGTAAATAACTGAGTATGGTAAATAACCCCAATCTCTTTGTTCATTAATAACAATCCTATATGACAAACCTGTATAACAATAATAAAATATTGTATTATATTTCAACATGAAATGATCATTAAGTAATGAGTTGTTTGAAAGTTACCTGGATTGAGCCTTCCATAAAAGTTCATCTTTATTAAAGTTTTGTCATGAACTCTCTATATATTCACACACTCACACGTAACCACTGTTTATGTTTGTGCATGCATGGTGTATCATGTCCACCTTGGTGAAGAAACTTACATTTTCCAAGCCTTGAGCCAGCAAAGAGTGACAAATTCATTTCCTTCCCTATTACACCACAAGTGCACACCCCCATATTTTCCACATTTATATATCTGGGAAGCAGTCCTCAAAGTAGTGTCAATGCACAAAGTTATTAGAATAAAATGCTTTCCCCAACTCAACTCAACTCCAACCCCACCTACCACCACCACCACCCGCATTAAAAAGTCTTGTTCCATTTGTATTTTTCAGTCCTGTTTACCAAGGGAGAACTTCCACTGCCTGTGCATGACTTAATCTGAGCCAGGGCTCAGAGAGAGAACCAGCTTGGTCATACCAGGACCATCATACAACAACATCCAGATAAAGAGTCATGAATAGAAAAGTGTTGGTTCACATCTGAGAAACTACAGCTAGTATTCACCATCTAGAAATAAGAGGTAAATTTTTGAGGGCAGATGACTTGGTTTTCAGATAGATTTGAGAGCCAGCTTCTCTCTCTTAAAATAAGCCACTATGCCCAGGCAAAGTTCTAACTTTGTGATGCTGAGCAATTTGTCACCAGCACCACTTGACAGCATCAGGAGGAATTACTGATTTGCTGGTGATTTAAATTATTTCAGTCACCAAGCTGAAAGCCGTGATTTGAACTGTTTATTTTCAACCATTTCCCCATGAATCAGTTATTTTCCAGAGAAAAGACTGTCCTAAGCAGAGAGGACATTTTTTTCCAAATTAACACAAATGCTAGACTAGATTCAAACACAATCCGATGCACGACTTGGTCCAAGAAGAGTGCACAGGGGTGAAACATCAGTCCATCTCCAACAAGAAGCTGCAATAGGACACACATGCTTTTGAGCCATTAGTGTAGCTTACATACTCTCCACCCCCTGCTACAACTGTTGTTATTTAGTATGATAAATCATTCTTGATTCCCCAATATTAGTAGGCCCCCACCAACAGGGTCACCCGAATGATGAGAATGATATTAAGTCAAGTGTTCAGAGAGAACAACAAGGCACAAGGGAGCAGTGCCTTCCGCTTCCATGGGTGGAGTTCACAGGTGGGTTCTGAGTAGCTCCCACAGGGAGCTACTACACACTTAGTCAGTGGCCAGATCTCACTGTCTGGAATGACTTTTGTCTTTAACAACAGGATGTGAACCTCTCCCACCCTGCTTCTAGAGGGAATAAGCTCATTCCGACTATAGCTCAGTACAGGCTGACATTACTGTTTAGCCCAAGCAAGGACAGAAACATGCTTAAAATGATTTGGCAGTGGCCAATTTCAAAATCTGGCTGCCAGTGTTTAGCACAGGGCTCCCCCCTTCTTTTTTTTGGTGGTGAGGATTGGGGGGGGGCTCACATTCCTAGGCACACAGCATGGAATTTCTAAGATCTTGGGCCATCAGGCTCCTGGGATTTTGCCCACCATTAACTCCGAGAGCCAGAGTCCCCCAGCAACTATTCTCAAGTGACAGCTTGCAGCACTGGGAGTGGCATAAACTAGCAAGGAAGGAAGCCATGTTAACCCCTCCTCAATCAGTGCACAGTCATACTAGGAGGCTGCTACAGGCTAGAAAGCAACACAGGATCAAAGGGAAGGATTAGGGGTCCCAAAGGAGTAAGAATATAAAGCACTCATCGTTCTATACAAAAAAAACCCCTCACTGCTGCCGCCTCCATGACCCTTCAGGGGTTTTGAAAGCCTTTCAAAACTATAACAAGGGAA
This sequence comes from Podarcis melisellensis, assembly GCF_964234715.1. Classification (NCBI taxonomy): domain Eukaryota; kingdom Metazoa; phylum Chordata; class Lepidosauria; order Squamata; family Lacertidae; genus Podarcis; species Podarcis melisellensis. The sequence continues at coordinate 76,756,837 of NC_138528.1, read as the reverse complement.
TCAGGGGCACTGCTATTCTATGCACTTGCCAAAAGAACAGCAGCCACCTAGATTTGCGGCTGTGAACAAACTTACTTCATATCATCTCCGACCACTCCCTAAATTGCAGATGGATGCCAGAAGAGTATGCGAGAACAAACACAGAGGTACTCAGAGTCCTAGCAAAATAAATAAATAAGCAAGCCATAGAGCAAAAGACTCTGGAAGGAGGAAACAAGCAGGCAAAGGAAGAGTCAGAGCAGGCTTCTGGTTTTGTTTTTTTTTCTGGAAGATGCAACGCCCCTCCCATATCCCCCTTTGCTTGGCTGGCAGGAAGTGTTTACAGAAAGCAGAGACCACGCAAACCTAGGCAGGGAGGCAGGCGGGCAGGCAGGCAAGCAGGTGATTCTTAACCCTCCATTAGCCCCAAACACGTCAGACTGGAGGACAACAAGCACACTGTGCTGGGGCGGAGGGGGAGCGAAGAGAGAAAGAGATCACATCGCCTACTTCCTTGTGTGCAAACAAGATGTGCAGGTCCACAGCTTTTAGAGCTTGTGGTACGAGGTGGCTACTAGACTAGGACAGGGGAGGACAGTATTGCCCCGTTACCCCTTCAGCTGCACACAAGCATCACACCACGCACCTGCAAATCTCTATGTGGGGATCCCTAAAGCATGGATACGCAAGCATCTTTACGAAAGGTTCAGCTAGTAACAAGTGAAGGACTAACAACAAAGGGGAGGAGTCAGAAACCTCAGAATGAAGAATACAACCACATGCCTGAAGAATACAAGAGGCTACACCCCTCACCCTCGAACGTAGTGCTGTCACCCCTGCCCTCCCCGTCTACATGGAGACAGGCGCACCCCACTGCAGGCTGATATTGTGTGTGTGTGTGTGTGTGTGTGTGTGTGAGAGAGAGAGAGAGAGAGAGAGAGAGAGAGAGAGAGAGAGAAACGCACACGAGGCCATTTTCCCAATACACATCCACTGTTGCTTCCTTGTCAGAATGTATGACCTCACGCTTCCCTCAAGGCTCTTCTTTCCCAGGGACGCCTCCCAAACTTACCGACAACAACCCACCCCGACACACACACACACACACTTATGTCCCTGACCGACTCTTATACTTGGGCGTTTAAAATGTTGCCGTGGGGAGCGGGGGGGCAGAGCTGGACTTCCCCGCTCACTTTGGAAACTCGGATTACAGCTGCAGCAGCTTCAGCTGCGTTCCAGGAAGAGAGCGCGTCCATGGCAGGCGAGCGCGCCTTTTTGTTGGCCGGCAAAGCCCAGCTCTGCGACGCCAGGCTGCAGCTCTCCCCGCTGTCCCCACACATGCTCCCTGGGACACGCCGCCGGAGCCACTGCAGTGCTTGCTGCTGCGAACTACACCCAGCGCTTGGAACGTCTCCTGAGCAGGCTGCGAGGAGAGACGGGCGACGCTCGCCCCACAGACCACTCGGTTGCCTTTCCTGTTCTTTTGCTGCTGCCAACAAATTACTTTTCCGAGGAAGGCGGCTCGGGGAATGCACTACTCCCGCCCACCCGCAAAACAGCAGAATAAATCGGGGCGGGAAGGGGTTTTACTCACCGTCTGCTGTTCCCCCCACCACGAGGCTACTTTTCTTGCAAAGGCAGTAGAGTATAGCTGCGCTTTTCTCAGGGGAGTCAGTGGGGCTTTTTTCTTTTAAAGGCAGCGTGGGGAGCAATGCAAAGTTTGCATGGGGGGAGGATCAGCCCCCCGGGATAGATCCACAGATCCTTGTGTCCCTTTGCCTGCAGGCGGGCTGGCTGCTCCAAGTCAGTTCCCCGCTGGCCCGATGCAGTGGTGAACTTTCCACCTAGGCGGTGGCGGCGGCGGAGCCCCCTTCTCGCAGCGCCCTCCCCGCATTGGCACCCAGCATCCAGGCGCTCTCTGTGCTGCGGGAGGGCGGGGAGCGGCGGCTGCTACGGCGTCGGCGTCGTCAGCCTGGACAATGTGTGTGTGCGCGCGCGAGGCGAGCCCCAGGCAGCGAGCAGCACACGCCCAAACTCCGCTCGCTCCCCGCCCCCTCGTCACTCACAACCTCCTCCCGGAGCAGCCGATAGGCGCTTGGGCTGAACCTCGGCGCCCCCCGCCGCGGCCTCTCCGCTCCTCCGACCTCGTGGTGGGCTGCGGGGCCTGTCAATCACGCCCCGCGCTCCCTTCTCCCCGGGCCCCGCCTGCCGGCCGCGCTGCTACTGCTTTGGCCTGGGCGCGCGGCGAGTTCTGAAGGGGCTTGGAGAGGAAACGGGCGTCGCGAGCGGCGAGCGGGGAATTGCCTCTTCTTTTGCCACGCTTATTTTTAGAGCTCTCCGCTTCCTCCAGTCAAATGAAGCCTCCTCTCCTTTCTTCCGGGTGCAGCTCTCTCCCTTTCCCGCTCAGCAAAGCGCTTCCTTCCATCCCTGGCTCCCCCCGCCTTAGTCTCCACTCAGCAGGCTCCGCGTTTGCTTCCCCCACCCCAAAAGGCCCGCTTTCTGTACGTGGCCTGGCTGTGCTCTGTCTCTCCGCTCTCCCCGCCTTTTCTCTTATCCTGCCGCCGCCGCCGCCGTTGCTGCTTCCATTGGGCGCCTGTCCCTGCGCTGTTGTCTGTTTTCCCTGCTCAGGGGTGGACGGCGTGAGCTGCCAGGCTGTGAAATAAACAGGGCGCGGGAAGACCGCCTCCGCCCTGGGGGAAAGTCGTAGTGGGGGTCGCACAAAGGAAGGAAACGAGGGGTCTGTCGCAAACTCGTCGTGTTCGCCCAATATTGGCCCAGGTCAATTAATTAAAACGTTCCCCTGCACGAAAGCGCAGGTTCCAGTGATTCTTTAGAGGACATTCTCAAAAGTAATCAATATTTAAGTTTGTTTTCCCCCCAGAAGCTTTCGTTTTGCCGTAACCTCCACCCTACTCCTGAAAACATAAGATTCTGAATTAATTCCCATAACCTTGAGTGTGAGCATTCAAGCGTGGTTAAATTAAAGCACGATAAACTAGGGCGGAGGGAGGTGTATTCTTTCAAAGCATGTTTATGTAAATATGCTCACCAAACATGCAGAATGCCCATCAAGTTGGCGATAGTGTGAGCAGAGGAAGGTCATTATTACACATCCATGGACTTCACATTCAGGCTACAGCTTAAAGTTGGGTACATATGGATAGATAGATAGATAGATGATAGATAGATAGATAAATAGATAGATAGATAGATAGATAGATAGATAGATAAGATAGATAGTTAAGCCTGCAGAATCATGAGAACTCAGCAACATGATTGCTCTTACTCTGCTTCACTTAATGTGCGTAGCAGGTACGGATTTTTTCTCTTCCCATAGAAGTGGTTGATAGCCTAACACTTGATGGTCTAGCATTGGGATGGAGGCTTAAGTTGTCCTCTACTCCCAGTGCCCAGGGTGTGGGTCAAGTTTTTCTGCTTTTCAACCAGGGCCCAGATTGCCAACACTTTACACTGTCCCATAGCAGTTAGGGGGAGCCATGGAAAACTAATTGTACTGTACTCTTGTTCTGCATAAGGTCTACCCTCTGTTCTGTTTTTTGGCCACGCTAAAGTGTCATAACTCAAGAACTGACTTCAGTTTTTATACATTGAGTGGCAGAGTAATGACCACTATTATAACAGCTGAGGGACAGAGATAATGAATTGCAGTGTACTTTTTAAAAATTATACAGCATATTATTTATTTCAGTAAAATTATACCCAATTCTCTTCCATCATGGAATTCATTGCAGTGTACATGTGACAAACTGATCAGATTCAGGCATGCTTAGTTTCAGCAATGCGGTTGTATCATGTGCCCTTGAACCATTGTGGCATGCACTGCAAGACAGCAACCTAGATAGCAGTTTGTAGCTGCTTGTAGGGGGCTACAGGGTTCCAGAAGGGCAGTATGGCCATTGGAGAGAGCCAGAGAACCATTGTTAGGTGTAAGTGATTAAGAAGAAGAAGAGTTTGGATTTGATATCCCGCTTTATCACTACCCTAAGGAGTCTCAAAGCGGCTAACAATCTCCTTTCCCTTCCTCCCCCACAACAAACACTCTGTGAGGTGAGTGAGGCTGAGAGACTTCAGAGAAGTGTGACTAGCCCAAGGTCACCCAGCAGCTGCATGTGGAGGAGTGGAGACGTGAACCCGGTTCACCAGATAACGAATCCACCGCTCTTAAATTTTAGTGCCAGCTGCATTTGTTTTCACACATGAAGCAAAAAGTCAAAACGATACTTTTCCCAGATGTTCTTAATTGCATACAAGCCCTATGCAGACATTCTAATTATATACATGCTAGCTGGCCCCCGGCCCCTCAGCATATTAGAGGCTGTTGTTGTCTTATTACCCACCCTTTAACATCAGATACCAGGGTGGGTTAAAATTCAATGTTAAAAACAAATTAAAATGAATTACAGTCACAGGAATGGAGTTGGGTCCTGGAAACACATATTTAAGATGTCAAAGCCCAGGGTAAAAATGTGTATCTTCAGCATGTGATGGAAGCTATATAATGCAAGGTTCCAGACACACCTCTGTGGAAGGAATTCCATAACCAAAGAGCTGCCACAGAGACTGCCCCCTTTGCTGATCTCAGCACTTAAAAGGGAATAATAAATAATAAAATAATAAAATTTTATTTATATCCCGCCCTCCCCAGCCAAAGCCGGGCTCAGAGCGGCTAACAACAGTAAAAGTAATACAGCATTCTAAAATCAATTCATTCTAAAATCAATTCAAAATCAAATTAATGGCAACCATTGGGCTAGAGTTCTGCGAGGATTACCAAAAGGGTGGGTCAGGCTGTGCCTTGGCCAAAGGTCTGGTGGAACAGCTCTGTCTTGCAGGCCCTGCGGAAAGATGTCAAGTCCTGCAGGGCCCTAGTCTCTTGTGACAGAGCATTCTTTCAGTTATTTTGTGCCTAAGACATGTAGAGCCTTAAACACAAATGTTTAAATTTATACATTGGACATTCCATTACAACAGGGGCCAACTCAAACCAATGTGTATAGGCTTCACTCATGTTGAGAGCTATGCAGTGGGGCGGACCTGTGCACATGTGATTTCTAACATATGGCCATTGGGCTCTCCAATGGGGTAAGGTTAGCAGAGTCATACCCACCACCACCAACAATCTGTGTACAAATAAAATATCTGCACAGTGCTATAGAAAGATGGAGACTGGAGCATAGACATAGCCAGGATTTATGGGGGGCAGGCTTTATGTTAGTGGGGGGAGAACCAAGTTATCTGCGACACAATTGGTCAGTTAAGTATTTTTATTTAATTACTTTATTTAGAGGGGCAGCTGCACCCCTGGCTACACCCATGTACAGTACTGGAGAAAGGGAAACAGCAGCCTTTCTGTAAACTGCAGCCTTCAAAAAAAAGTTTCTTTTTCAAGTCTTGTACAAACAGGAACACCCTGTAAATTCACCCTTCCTCCCACCCACTGATGGAACAGATCCTCACACAAAATATAAATGTCACATCGAGAGTACCCAATAAAATAATTAAATGAAGGTGTCTGTCCATAGTCTGCCACTGTTGCTCATGGTTGGTAGCCACATTCCTTTGTATATATGCAAATGAAATAAAGTCAAACCAGCCTGCTTCACTTTATTGCATGATAAGGTTTATTGAGTTCCATGAACCTCTTACGTTAAAGTAGGTTATACTTTTATATGACACATTTCATGTAATTATTATATGATGTACAATAATCTGTTAATCATGCCTCAGTATTACACTGCAGGCTATTCCAATTATTACAGGCTGAAAGTAAGGGTTTCATACTTGAGCTTTTGTTCCTTCTATGCCAAGGGAACATGTAATAACCTATGCAAATTAATCCACTTTGTGCAAATTATTTGGATTTGCCTAAACTTGCTTGATTTGTAGAACTTATGCTTAAACATTTTTTATCTTTGTTTTTGTTGGGGTTTTTTAAACACTACTGTAGTTTACAAAGGAAAGATCTGATGAACAGCAAGGATGCTTGGGTAGAGGAACATTGCTAGAGGCTATAGAAAATGATAGCCATGCAAGACTTCAATGAACAATGGCACTTTTGTCAGACACATCATGATCTCCTATATAGGTTTGCAACCATGAGAGCTAGAAACTTGCTTTGTTTTCTGAAAGCTGGGTCTTAAGGCAACAGTCATATTTACAAAGGCACAGATTGCTAGATACCAGATTGGGTGAAACAGAATCACAAAAGAGAACTAATGACTTTAACCAAATCTTATGGGGCTCATAATCAGCAAGAGTTCAGCCTAGTGAAAATACAACCACAAGTGAGGTAACAGCTGTTTAATCTGTGGCAAACACTCCTAGGGCTACATAAGAAAGATTTAGGAACAGTTTATGAAATGAACTCCTGAAGCTTCACAATATACACTAGACTCATCTCTATATAATTTTACAAACTCTTTTATTAGCTAGTGTAGTAGGGACTGTTTGGTTCAGTCACTTTGGGGAGACTTGAGAGGTGGCATGAATATACAGAAGTATATTTGCCAGAAAGATAATACAATAGTACTTCGGGTTAAGAACTTAATTTGTTCTGGAGGTCTGCTCTTAACCTGAAACTGTTCTTAACCTGAGGTACCACTTTAGCTAATAGGGCCTCCCGCTGCTGCCGCGCCACCGGAGCACGATTTCCTAGTGACTATTCAAGGCTCAATCACGCAAACAAAAATTTCCCTTAAAAAGGGAACCTGAACCAGGAATTTGTGAAGCTCTGTGATTCTAAAACTAGTGTTATTTTTTGTGTGGAACAGATATATCAGGGTAATTAGTACTTTACTTCATCTAGTTGTGGGATTGTAAGGAAGGTAGGAGAGGATATATGGTTTTGATATTATCTCTCCTCACTCATGCTAGTGAGTAAACAGCAAAGCACATTCCCATTGCAACTTATTGGAAGCAAGTTGATGATTTGTTAGGTAAAGGTAAAGGGTTAGGGTTAGTACCTATTTATCTACTTGCATTTTGACGTGCTTTCGAACTGCTAGGTTGGCAGGAGCAGGGACTGAGCAACGGGAGCTCACCCCATTGCGGGGATTCGAACCGCCGACCTTCTGATCAGCAAGCCCTAGGCTCTGTGGTTTAGACCACAGCACCACCCACGTCCCCTTTATTTCCCTCTTAAAATAATAACAACACAACACCATCTTCATTAAAAGTAAGAATAAAATTTTACATTCAGTTCACAGCAGTAATCTGAAGGCAGGCTTTATCTTGTGGTTACAGTGAAAAGAAGTCTGAGCTACATATCTCAGACTTTCTGCTTGTGGGCTCCATCCTTTGTGAAGGTTGAGCAATGCACTGGCTAAGAGTCAGGAGAGTCCAAGAGCAAGAGAGTAAGAGTCCAAGAGAGAGATGGTTGCATGGCCAGCCCTTTTATCTGGACAGCGAGGGTCATGCCCATCTACCTGGTCACACACAGGGAGAAGAAGCTCCAGAGCAGGTTTGACAGGAAGCCCTCCCTGTCTGGAGCCACATTCCCCTGTGTGTCCATTCTTGCCAACAGGAAAATGGTGTACTTGATGGCTCTAGTAATAATACATCCCACACTAGCTTTTAATGAAAGTTGTGTTTGGGGGTTTGGGTTTGTTTCTTTTTAAGGGCACACACCTGTTTCCCCGTTTATTGTGAAAATACCCTCTAGAAATGATTCTCTGTTCATTTTTCCTTCTGAAGCTATTGCAGAACAGAACTAATTTGAAGTGTACCAGTTATGCATGACTACTGTGCAGTGCAGCTGGTTAACTGCCAACTTAACCTTAATATGTCAGTCAAATTGATTGATTGACTGAATTTATATATTGCCCTATACTCGGAGATCTCAGGGGGTTCACAGAATAAAATCAAAATATAAAACCAAAAAATACATAATCAAAATAAAAACAACCCAATAACCCCACCCCCCAAAAACCCACATTTTAAAAGGGCATAGGATGTCAATCAAATCAACCAAAGACCTCATACTTGCCATGTCTACTATAATAAAAACAACAATATTTAGCATGTCAGTACCAATTGAGATTAGCTCAGAAATTCTTGACACAGACAAGCATTACTTCCCATACTGGTAAAGTGGGTGTCCCCACATGCTCCTTCTAAACGCTGGCAACAGAGAGTGTTTTTCAGGCTCTCAGCAGGCTAGGAGTGGAGCTTAGACTTAAACCTGTGTAGAGCAGGGCAGTGGCTCAGTAGTACATCACATGATTCACATGTAAACAATTCCAGGTTCCGTTCCTTGTATCTTCACATAAGGCTAGAACCTGGAAAAGACTGAAATTGATTGCCATTTAGTGTTGACCAAGAATGGGGGAATTTCAGACTAAGGGTCCATCTCTGCCTGGCCCCTCAGGGCCATGCCCCTTCATCCAGTCACATCCTCACTGGTCCTGCTCCACACCCTCCTCAAGTGCTTCAGCCTGGCTGGAATCTGTTCTTGAGCTGATAAGACGTCTTAGATAGAGAGGCTGTGTGTGCAGAGATCACTGGCTTTTGCATGTCTGAAAAGTAGCCGACAGTACAAACCTAAGTGGCAAATCTGCTCCTCTTGTCCATGTTTGCTTCTTGCCCCATTTTCTTTTGCTTCCAGCTGCTGCTGGATTGCCTTGAAGAGAACGTGGTTCTTCGTCTGGAAAAGGATTCCTTACCTTTGGGGAAGACCATATTGAGCTTAAGGGAGCGATGGGCTGCCACAGAATAACACATCTTCCTAATTTCAAACTGTGGAGTGAACTGCATCTTCTGAGCCCAATTCCTTCTCAAGAAAGGGCTCTTTCACGTTCTGAGGGGGGACTGCAATGTAAAGGATGGCTGGTTATTTGCAGAGGATGTGCTTCCACCAAGTCAATTCCAACCCTTCATCCATGAATATTTTTTCACGAGGTTCCACTTGTTATCTTCTATTACAGATGGAGGAAGGAACTGAAATTAAAATGTAATGGCTTGGTTAAAGTCACCTAAGGAATTTGTGGCCCGAAACAGGTTTTGAACTGGACCCCTTCACCGCTGACATTGTCAGTCACTATACTACAGTGCTGTTTGAAGTCCTTGGTACAGATCAGGCTGTATTGGTTCAACACCAACCATGTATCTTTAAAGGAGATAGTCCCTGCTCTCATATAGTGTAAAGGCTATTCAGAAGCAAGTCCCACTGTGTTTAATGGGGCTCACTCCCAGGTAATATACATAGGACTGCAACCTAGGAGCTTGCAATCCAATCACTTCACTAAAAGATATCTCACAATCCTGCATAATTGCCGTAGGAGCATGAGATATGGCATTGGTTGTAGAACTCAGTCACAGAGAAACTCAGGTTTTCTTTCCTTGTCTTTCATCATTCATTCAAAGTGTGTTTCCAACCCTCTGGGCTGGGAAGATTGGCATGAAAGTTTGTGAGTGATGCCCGACAAAATCTCAGCAGCTGGGGCAGGACTGGGGAACTGATTTTACTTCCTTGTTCTGCCAAAAGGCTAACAAAATTACTGTGCAATCCTGTGTATAACTTCTCAGAAGTAAATCCTATTGAGTTCAATAAGGCTTATGTTCAGATAAGTTTGCATATGACTGCAGCTTGGGCTGTAATACTATTAAACACTTATCTGGGAATAAGCCCCATTGAAATCAATGGGATTTGCATTTTCTGAACAGGCCCACACAGGAGAGCACTGTTAGTTATCTAAATATAGGAAGCCCATGCAAATATTGATAGTTTGCATAATTTGTACAGGTTACAGAATTTAGGTGTCTGAATACAAAATTTGAATCAAGTTTGCACAGAATTATTTTAAGGCCACTCTGGATGCCCTGCTTGTTGGGCATTCATCCTGACTTGCTTGCACAAAGCTTACATGGAGGTTATATTATACAGTATCCGGTCTTTACTGAGCATTTGTTCAGATTTGCTTGCAAAGGCATTATACTACAATGAGGATTCATCCTGCATTCACTCTGATATGCCTGCAGAGTGCTTAAACGTCTTCTCATCAGACATTTGTTCATCCCACACTTTTCAATGCATTTCCCCATCACTTTACAAACTGCAAGAAGCCAGATTATTTTTTAAAGAAAATTTGATGCATTAGGGTGACAGAATTCTTTAGTCCACTTTAACTACATAAACCTAAAGTTCTGGTATGTGCTTGAATCCCTCTTGGAAAATAGTAATAGTCCATAGGAATCCTTATTCTGTTTTGATTTAAACACCCACACCCACCCACAAAATACAAACACACGCCTCTGCTGAAGGATATACTTTTACAGTCCTGCAGCATTTATCCATAATGTTTCACAGATGGGACACATGCTTTTCGCTCTGAAACCAAGCAGAGTGTTTTCAGAACTGTCCCTTAGGAATCTAACAAAAATAATAAGGTCAAAGTGAATTGGCCCTTAACAAATAAATCAAATTCTTTTTGACTTTCATGCATTTAATTTTTATAGCACATGATAAATGTTTAAATCATTTCACATGGGCATCTGTGGGTAGAGGTCAGTGTCTGCACACATGCTTAGATAAACCATAATCCCTAGATTCCCAGCTTTCACTAAAAAAAGAAAAAGAAAAGGAGGTCTCTAGCACTTGAGGAACCCAATATACGAGACAAAATGTGCATGCACTACTCTCATTAGTCTTGGGATACACCAGTCTGCTTAACGCTTTCAGTCTTTTAACCAATTAATTAAGTCAGAGCAGTGATCGACATTTAAGAAAGCAGATCTAGACAATTAAACAAGATGGATGCTAGAGTGAAACACCTGTAGACGACATTGTCTTTATTTGTTTTTAAGCTTTTTATGATGATCTTTCTAGGTGCAGAAGTAATTGCTGCCCCATAAAAAAGCAGTCCTGGAATCCAGGATTTTAGTGTCGCTGTGATTGGGGAATAGTATGTAACCTCCGCCGCCTCCCCAAAAGAGGAAGCAGCAAAGACAATAGTCCATGATTTTTCCCATTCAAGGTCTTTCCATACCCAAATGTTTATTCTTTACTGTAAACATTTTAAAACTTACTATACTAATATCAATGCAGATAAAATCTACCACTATTATACCCATATTATAGAGGGCAGGAGTATGGCTAAGAAAGCGTGGGTCATGCCTGTGAGATAACCAGCCTCATATAACCAACATGCTTAAGTCTTATTAATGCATGAAGGGGTTAATACCATAGAGTAAGCTGTGCTGCCAGGCTTAGCTATGTCCACTTCCCCTCACCTTGGGAGGAGTTAGGTAATCAAGGCTTTATTTTCCCAGAGTCTGAGAAGCTTAGCATGGAACGAGGTTTGAGCTGGTTGCTCCAGCTCAGTCACATGGCTCTCACAAGCCACTCTTCAGTTCCTATACCAATGGTTTAGGAACTTTCATCACTTTGTAATTAAGGTAGGTTTTACTGCATATACAACTTTTCTGAAGCATATGAATTTAGAGAGTTTGTAAGTTTTTAACTTACCAAAAGTTTGGTCTTTTCCTATGCTGGCAAAAGAGGGATTTTTTTTTTGAAAGAAACATTTTAAGAGAGTAGTTTTGAACTCACTTGGAGAATCCTGAGAGAACAGGATTAAACGCAGGCTACCTTATGAGTTCATGGCCAAGGCAAGAGCTGAATTAAGGACTTACTATCTAAGAAATCAGTCACAATGGTACAACAGCTTCCCAAAGAGCTTTCTTAGAGAGATGCTGCTGTAAATTTCTGCTGAGCAATGCCAAGGGTGGTGTTTCTTCACAAGCATATGCATGTATGTCATACCACTTTGCTCTTATTCCAGTCCAGCCTTGTCCTAGCCATTTATTGTGAGCATTTAGGTTGCCATACACAACTTCTCCAGGACAATTGGAAAATGACATCAACACATAGCTATTTTAGCTAGTCATGTTTGACAAAGAGGAAGATGATGAATAGGATAGAGGAATATCAACGTATTCTAGAGGAAGGAGAAATGTCCCAAGTTTGGCTCTTGGTTGATCTATTGGCGTTGACTGCAAAAAGGATTCAAATAAATAAGTACATCTCACATTGTCTGGTTATGGTAACACACACTGATAGTGTGAGTCAACTCATTTAAAGGGCTATAAGCACACACACCACAAACATGGTTGCTAGGACAGACCAGCAGGTCTGAACTTTCATTAGAAGACAAATCATTGGAGCAAGAGTTACTTTTAGTTCTAATTACCAGCCATTTCTATACTTTATATAAACCATTCCCGTCAGAATTCCACCTGTTTTTCTAAAACCAAATTTAAGACTTTCAGATTGATAAACGTAATGAAGGATCATTTTCAAAATCCAGCCGTGAAGCTCACTGAGTGATGTTGGGCCAGTCACCTATCTCTCAGTCTAACCTACCTCACAGGGCTGCTGTGGGGACAAAATGGGGAGGAAGAGAACCATGAATGTCATCTTGAACTCCTTGGAGCAAAGGTAAATGGAATATAAATATAAATGTAATAATAAATAAATAATCAAAGCTCAATAGATTGTTATTTCAAGGCCATTACCCTGGTATAAAAACAACTTCATGATGAACACAAACTCCTTCCAGAGTATTTCAACCACAGATCAACATGCTTCTCTACAGAACTGTGAATGCCACACAACAGGAGTAACAACCACTACCATTGTGAGAATGTTTGTTGATTTGCTCAGGTTTCTTGTCCTCATCTGACTTGTTCAAGTGGCCCTGCTCTGAGCATGTGCAGGGTCTATGACAAATTATAATTTGATTTTCTGATTGGGTCCTAGCATCACCATGACTCTTATCAGATTCCCCAGCAGCCCCTCTGTGGGTTTTCCGTGGGACAGATCCCTAACACTTAACACTATTTTCACCAGTGAAGTTAAAAGCATATCCCCCATTAATTTAGATGTGTGTGCACGTGTCATCTCCCCACTGAGCTACGTCTACAAGTGTCAAAATGTACAGAGTGAAGAAGCTGAATTAATGCTCCTTGTAATGTGTGAAAATGCTCTCAGCCTCTCCAGCCTTTTCTTTTCACATATCCACTTGGTGTGTGATATGTTACCTGTGGCTACTTTACCAAGAAAACTTTTAGCAACTCTTTACAGATTGCTTCAAAGCAGCTCAAAAGCTGATCTGCTGCAGATATCAAAATTGATCATTTTGTCATATATATATTATAGGAAAAGCAAAGTGCTTCCTTTTATAATCACCTTGCAATATGATACAAGGACTTTGCCATGGCAACCCAGCTCATGAAACAGAATAATGTTGATCATAAGGTATAGGTTGCTATGGTGAGTAAAGCTGAGACTGGAGCTTTGCATCATCTAGCAAGCCAGGTTTGTGTCAATAACAGCCCTTGCCAGGATGCACCAGAGATAGGGGTCAAGCTAAAAGGCTAGTTACCAACAAGAGACAAGGATGGGTAAAGTGCAGAGCTTTTAGCACACATCTCTGCAGCCATCAATTAATAATTTCCCCAACTTCTGGAAAGAATTTAGGCTTAATCAGAAGTTAGGAAAAAAATTATTCATGAGCAGGTGTGATGTGGCACGGGAAAATCCTGTGTGATGTTCTGTTTGTGAACGTAGAATCTACTCACTGTGATGAAACAACAGCAACTCATTACAGTGCAGGCTGGGTGCAGGGTGCAATGCAGAACTGTGTAACTTGGATTTGTGTTGAAAGCTATACACAGTCCTGGGCAAACACTGTTTGTAGGCAGGAACAAGTTAACGTAAGCCTACTTCACATTATGCAACACATCTGAACCCTCTAAAATGTTTCCCACCAATCACAAATGTTGTTATAATGCTTATCCTGTATATATATATATATATATGACTTCTGCATAGAAAAGTAACAGATCCTCTGCATCTCTTGCATTTAATGGCCTTCAACTCCGCTGCCTATGCTCCCCATCCCTGTCTATGTTCACTTTTTTTGCCAAATCCCCCTTCCCCACAACAAACCCCCTTCCCTTTGTCTGGGGGAGATCTCCCACTTTTGTTGCACTGTAGCACAAAAATGCCCTATTTATTTATTTATTTATTTATTTATTGCATTTATATCCCACCTTTTTCTCCAAGGAGCCCAAAGTAGCATACACTCTTCTCATGCAAGCCCCACAACAACACTTTGATGTTGGTTAAGCTGAGAGACAGCAACTGGCCTAAGGTCACACAATGAGCTTCATGTCTGAATGTAAAGCAGGGCAGTGGAGTATGTGACCTGAGGAAAAAGGTTTGAGGGCCAGAGAGAGGCCCAAAGGGCCACATTCAGCCATCAGGCTTGAGGTTCCCCAACCCTGCCCTATCTCCCATCCAGACCATGATGACAGAGGCTCTTTCCTGTGAGTAAGGAAGAGATCAGCAATAGGTAATGCATCACAGCAGTCATGACACTCTAAACCAGTGTTTCCCAACCTTGTGCCTCCAGCTGTTTTTGGACTACAATTCCCATCATCCCTTGCCACTGGTCTTGCTAGTCAGGGATGATGGGAGTTGTAGTTCAAAAACAGCTGGAGGCACAAGGTTGGGAAACACTGCTCTAAACCATGTTTTTTGAATTTCTCCTGATCAGCAAAACTCCTTGACACGAAAAGGAACTTTGTCAATTCAGGTAATGATTGGATTGCTGCCCCATATAAAACGTATGACTAAGATGTTCATCTGATGCTGAGGCACTAACACTGAGTAATTTCCCAGCACTCATTAGTAACACTTTTTTATTTAAGAAAAGAAAGTATTAGCTATAGTTTCCCCGCAGTAAGCTCTTTAATCATCACAGCTTACTGGCAGAGGGATTTGTGGAGTAGCTTATATGATCACAAAGAGAATTAAATGCATCACACTTGCTCTGTATCCTGCTAAATGATATATTATAGAAGGAGACTGAGGCTGCTGGATTCCCATAAAGTAAGACATATATATATATGAATTTCAGACTTGGTATCCATGTAATATTAGGAAGGATTTTACAATGGTGTTATGCGAGTCCCACTCTGCATCTATTACCCTAACATTGTACTCATTCCACAGAACACATGACAAAGCATTTAACCATTCACCCTCAGCAATGTTGTGTGTTTCAGGCTATCTAGAGATATCTAATAAAGGTGCCAGGCAAGCATACATGGGGACAGTGGGGAGCCACTACAGAAAAGGCCCATTCTTGTGTTGCTGCCCTCTGGACCTCTCACAGAGGAGGCACACAAAGGGCCTCAGATGATGGTTGCAGGGTCTGGGTTGGTTAATCATGCTATATATACACACAAACACACTCTTATTTTCAAGTCACTATCTTCTTTCACTATCTTATTGTTTTCAGAAATTCAGAATCGGCTCTTTAGCTTTCTCAGGCCATGCCTATCTTATTCAGTCATCTGAGCGTGACATAATTTGTCCTCTATTGCAGCTCCAGAGGGAATTTGCTTTATCATCGTACAGCTTTACTGTCTACAGATCTTACAGGCTTCTGCATTCCCTTGGAAAACACCTCCCTGTGGTATTACACAGTGGCAATAATTCAGAGTCTAAATGACTCTTCTGGGATGCTGTGCTAGCAAGTTACAGCTGTTTCTTTAATAGGCTGCATGAACACGCACAGAGAAAAAGAGCAGGAAAAAAAAAAGCATATCTTAATGCTTGTGTTTGTGAGCACTCTGAAAGAGTTGTTCCAACACAAAGTGTGATTTTACTCAGAGATTTCTTCTCCTTTAAGGCTGTGGATAGGGGTTTCATGGTCAATTTCTGTATTATATTTTTGTACATGCAGGCACCCATTTATGTATGTGTGAACAACCACACATACCCTAGCTTGCTTCAATGCATGCTAGGGAATTGATGTTGCATAGAGAATGGCTTCCCAGTAGGTATATGTGGAGAGAAAATAATAGTACAACCTTCCAGGCTGTAAATTTAGGCTTGTGCATTAGATCTAAAGTGTCAGTGCAACCTTACACGCACGACCACACATTTGGAGCACGTGTACCAGGATAGCAACTGCTCTTGAGGAAAAAGGCACTCCTACAAGCCTGTGGGGATTTTCCCTTGCCGCGTTTTACAGACTCTCACATTCATTTCCTTCAAGCAACGTACAGCTCCCTCTTCCCAGCACCCAAACTGCCCACCTAATCGTCTCAATCACGCGGTCTCCATACAGAAGATTCTTGATCAGCTTTTCGTAGCCCGCAGGAAAGATCTTCCTGGAGAAAAAGGACAAATACACAACCCCTCTGATTTAAAGCTTGCAACTCGCCTGCACACTTATCCGGACAAGGACTATCCCGGTTGCACCAGCGCAACTTTCTTTCGAGGGAACACGCTTCAGACGTGACCTACCCATAGCCAACCTCCTCCACGCAACACCTTCGGGGCGGGCGGAAGCCCCCAAACCTTCTCCGCAGCTCCTCCTCCCCCTCACGCGCAAAGCGGCGCCCTCGCCACCAATCCGGCCCCGAGGCGGTGACTGGCTCCGGGGCCCGCCGTGCCCATGACTATGTAATGCGCGTATTCAAATCGAGCCGTTGCCGGGGCAACCCGAGGCCCTGTTACTCACGCGAATCCCTGGAAGTACCTGAGGAGGCAGCGCGGGCCCGGGAACGGAGGGAACCCAGGGCTCTCTGCTTCGTTGGGGCTTTTTTTGGCGGGAGCAGCCCCTTCTCTCTCTTTGCTCCTCTTACTCTGGGGGTAAGGGAAAGGGGAGGGGCGCCACCTTTTTTGCAGCCCGAGGACAAAAGAAGCCGGTAGGCGAGAGACTCCACCCAGGTGGGTGAGAGGCGGGAAGGGACAGGAAGAAGGTGTCGCCGCCCCCTGCACTGTTTTAACAACTCTTGGTTTCAATATTACCTGGAAGCTTTGCCCCTAAGACTTGATAAGGGACGTGTACTTTGCATATTCGCGGCGAGCATCCTTACTGGGGCCGAGTAGTCATGCTTATTTTGTGGGGGGTCCTCTGCTAGCATGCTTGTTGGGGAGCAACCGCATTGAACACAGCGGGGCTTCCTTCTGAGTAAACATGCAAGGGATAACACTGCATGGCTAGAATCCTTTGATCGCTTGCCTAGGATGTTTAGATCGAATCATAGAGTTGGAAGGGCCCATGAGGGTCGTCTGGTCCAGCCCCCTGCAATACAGGAATCTCTTTGCCCAACGTGGGGCTCAAACCCCTAACCCTGAGATTAAGAGTCTCATGCTCTACTGACCGAGCTATCCAGGTGGGAATGTCATTTCTTGTAACTTGAATCCATTGCTTTGGGAGAAAATGGCTTAGTTCACTGGTTTAATTCCAAGTGGATTCAGGTGGAATCTTAAGTGTGCATACTTTTTAGTAAGGATGTTGCAAATGGTAAGGCTTGCTTCCAAATAAGCAAGTTATTGTTTACTTCTTGTTAGTGATGGAGTTGATATATGCTTGCAGTTCATATAGCTACATCAAGAAGAACTTTCTGACAGCAAGATCTGTTTGACAGTGGAATAGACTCCCACAAGAGGTGGTGGACTCTCACCTTCCTTTTAAAGCAGAGGCTGGATACCATTTGTCATGTATGACCTAGTTGAGATTCCTGCATTGCAGGAGGTTGGACTTGATGACCCTCGGGGTCACTTCCAACTCTACATTTCCATGATTCTATGGCTCAAGCAAGCAAGCCATGCTGTAAAAGTAAGGTAGGCACAAACATCCTTCCTTGGGGTCACTAAGACAGTCCTTTTTGACTTCAGATTTGGCATCAGTTAGCCTGAGTGATCAAAAACCCATAGGTTTACTTTTGGGAAATTGTATTAGATGACAGCGGCTAAATATGTTTTGAATAACTTAATAATGTTTGGTGTGTGTTTCTGATGTACGGTACCTTCAGAGCTGTCTGTCCCTTTGTACACAGAATTATCTGTCTTTTAGCATTTGCCTCTTTTTATTTATTGCAGGAAAAACTTATCAGGAAGATAAACAGTAATAAATAATAAACCAGTGGATTTGCTTAGAGAAGATTGAATGGATGACAAATAAATGGAAATAGAATAATAATTCAAAAGCATCAAAAATGTTAGACAACGGATAAAGACAGACAGAAACCATAGCACTTGTGATAGAAAAAACAGCTTTGTGTTTGAAGCCCAAAGCATATTTGACATAAATACTTGCCATCATATTGGTCACATTGCCATTATGAACAGCAAGAAGAAATAACTGGAGGTAAATGCAATTCAGGAAATTCTGGACAAATGCATTACTGATGAGGCAACTGCCTTCATATTATTTATACAAACTATTCCTCATACCATTTTATTTCTTGTTTCTAAAATGCAACAGAAAAAGTTGCAAAATGCATAATGGTATTTAAACATACATGTTTTGCAGACTGACTTGGCCTTAGATTCTAATGTACGTTACCTGAAGTTTGCAAAAGGAAATTTCCTGTCCCTACTGTGGCACTGCCCCTCTGCAACCAACTGTGCCCCTTGAAAAGCCTCACTGATGGGCTAGGAGACATCTTCAAGCAACATAGGATGGGATGTGGCAGCCTCCAGAGGGATGGGGTGGGTCCTAAAACAAACATATCAGATGTCAAAGGCCAGGGTAAAGAGATGCCTCTTCAGCATGCAACAAAAGCCATACAATTTAGGTGCCAAGCATGATAATAATGTATGTGAAGTACTTTTCATGTACTAAAGCAATATGTAAAATACTTTGCTGCTTCCTCTGCAAATTTTAAAGTTGGGTTTGGATTTTCTGATCTAGTTGACTGAGCTACGCTGCCAAAAACAAACCCTAACATCCTGCTTTTGTGAATGTTTATTAAAAGTGTCTATTAAGGGGCTTATTCCCAAGTACATAGGATGTACATAGGATTACAGCCTAAACTAGGGAGGGGAACCCTCAGGAGAGAGTTTCAATTAGTCTTTCTCTCCCTCCACCTTCTCCCACCTTCTGTTCTCTCTCACCCTGGCACTCCTCCTCACTGCTCCTAAAACAGATGGGCAACCTTTTTTCTGTCAAGGGCCACGTTCCCTTGGACTGCTAATCTCCTGGGAGTGGGCAGAGCCAGAATTACTGGTGCTTATGATGGACATTAATTCAGAATAAAGACTACTCTGTTTCAATTTTCACTGGCTACCTCAAAATAAAAATTCCTAATCCATTACAGGTCTACTCAGAAGTAAGCCCCACTGTGTTTGATGGGATTATTCTTAAATGCAGAGGGTTTTTTTTATTTATTTAGTACAACAGACCAATATAGCTAATGTTCTGGAAAGCAAGTGAAAAAATTCCTTTGTGATTCTGGTGTGTGTGCGCGAGTGTATTCAGAAGCATAGTAATTTGATAGTGAGGTGGGGAAAACTTCTTTTCTGGACACCAAACAACTATGAAAAGTTTTTTTAAAAAAATAAAAAACTCATCAATTATCTATAAACCTATCCTGTGTTCTGAAATGACATAATAGAAGGTGGGGCACTTAAAAGTCAGGAAAAATTAGGAGGAAAGGAATGGAGAGGAAAGACCTCTGATGTGATGGAAGAATGAGGTAGTTTAAGGAAGCATTGGGGCTGCATAAAATGTGGCCTGCAGGTTGCCCACCTTGATCTTAAAGATGGGAGTAAGCCAGGAAGGACATCTGCCATCAGCAAATATATATTCAGTAGTGGGCCAGCTTGTGAAACAGTTCATTATGATATTCATAACGTAAAAGCCCTCCCTACCTTTGTTTTCCCTTACCTTTTAGAATTGTATTCAAATAACAGTTCTGACATTGCAGGATTAGATTGTATAGAATGCAGCCTGATACATAAATGTGGGCAAAAATAGTTTTTAACATTAGGGACTGATTGGTGTAATAGCAGTTTCCTGGTGACATCATAGTAAATCTTAGCTGTGAAAAGATTTTTTTTCCAGAAGAGGCTACAGGGCACTTTTTGCTAAATTACACTTAAAATGGCATTCACAGCTTCCTGAGGAGCCAAACCCTATATACAGTCTATAGCTTGCATAGATTTTCTTACTTTTTATTTAGTAGTGCTTAAACAACTGCTATTGCCTGGGAGTGTGGACTGTAGCAAAAGTCTATTGATTAATTTAGACGCTGTACCAAGATTTTCATCAAAGTTATATTTTGGATAAGTTTGATTGTTAATAGAAATATGTGTCAGAATGGGTGTTATATTGTCAAGTGGACAAATTATGTATTTAAATGTGCTTCAAGCTTCAGGAAGGAAAGAGGAAGGGGAAAAATTATTGAAATATATTGTTCTATTACATTGGAAATCAATGCTTTTTTTTTTTACAAAAAGCTTCAGGTCTAAGAGCATTTAGAGCAATAATTTCTTGAATGTCCAAATTTGGCAGTTGCCATGATACTCTAAGGTGCAGAGGTGGTGGTGGTGGTAATTGGATTGATAGTTAAACTGATACAATTATAAATTGCTTTTTTCCACAGATTAACACCAGAGAGAGAGAAACATCTTTGTACTGAAAATGGAAAGAGTGCTTGCAAACTGACCTGCTTGCTGGACAGTGCTATATCTGTTACACTCCTTTAGTTCTTCACATGCTTCATTTGTAGAATCTTGTAGTGGATGACAAGTGCAACACTCCAGTTACTTCCAGGTTAGTCACTAAAACACACTTATGTGTGGGCTGCTCTTGAAGATAATATTGGAAACTTCAATTGGCTGAGAACATTGTGGCCAGATTTGTGCCTGGAGTCAGCAGGATGGATCATATTAGGCCAAGTCTGTTCCACTTTCAGTTTGCTTCTGGGCTCAATTCATGGTACAGTGGTACCTCGCAAGACGAATGCCTCGCAAGACGAAAAACGCGCAAGACGAAAGAGTTTTCCGTTTTTTGAGTCGTTCCGCAAGACAAATTTCCCAATGGGCTTGCTTCGCAAGACGAAACGTCTTGCGAGTTCTTGTGAGTTTGTTTCCTTTTTCTTAAAGCCGCTAAGCCGTTAATAGCCGCTAAGCCGCTAATAGCTGCTAAGCCGCTAATAGCCGTGCTTCGCAAGACGAAAAAACCGCAAACTCGCGGAACGGATTAATTTCGTCTTGCGAGGCACCACTGTATTGGCTTTGTCCTGCAAAGCCTCTAAGTGACCTGAGAACAGCATATCTCAGCAACCACTTCTGCCTTTATGAACCAGCTCAAGCCAAGCACTCAGGTTCTCAGACTCTCCTTGTCTTTCCTTGGCCTATGGAAGTAGAGCTGGCGGAGAACAAGAGAGTGGCCTTTTCCACTGTGCCTAAACTATGGAATAGGCTCATTAGGGAGACCTGCTCTTTGCCAGCTTTTAAGTAGGCTTTTACCTTATTCCATTTGGCTTTGTTGTGGTTAGAGCCTCTGCTGATGTTTTTGGCTTGCTGTTGCTGGTATAATTTTATGATGCTATTTTAACTGCTGGTATAATTTATTTATTTATTTTTGAATACTTTAAGCTAAGATTTCTATAACAACTAAATCGTATTTTTCTAATACAAAAACAAAGAAGAAACATAAAAAGCAAGTTGTACCATAGACTATGTACAAAGTGACTAGATGACCCTTGTGGTCTCTTCCAACAGTTCTATGATTCTGTGATTCTATAGCAACACTTCTGAGGTTACAGACACTTGTGTGCCCACCAGTATTTCCTATGGCACCTGCAAAAGGTCTCCATAAATATCCCCTAAAAATCTACATTGCATGGGCAATTGTTTGCTTTTGATGCTCAGCTTGTGTTTGCACTGGCTCAGCCTCGCCCCTTAAAAATGAACACATTTAATTGGATGCCAGAACTCAGTGCTCACCCTCTTTCTCCATTTGAACAAAGGAGAGGTGTAAAGAACTTATGTGTGAGTGTGGTGATGGATGTAGGGGTCTTTTTTCCAGTTGTTGGGGGGCAAGGGGTGGGGCATGTCCTCACAATATTGTGGTCCTGTCTCTTTTCTGCTCTTTTAGATCTGGCAGCCATTTTGTGTTATGCCGTACCCTCATAGCGACTATTATGTGACTGGCATTTGGCATACTATATCAGAATCCCAAATGCTCCCAGTGACCCAAAAAGGTTGGCAACTTCTCAACTTGACGTTCCAACAAAAGATGCTACTATTCTGTCTATCCTATGTCAGAACTAAGAGCAGTTTAGAAGTACTGTTGTATAGTTGAAATTGAAAAACCCAATATATAATAAAATATTGAATTGCATATTCACAGTGGGTGGCGGTATGCTTCCAGTCGCACAGCACTCATTGGGACAGGAAGGTGGTAAGATGGCAAAATTAGGAGTGCTCCAAGGTGGTTGCAGGCCAGCAGCTGCACACACTCATTCAAAACTGCAGCTGCCAACCTGGAAGTCCTCCATCTTTGCTGTCACCACTTCACCCCAGCCACATTTCAATGAGCACAATACTGCTGCCACCAGATGGAGGACACCACTATCTCCGGCCTGCCCCTGCCCAAGCCACTTCCATAAACTGATACAGATTTAACAATGAATCTGTGGCGCTATACCAGTTTAGCAGTTTTCAATAACAGTACTTAAATCTCTTCTTTGCCACTTTACAGTTCAGTAACTCTACTAATTGCTCTCATTGAACCCTGTTACTCGTTTCAAGAGTTCTACTGTTGTATTACAGCCTATGACAGAAAGATCTTTTTTGGCCACCGAGAAGCTCAGGTCATTAGGCACTTGAAATGTTTCTCTTCTTGCCTGCAATCTAGTTGCACTGAAAAGGGGGAAGTGGTCTCTCTATAAAGCTACCATGGGCGTGGTCCTTTTGTGCAGCGGTTTTGCTACACAAAAAGATTCTAATTTGGGCTATCTTTTAATTGCTCTACTGTTAATTTTATTGTGTTTTACACATATGGAGCTGGGCATGAAAATGTTGTTCTGCTTGCTAATTCAGTTGTAAAGCAATTACAAGTACCAGATCAATATTGGGAAGTATAAAATCAGGAGCGTAACTTCAGATATTAAACCACAAATTGATTTTCTTGTCAAACCATAAGTAAGTGTTGCTCTAATACATGTTTCAGAGATAAGAGGGCATATTGCACGGCAACTGTAGTATTTGGAAGCAGTGAAATAAATCATTTTATTTCTCATGTGTTGATTAACTCTTTAGGCGCATCATCTAGTGATTTATGCATTCTCACCATTGCATTTGGTTATATAGGATTGTTTTACAACTTCTCCCAATTTAAATAAATTCAATGCTTTTTCACCCATCAGGAGATAGAATGGTAAGATCTTGCTCCCATTCATAATTTATATATTTATTATTTATTAAATTTATATACCAGCCTATACCAGGAGGTCTCGGGGCACTTCACTTTATGACCCTATAGGTTTGAATTTGTGGTAACTGGTGATTGACCAGGAAAGAGCACTTGAGTTTCTCATGAAAATGTCAGCCTGGTATGCGGCAGTGTTAGAAACTGAAATATGAAAGCTAGGAGCTAAATGGCACCTTAAACCTAGGTTATGGGCGCAACAACAGAATGTCTAGGTGCATTTTTTATAATGAATACAAAGCTGAAAATGAATGAACTGCAGCTAAAATATTATGTTCATTTTCCACATGGTCTAGTCCTTCCCCCGCCCACCCCCTAATATTCTTAAGAGGGTCTATTCTCCAGGCTTCAGAGAGTAGATGGAAGTGGGGAGGCAGAATAAGGTCCTCCTTTCCTTCCACTCTGCAGTTTTAATCTGAAATCTTAGGCGCAGTACTGCACCGAGCTCAGAAACTGCTTGCGCTAATGAAATTCCCTGTCGCAAAATGTGCCTAGAACCATGGGAATTTCGAACACTGCATATTAAAGGTGTGTCCGATTTATACATGGTTTGCAAGAAGTGGGTATCATTAGACTAGAATGCAGGGTCTTCCAACAAAACTGATGTTGGGAGATTCAGAGCATGCAGTTTATACAGTGCATAGTTAAACTTTGGAATGTGTTCTTACAAGACAGAGTGAACTTGGATGACTTTGAAGAGAATTAGACAAATTCATGAAGGATGGGGCTCTCAACTAATACTAACCATGAGGACTGTGTTCTACTATTTCTCTGTTGCTGGGAATCACAAGTGGAAAGAGTTGCTATTGTACTCAGCTGCAGCTTGTCGCCTTCCTATAAGTATCTGTTTGAACACTGTAAAAATATTATGCTGGACGAGATGGATCTGATCCAGCAGAGCTCTTCTTATGCTTTCACATTGTTATGTACCGTATTTTTCGCTCTATAACACGCACCCGACCATAACACGCACGTAGCTTTTAGAGGAGGAAAATCCGTAGGCATGCCACCCGTAGGCATTCCCTCCATAACACGCACAGACATTTCCCCTTACTTTTTAGGAGGAAAAAAGTGAGTGTTATGGTGCAAAAAATACGGTAATTTCAGGGTTCCCATGATGAGGCTGTATAAACCCTTTACTTTTTAAATAAATGAACTAGTTGAATTTCTTTCATTTTTCTCTAAATAAGTAAAGTTTTTAGTGCTACTTTTATTTCTGGGTTGAATACCACTCTTTCATAGTAGTTTTATAGTCTTTTATGGTTATTAATTGACAACTTTGTTATTGGTTCTTGTAATGACTAAGCATTTGTGGGTGAATATAATCTAAAAGGAACAGTGGGGGTTGAATGGTTTTTTATTTATTTTTTTGCCCAGAAACAGTAATGTATCACAGTTACATATATGTGAAATGAAATGTGAAATTCAGGGTGTATAGGCGGAATATTTTATACCTGTTTCAATGTCATTGCAATTTTAACACCACACTATCTAGATGCATCAGACAGACTTTGGCTTAAGAATGTAAGAAGTAAGTGCTGAAACCAAACAAGTTTCTCTTCCTGTGGTTAATGTTTAGGACATTCTGGGATGGAGCTAAACTGGAAATTAGGCCGAGTCTCAAGACCAGGTTCTGCTACAGTTCGGGTCACAGATTTGGGTCGGCAAGGTCTCCTGAATCCCAGTCCATCAATTAAAGATGATGATGAAGAACTACTTGTGAATGAATATCTTTCCCCCAACAAACTGGTATGTAGCTACCAATTTAATGCATCTGGAATGAGATTTCTGGAATGGAAACAATCACATTAGGCTTGCTGATATACATTGCATTAATGTGGCATATCTGATGGACTTCCAGTTAAATTGAACTACTGAAAGATGCTTTTGGTACTCCTGGCTATCTCTCAGGCACTTCCATAAACAAATATGACCAACATGAGTATTAATCAGATCCTACAGAGAAGGGTTAAAAGGTTCTATTTTACAGTAACCTTATTTCTGTTTAATAGCAAAAGGATTAAAACAGTCTATATTCTAACATTGCAGATACTGTATGGTTAACATCGCTGAATAAGAGAAGCAGAGAGCTGCCTCAGTATATGGGTCATACATTTGGCACATATAAATCACTCAATTTGTTATGCTAGTGGGCTTCCTCTAGCATGGTATTGTCAACCTTGAATGTAAGTGCAGTTTGCCCAGCATCTCACTCACATTCTTTGAGGCTTCCTTGTTGCTACCTGATAGCTTTAAAAGCAATAACTGCATGGACTGGTCCTGAGACCTACCGCTGACCTGAAGCATCCCTTCATCCACCTTTCATTGTCCACAGAAGAGCCAATGTAAAACACTGCTTCCTGTGTGTTGTGCAAAGGAGATAAACTTTCAAATTTTGTTAATATTTGAATAACGTTTTGTGTTGGTAAAATAATTGTGCTGTAAGAAAGGGTATGAGTCTGGATTCCCTTGTGACTATGGAGTTTTTATGTTGTAGCATGCATTATTTACTCGGTTACTAATTAAGGGCTGGGAAAGGCCTGGGGTGCACTGGAAATGGCTCATATCTGCTGGCAGGGGGATAGCTAGACAACAGGCTGCATTTTGATGGGATGAAGATGATGGAAAACAGGCAGCGACATGCAATGGTAGACAGGGCTTTCTGTGGGAAAGGAGCTTCAGCAAGGCTGCTTGTGGGCCATTTCCTTTTCTTTCTGTGTGGCAGTTGAAGGAAGGGAAACTTTGATTTTAAATGAAATTTGGGGATTTCAGCGCATAGACTTTTCCCTTCAGACGCCATGCCTCTGTCAGTGAGAAGCAGACTATCAAGTGAAATTTCACTAAGAGATGTAATAGAAGCAAAGGCGTAGGAGGGTTGACATCTTTATCAAAACAGCAATTGCTTTTAGAGTTAAAGCATTTTATTTGGAAAGTGTAGGGTGTAAAACCATCAGGATGTCCTTGCCCTGATCAACATACTGTAACAGATTAGCAAATGTCCAATCTGATCTCACTGTTGCAGGGATGGGAGATGAAATGTTTAATGCTCTCCTACATTAAAAAAACCAAAAGCATCTCATTTTACACACAGAGCTAGTAAAATTAGTTTGATCCCCTATCTGCAGTCTGAAATGAAACAACCCAGCAAGACCCATGCCTGGTGAGGCTTCAGTCCTAAACAATTTAGCCCTTCAAATATTTGGGGCCTGTTTCCATCCCTGCTGACCTTCTTGGTCTCGTGGTAGTTCCACCTTCCTCAGAAGTGTAGGGAATTGCAGTTCAGGAGGGAGTTTTCTCTGTGGCAGTCCCTAAACTGTGGAACTCTTTCCCACAGGAGTGTGAACAGCCCCTTCATTGCACAGCTTTTGCCCTATGCTGAAGAAACACTTCTTTACCCTGGTCTTTGACAGTTAAGGCATTTCATTTTGTTGAATGTAGATTGTTCTGTTCCATTTAGAATGGTCTTGCTTGTTTATAGCAGCAACAGTTTTATCTGTGTTTATAGTTGTATAATATATTGTTGTGGCCTGTTATGGGATGTTATGATAAAGCGTGGATAAGAAATATTATAAATAAATAAAAAACCAGTGCTTTTTTCTACGGCTATATAGGGGTACGCATACCCCTAAACATTTTGTGAATCTAAGTTTGGCCTCATTGAGGGGCAGTATTTCAATATGAGTAGGA
Source organism: Podarcis melisellensis (assembly GCF_964234715.1). Taxonomy (NCBI): domain Eukaryota; kingdom Metazoa; phylum Chordata; class Lepidosauria; order Squamata; family Lacertidae; genus Podarcis; species Podarcis melisellensis. Next base: position 76,729,910 of record NC_138528.1, on the reverse strand, counting down.
AAATGAGAGTACCTTTGAACATTTTTTTTAATAGAAAAAAAGCACTGAAAAGAACTAATTTGGTTTCAGCACCAACTCAAACTCTTCGAGTTTTCATGTGTCAAGATTTTTGTAATGCAGTACTTACCTTTGACAGTTGCATTCTTTTTTGCCTAATAGGGACTTTCCTTTGGCCTGAAAGTTTTGAGTGGGCATTGCTGGAGCAGTCGCTTCCTGTTTTTTAAAATATAGATATACAATATTGCCAAGGAAACGCTAACTATATTTGCAGCACGCTTTAATAACAAGTCTAATGTAACTATTATTTGACCTCTTGTTGCTCAGGTTGAAGCAGCTGCTTCCATACTGTTAACTTCCTTTTGCTTTTTCAAGTTTAAAAATAGCACTGCTGTTCAACTAATTGATTAGAAACAAATTTCCATTATGTCCTTTTTAGTGTTTAGAACTCTTTAATGGAACAGTAGCAGGAAATCATTTTCTCACCAACACACTTACACAGGCTTAGCATTTTTTATAGCTGGGAGAAGACTCTGTTAGCCTTTCAGAAAGAAGACACTATTTTAAAATTGAAGCTGTGCGTGCCTGACTTTTCCTTTCCTCTTTCAAAACTTTAGGTCCATATCCTACTTACTCTTGGGTGTGGTAGTGTATAGACAGTTTCAAACCAGTTTGCTCATCATATTTATTACTGCAGTGAGCGTATTTCCTTGTGCGTATCCTTATGCATTTATATCTTTTTCTGTCCTCTCTGAAAACAGAAGATGAGTCCAGTATGAATCATGCATTGAGCATACAGTCAGTATCATACTACAACAGCTAGTGCTGGACAGTGTATAAGTTTGTAGTAAAAAGCAAGTTTCTAGTCCTCATGGTTGTAGAATGATTCTACGATTCTATGAAATAAGCTTGAAAAAGTGTTGGTTATTCTGAGTCTATTAAGTCTTCTAGTGCTTAGGATTTTTTTTGCTCTGCATAGCTTCCTGCCCTTTTCCATGGAGCCATGACAGTGTGCCTACCCTCATTTACTTTCCATTATTAAATTTGATTTATTAGTACGCACAATTGAGAATGTGGTGTTTCAATTTATATAATTGTAAATTATATTTTGTTCAGTGACTAACTTTTAGTACCCGGATTGCTAATTTTCATAAATTGTGGTCATTTGGTTTTTAGGACTGGAATGTGCACATATATGCATATGCAAACAGATGATAGAAGAAATGCTTTTCTCTGAATAATAGATTTGATGGCATCTGGGGATATGCACTTAACTGTACTGTTTTTCACAGAAGTTAGTGGGTTCTATCTAATATTTTTAAGACAGAATTGCTTCCTTTTTTCTTGGCAGATGATTACTTTTCAAAGTTGAGATAAATGCATTTGACAGGGAGGCCACAGACAGAATGAACCAGTTGAAAAAACATTTCAGACAGTTGTTGAAGTTTTATAGAAAGGTGATGTGAGGGGGAGAATTTTGTTCCCTGTTGAAACTATTGTATTGCATGACATATTAAATCTAAGAAGAGATGCTATCCCATCTATGTGCTTTCCCTTTCCTTTTTCCACTTTGTTAATTCTTTTTTAATTGAACATTTATACATTTAAAAACATTTATACTAATATTAATATTTTAATAGAGTTCTGCCTCTTTAGTTATAGAGCAGAAGTCTTACATTAATATATATATGTTGACTGCGAGGCCTTTAGGTCCCCTTCAGAATGGTATGCTAAATAGGTGGTATCCTACATACAGTAGTTCCTGCAAAGCCTTAAACGTTGACTGCAGGTCTAAGGTGTCATATAAAGGAAACAACTTTTGTCTACTTCTTGTCTCTAGTGACTATATTTTCCTATTTTAAACTGCAATGCTAACCACACTTATCTGGGAGTAAACCTCATTGAATTCAATATAACTTTCTTCTTAGTAGATTTTAACACTGTTAAGATTGTGCTGTTTGTCTCTCGAAAGAGGTTTCAAGTTGAGCACTACCAACTTCCCATCAGTTCTGGGAAACTTAGACTTTACCCAAGCATCTCAGCTGTTTTTCTTTCTCTTTCTAATTCTCTGTCTTATTGCTACATATTCCCCACCCTTCTGTAGAAAACCAAAGCTGTATGGATGTTTAGCACAGAAGCTAAACATCAAGTTTGGGGCCTTTGTGTAGGACTGCATTACTAGCAGAATACTAATTTCTTTGTAGAATATTATGATAAAGGATATAAGTTTCATACTCTTTGCTTATTGTTGTAGAAAACACTGACTGGGCTAGATGATCTGCGTCAAGTGAAAGCTCTAGAGATGCATGTAGACACAAGAGAGAACAGCCTTGGAAACTTTGGTGAGAAAACATTTTATTCTGGCTCAGACCCTCTTAGCCTTTTATTAGAGCCCATTGTGCTGCAGCTGTGAAAAAGGTAAATTCCATGCTCAGGGTTATTAGAAAGGAACTAAAAATATAACTGCCGTATCACAATGCCATTATACAAATCTATGGTGTAACCACATTTGGAATGCTGTGCAAAGTTCTGGCTGCGTCATCTCAAAAAGGGTATTGTAGAGCTGGGAAAAGTTCAGAAAAGTCAACCCACATGATCAAGGGGATGGAGCAACTGCCTATGAGAAGAGGGTATGACACATGGAGCTTTTCAGTTTAGAGTTAAAGGGAGTCATAAAATCATTCATGGTGTGGAGAGAAAATCTTCTCTCTCTCTCTCTCTCTCTCTCTCTCTCTCTCTCTCTCTCTCTCTCTCTCATATAATGCTAGAACTGATGGACATCCCATGAAGATGAATGTTGTAAGATTCAGAGCAAACAAAAGCAAGTACTTCTTCACACACCAGATAATTACCGTATTTTTCGTTCTATAAGACGCACCAGACCACAAGACGCACATAGTTTTTGGAGGAGGAAAACAAGAAAAAAAAGATTCTGAATCTCAGAGGCTAGAACAGCAAGAGGAATCGCTGTGCAGTGAAAGCAGCAATCCCTCTTGCTGTTCTGTCTTCTGGGATAGCTGTGCAGCCTGCATTCGCTCCATAAGACGCACACACATTTTCCCTTACTTTTTAGGAGGGAAAAGGTGAGTCTTGTAGAGCAAAAAATACGGTAAATGTTGGCATTCTTTCCCACGAGAAAGAGTGATGGCCACCAAGTGGTTAGCTTTAAAAGACGATTAGACAAATTCATGGAAGGAAAGGCTGTCAATGACAGTCTGCTGCTGAATGTCCATTGCTGGTAATCACTAGTGAGGAGCGTACGGTTGCACCTAGGTTCCGCTTGTGGGTTTCCCACAGCCATCTGGTTGGTCACTGTGAGAATGTGATGCTGGACTAGATGAGCCATTGGCCTGATCCAGCAGGTTGTTCTTATGTCCATTGGAGCTAAAGAAAATCTCTTTAATATTCAAGAGGTAGAAAAGTTCCAAATGGAGCAGCTTTCTTTCTGGGGTTTTTCTTGAGGGAGGTGGCATTTATAAAGGTTTCATTTCTAAATACTGACAGGATTTACATTCAAAGCAAGCTGAATGAGCTCTTATTTGAAAATACTGGTTGGTAAACTCATCCCTTATGCTACCAGGTTTCTTTATGGAAGAGCCACAAATCAGGTTACCCGTGGCACACCCTTATTTATTTGATTTTTGCCTCCTGGCAGGCACACTAAGTTGATTGTCTGTCTGAGGCTGCCTTCTTCTCTGGGTGAAGAAACAGTTTAATGAAAGAAAATGAACTTGAAGATTTCTGACAAAAAGAAAATAGCCTTCGTTAAATATGCATACGTAGGGGAAAGCATTTTGAGTGCATCTGAAGCCTATTACTTACAGAACTTTATCCTGTAATAATTTGCTTTGTAATACTGATTATGACCTAGAAATGGGCTCATATAAACTATGCATAACAATAATCTACATTAGCAGCAGTAAGAAAATGCTTGTGCTACAAAAACTTTTAAGACTTATTGAATGATTCAGAAACTGGACAATTAATTTGAATCTTATTTTCTACCTTAACCGCATTGTAAGATCAAAATGGAGACCCCCCCCCACTTGCATATGGGTGGAACAGAAAAGAATACAGAACACATTGTGATGGGATAATGAGCTGCTTGTGCGTAAAAGCTTGATCCCTCTGGTGTTTGGCTGGTCAACCAAACCGAGGCACTAACGGAGCCTCCCAAGGCGTGACTCCGTTAGTCGCTGGTAGAATCTGACAGTGGGCGTCTACGAAATTTACGCCAACATAAAAGTTGTTTCACGGACATGCGCCTTCGTGACTCTCTGCGTGACAGCTTCCGGCGAAGGGTGGGAGTTGCCAACGGGGGTCTTGTTACCTCTGCACTATTCTCACTAGAAGTATCCCAGAGCCCTCCCTCCTCCGACTCCCCTTCTGCCGGAGCTTCTGCTCTCCCCCTGCTGGTTCCCTCCTCCGCTGCAGAATCTCTCCGAGTCTGCTGGAGCCTCTGCACCATCTCTCTTTCCGATGGCAGTTCCCTGACATCCACCTCCCCCTCAGGGCCCCCTTCACCCCCCGCGTCCTCTCCCACTGGCGGTGAGGGCGGAAAGCCCCTAAAGGAACTCTCCTCGTCGTCCGAGGATTCAAACACTTCTAACCATGGCGTACCGTCTCTCTCCCCGTCTTCCTCTTCTTCGTCGGAGTCGGCTTCCTCACCCACCCCTGACTCTGGGAACCCTCCAAACTCTCCTTCCTCATCGGTGGTCCCAAAGTGTTCCCTTCTAAATCGTGCCACGGGTTGCGGTTTTTTTGGGAAACGCCGATGAAATGTTTCTATTAAAACCTCGTCATTGACTACCTCAGCGGGTACCCAAGTGTTTTCCGACTCTACTTCCCCCTCCCATTCTACCAGATATTCCACCTGATCCCCCTTCCACCTGGAATCAATGATTCCTGCCACGTTCATGTCGCGTTCTCTCTCTTCTATCACGGGCGTTCGGGAGACCTCTCTCTCACGCTCCCCCCCCCATTCACGTCCCTCTCGGTACGGCGACAGTAATGACCTGTGGAATACTGGGTGCAATTTCATGTGACTGGGCAGTCTGAGTTTGAATGCTACTGGGTTCACCTGCTGTATGACCTCAAAGGGTCCCAATCTTTTGGGTTTCAGTTTCTTACAACCCCCCTTGAAAGGTAGTCCCTGGGTGGATAGCCACACCCGGTCTCCCACCCTTATAGTTTCACCTTCCCTCCTATTTTTGTCTGCTTGCTTTTTATATTCTTCCTTGGCTCTCTCTAAGTTAAGTTGTAGCTGACGGTGGATGGCTTCCATCTCTTCAACAAAATGTTCCGCCGCCGGCACACTCCACCTCTCCCCTCCTTCTCCTGGAAATGCCCTGGGATGACACCCATAATTTGCCAGAAAGGGACTCAGCCCTGTGGACACGTTCTCAGCGTTGTTGTAGGCAAATTCTGCCAGAGGTAACTTATCTACCCAATCATTTTCTCGGTCCTTTACATAACACCTCAGGTATTGTTGTAAAATCCCGTTTGCCCTTTCCGCTTGCCCATTTGTTTCCGGGTGCCGGGCAGTGGAGAAATTGATTTCCACGTGCAGTAAGCTCATAAGTTTCCTCCAGAACCTGGAAGTAAACTGTTTCCCTCTGTCGCTGACCACCCTCAAGGGGGCGCCATGCAACCGGAAAATATGCTCTACGAACAACTTGGCGGTTTCCTCCGCTGTGACTGCATGTGAACAGGCTATAAAATGACACATCTTAGTTAATAGATCTACCACTACCATGACCGCCGTTTTGCCCTTGGATTTTGGCAGGTCCGTCATAAAATCTATGGAGACTGCCTCCCATGGCCTTTCTGGTGTGGGTAAGGGTTGTAAGAGCCCCGCTGGCGCCACCCTCTCCCCTTTCGCTCGCTGGCACCTGTCGCAACCCCTGACATATTCCCGTACATCCTCCCTCACCTTGGGCCACCAAAACTCCCTGGTAACCAACCACATGGTTTTGTGCTGTCCAAAATGCCCCGCTGTGGGGCTATCATGCAACTGCTTGAGTACTCTGCCCCTCAGTTCCCCATCGGGTATGTACAGTGCCCCTTTGTAATACAACGCCCCACTCTTTTCTTCAAACCCCCCTGTGTTCTCCTCTGTCCTCCTGAGTTCTCTGAGTTTCTCTTGGGCGTATTCGTCGTTCTCCGTACCCTCTAACAGTTCTTTCTGCCCCACCAAAGCCGCCCCACACACCCAGCGGTCTTCAGGGATTACGTGCCTTGCTTCCGGCGCACCCTCCCCCTCTAAGTACTCAGGCTTTCTGGAAAGAGCGTCCGCCCTTACGTTCTCGGACCCTGGCACGTAACGAATCTCAAAATTGAATTTGGAGAACTCCTGGGCCCATCTCACTTGTCTCTGGTTCAGCACTCAGGCTGTTCTCCAGTACTCCAGATTTTTGTGGTCAGTCCGGACTTGAACCTTGTGCTGCGCCCCAATCAGCAAGTGCCGCCATCTCCGGAATGCTTCATGAATGGCGAGCAGTTCTCGGTCGTATACTGTGTAGTTCCTCTCGGATTTGTTCAACTTCCGCGAGAAGAATGCACACGGTCTCCATTCAGACGCATCTTTCCCCGGCTGGAGAAGCACGGCCCCTACCGCTCGGTCTGACGCGTCAGTCTCCACTCGCATTGGTTGCCGTAGATCCACGTGCAAAAGTTGCTCCTCCGACGCAAACGCTGCCTTTAATCGTTCGAATGCCCCTTGCGCTTCTTCCGTCCAAGCAAATTTTTTCTTGCTGCTAAGACAATCCGTGATGGGCGCTGTTAAATGGGCAAAGTTCTTGATGAACTTCCTATAGAAGTTTCCGAAGCCCAGGAACCTTTGCACGTCCTTCTTGGTCTTTGGTGTTTTCCATTCCAGTACCGCTTGAACCTTGCTGGGATCCATAGCCAACCCCTTGTCAGACAACCGGTACCCCAGGAATTCCACCTCCCTGCTATGAAACTGGCATTTCTCCAGTTTCACCCACAGCCGATTTTCTCGCAGTTTGCTCAGTACTTCTCTAACATCTCGCACATGCTGCTCCTCATTCTCTGAGTACACCAGGACGTCATCTAAGAACGCCACGCAGTTCTTGTAAAGCAATGGCCCCAGGACGTGATTCATGAATGATTGAAAGCAGGCGGAGCCCCCTTGTAATCCAAAAGGCATAACTAGGTACTCAAACGCCCCCAAGGGGGTGAACATAGTGGTTTTCCACTCATCCCCCTTCCTCACACGTATCAAGTTATATGCCCCCCTAAGGTCCAGCTTGGTAAAAATCTTCCCTTTTCTCACCCGTGTCAGAATGTCATCAATTCTGGGCATAGGGAAAGTCACTGGTTCTGACACAGCATTTAGGGCCCTGAAATCACACACAAGCCTGGGTTTGCCCGTGTTTTTTTTGTCCACAAAGAACACTGGGCTGCCCCCCACCGCTCGTGACTCTCTGATGAAACCTCGCTTGAGGTTCTTGTCAATGAACTCCCTTAACTCCTGCATCTCACGGTCTGACATGGCATACAGCTTGCCCACTGGCAATTGTGCTCCTGGGAGTAAGGTGATTTGACAGTCAAAGGGTCTGTGCGGGGGCAGTTTATCTGCTTCCTTTTCACTGAAGACGTCAATCAAATCAGCGTATTGTGGTGGCACCTTCCCCTTGTCAGTCACTTCCATCCCTGCTAGAGTGGCTCTGGCCCCTGCCTGACCCTCTCCCTCCTTGCAGTGTTCTAGGCAATGTGCTGAACCAAAGGAAACCACCCTCTGATGCCAGCCTACTAGCGGATCGTGTAGTGCCAGCCAGCTCATTCCCAGAATGATGGGAGCTCCTCCCAAGGTGGCTACATTAAACGCTATCAGTTCTGTGTGTCTTGCCACCCTCATAATCATTGGTACAGTCTGTTGGCTCACTTCTCCCCCCAACAGTTCCCTCCCATCAATCGTGGTTACTTGCAAAGGCTTACTTAATGGGAGAGTTTGTATCTGGTGTTCAGCAGCAAACTCCTTACTCATGAAATTACAGGAGCTGCCTGAATCCAATAGCGCTTTTATCTTTAGTGGGTGTCCGTTTGACAGTTCCAGCAACACCTCTATCACAAGCGCTGGTCTTGGAGGTTCCGGCGTGGGCACATTCACTACTCCCTGGCCTGGCTGCTGTGCCCTGATGTTGGCAACCAGGCGTTGGCTTTTACTTGCTCCTCTATTTCTCCTTCCTCCTTTCCCCCAGCAGTTCCCGCCATGCCCTGCCATTCCTTCCTTTGCGGACAAACTCTGGCAAAGTGCCCTGGCTGTTGGCAGAGATAACATCTCTTGGCACTCTTTCCCTCCTTCTTCCGCCCTTCACTGGTGTTTGAAACTGCGCGCGCGCGCGCTGTTCCCAGTTCCATCGGCTCTGCGGGCGGGAAAGACTGCTCCGGAATCTCTGGAATGCGGAAGTCCTTCCAACGTTCCCCCTTTCCTTCCCGCTTTTCCAAAGCTCTTGCTTCTTGGCGCGCTCCTATGGACAGTGCAGATTTAGTCAGCTGATCCATAGACTCCGCCCTGGGCGCCCGGGAAAGTTCATCTTTCACGGTCGGAGAGAGCCCTTCTTCAAATAACATTTGAATAGGTTCACTTGCTAGATCCCACCCCAGTCTATGAATAAGCATAGTGAACTCAGTCCAGTACTCACGTACAGATCGGCTCCCCTGTTTGCACCCCATCAACTGCCTCCGCACCACCCCCTGCTCAATCTCGCTGGAAAACATCAAGTCCATGGCGCGAAAAAACTTCCTCGTGTCCTTTAAGATATCATTATTGGCTGCCATCAGGGGTCGAACCCAGTCCCTCGCCCCTCCCTCTAGATGGCTAATTACGTACGCCACTCTAGAGTTCTCATCGGTGAAGTCATCAAACAGTAGATTGAGAGCATATTGCATCTCCGTTCTAAAGGCTTGATAGTTCCTGGGATCCCCCCCAAATCTCTGCACCAATCCAGGCACCTTTCTGGCAAGTGGGGCGGTTTTCCCCTTATCCGCATCTTGAGCCCTCCTCTCCTCAAGCCTCGCCGTTTGCAGCGCGAGCTGGACCTCCCTCGCCCTGTACCTTTCCTCCAGGCTTGGACCTGCTCCAGCTCCAGCTCCTGCGGTTCCGGCTGGTTCGCTCATGATGCCCTCTGCTTGCACAAGCAGCTTACAAAGACTGTCAGATTGCTGTGATGGGATAATGAGCTGCTTGTGCGTAAAAGCTTGATCCCTCTGGTGTTTGGCTGGTCAACCAAACCGAGGCACTAACGGAGCCTCCCAAGGCGTGATTCCGTTAGTCGCTGGTAGAATCTGACAGTGGGCGTCTACGAAATTTACGCCAACATAAAAGTTGTTTCACGGACATGCGCCTTCGTGACTCTCTGCGTGACAGCTTCCGGCGAAGGGTGGGAGTTGCCAACGGGGGTCTTGTTACCTCTGCACTATTCTCACTAGAAGTATCCCAGAGCCCTCCCTCCTCCGACTCCCCTTCTGCCGGAGCTTCTGCTCTCCCCCTGCTGGTTCCCTCCTCCGCTGCAGAATCTCTCCGAGTCTGCTGGAGCCTCTGCACCATCTCTTCCGATGGCAGTTCCCTGACACACATGTACACCCAATAACATTTCACTCTTATTGCTTATCTTTGTTTTTGCAAGTGCTAGAGGGTGTTAATTAATTGAAAGATTTTTAATAGTTTTTAATTAATTTTAATAGTTTTTAATTAATGGTTTGACTAGATGTTGTGGCCCTAATAATTCGTAACATACAGAATAAGAAAAATCTTGTTTGAAAGTGTGAATGGTCACAACTATGAATTATTTCTAGATAATACAGTGGGTGGTATTTAATTAAGTTTTACTCAGAGTAGGCCCACTGAAATTAATGCAGCTTAGTCATGTTCATTAAGTCAGTGAGTCTGCTCTGAGTAAAACTTAGCTGAATACCCAGTTCTTTTAAAACAAACAAACTAAGGTTCTGTGGATAAATCTGAAGAGAGGGGGACATGGATAAGTCAGGAAACATTGGCTGGATACAAGCAGCAGTCCTTGGGAGAGTGTTGAAAAGGCTTTGCTTCCTGTAATATATACACATACAAAATACAACATTCTGCAGAACCTGTTTGACCAGCAGTGAAAATGGGAAGAGTGTGCACACCACAACAACAATCCTTCTTTCAAATCTTCTTTAAATCTGAGAGGTGAGGGGAATAGTTCCCAGCAGAAGCAGATGTAGGACACAGGGAGAGGTTCTCAAAGGTAACTTTTAAAATGTCAAGTTACTAGTGATGTAAAATATAATCTGACAGTATGTGATCACTTCCAGGCAAGCCTTCTTTTAGTATGGATTCTTCATATGGCATTAGTCAGAGAAGATACGTTGCACCACAGGAATCAATCAGAAATTATGGTGAACAAATATATAAGCTGTACCATTAAAACACTTCGGTTATGACATTATATGTCTAAGAGGATCGCACACAGACTGCTTTTACCAAACTGCAAATTGTTCCTTTTCTTCCCTGTTCTTATAGGTGCTTATCTGCCTAATCTAAAACAACTGAAACTGAATAGCAGCATGCTTATGTCAGTGAGGTAAGGAGCTATAGTACACAAAGTAAAGTCCAGAGTACGCTTTTACTCTCTGTCCCTACCCCATAGCAGCACCTTTCAATAATCCAGAGTGAGCTAGTTCTGAATCTGCTATATACAGGGAAAATCTTACTGTTGTTCTATTGCAGTAATAGGGAACTTGTGGCCCTCCATATGTTATTTGACTACAACTCCACTGGCCAAGGTATTTTCATAGTGTTTAAGTGTGTTTTGCACTGCTTTGGAAATGAAAAATGTGAGGTTTCTACTTTTATTATTTTTTTTACTGGATGAAGTGGAATGCTTTTGCAATCTTAAGAAATTTCTGTATCTCAAAAAATCACATGGAAAGAGCAAATATATCTTGATACCTTTTAGAAAGACATAAGCACTACTGACGATCTGTAAATAACAGAACCACACGTGGTTTTCCAAGTGACAGTAAGTCGTTCCACGCAATATTGTTATACAGTATGTGGTGGTGAATTGCAAAAGCACTACTGTGACCATATAACACAGCAAGCAGAGCTTATGGCTGAGTTTGGCAACAAGATAGTAGGCACAATTATACCAAGGGAGAAGGCCTGAAAACCTTCCTGTCAGAGAGTAATTGTGAGAAACACCAAATTTTCTTCTTCAGCCTGCAGGAGGCAGTGTTTGTGTGAAACCATATTTGGAACTCACTACAAAACCTTTTTGAACCTGTTACACTCTTTGCCCTCTCTTTTTAATGCCAAGACCAAAGTGACCTTATTTCTCCTATCTCAAGGGTGAGAGCCCACGCTTTTCCCATTTCAATTGCAGCAAAGTCTCTCAATATTTGTGTGTTTATTTCTTAAATATCTAGAGGTTGGCCTACTTATTTTTGCGTGGTCAGTAGGGAGACTTTGTACACAGAATGTGATAAAAAGGTATTGCTTTAGGTCCTTGTTAATTTCCTACTTTACACTTATTTTATGAGGCTTTTACTCTATTGCTTCCATCCATCTCTCTCCAGCCAAGTAATATCAGATTTATGAAGTAATAATTGAGGGAGAAACATGGAACACTCTCTGAAGAGAGCAAGTTAAAAAACTATCTTTTACTCTTGCATGATGACATATGTTACTTATCTCCCTAATGATTCTGGCAAAAAGGACTATATTTCACAGCTAATGGGGTATTCGTTCTAGTCTGGCTAACAGCCACCGTTTTTAATCTAATTGCTTCTGCTTTCTAATTTCAGGGATGAGTAAAAGGATATATGTAAAATCCTAGATAAATACTTTCTTAAAACGTAGGCTGTTCTATTAGATGCAGCATCCGTAGCTGTGCTTTCGGCATATGCAGTAATCCTCAACTATTAAGTGACCTGTCATTTTCAGAGTACTATATCACAAAACCATCTATTTGTTTTGAGTCACCTTTGCACTGCTTTATCAGTTAATGTACAGTGGCTGCCATTTGCCTGGAGGGCTAAGGTAGGAATGCCAGTAAACATACAGTACAGAGGTGGAATCCAACATTGTAGTAGATGGATCGTTCTGACAATGCAAACCAGAGAGAACCATTCTCCTTGCCAGAGAGAATGATCTCTCCTCTCCCCACACACTGTTCTGAGGGTTCGCCTGACCTTCCTAAGCAAATTTGGGGAGTGAAGGGAGTCTTGTTGTCCTACCAGGACTCTACCAGGGAACATGGTAGAGGTGTGTATGATTATGAATTGTATGGAGAAACTGGATAGAGATAAGTTTTTCTCATAATACTAGAATCCGGGACCATCCAGTAAAGCTGAATGTTGGAATGTAATTTGTCACAAGGCACATAATTCAACTGTGAATTCTGCTCTCAAAGACATAGTGATGGCCACCACCTCGGATGGCCTTATTATGTATCAGATTTCAAAATTATGTGACCTGTCTCTTTATGTAGAGCCCAGAGGTTGAAAACTATGTGAGGAGCCCACCCTTGCTGCAACATCTTGGTCCCAGAATCAGGCTGCAGTCCTATATCCACAAACATGGGAGTAATTCCCATTGAATCCAGTGGATTTTACTTTTGAGTAATGTAAAGAATTGTGCTGCTGGGACTTTTAGCAGGCAGATGGTTGGTTTTCATCAAACCTGGTAGTAAGGATTGTTCTCTTCTTTATGAAAACTCCCAGATCTTCATCATTTTCCTTTCCATTCAATGCAGGTGTGGGGAACCTTTGGCCTTCCAGACATTGCTGAACTACAACTCCCATCAGTCCCTGCAAGCATTGCCAATGGTCAGGGAAGATGGAAGCTGTAGTTCAACAGCATCTGGAGGTCCAAAGGTTCTCCACACCTGATTTAATGTGGTGGATACTCGATATTATATTTTCCTCCTTCTTGCCCTCATTTTTGGTTGCGATATTTAGAAATATGGCTGTTTGCAGCAAACCAGAGATCTAATCTCAGTTTGCAAGCCTCCAGATTTCTATTCAGGAACCCAATACCACAAATGATGCTGTCTGTCTGAAAACAGATACGTACATATCTCATCAATTTGAAATGCACCTGCAACACGTTGCTCCCAGCGGTTATGTAGGTTCTAAGTGATTTAGTCAGAAATGAGAGAGGAACAATTATCATCAACCGTTGAGAAAACGCAAAGAATTGAATGTTGGGAGATAATAGTGTAATTAGGCAGCTGGCAGGAGAGTTGCCCATCCTTATCAGTCTCCATAGCAACAGTGGTCCAAAGAGTCATCAGTTACAGCGAGGAGTAGAACATAATCTTCAGCAAGAAAGATGAGATCTATAAAGAGTTAGTTTTTCACTCTTGTCTGTCACTTATCTGTTTTCTAAGACAATTACCCTCCAATATCAGACTAAGAGAAAAGTGGCTTAAGGACAGTAAATTAATCTGCATTGCTTATTATCTCATTGGCAAATATACAATGAATTCAGAGCTTGAAACTTGAAACTTGCAGTTTATACAATGTATTTTCATAAGCTGGTCACAGTCTACAAATTATTATTTTATTTTATTTTCTAGAAAAATGATATATTATTTTTTTGTTAGAAATATTGCCAAAAGGATAAGTTGCAATTTAGGGCAAAGATACTTTTGAGACACAGGTATAGATTAACATTATAAAATGTTACTGCTAAATGTTACTGCTAAAAGGCCCATGTATGCAGCAAGCTTACAAAAAAAATCTTTCATGCGTCTCAAGAACACACTACAACAGGAATCGAGGTAATGGTCATTAATATGTGAGTTAGGAGGGAGGTCTAAACAACTTATTAGGCATAGGAATATTAATAACTATTAAACAATATGATCAAAAGTGCCTACTTGTACAGAGGCTGCAAACTAGAAATACTAAGTTGTACTGAAGGAGTTCCCATGGAACATGTTTAGATATGGGCTATCTTTTCACATTGGAAGTACTGTACCTGCTAGTATGTACCACCCTGTGTTTTTTAGATTTTATTTTAGTGCTGTTCAAGTTTATCTTCCCTTCTCTTTATTCATGCTTTTAAAGGGTAATAAATGTAAACATAGCTCTTGTAATTATCTTGCATTGTAAACTATACTGGCATGGACTCAAGAGAAGTGCTGGCAGAAAGGGGTTGGCAAAAAGTGACTTTTCCACCCCCTGGCACCACAGACTTTCTCATTCTCTAGCACGGCTCAGCCAGTTGTTTCTCCCTGCCTTCTAATTTCTTTATTCCACACCCTCCATTCGAGCAGAAACTGGGCATGTGCAGAAACTGCCCAGCAGAGGGTCATGGAGGCCATTGTTTACAGCCCTTAGTATAGTTTGGAAGCTGTACTAAGTGAACTACTTCTTCTTCTTCTTCTTCTTCTTCTTCTTCTTCTTCTTCTTCTTCTAAAAGGAAATCAAACAAGTTAGCCATAAAAATGGAGTGATACCAGCTATTTCTTCTCCATTTATTATTACAAACCTTCAATTCCAAATATAAGAAGTATATTTCTATGTATATGTAGTCAAAGTTGATAAACAGAAGAACACAAACACATATTGCTAGTGGAAAAGAAGTGTATTAGAAAAATAGGCAAATCTGAAGCATGGATCTGTACAAATTAAATGGAGTTTTCTGCTGTGGTAGTGCTTGTGCAGATTTATGCTTTTGCGCTCAACAGTGTTAAAAAACCCAGAAAATTAGTACTAGTTACAGGTAGGTAGCCGTGTTGGTCTGCTGTAGTCGAAGCAAAACAAAATAAATAAAATAAAAAATTCCCAGAGAAGTAAATAAAAAATTCCTTCCAGTAGTAGAGACCAACTAAGTTAGCTATTGGTATGGTCTCTAAGGTGCTACTGGAAGGATTTTTTTATTTTATTTAGAAAATTAGTAGACATTTGAGGAGCCATAGAAGATTAGTGCCAGACCTGCAAGAAATGAAAAGTTAAAAGGGGAAGTAGAGGGTGTGGAAAGGTGGTTAGTAGAACCAAGAACTGACCCAGCTATATAAAACCAATGCAATCTGCCTGCTCCCTGGAGTGGAGTGGTTTTGTTTTGGATGTTTCACCACTTATTGAAGTATCTCTAGATTGAGGTAGTTCAGATTCAGATGGGGAAATAAGCATAGTTGCAGCTGATTGAAGGTAATGTCATGTGGATGACTTTTGATTTAATGAGAGAAGACAGGCAGATTCCAATCCATACTAAAGCCAAATGTGGCCAAGCCCTGAATTTGCAGAAGTGCTCCCATAGAGATCCTGAGAAAGCACCAGAACATTCACATCAAATGGAAACCTCTTGCACCTATTCTCTGATCTCATCCTGCTCACTGCTCCAATTAGGAGGGCCAGGCCCTGGGCTCTTGGAGGGGTAGAAGACATCAGCTTAAAAGTGCTGGGGCAGCATGCCAAAGGTGCTTGGGGCAACATGCCAAGGGAGGGAGGGTTATACTGGAATCCTACAAGGAGCCCCTTTACACCCTTCTCCACTACATGGCAAAAGCAGAATTGCAACCACAAAGTTTAATCTGTATTTGAAAAAGACACATTTTTTAGACCTTCAAGTTAGCTCAGTTGGTTAGAGCATGGAGCTGATAACACCAAGGTTGCAGGTTTGATTCCCATATGGGACAGCTGCGTATTCCTGCATTGCTGGGATTGGACTAGATCAGTGTTTCCCAACCTTGGGCCTCCAGCTGTTTTTGAACTACAACTCCCATCATCCCTGACTAGCAAGACCAGTGGCAAGGGATGATGGGAATTGTAGTCCAAAGACAGCTAGAGGCCCAAGGTTGGGAAACACTGGACTAGATGATCCTCAGGGTCGCTTACAACTCTATGATTGTATGTGATTGGCAGCAATTCCTATTAGTTTCAGGGGGTTGCTGATGTGAAGTGCTTTGAGGCTGGGCTACCACTATTTATTTACTTTCAGGATCTTTGACATGACATCTGGAATTACTTTAGGTTTAAACTGGTGAAGCCAAAGGGAGCCTTCTTCTGGTATCTATCCAATAAGTTTTTGGCTCAAATGAACCTATTCCCAATAGTTTTGAATAAAGAATTTATTGAGTAAATTGTGGTTCTCTCAAAATGCCACTTTGTGCCAAACCACACTGGCTTTCTCCCTTGTTTTCAAGAAGTGTCCTCAACTCAAAGAATTGGATGTTATGAATGTGTACTATGGAAGTATGTGTGTAAAAAAAAGGATTTTTGCAATGCATAATGATATGTTGAGTTCTGGAAAATCATTAGTGATCAATTTTACTTTACTAATCCTTTTAGACAACAATCCTAGCTACACTTACCAGGGAGAAAGCTCAAGTGAACACAGTGGAAATGATTTCTAAGTAAATATGCATAGAATTCTGTTGTTAGTCACTTTTATGCTTCTATGACTTCATCTCCAAAGATTCCTTCATTGCTTGGAGAAAACACTCAGTTTAAAGCTTTTGGGTTTACTTTCAAATACTGCAGTGCAAAATTATCCAAGCCAAGCTCTCAGGTATGAATTAATTCAAGTTAGTTTTGGATTGTTGAACACCCAACTCAGTGGGCAGTTACTTTGGGATCGCTGACACTTTCCTTTTAATCAATTAATGTATATGTGACCTTATTATAGCATTTATCTCTGGCACTTAGTTTGAAAATTAATAGGGCAGAATATTGTTTTGACACATGGCGAATCAGAGCAGAACTGAAAAAGGATACACCAGGCGAAGCCAAATCTGTGCATCCAGATGTTCCACTCCAGCTACCACCAGTCCCAGTCAGCATGGTCAATGATTAGGAAGGAATGGCGCTGTTGTCATCTGGAGAGCACCACATTGGCTGTCCCAGGCTTATATCCTGTATCTGTCTTTGGGTGCACATATGTGGTTTTGCATGTGTGTGATGGGTATATGTATGAATTTGTATCTCTGAAAAAATCAGTGGGTGTGATGGGGCTGCCTACTCCAGCTTCATTGCCTGGGGCCCAGTGACACCAATACATGTTCCAATCCAAGCAGAGCTTCTTTCCAGCCGGGTTACCTTCTCTCTCCAGCTGCCAAGGAAGAAACAATGTAAGTGTATGCTGTCATCAGCTTTTGAACCTGAGCAGGATAAACCGCAACATCAGAAATCCCTGCGACAGAAGCTGAAATGTGCTTTCTGTAAACCTCCTGTTATTTATTTATCCAACTAGATTTATATACCACTTATTTAACAAAAAAACCCTAAATAGTTTACATAAAACCATATAAAATATGCATAAAAGATAAGGATAAAATCTGTCTTCAAAAACAACTGGACAAAAAAGTGATCAAAATATAGATAAATTTAGCAATTTAAAAATAAATATACGTAATAAAATTGCATGTTACATTACTCATGAGTATGAGCTCCGGAATATAAGAGTGCTACTGTGAAACATAATGGGTGAATTTGACCCTCAATCCAAATCTCTATTGCTTTGCCGAAGATGAAAAATATTAAAATGAACTGAATACATAACCCTTGGAACTTACAGTGTCAACTTTCCTTAAGGGACCTTGGAACAGCATTGTCTAATCTTCAAGTCCTCTGGATGGCTCGCTGTGGGCTTCCAGATTTAGATGGTATCTCTTCCTGCTGCTCTTTGAAGGTAGGACACATTTGAAATATTTCTTCAGTTGCCCTGTTTACTTAATGTTCAGCTTCTTTTTATGAGGCATTTATGAGGCAGAGAACCTTAAGTTCCTGTTCATTTTCTTTCTTTCTTAAACTGATGCTGGAGCCTTTTAAAAATTAATTTTAGGTCTGATAAAAATCAGTGCCATTCCTTGTACCTAAAAGGTACCTCCATCATAATTTATCATGTATTGTGCTTGGCAATTCTGGGTCTTGAAGGGGTCTAAAGTTCAGTATTGTGCCATATATCAAACTGCAAGCCATGGGTTCATTGTCATTACTTAATGTGCAGTGGTTAAAACTTCATGTTGATAAGGTCCCTTTGGTTTCCTTTAGGAACTCTACATAGCATATAACAATATTGCTGACTTAAGTCAACTTAGCCTGTTGGAGCACCTTGAGATTCTAGACCTAGAAGGAAACAACGTGGAGGACCTCAGTCAGATTCAGTATCTGGGGCTCTGTGTTACTCTGTCTGCCCTTACAGTGGAAGGAAATCTTATTTGCTTGAAGCCAAGCCCACAATCTCCAGAGGTAACTTTGCTTGCTTTTAGATTTCGTTTAAAAACGTGCATCTGTGTTTTAATCTGATTACGAGAAGATACTGCTTAGCACAGCATAGTTTACCATGTGAATGCTTACCGAGGGAGGCAAATGCTACCCACTCCAAGTGAATAGCTAAGTAGCTGTTGTCTCTAGGAACATCACCTCGTGCTCGGCCAGAGCGGGTTTTTACAATCAAGCAGTCTATAAATTTTATGAAATAAATAAATAAATGACAACTGACTTAAGCACTCCCAAGCACTGGTTGAGCACTGTGCAACCCAAAGCGTATTTGAAGGGAGTTCTGTTGAAATCAGTGGGATGTGTTTATATGAAGATGTTTCAGAAAAGAAAGAAATAATAATGACTGCCTGGTTTGTATATTAAGAATGGCCACAGCTTTCATTTTGGTGGCTGCAGTTCAGAACCTATCCTCCATGTCAGTTTTGTTCATTTCTAGTACAGGAATCCCTCTTGCAGGCCACTTTTGGAATTCTCAAGAGATTCAAAGCCAATTTGTTGTGTAATGGAGGTCTACTGTGTAAGTAAGATCCTTGCGGCGTACACGGCAAAAATGTGTTCCCCTGGCGCATGGGCAGTCTTGTATTGATTGTGCTTGTGGCAGTTTAAGATCAGCAGCCAAAATCCTAGACACATGTCTACCACAACAGAGAGGGCTTTTTCAGCAGTAGGGAACATGCTAACACCTGGAGTACTGCACATGCCCCATCAACAAAGGCCTTTAGAGGAGCCCCAAAGACTTATTTATTCTCAGCCACATTTGCTTAAATAAGATTTATTGGCCTGCTGAGTTGAATTGGTTTCAGCTGTAATTATTTATTGGCGTTCAGTATTGTACTGGAAAGTTGTTGGTGGTTTTTTAAAAATAATAATAATTGAAACCACTGCTAAAACAAAACTTTTCCCCTCCGTTTTAGCAGAGCTTTCTCTGAAAACCTCCTTGTGCTGTTGAAGCAAGGCACGCTCCCACCACTCATAAATGGATTGGGAGCATGTCTTCCCCATCAAAAAGCAACCAGGAGCTCTCTTTATGCTCATGGTTGTTCCTTTATAGCCACATGGGTACCTCTCCCACCTTATACCCCATATGATGCCTGGTGAGTGGCAGTTGGGTGTTGTTTACAAGGAACAGCCCTGCAGTCCGAATTAGACCTGCAAGCTGGAGATTCCCCTCCTTGCACTGTTGCATCTAAGGCCATGCTTCATATTTGCATACCACCTTCAAATGTAGAAATAATACAAATATATCTTCTAGACTTCATTCAAACAAGGATAGCTAATAATTCTGCCTGGCCCTTTCTATGTAAAATAAAAATAAAATTACATACTGTATACTGATTCGGCTAAATTTACAGCTCTCTCTACAGGCTGTCTGTTTGCTCAGTGTAATTTGATTTCCAGATGAGCTCATCTCTTCCAGACATTAAAACCCAAAGCAACAATCTAATGATGAATGTGGTGGTCTCTATTACAGCTGTTTCAATAGCACTCTGTGTCCATATATGTGTGTGTGTACATGTAATGTGATGCACCCCTCAACCAGGATAGCATTACAGACTTGCAGACTGGAAAACCTATAGCTTCCATATAACAGAAAGCAAATGCACTATGTAAAAAGATTATTTTGTCTTCTGTACTAGGTCATTACCCTATTGTGGGAAAGAATATAGGCCAAAAGTTCATCTGCCAGTCTTGACATTATACAGATGGAGTAGCAGTTTGTAGTTCATTGAAAGTGGGGGAAATATTCCAGGTGCATATATTTACCACTACTGCTACTTTGCTGCAGTTCTCTTGTAGCACTATACAAAATCTAGGGGTGATGCACCCTCCCAGAATCATGCAATCTAAAGGCTGCTCCAGAAGATACAGTTTTAATTCATGTGTCTAAAGCCATCTGTTAGTAACCAGCAACTGTGGCCTGGGGGCTTAGTCCAGTCCCTAGAGGCTTCCCATCTGGTCCTAGCAGAGTGCCTGATCTCAAGGATGCCTCATAATGCAGCTTGTCATTTCTCCTACACAAGATGAGTCATAAGCAAAGAACTCTGACCTCCTCCTCTCCAGCATGTGCAGCAGAGGAGGCTTGGGGGAGTCCTCCCTTTATGGACCCCAGCTGCTCCCTCTTTGCTTGGCCATGGCTGAGTCACAGGAGGCAGTAGGTGAGGTGCATAAAGGGGAGGACACTAGAAAAGCCTCTCTGGCTGATCACACTTTGCCTTGCCTTAAGTTTGTGTAGGAATCAGTTAGTAGGAAGAAAGTAGATGTAGCCCAGTAGTTGCTGACCAGGTTCTAGATTCCTATATCTTAAAGTGCAAAAGAAAAAGGTCATATAGAAAGTGGAGTGAGAGGAAGCTTCTGTAGTCTAGATCTAGAGTGTGTGCAGTTCAGGTCTGCAGCATCTACTTTGCTTTTTTACTAGAACCCCGAGAACCACAGACAGCCATACACTTAAAATTAAGGAACAAAGGTACTTCTGAACATGTGTTCAGCCCTGGATTTTCTTCAGCACCAGAACTAACCAAATTAGTCCTGTCACACAGCATCCCACTCCTAGTTTTTCTGTAAGGTTTCTTCTTTTCAGCAGACTAGTTGTAAGGCCCATCTAGATGTAAAGTGATGGAGAAAACGGATTTTACACTCTAGTCTCCACACCACAGTTCTAGTCAGAATCAAGCTCTCTGCGCCTGCTAGTTTGGCCTAGATAAACTTTGTTGTTTAGTCATGTCTGACTCTTCATGACCCCATGGACCAGAGCACGCCAGGCACTCCTGCCTTCCTAGATAAACTAGGGATGGTAAAAAAAGGGGGGGTTAAAAACTCTTGCAAATCTACTGTAAATCATCCAGGACTCTACCAATAGGTTACGGTCTACATTCTACCCATCCCTGGACTAGATGAGCTAGTGGACTTGGTTTCATAGTGTCTTTATGTGGTTCCTGCCCACTTCTCAGATTTCCCTCCCCTCTCCCTTGTCAAAATGTGTTTGAAATGACTACACTGAGAAATTTCTGCTTTGGGTTTTTCCCTCTCAGGTCCCAGACTACAACTACAGAGCTGAGGTGAAAAAACTCATCCCTCATTTAAAGTATTTGGATGAAATACCAGCAGACCAAACTGATCTTCCTTTCCCATGCAAGATGAACAAGGAGTGGCTACTTGTCAAGGAATCCATCAAAGATGGAAGTTTAGTTGAAGAGGCAACTTGTTCAGGCAGGCCAAATTATTTCCTAAGGATCGATTTTTGCTGGGGACAAGGTTTCAGGGGGAAATAATGTGTACATACATAGATCCATGCACACTCTCTTGTATGCACCAAAGCCAGGCCTGGTTATCAGGGATAAGAATGGGCAGTAGCTTTTGCAAGAGTGTACGGGTAGAGTTAGATGTGTGTCTTCACACAGAACACTCTAAACAGCTGTAAGACAGAGAGAGATAGGTGTGGGTCCTCTTGTGTGGTAGGTGGGAAAGGAGCTTCAAAGCCCTCCACGTCCTGCTCCCCACCCCCTCTGCTCTCATACTGTTTTTCTTCTCAAGATTTGCTAGGGGAAAGGTGGCTAGAGATAGTGAAACAAGCTGCAGGCAGTGAAAGAGTTCAAAGGCCTCCCACCTGCTGCTTTGCCATGTTTGAAATTGTCCACCTCACCTCACCAGCAGCAGACAGCATTTGAAAACTTTGGTCTGTCACTGTTAACATCAAGGTTCAGCTGAATACTACCCTGAGGGAGATGATATTATTATTTTATTTTATTTTATTTATTTATTTCCCACCCACCTGGCTGGGCTTCCCCAGCCACTCTGGGCGACTTCCAACAAAATACTAAAATACAGTAATCCATCAAACCTTAAAAGCTTCCCTAAACAGGGCTGCCTTCAGATGTCTTCTAAAAGTCTGGTAGTTGTTGTTCTCTTTGACATTGGGTGGGAGGGCGTTCCACTTGGTCCATTTGGTCCAGAACAGGAACAATGAACCTATACTGACTTCTTGATGAAGTTTTGAAGCTTATTCATTATACTGCTTGCAGTGAAATTCGTTTCCCAGGAGTCAGACATCCTGAAAATTATGGATTATTACTGTATTTATTTTAAATGCAAATGCATTTCCAAAATAACTCATTAAGGCTCGAAAGTACTTTGTCTTTTGTTCCATTCAGAAGTTAATGACCTAGTATTGTGCTGTGTTCTTTGATTAAACAGTTCCTGCTCTTTTCACGAGACCTTCGGGAGATGATGAGAAATGTTAGCTTTGAAAATACAATAATGGTGTACCAACACACACCACTACTGAAATTATGACATAGATGACAACTTTGTTTGGGGCCATCCTGAAATATATATAAAAAAATCAGAGACCAGTTGATGCCAAACCAGAACTGGTGGTATATGTTTTGCTAGACTCCCATTCCATAATTTTTACCTAAATGTGGAAACCCCATAGCTGGATCCAAAAAAACTTCAACTGTTATTTAAGTCATTACCATTTCAAAGTTGGTTCTGAATACCTGCTTCCATAATTGCATTCTAAGCTTCTTTCTATACCTTGCTGTCAGCTATTTACATCTCTACAGAACCAGGGTGGCTGGAAGATGACACTGACAATGAAGAAAGCTAGCACTCTCGAGGCTCCAACAGGAGAGCGCACAAGCGCCAACATTACCTTAGAATACGGAAAAGAATTTCCTTTGCTCTGCTCATTATCACTGCTTTGCTAAACTGAACTTTTATACCATCTTATTATGTGTTGCAATATCTCACTGAATCCCCCCCCCCCATATCACCCTGTTTAGATTCTTATTTAGGACCTCTAGCAAGAAGGCCCGGCTCTGCTGTGAGACCTGCCATAACTCAGCTCTTGTCAGCTTCTCGACCTCAGGTTCCACAAAGACCACTTAGCGCCCATTTGCTCTCTGGTAGTAGCACACTCCTGGAGGCTACCATCTGTGATGAGATGTTGCCGGAAGATGATGCCAGTGACTTGACACATGGTAATGGAATACCTGGTGCCATTCTTTATATTATTGCTGCTCTTCAGTAGGATGATCCACTATGTCATAGTGAGTTTGTCCCCAGCTGTCTTGCCATACAGATAGACAAACTTCTGCCTTACTAGATGTAAAGAGACCACTTGACTATTATATTGTCTTCAGCTGAGCAAGATGAGATTTGCCCATTATTACTATCTCCACCTCAGCTCACCTTTGCATGCTATTCAGTGGTGTCGAAGCAGTAGCTGTGCACCAATAGTTAAACCAAAATGGGAAAGCCTACTACTTCCTTTCCCTAAATATGAAAAGCAGTGAATGAGCCAGCTGTATTGTTGAATATGTTAAAGGGCATGGGCAGATAGCATGTGTAACAGCCAGCCATTGTTCTTTCTCTTGCAGTCCTCTTTTGCCTGCTCACAACCCTTCTTCAGCTGGCTAAATATTCACTCCCTTGTGATTCCCATTATGCTTGATCCTATGCTGCTATTAAGCTATTCCCTTGGGGGACCAATTTTCACCTGAATTGTGGGAGAATTTTCTCTCCCTGAACCCCCCCCCCACTGCGCTTATCCTGCTCAGCTGCCTGGGAAACCAGTGAGAATGGTGAAAAGGGGGTTAAACTGAAGAAAAAAGTTGATCTTTATCTGTAGCTCTCCCCCTTCCTGCTGCTCTGCTGATCAGTAGGAGAGTACATTGCAGACCATGTAAGATTATGCAGTGGGTCAGAAGCAATCCAGGGAATGCAAATTGCTCACTTCTGGACAAGACCAAAGAATGTGGTCAAGAATATAAAAAAAAATCAGTCACATTTCTCAAGGCCTGTTGGGAGAATATGTATATATTTACCAGTGTTGAAGAAATGATTCTTCAACATCAGCTTCATTGGACTGGCCATGTTGTTTGAGCAACTACTCTATGCCAAACTTAAAAATGGAAAGCTGTGGTGGTCAACAAAAGAGGTTTAAAGACTCTCTCAAGGCATATCTTTAAAAATGTAGTATAAACACCAACAATTGGGAAACACTGGCCTGCGAGCGCTCTAGTTGGAAAACAGTCTTTACCAAAGGTGTCATGGACTTTGAAGATGCTTGAACTGAGGACGAAAGGGAGAAACATGCTAAGAGGAAGGCACACTTGGCAAACCCTCACCATGATGAACTCCCGCCCGGAAACCTATGTCCCCACTGTGGAAGGATGTGTGGATCCAGAATTGGCCTCCACAGTCACTTACAGACTCACCGTTAATACCGTGTTCGTGGAAGACAATCTTACTCGGCTACGAGTGATTGCCAAAGAAGAAGAAGAAGACCAGGAACTGTGCACAAGTCCCTATTCATGGAAAGATTCATTGAATGTGCTCAATGGCTGGTTGTTATGCACATTAACCATACAACTTGCATTCCCCTTAACATACCGGTATATAAGCAAATGGGATGACGGTATAGGAAGATTTCTGTGGCTATGAGATGGTAAACTGGAACAAACCCTGTTACTTTTCTTTTTCCAGGTGTCAGCAGAGTTATTTGTGGGAACCCCATCAAAGCTCTTCATGCACGGAGACAGAAACTAGGTGTAGGTTTTCTTTCATATGTAATTTCTTTTTTATTTTTCTTTTCTTTTTTTCTTGGCAAGCCAGCATGTCATTAATTCTAGGGAGATAAAAGCTGAAGAGTTCTATAGAATTCCATAGATTTCTACTGTGTAGAAGACCATTATGAGAAGAAACAAACTTTGAAAAAAGTTAATTGCAGGTCTGTACAGCTCAAGCTGCAAGGCGGTGTAGGGCCTTCCATTGTGGGGTGGGATGCCAGCACATGAGAACATAGAAAAGTGACAGACATCTATCTAAACTATCACTGCATCCCACTAAACTGCTGTCTACTTTAATGGAGAAAATAAAACATTGTGCTTCAAGACGCTGGGCTTCTCCGCAGTTACGTTTCCTCCTCTCCTTCCAGGCGCAGTCCACACTTTAAAGCTGCATGTCTGAGTGTCCTTTTTTTACTTCAGAGATTTCCCTGTGAAAACCCACTCTCTGAAGCTCAATTGGAGCAAATGGCAATCCACTTAAAAACCGAATTGATGTTTGCTCCAACGGGGAAAGCTCCAGGGCAAACACAACAACACTTGGACACAGAACTTTTAAGTCTGGACCTGTGCCTGGAAAATGTGGATAAGTCCATTGTTGCAGTGAAGGGGTTTATAACAGGTATGTGTATCTGTGCTCAGAACACATAGAAGTGTGTTCTGAGTCCTTTATTTTATATTTTCTATTGGGTAGTTATTTTAACTTCATAAAGTCTTGATTTATTTTTCTTAAAGAACACCTAGAAGTTCACTGTGTGTGTATACACATGGAGTGGGTTTTTGTTTTTTTGTATGCCACACATAACATATTCTGGTTCTTCAGTATAGACATCATTCTTCATACAAACCTTGCCTCATAATTATGGGCATTTGACAAGTTATTATATAAAAGCTACCTTGTGTCTTGGTCAGGCTGGGCTTCAGAGTGGCCTTGCGCAGGATGGAAGCCCACTGTGAAAGATGATAGGGGCATTGCTGAGGGGAGGATCGCAGCAGGGTGCCCTGCCTCTCCTCAGTTCCTTGAATAATGATGGGTTCTGATGAAGGAAAGGACACTGCTAGGACACCACCATTAAACAAGCAACAGGTGGAATTGTCATGGAAGCAGCCTGCCTGGCCCTGCTGCTCCTTCATCCTGCAGTAGTCTGCCAGTCCATGCACCCCACCCCATCTTTTGTGGCTGCACAGCAGTAGCCCGGTGATGTCGCATGCACTGGCTGCAATAAGAGGAATTCTTTACCTCAGAAAATGGTTGCGAGAGGAAAATTAACTTGTACAAAACAAACAATCTGTGGTGCTGGAGAAATGAGAAGTTTTCAGTCAAATATATAGTGAACAGCAGATGTGTTGTGACATTATTTCACCTATGTTGTAGCCTACAGTAATGAACCTGTTTCAGCCACCAAGTCAGCCGGCAGTACCTCCCTTTGGCATTGAAGAAACTGATTATGTAAATACGGATGACATCTACACTGAGCTGAAACTCCTGAAAGAGCATCACCTCCAGTAAGAGTTCAAATTTAGTCTTATTAAGACAGTTTGTCAAGTGAGCTACTCTCCAGATAAAGCAACCAGTGAGCACTGTACGGAATGAACACTCAACTATAAGCTGACTTGCTTCTGTCCAAGCCATGACCTAGGCGCAGGATACCTTAAGGATCACCTCCTCCTATACAAGCCTGAGTGCTGCCTAAGATCTGATGGAGAGCCCCTTCTCTATGTCTCTGTTGTAGCGGAGGTACTGTTGTTGGGGATAAGAGAGAGGGAATTCTAAGTGGTCGTACCTAAATAGTGGAATACTTTGTCCCATGAGGCTCAGTTGGCCCCTTCTTGTGGTATTTTGCCTTGGCCAAAACTTTACTGTATTTAATTTTTATCGGGTTTTTTTTATTACCAGCTTTTTCTGTTCTATCTGTTGCACCTGTCTGTTTTTAATTGTGTGGGGTTTTTTTTTAATAGTATTGGATTTTATAGCAGTATTAATTGTTGCTATCTACCCTCAGTGATGTATAAGCACTAGAAGGGCAGAATATAAATATTTAAATATATATATTGGATTAAAATTATTAAATAAACATTGCAAAATACCAAATGGAATAAAGAAGCTGGTAATATCAACCCTTAGCTTCTTTTCAGAAAACCTGTCTTTCTCCAAGATGCTCCGTGCTGCATCTCTTTGACCATTCTAAACACACACAAATCTTAAGGCATGTGAACTATGGAAACTTTTGTGACCCAGCACATTTATCCCATTTTAAAGGACCTTTGCTCACTAGATTATCCTGTTCTCAAAATTAGCATATGAAAGTTAGTTCTCTGCCTGTTTCTTCTCACTGTGATAAGATAAGCACTTAAGCCACCTTGTGGCAGTTCTGAGGAATTGCCCTTCACACTTAAATTCTGATGTAATCTGTTCCCAGAACTGATTTGTCACCTGTTAAGTCAAGATGTTCTTCCCACGGATGAGGTAGTCTCTTTTTACAGATTGGAAAACAAAGGTTGTACTAACAGAGATTCCCTGCAGACTATGTTGTACATCGGGAATAGGGAACCTATAGCCCTCCAACTGTTGGGGTACAACTCCCATCAGCCCCAGCCAGAATGGCCAGTAGTTGGCATGATGAGCATTATAGTACAGCAAACATCTAGAGGGCACCAAGTAACCATTCCCTGCTGTACATCTTTGGCTCACATCGTTGCCGTCAGTCAACCTTGCTGCTCACCTTGGAAAATTGTCGTCCCAGCATGATTGCTGTATGTCTGGAAGGAATGGTGTAGGCAAGGCTTTTCCTCCATCTCATCAATCTTTCAGGGTTTTTGTCCTATGTTTCAAATTTAGCATTGAAGTGCAATGGGGAGTTCCTGTGTCTATCTGTGTGATGGGACCACACACCTACACCCACACCCATTTTTAAAAAATTGTGTTAATTTATTCACAAAAATTTTAAATTGCTTTACAACTGCTGTTCCAAAAGCAGTTAACCAAGCAACAAAATAAAGCCTCTTGAATCCATCCTATGAAAATTCATATCAAAGCTAAAAATAAAAACACATAAAATGGGGCTAATTTTCAAAAGCACAGAATAGTCTCCACCCATTTCTATAATGCCATGAGAGGGAGCCAAATGAACAGCTCCCAGAAGCGAGTTCCAAAGCTTTCAGAAGAGTTTTTGGTGGAAGCTTTCTCTTTGTGGCATTTCTTCCCAAAAGAGACTTGCCAAAGCTCAAACCTGAACATCTAAAAGTGTTGTGAGAATACAGTGCCAGGGTTAAAGCTTGTCTCTGAAGGAGTATTGTAACACGGAGTATTTTACTCTTACTTAGATAGGGTCATTATATTATCTTAAATCTATAGATTCTGGTGTATAGTGCATTATGTTTTTTAATGTGTTGGAACATGTGGTTTGGATAGGGCAGGAAGAAAGTCAAACTTAATAGCATCAAATTTCTGGCAGGCACCTACAAGCTCTCCAAAGGGCAAATTCTCCCCAGGAGCTAAAAACAACACCAACTTTAAGTGAGGAGGAGGAACACTACAGCTTGAGTGACAGCTGTGATGAAGATCTGAAAGAAGCCACTCAGGAGGAGATCATGGAAATCACATCATCAGATTCTTCTTGCCAGTCCCGTCTTTCTCAGTCATCATCAGGTACATTATCCAAATGATTAATGCACCCCTTGTTACTGACAAGTAACAACAATTATATGCCTGCCTTAGGTTTTGTAGTTCTAAAGTTCCTGTGATATGTATGTATCTTTGGCAAATTTCCATTTTCTCTGTCAAAAATATGTGCATGGAGTTATCTATCCTATCATTTTCTTCTGAGATACACACATGGGGATTTTTCTGGCTAACAAAATAAGCACAGATTGGCTTGAGTGATTATTTTAGCAAACTTTCAATTTGAGATACCTATGCTTAAAAGAATCACAAGACCCGAAGTATGTGCTCAGAAGAGAAATAATGCTAACTTGTATCAACATTTTATTTGCATTCAGATTACAATATTTTTGTCCCTGCCTTCCGATTTCAGAATATGAAGGCAAGGAAGAAAGAGAGAGAAAGCAGGTTGTGATGGCAAGGTTCCAGAGACCAGAAGTTATAGAGCATGACAGGGAGGTGCATGGGAAGAAGCAATTCTGATCATTTAAACTACTGGAAGCCACAGGAAATCAAGATTTCCTTTGATTTCCCATGATTGAATGCCTGCCTACTTTCCAACTTTCCACAGTAACTATTGGGTTTTGTAACAAACACCAAGATTCTTTAGAAGCAGTAGTAAGTAGAACGTATAGTGTGGAACAGAGAGCTTTTCCCATTCAATCTTTGTAACTTGAATGATAGGAGAGTTCAACTCATAGTGACGTTCTGTGTACACTGCATAGGGAGTGAGTGCCATTCAGTTTAGTGGGACTTATTTCTGTGTAGACATGCACTGAATTATACTATCAGTCCTTTAATATTTTGAAACCTCTCATAGCTAAATAGATGGAAATTCAGGCCATTCTAATAAGAACAAGAGTTCCTGGTCTAAACCCACCTCAGTTCATGAAAGCCTCTTAACTACAGTTGTTGTTCTTGTTGTTGTCGACATCTGTCTGTCTCAGGAGACAATGGAGGAGTTCGCCTTTGGGGTGAAGTCAAACTCAAACTGTTGGAAGGTTACAGCACCTGTGTTTGCTGATTTACGCTTTCAAGTGGATGGGAGTGAAGTTACATGCTCTGCTTCTAAATTGCTGTGCTTTCCCTTTGCATTTCAGATTCATTGCACGTCCAAGAAAATTCATTGCCCACCATTATAAAGCGCTCTATTGTACCCTCTCCTCCAAAAAGTCCCTCGCCTGCATTCATACAGCGAGTGAGAACTGAGTTTGTTGGAGCTAGACGCCTGAAAGTGCACAGTTCGGAAAAGGCAGTTCTACCGAAGCCACAGCCTTCATCAACTCAGAACAGTGATACAGTGCAGAATGTGTTTGAGAAGACTACTGTTCAGAGTCTCAGCAGAAAACCTGATTTCTCCTTATCTGATACATCTATCTTAAGTCAGAGGCATAGGACTTTTGGCCCCGACAGCAAGCAGACCAAGAGACCTGTTTCAGGACCAGCAACAATTGGACCAACAAACATCAGGTTGGGATACCTAGGTAGCTCTTTCACTAGGATTGCTAAACCAAATGGAACAAATCCACATGGGATAAAGGGTGCTTCATAACATCCAGGATGGAGTGAACTGTGCTTTAAAGTTTAACCCATTGGCTTTGGTTTTAAGCATACCTAACTCTCTCTCTCAAGAGTGTGATTGCAGGCTTTTGATCTTATACTTACTGCTTGGTTTTCTGTTTTGGGTGGTGTTATCCTTCTCAAAATGAGTTCCAAGAAGCTTCATTGACAACTAGCATCTAAGATTAGCTTCAGCTGCTCAGCCCCTGTCCACTGCACATCTCCCTTTCATAGATTAACAATGGATCTATCTATCTACCCTGCTTTTCAGAAAAAATTGTCTCAACAGGTCAGCACAAGGAGGACCATCTGGGAGGTTTGGAGGTTCCTCTATATACTCTTCCTCTTGCAGGCGCATCAGCCTATAGTTCAAGCTAAGTTGCACCTGACACTTGCAACATATTCTCCCTTATTATTACTTCTTTTTCTTCTTATTATTATTATTATTACATTTATCCATAATTTACTACGTAAAATGTCTCAAAGCAACTCACAGTTGGAAAAAAACATACAAAGGCAAGTATTTAAAACAACATCAAAAGAATAAAACAACATTATTTACCCGAAGTGCTCATCCTGCAGTATTATATAAAGATATGAATCCTACACCACCCAGCTAAATGACAAACACCAAAAACAGCTAGGTGCCATATGAGCCCAGTTAAGAACCAAATGCTAGGGTAAACAATGCCTTTGGCTGGCACCTAAAAGTTAACAATGATGGCATCTGTCATATCTCCCTAGGGAGAAGATTGCATAACCATCACTGAAAAGACCTGTTCTCACGTTGTCACATTCCACACATTCACAGACTCTGGATAGGCTCATATGAGGAGAGACAGTCTCTAAGGTACTGAGGTCTGAGTTACATCAGTCTTTGTAGATGAAAACCAGCCCTTCAGACTGAGGCTAAAAACTAATGGGCAGGGCAGCCAATGCATTTTGGGCAGGATCAGTGTTGTATGCCTTCTACTCCCAGTTGACAACCTGGCTTCTGAATTCTGCACTAGCTGCAGTTTACAAATTATCTTCAAAGGTAGCTGCATGTATGATAAAACACATTGCAGTAATCTAGCCTAAAGGTTATCATATCATAGACTACAGAAGCAAGGCTATCCCAGTCCAGAGAGGGCTGCAGCTGGGCCACCAGTCAAAGCTGATGGAAGGTACTCTGTGCCACCAAGGCCACTTGTGCTTCCAGTGACAGTAATGGGTCCACAGGTACTCCCAAGCTGCATGCTATATACTGTATCTCTGTAACTGAGTGGTGTGTTGTTCTCCATGCTAATGAGGTGGGACATAGGGGGTACAGAAGAGGTTTTATCCCTCTTTGTTGCATCCAGCGCAGGAGGTTTAAGTGACTATGCAATTCTAGCTTAGTCTCTGAAACATATTTGTGCCAACTCACTGTACTCTGGTGTTTCTTGTTTTTAGAGCCTCTGTAGATAGAAAGCTCCTCAAGATGATCAACTCTCATCAACCTGCTGTTCGCTCATGCACAAAAATGCCAGAGGGACTTGCAGTTCTGAACGTGGTCCGCCCTCTGACTGCCAAGGCTGCCCTGCAGAGCTTGCCGAGCAAGCCAAATATCTCAATGACGGCTCAAAGCAAGACTCCCAAATTGTAGGAAATGCCCTCAGCAGCTGTGCGTATGCTGTTGCCAAGTCACAGACGCTTTCAGCTGCTTTCTGTGTTTCCCATCTTCCTATGAGCAACACAGGCTGGCTTCTCTGACTCATCGCGATCTCTGAACACAGCAGTGCCCTAGGTAAGCAAAGCAGTTTAAATAAACAATTTGATTGACCTCAAACAAAACTGCTGCTGCAAATGGAGAATCTGCAACTCCCCTATCAACCATTTTGGCAGCTTCTGCAAAAGGAGGAATGAAAGCTTGTGCCGCCATAGCCCTTTCAAGTGACTGTATGCCTGATGTTTACAGCAGCTGCGTGCCTGGCCTCATGGCCAGGGTGGCCCCTTTGACTCATCCAGTGGGAGGAAGGTACAGAGCATCCTTCAGCATTCCCTCAGGTATCCAGCTGCAGCTACTTCCATGTCTCCAACTGCTGTCAAAGGGATGTATTCCCTCTTGTGAAATCATACAACAGACTGGGAAAGCTGTGTAGAATGGAATTGAGTGTGCTTTGAGCAGGACTCCCACTTTCAAAGCACATCCCTGATTCAGGCACGAACTTGGATTCCACGTTGATGTAGAAACACTCCATCTTGCTTGAAATCATTCTTCTCTATTCTTTTTAGCAGGGAAAAACTCAGTAGTTCAGAAGGAGTTTGGAAGAGGGGGATTGAGCACATCACTTTTTTTTGTACTTGGAAGGAACTCCTGATGCTCATCCAGAATGCTGTCATACAGATATACCTGAATTGGGTGGGCTGTGTTTTCTCCAAGCCAGATGTCCGTTGTAAATATATTTGCAGTGGACAAGGTTGATTCCCAACAATCTCTCCTTTACCTCATCTTTTTCATGTGTTTTTACCACAAAATGTATTTGCAATCAAATGTTCTGTAACTTTTTTTTACTAGATCAGTTTTAAAGGAATACAAGAATATGTATGTGCGTGCATGTGCTCGTCTGCGCACACACACACAGAGACACACACATATTCAACCACTGCAGGGAGCTTACTCTACTTTTAATAACATTTATTCTGCTTTAGAATACAATATGAAGTGCTATGAACTGGTATAATCTGATCTGGTTTGCATAACAATGTAAACAATTCCACCAGGCCCCAGGTATGACATTTTATGGATAAAGTCAACACGTGAGCAGGCATTCACAGATGTTGCGAGCAGCAGTGGTTGTGAGCATGTCAGCAGGAGAAAGCATGCTGCCACAATCATGGGAATTGCTGCTGTCTGCATATGTGATAGTCAAGTTCACACTGTATATTTGTCAACACGAATCCCAAGGACAGTTGGGACTGCTTGCAAGTAGAACAAAAGCTATGTGTGAACTGGCACTCAAGACAGATATATTTCAACAATTATTATGAATATTTTGAAACTAAGTACTGTAATTGTTTAAATTATTTTCTGGAAGACTATTTATAATACATGAATTATGCAGCATCCCAATCTGTAGGTCATTTCTTTCTAGTTGAATGTTTGAAATGCATAATGGAGCTGAAACCAAGAACGTTCACACCATATCGTCAGCTTGTCCTTTGAAGCCAAAACATTTAAAGAATATAAGAGGATTTGGGACATTCACACCCTTAGAAGGCATGCATTTCTGCAGTAAATGGAGCAGGGGATTGTAGGAGTAAAATCAAAATTCATAGAATGGTCATTCCCAGAAAATGTGTAAAATTGGCTTTGGCAAAACATGCACCATTTAAGCCAGATTCCTTCATTACACCAGTCTCTCACTTTGCAATCATAATTAAAATTATCCTCTGTATATAAATGGTGAGAGAGCAGGGGTAACCAATATGGTGCACTCCAGATGTTAGACTCCAACCCTCATCAACCCTCATCATGGCCAATGGTGGGCATTAAAATTCAGCAACATCTAGAGGGCACCACTTTCGCTACCCTTGGTATGGGGGAGACCAGCAAGTCTGACACACACTACCCCGAAGTAGCCCAAGAATTCTGGGCAAAATTACCCAATCACATCCAATTTTAATAGGAAAAAAGCATATGGGAGAGAGGTGCTGCATCGTCCCTAAACCATGATGTACTGCAGCCATCCTCCCAAATGTTTCCTTCCAGCTGGGCTTACTTCCAATCTGTCTCTTTTTATGTGGTAATCTATGTTGAAAGACATGCCTAGTGTGATGGGACGATGAGCTGCTTGTGCGTAAAATGCAAGTCCCTCAGAGTTTGATCAGGTTTTCAAACCTCTGCCTGTGACGGAGCCCCTCCAGCATGGCTGCGTCAATCACTAGTAGAATCCGAAAGTGGCTGCTTTCGGAAACGTTTCCAACATAAAAGCTCCTTAACGGAAACACGTCGTCTGGCCTCTCGGCGTGACAGTTTCCGTCGAGGTGTGGGTGTCCCTATAGGAGGTCCTGAGACCTCCCCACTGGTTTCGCTTGAAGCGTCTCTGAGCCATCCCTCCGACTCACTTTCCCTTGGAGTTCTTGCTCGCCCTCTACTGGTTCCCTCTTCCGCTGCTACTGCTCTCTCAACCTCAGGGAGCCTTTGCACCTGCGGCGCTTTAGATGTCAGTTCCCTGACATCCACCTCCCCTCCAGGGCCCCCTTCACCCCCTCCCGTCTCCTCTCCTACTGGCGGTGAGGAGGTAAAACCCCTGAAAGAACCTCCCTCATCTTCCGACGTCGCGAACACTTCCTTCCACTTGTTGCTGTTCCTACTCTCTAGGTACTCTTCGTCATCAGAGTCCACTCCATCTTCCAACTCCGACTCCGCGAACCCTTCCATTTCCTCTTCCTCATCGGTGGTGCCGAAATACTCCCTCCTAAACCTTGCTATAGGCTGAGGTTTCCTCGGGAACCTTTGGTGGAACGTTTCTGTTAAAACCTCGTCATTGACTTCCTCTGCACTTACCCAGGTGTTTTCTGACTCCGGTTCCCCTTCCCACGCCACCAAATACTCCACCTGATTACCCTTCCACCTGGAATCGAGGATTTCCGCTACATGGTTGCGGCGTTCCCTCTCTTCCAAGGCTGGTCCCCTGACGTGCTCCCCTTCACGTCCCCCCCTGTATGGTGACAGTAACGACCTGTGGAACACTGGGTGCAATTTCATGTGGTTGGGTAATCGGAGTTTGAAAGCTACCGGGTTGACCTGCTGAATCACCTCAAAGGGTCCCAATCTTCTGGGCCTCAGTTTCTTACAACCCCCTTTGAACGGCAACCCTTGGGTTGACAACCACACTTGATCCCCCACCCTTATGGTTTCACCTTCCCTTCTGTTCTTGTCTGCCTGCTTCTTATATTGTGCCTTGGCCCTTTCTAAGTTGAGCTGGAGCTGCTGATGGATGGCTTCCATCTCTTCTACAAAATGTTCAGCCGCTGGAACGCTCCATCTCTCCCCTCCTTCCCCTGGAAATGCCCTGGGGTGACACCCGTAATTAGCCAAAAAGGGACTCATCCCTGTGGACACATTCTCCGCATTATTGTAGGCAAATTCTGCCAACGCCAACTTTTCGACCCAATCGTTCTCTCTGTCATTGACATAACACCTAAGATATTGTTGAAGAATGCCATTTGCCCTTTCCGCCTGCCCGTTGGTTTCAGGGTGCCGGGCAGTTGAAAAATTAACTTCCACGTGTAGCAAGCTCATGAGCTTCCTCCAGAACCTGGAAGTAAATTGTTTGCCTCGATCTGAGATCACCCTCGAGGGAGCCCCGTGCAACCTAAAGATATGTTCCACAAACAACTTCGCCGTTTCTTCCGCTGTGACTGCATGTGAGCATGCTACAAAATGGCACATCTTAGTTAACAGGTCTACTACTACCATGATGGCTGTTTTCCCCTTGGACCTTGGCAGATCCGTCATAAAATCTATTGATATCGCTTCCCAAGGCCGTTCTGGTGTGGGTAAAGGTTCTAATAACCCTGCCGGCGCCCTTCTTTCCCCTTTGGCTCGCTGACATTGGTCACACCCTCTTACATACTCCCTTACATCTTCCCTCACCTTAGGCCACCAAAATTCCCTGGTAACCAACCACATGGTTTTGTGTTGCCCAAAATGTCCCGCCGTGGGGCTATCATGCAACTGCTTGAGTACTCTCCCCCTCAATTCACCTTCGGGTATATACAGTGCCCCTTTGTAATACAATGCCCCATTTCTTTCCTCAAAACCTCCGGGGCTCTCGCCCTCCCCCCTGAGACCTCTGAGCTTATCCTGGGCATATTCATCATTTTCCGTTTCCTCCACCAGTTCCCGTTGCCCCACCAGCGCCGCCCCACACACCCAGCGGTCCTCCGGGATGACATGTCTCTCTTCGATCACCTCCTCCCCTTCCCAATATTCTGGTTGCGTGAGAGCGCATCCGCCCTGACGTTTTCTGGGCCTGGCACATAACAAATCTCAAAGTTAAATTTGGAGAATTCCTGTGCCCATCTCACTTGTCGTTGGTTGAGCACTCGAGCTGTTCTCCAATACTCTAAATTTTTGTGGTCGGTGCACACTTGCACCTTGTGTTGTGCCCCAATTAATAAATGTCTCCACCTCCGGAATGCTTCGTGAATGGCAAGTAGTTCCCTGTCATACACCGTGTAATTCCTCTCGGACTTATTCAGTTTCCGCGAGAAGAATGCACACGGTCTCCACTCCGACGCACTCCTCCCCGGTTGAAGAAGGACCGCCCCTATAGCCCGGTCGGATGCATCTGTTTCCACTCTCATGGGTTTTTGTAAATCCACATGCAGAAGTTGTTCTTCCGAGGCGAAAGCCCTTTTCAGTTCTTCAAAGGCTCGATCCGCCTCCACCGTCCAAACAAATTTCTTCTTGCTGCTGAGGCAGTCGGTGATGGGCGCCGTCAAGTGGGCAAAGTTCTTGATGAACTTCCGATAAAAGTTCCCAAACCCCAAGAATCTTTGCACGTCCTTCTTGGTCTTCGGTGTCTTCCATTCCAGTACCGCTTGAACCTTGCCTGGATCCATGGCCAATCCCTTGTCTGACAAGCGGTACCCCAGGAATTCCACCTCCTTGGTATGAAACTGGCACTTCTCCAGTTTCACCCACAGCTGGTTGGCTTGCAGCCTGCCCAACACTTCTCGAACGTCCCTCACATGCTGTTCCTCATCTTCCGAATACACCAACACGTCGTCTAAAAAGGCCACACAGTTCTTGTAGAGCAAAGGTCCCAGAACGTGGTTTATAAAAGCTTGAAAACAGGCGGAGCCCCCTTGTAGACCGAAGGGCATAACGAGGTATTCAAAGGCTCCCAAAGGGGTAAACATGGTGGTCTTCCATTCATCTCCCTTCCTTATGCGTATCAGATTGTACGCCCCCCGCAGGTCCAGTTTTGTAAAAATCTTTCCCTTCCTTACTCTGGTCAAAATGTCGTCAATTCGGGGCATAGGGAAAGCCAGGGGCTCCGACACTGCATTGAGGCCCCTGAAGTCACACACCAGTCTCGGTTTGTCTGTGTTCTTTTTGTCCACAAAAAACACTGGGCTGCCCCCCACCGCTCGGGACTCTCTGATGAAACCTCGCTTCAAGTTTTTGTCAATGAACTCCCTCAGCTCCTGCATCTCCCTGTCTGACATGGCGTACAGCTTGCCTACTGGGAGTTGGGCCCCTGGGAGTAGGTTGATTTGACAGTCAAAGGGTCTATGCGGTGGCAGTTTGTCTGCTTCCCTTTCGCTGAATACGTTGCTCAGATCTGCGTATTGCGGGGGCACCTTCCCTTTGCCCATCACTTCCATCCCCGCTAGGGTGACTCTGTCTCCTCCCGAGACCTTCCCCTCCTTGCAGTGTTCTAGGCAATGCGCTGACCCAAAGGAGACCACCCTCTGATGCCAGCCCACTAGCGGATCGTGTAGCGCCAGCCAGCTCATCCCCAAAATGATGGGCGCTCCTCCCAGGATGGCCACATTAAACGCTATCTGTTCGGTGTGCCTTGCCACTCTCATTATCATCGGGACAGTCTGTTGGCTAACTTCTCCCCCCAACAGCTCTCTGCCGTCAATCGTAGTCACCTGCAAGGGGTTACTTAAAGGGATGGTCTGTATCTGGTGCTCAGCTGCAAACTCCTTACTCATGAAATTACAGGAGCTGCCTGAATCCAAAAGCGCCTTGACCTTTAGTGGGTGTCCGTTTGGCAGTTCTAGTAACACCTCTATCACTAAAGCAGGTCTGGGAGGTTCTGGCATGGGCACTTTCATTGCTCTTTGGCCTGGCTGCTGTGCCCCGACGGTGGCAGCCAGGCGTTGGCTTTTACTTGCTCCTTGCTTTCCTCTTCCTTTCCCCCAACAGCTCCTGCCATCCCTTGCCATTCCTTTCTTTGTGGGCAGACTCTGGCAAAGTGCCCTGGCTGTTGGCAGAGATAACATCTCTTGGCGCTCTTTCCCTCCTTCTTCCGCCCTTCACTGGGATTTGAAACTGCGCGCGCCCGCGCTGTTCCAACTTCCATCGGCTCTGCCGGCGGGAAAGATGGCTCTGGAATGTCTGGAATGCGGAACTCCCTCCAACGGTCTCCTTTCCCTTCCCGCCTTTCCAAAGCCCTCGCCTCCTGGCGCGCTCCTATGGCCAGCGCAGATTTGGTTAATTGGTCCATAGACTCCGCCCTGGGCCCCCGGGAAAGCTCATCTTTGACGGTTGAAGAAAGCCCCTCTTCGAAAAGCATTTGGATGGGCTCCGCCGATAGGTCCCACCCCAATTTATGAATCAGCATAGTAAATTCAGTCCAGTACTCACGGACAGATCTGCTTCCTTGCTGGCAAGCCATTAACTGCCTTCGCACCACCCCCTGCTCAATATCGCTGGAAAACATCAGGTCCATGGCACGAAAAAACTTCCTCGTGTCCTTTAAGATCTCATTATTCGCTGCCATCAGGGGTCTAACCCAATCTTTCGCCCCGGATTCGAGATGGCCAATCACATACGCCACTCGCGATTCCTCGTCGGGGAAGTCATCAAACTGCAAGTTTAGAGCGTATTGCATCTCTGTTCTAAAGGCATGATAGTTCCTGGGATCCCCCCCGAATTTCTGCACCAATCCTGGTACCTTTCTGGCGAGCGGGGTGGTTTTCTCCTTTCCCTTTTCTGCATCCTGAGCCCTCCTCTCCTCAAGCCTCGCCGTTTGCAGCGCCAACTGGATCTCCAACGCTCTGTACCTTTCTTCCAGGCTTGGACCCCCTCCAGCTGCTCCTGCACCCCCGGTTCCGGCTGGGTTGCTCATGATGCTTCTCTCTGCACAAGCTGGCTTTCGGTGACTTTCGGATTGCTGTGATGGGACGATGAGCTGCTTGTGCGTAAAATGCAAGTCCCTCAGAGTTTGATCAGGTTTTCAAACCTCTGCCTGTGACGGAGCCCCTCCAGCATGGCTGCGTCAATCACTAGTAGAATCCGAAAGTGGCTGCTTTCGGAAACGTTTCCAACATAAAAGCTCCTTAACGGAAACACGTCGTCTGGCCTCTCGGCGTGACAGTTTCCGTCGAGGTGTGGGTGTCCCTATAGGAGGTCCTGAGACCTCCCCACTGGTTTCGCTTGAAGCGTCTCTGAGCCATCCCTCCGACTCACTTTCCCTTGGAGTTCTTGCTCGCCCTCTACTGGTTCCCTCTTCCGCTGCTACTGCTCTCTCAACCTCAGGGAGCCTTTGCACCTGCGGCGCTTTAGATGTCAGTTCCCTGACACCTAGATTGCCCCAAATGCCAAATTATTTTCCCAGTCCCCAGTTAATGTGTGAGTTTTATGTTGCTCCATAGCCAACTAACAATATTGTTTGGGCCACCCCAATCTCTGCTAAGCAATAGTAAGAGATTTCAGGGGATTTGGCATTTAACCAAGGTTGTGTTTCTGTTGGGAAATCAAGGCGCAGCGGAGACTAGTGTCTTTATGAAATGTGGTTTATTCTACACCTGGGTTTTGATGAAGAGAGAGAGTTCATGGCATTTACATCACAAGAGGGACTTGTCCTTCCCAGCAGTGCAGCCTTGGATTCAGAGGCATCCCAAGCGCCTTCCCCATGTCTCTTTCTATCAGCCTGCTGTTCTGCCCACTTCCTGCCCCTTCTTCCCAGAAACCCCAAAATGTCTGTGGCAAAAGGATGCCCTCTCTTCCTGTGCTGACATCACGCCCCACTGTTACCCTGGGGACCTCCCCCTCTCAACTTTGCTATTGTCTTCTGCTAACTTAATACATGGCTGGGGGAAAGGACACCATCTGGATGATCAATTGTTCTTAATGGACTGGTACTTAGTTATTTTATTTATTAAATTTGTATACTGCCCTCTATCCATAGACCTGAGAGTGATTCACAACATAAAAACAGTTCTCCTGTTCTTAATGGCATCAATGATATCAGCAGTCTCCTGAACTGGTTCAGCATGAGTTTTTTCACTCGCCTGGCATCTTTCCTTCATACTTCAAAAAATTAGGGGTAAATTCTACCCCTTTGCTAAATTTAAGATAATGGGGAGTCTGCCAAATTCCTAGCAATATGTAGCTTTACTTCTTTTCTCTGCCTCCTTTCCCATCACCATTAATGTGGTGCTTCTTGTCTTACGCCTTCCAAGATAGTTAAGCTGGCACAAAGAACTGCCTCGGAATTGGAAGGGAAAGTCACAACGATACATGCCAGGCAAACTGCAGAGTTGTGCTGTGTATTTAAAGCCATGCAAACCACCTTTGCTGCTGACATTCATCAGCATGTCATCTAGCAGGACAGTACCTCCTTAAGTGCAGATCAGTGATAGTGGGCATGTAAGTCATATGCTTGAAGCCATATCTTGAGCGAGCACTCCTCTGTCCTATCAGGGACACCATGGGAAGTGTAGTATCCAGCGTAGTCTTGAATTCCTGAAAAAAGGAAACTGCTGTTACCAAAAGATAGCAGCATTTAAAAGCAGGTGTGTGTGGCTGGCGTTTGCCTTCAGTACTTTGTTAAATATAATTATACACTTTATCCAAGCCCAATACTCTGCTACTAAAACTAAATTACACGTAACAGTTATAGAAACTGTAAAGAGAAATCTTGGGCATAGCACTGTTTGGTGTTGTGATTGTTTCATTGTTGGCTGTTTTGTGACTTTTGGTGTGTCATCTAAACAGAAAAAGGTGAGCTTCACAAGCACAACAGAGAGGGGGAATCAGATCAAGCAACCTTGTGTTGCACCTCATTATCCCTGTCTGTCTGTCTCTCTTATCTGTCACAGAGAGAGAGAGTGAGTGAGAGAGCGCACATATGTTACCTGGATGTGATTTTAGTACAGCATACCCTTCCCGCCGCAGCGGTACCATTTATCTACTTGCACTGGTGTGCTTCAAACTGCTAGGTTGGCAGAAGCTGGGGCAGAGCAATGCGAGCTCACCCCGTCCCAGGGATTCAAACCGTCAACCTTCTGATTGGCAAGTCCCAGAGGCTCAGTAGTTTAGACCACAGCACCACCCACGTCCGCCGCAATGCTGTTTCTGTGCTTCCGTCACGGTGTTCCGTTGCACCAGTAGCAGTTTAGTCATGCTGGCCACATGACCTGGAAAGCTGTCTGTGGACAAATGCCGGCTCTTTTGGCCTGAAGTGAGATGAGTGCTTTACCCCATAGTCACCTTTGACTGGACTTAACTGTCCAGGGGTCCTTTACCTTTACCTTAGTATAGCATAATACTCAAATCAGCAAGCACAGTCCATAACCTGTTATTATAGGATGAATGCTCCATATGTATGGTGTGTTAGCGGCAGTGAAATCTATTAACATCTGCCCTTTTGTGGAAGTGTTGAAAGTATCAAAGCCTTTCCCACTCTTAAATATATCCAAGACCTCTGCCCAAAGGAGGATAAAGATTTCTCCTTTTTCAAATTTGGCAGAGAAAAGAGGAACATATTTGTCAAAGTCGCACAACAGACCTGTGACACAGGCTAGAGGCAAAAACATCCACTTAACTCACTAGAAGTTAGGAATCTAAATGCCATTTATTTATTTGCCTTTGAAAAAATTGCCACCTTAATTCTACTAAAATACTAACTGGTTGTGCATGGGGAGACAGGGAAGCAGAGCAATTTAATTCCTCCACTAAGGATTAGCAGTAACATTTTTTTCCTAATATAAGGTCTGCCAAACAGCCTCTCTGTTCATCTAATTTTCAAGGTTCCTGGAAAAGGCACATTACAAGCAAAGCTTTTTTTTTACATTGGTTTTAATGTGACTTGTGGGGCTACATAAATGACAGAATGTAATAGCAGGAAGCCTCATCTTTAAATAAAGGAAATTACTCAAGGCCTGAAAATGTGCAAGACTTTGGGAGGCGCCTCTTCCTCTGCTGCAGATGGATGCTACAGCAAGTCATAATTTCAGTCATCAACACTGACCTAATGAATTAATAACTTGGAAGTGGCAGGTGTGTAGGAAGACTTGAAATTATAGCGGGTTCAGTTAGGATACTTTTTACTTGTGTAATCACAAAATAATAACTGATCCCTCACGTGATGTGAACCCAAGGTATCCAATGCTAGTCCTACTTAGAGTTGACCAACTGAAAGTAAGAGGCATGACTCTCTTGTGTCCATTGATTTCAATGTGTCTACTCTGAGTAAAACTTAGGTGGCTACAACCCAGAATGCACGCATGCATGTACTTATTTTATAATATTTCCTGCCCTTTAATGTAAAACAGTTCCAGGACTGCATTTGCATGAGCAGCATTCACTGTGGCTCTTTCTGTGTGCTTTTCCATAATCATAGTCTGGCACTGGCACTGGCATTTAGGGGGCAGGGGCTGTTTATAAGGGCCAGCATCTTTGTCCTTCTGCCGTTGCCCATTCTACTCATATTAACCTTAGCACAGTCCCTGGGTCTAGTTAAAATGCTGTCATCTTATAGCGCTGCTATCCTCATGCTATGCAATAACCACTGCTTCTTTCAATCTTTTTTGGAGTTAATGGGATTTGCTGCGCACTGTGAAATTGTTATTTAAGTAGACACACTGATATGTATCTAAGCAAGCAAGAGGTAAAGAAAATAGATTTCCAATTTAGCACAAAAGAGGGCTTTCCAGCTGAAGTGCCCAGTGAGTCAATGTTGAGACTTAGGTATTCACCCTGCCACCATGTACTCTTCTTTCTGTTTCTCCTATTCTTTCTCTTGAGACTCGCCTATATTATCAGTTTATCCTGGATTAGAGCTAAACAAAGGATGGGGATTGGAAAAGGTCCAGATGTTCCTTCTAAAACATCCAACCCTTGCAGGTTAGCAGAACGGAAGTACTTATTCTCCTTGAGTTAAATTCTCCCTCTGTCTACCACCTACAACAACAACAACAATAACAACAATTTATTATTTGTACCCCGCCCATCTGGCTGGGTTTTCCCAGCCACTCTGGGCGGCTTCCACAGATACCAAAAATACACTAAAAGCTTCAAATCATCAAAGGAGCTTTTATACAGATAGCTAAACTAACCCCTGCTCCTCCAACTCTGTTATTTAAAGGAACCCCTGGATGATTCTACAGTCTATACTAAGCTATGTTTCATTCATTCCCTTTTTATGAGGAATCTATCCAACACCATCCCTTTTTGGTTCTTCCATCATTTCTCAGACTGTAGAAAGTCTGTTTTGGTTTTTTTTCCCAAAATAAGAGCATAATCTCACTAGGTGTACATGCCCTTGGTGCCACTTCCAACTGTTTAAAGAGGCAGGGATTAGATGGGCAGAGATCTATTGTGCATGTGAACTTGTCAAAACTCTGCATACATTCACCATAACCTTTGTGTTAAGTGCCTTTTATCACCCTGTTTATTTATTTAATTGATCTCTTAACCAGAGCTAAAGTTTTTCCAGCTATTTAAAAAAACCAAAAACAAAAAATAATGTTAGTGTGCTTAACACCATAATGCTGTCTAAAAATAAGAAATAAGAAGCTTTCTGGCCATTGCCATTAACCCTGCTGCATAAATGCCAGTGGCCAGAATGCTTTAAATTTTTTTTTAAAGCATTATAGCATTATTGTGGTGTGACATGCTATAGTGCTCTTTTTTATTCTTTATTTTAAAAAACTGTTTTAGTACTAATTTATCTACTGTATATTTTGGAAAGTTTCCTATACGATGCATCTCAAGATATTGTTTACAAATTTGTCATGAGGGTTCCTAAAGTGGGGGTGGCAGTCTTCATCAATGTTTGACATCAGCTGCCATTGATTGGACGTTGGCAGACTGAAACATGTCTTTGGCATGACTGCCCAATTTTTGGTGGGACAGGTCCAAACTATGCTTATTTCAAACTCTACATGAGGGCTGCTGAAGTGGGGGCAGCAATTTTCATTGATGTTGGGCCACCGACTGCCATTTTGAATCAAGATGGCAGACTGAAATGTAACTTGGGCGTGTCGTTGTCCAGTTTTTGGTGTGATGTGTCCAACCTGCACCAATTTGGACAACTCGGAATATATCATTTCACTATTTAGCAAATTTGGCATGGCAGGCCAACTTGTGCCAATGTGGATGCCTCTGAAGACATTGGTCAACTCAGCTTGAGATTTCCTGAGGGAGGAAGCAGCGAACTTCATCTATGTTTTGATGCTGGGTGCTATTTTGAATCAAGACAGTGGACCAAAATGTGACTTTGATGTGACTTCACTCAGTTTTGGTTATGGGTCCACTTTGGTTATGGGTCCACTTTGATGTCACTTTGCCCAATTTAGTATCATGAGTCCAAACTATGCCAATTTGGATGATTTGAAGTTATTGACGCCCAATTTGGTTCCAAGATGGAGATGGTCATTCTGCTCTATGTTTGGAGGCTAGACACAATTTTGAATCAAGAGGGCAGACCGAAAATGACTTTGACATGCCTTCATCCAATAAGGTGGAAGAGGTATATTTTGTCTAAGTTTGGATACCATTGGATGCATTGAGCCCTGCATCGGGGGTGGGGGGGCATGCAC
This sequence comes from Podarcis melisellensis, assembly GCF_964234715.1. NCBI lineage: Eukaryota > Metazoa > Chordata > Lepidosauria > Squamata > Lacertidae > Podarcis > Podarcis melisellensis. The sequence continues at coordinate 76,685,357 of NC_138528.1, read as the reverse complement.
AGCAGCAAAATTCACAAATCATACTATCCATTTAAAAATCACAATATGTTGGGGTTTCTTAGAATTCCCAGACAGCGCTGGGCACTTTCTGCTAGTTGTACTTGTACTATGCTTTGGAGAAGGAAACCTCTGTTTCCTGTCTCTTTATTCCAATGTCTGATTATCCAGCAACCTTGGGCTCAGAGGTGCCTACACAGCATTTACAGTACGACTCTGGGGAGGCCACTAACCTCTCCATGTATTTGTTACTAATGAACATACTTACTCTAGCTTCTGGTTCCATAATTTGAGGCTGCCATGTCTGAAAAGCAAAATCTCCCTCGCTGGTTGAAGAACTGCTATTCTTTTCTACCAAAGAACAATAAAAGCAGAGTGCCTTATTAGCACTAAAATTCGCCACCACATGCACTTTGCAATTTAATCTAAACTGAAGATGGTGTCTAAAACACCCCTTCCCCACTTTAGAAGAATCATAAACAATTGAGCACCTTTATCTAGACCCACAGAGCAATGGCAGAGCACAATGTGAAAAACACATTGCACTGAACGAGAAAGTAGGAAAGAGTGTCACTCTTTGAAACTTCCTCCTCCAGCTCTATGTACTTTGGGGGGGGGGGGAATACCCACCTTTGCCATGTCATGTCGGGAAGGCGGTGAATAGGGTGCTCAATGGTTTTGTGGGCACCAGGGGAAATCCTCAAGGGTGCCACTGTGCCCATGACCACAGATTTAAGTACTGTAATTAGATTGCTCACTGCACATTGGTATTGTTTCTTAGTGTGCATCTACACTAAATGAACCTGAGGCTGTGTTTTGTGAGATGTTGAGAGATTTCTGTCCTCCCTCCATTCAGCTTCCAGGATATTAAGTGGGAGGGGAAACATTTTTATTACCCATACATTGGTACCTCGGGTTACAGACGCTTCAGGTTATATATACTTCAGGTTACAAACTCCACTAACCCAGAAAGAGTACCTCGGGTTAAGAACTTTGCTTCAGGATGAGAACAAAAATCGCACAGTGGCGGCAGCGGGAGGCCCCATTAGCTAAAGTGGTCTTCAGGTTAAGAACAGTTTCAGCTTAAGAACGGACCTCCGGAACGAATTAAGTTCTTAACCCGAGGTACCACTGTATTTAGGTCCCTAGTGTAGAATTGTCCTAATGGGCTAACTATATGGTATGTGTACACACACCGAATGGAGGCCCAACACCATTCTGAAAGGAATAAAACTTTGGAGGGGGGAGGAAGTATTTTGAACAGAGTAGGGAGGACAAAAAGAGGGAATGCTTCTCTCTTTCAGTAGCTACCCTTTTTGTGCTTCACATTTGTCTGCCAAAGCAGCAGGGAATGGGAGTGGTGAACTGCTTCGAAGGTGGTACATAGCTGGGAAATGATGGACAGGAAAGAGCTAAGCAACCAACCAACCAACCTATCTTTGCTGATGCTCTGCTCAAAACTCCCTCCTAGAGTTATTTTTCCTTTTTCTTTTTTTAAGAAGGCATCAGGGCTCCATACCATCCATTTGCATGTGACGTGTAGTTAGTTCCAGTTATGAATACATTGAATTAAGTTATGCTTCTGAAATTATTTTTTATTTATTTTGACAAATACAGCATAAAATTCTTCCTTAATGCACACAGCAGTACACAGATTATATTTAACAACAGATATAGTTAAAACAGAGATCCTTATGTTGACTTGCATACCCATGAGTGGAAGCAAACTTTTTGAGGAAACTGAATATAAGCTGGAAGTTTCGCTGCTTGCATCACTGATTTTCGTCCTGATACCTGTGGCACGACTAAGCAGCATTTTGCTACTTTGTGCAGAATCAAAAGAAAAGTGTCCATGGAACCTGAACAGGAAAAAAAGAAGATTGACCCAAGAGGAAGCTCACCCTGTTAAAAGAGTCGGAATAAGCACCAGCTCCTTGCAACCAACACTATCCATTTCAAACAACTGCAGGGCAGCTGCAAACACTTCACACTGGTGCATCTGGGCACTGAAAGTGATCAACCTGATCTACTTTATATTTTGGAAACTTGTTTGTACACAGCATATTTGGACACCTCTGTCATAATTTTGCATAATGCTTCCTGAGATCATGGAGCAGGTTTTCGTCTCTTTGGATACAACTGGATGTCATTTTGAATTAAAATGGCAGATCAAACCTTTCAAGACTGCACTGTTCTAAAAATCAGTGCTGGCATCTAAAGATTCAGAGCCACAGTCTTCAGAGAGCATGAGTTTTATATTAGCAGTGTGATAGTAATGTTATGATTTGCACTTAACAATAAACCATAGTTTGTTTTAAACCATGCTTTGTTTAACAAAACGTGAGTTAACCACAAGTTGCCTTACAGACAATCAAACAAAACATGACTTGTTTCTCCAACATTTGTTTGGTTTTTGAGCTAATCTTGCCTCATGCCTTTCAAGTTTTGTGAATTTATAGAAGACAGGGAGTGTCAAACAAGCCATGGTTAAGGAAAGGTGCTAGGTTCACATATAACACCAAACATGTAAAATAAACCAGGATTTGTGAGCCAATAACAAATAATGCATTCAGCTTGTGGTTTGCATGCAGTAAGCAAACTATAGTTAAGTGGCTCAAAAGAGGTCATGCATAACACTAAGCCATGGTTTAATAAACCATGACTTAGTGTTATGTGCAAACCATTGCATGATACTGACTGTACTCCATTCCTTCTACCTGTTTTTCACCAGCACACTCCTAGATTGAATCTCTACCTTTTGTTTACCAAGATGCCTGAAGTTCTACGAATTCGTTGGGACGAAGCTACGTCTGGCCTCGAAGGCAAGGACTCAAAAGTTTCATCATCTTCACTGAGGGGAAATTTGTCCACTGAAAGGTCCACATTATCACTATAGGCATCTGCAGCTGCCATGAAGTGCTGAGGACCTCTATATTGTGAGATAATCTTAGAAGATGAAAGTGAAAGGAAAATAAAGTTATTCACCAGACTTCAACATTTATATAATACAGTACTGCTTTTCAATGCTCCCATGGTAGTTGACAATTTGTTATATCAATGCATGAGAAAAGGACGGATTCTCTCAGGATCTATTCAGAAGTGGATGGTAGACATTCCCTCTTCTGCTTTCCCCTCAGGACATGCAAGTCCTTTAGCATGTCCTTCATTCCCAACAGCCATAAATGTGTATCAGCTGTTGATCCAGAAATTACAATCTAGGATCACATACTTAGGTTTATATTCATTTATTCAAAATTTTAGAAGTGGCCATTAATATTTAGCTGCTGGCTTATAACTGTTATTCTAAAGCACCAAAGCTGCAGCAAGCAAAGGCAGCACCGTCTGCTGCTTGTGGCTGGAAAGCCAAACAGGATGTTTGTGACTGTTGTCATGGGAACAAAGGGGCAGTCCATTCTGTACTGAGCACCGGATGTTAGCTCAGTGGGTTTGTCATATGACCTGTACAGGATGTACATGGAGGTGAAGTTTCTCTCTGTATGTTGAAGAGAGCAGACATGTTTTCTGGATGACTGCTAAAAGACACAAATAAAGACATGTAGATACGTTTACTGTCTGTGTCTGATTCCCCTCCCTGGGGATATGCAGGGAGGAGGAGAGAAGGAGAAGCAGTTGGTGTGTTTTCCTCACAGCCTGAGGAAAATCGCCGGAACGGACCTCGTGTTGTTTATCCTGCCGGGAGACGCCGGAGGGAGGTCTAAGGAATTCAGCCGGTGCCTGATCAGATAGGCACATACCGATGACCGGGTAGCAGAATTCCAACATTGGTAGCAGACGCCGGTTCCAGTTTTCATCGCCCTCTGCATCAAGAGGTGGCTTCCATGGATGCCTGACCTGAGAAAGCTGATTCTCTGCAGCCAGAAGCTGACCAGAGCAAGCTGGAAGCAAAAGCCACGGAGCCCAGGTATGTGATTTTCGGGCTTAGAAGAGTGAAAGCAGATTGAGTTATTTCTCTGCTTTGAGGGAGCAGCGTATGGGAAACGGCTCCGGTTAAAAGTGAAACCGCATACCAAACATTCCTGTGGTTTCTTCTCCAAGGGATTGGAATGTACTGTTGCTAAGCGACGCCTTTCAGTGAAGGCTAATCCTCAGAGAGGAGAAGTGAAAGCAACAGTGAATTGTTATGACTACGAAGTCTGAGGAGCTCCTGGAAATTTCCAACGCAGCCAGCGTTGAGAGCTGCCAGGTGCACAGAGTGTAAATAAGCCAGCTATTGGATTTTAGAGGCTTGTGTTTTAAAGAGTCAATGCAAGGACTCAAAATGGATGCCAAGAAGGGGGGAGCCCTGCCTTCTCCGCCCCTTTTGACCAGTGACAATTATGCATCTTGGTCTATTAAGATGAAGGCCCTGCTGCAGAATCAGAGACTGTTTGGGGTGATTGAAAATCCCATTCCAGCAGCACCAACGCGTGCTTGGGAGTCACAGGATGTGAAGGCCAGAACTGCTATAATTCTGTGCGTGTCAGATTCGCAGTTGATCCACATACAAGATTTACTGCACGCGAGAGATGTTTGGAACACGCTGAGAAGGACACATCAGAGAGATGCAGGTTCTTCAGCGTTGCTGTATTTTGAGAAGCTGACCAACCTGAGGCTTGCGCCTGATGGAGATGTTCAAGCGCACCTGACGGAAATGAAATTTCTGCGTCAACAGATGGTGGAACGCAATTTCCGTTTGCAGGAGGAAGTGTTTTGCTTCATGGTGATCAACAGCCTGAATCGGACTTACAAAACAGTTGCCAGTCAGCTGGGGTCCCTCCCAGCGAATGAACTGACTTCGGAGAGGGTCTTTGCCGTCGTGTTGAATGAACACGACAGACTTGCCGCCCTGGAAGTCAAGGACAAGGGGAGGGAAGAACGGAGTTCTAACGCCCCCACTGCTCAAGCTACTGGAGGAGATGCTGTAGCTATGAACGTTGTCCGATGTTACAATTGTGACCAGACGGGGCATCTACAGCGGAACTGTACAAAGCCACGTCGGAAGAAAGGAGCTAAGGCAAGCTCCACAAAGTCTGAGGCGTCAGACAAAGGTCACACCAAGCCAAAGGCAAAGACTGCAAAGGCTTTGATGTCGCTAAAAGCCACACCAGAAGCGGGGAATTTCTTTGTTTTGGATACTGGAGCCACAGTTCACATGACGGGACACATAGGACTATTTTCTACGTTTGAGAAGCAAAGCTTCGCTGTGCAACTAGCCAACGGTCAAAAGCTGGAAGCGACCGGAATTGGAACTGTGTATCTTAAAAGTCTGAACTTGACTATAAGCAATGTTTACTTGGTTCCAGAGTTGAAGTTTAATCTGCTCAGCGTTTCGCAGATTGCCAAGAAGGGACTGAAACTGTCCTATGATGATCAACACTGCGAGATCTACAAAGATGGAGAGTTGTATCTTTCTGCCAAAGAGAAAGATGGACTGTATTTGTTGACTTTTGATCGAAGTGATTACATGGAATGTAATTCTTGTGATTCTAACATGATCTCTTTTGCAGGTGTAGCTGAGAAAAACGTCAAGCAGGTCACCTCGAGGGGCAAAAGAGCATTTCAGCGAGTGTATGCTGATGTGATTGGTCCTTTAGAACCATCTAGAGGCAATGCAAAATATTACCTAATATGTGTTGATTCTTTTACAGGTTTTGTCTGGATTTCTCTTTTGGAGAGACCGAAAGAAGCCTTAGAAAGGTTTAAAGAGTTTTGTGACAAGGTTAAAAGTATGCATGATGCTGACATAGATTGTCTTTGCACAGATGAGAAGCCAATTTTTCTTTTACAGGAGTTCCAGAGGTTCCTGAAGAAGAAAGGGATAAGACACAAACTTGCAGCTTCCGAAGAAGCTTGGAATAGATGTGTTTGTGTTAGGGTGAACAAAGAATTGCAAAAGGGAATGCATGCGCAATTGCTAAGTTCACATCTGCCACATGAGTACTGGGCTGAATCGCTAATGTCATATTGTTACACGTGGTTGAGAAAGTTTTCAAGAGAGTTGGGAAGTTCTCCTTTTGAGAAACTGTTCCACAGAAAACCTTCTGTTGCCCATTTCAAGGTTTTTGGGTCTCATGTGAGAACAGAAGCTCCAGGTGGAGTAAAGAATGCCAGAGGCATTTTTGTGGGTTATGAAAAGGGTCTCTACAGAGTAATTTTGTCTGAATCTGGTAAGGTGATTCTCACAAAATTTCTAGAAAGCGCTCCTGAACAGGAGAGAGTGGTTGTTCACACATTTCCCACAGGTGATGATGATTCTGATGATGATGATGATGATGATGTTGATTTTATTGAGTTCAGTAGTACTGATGATGACAGCGATAGCTCAGACAGCTCAGTTGTCACAGTCATTGAGAGGAAGTCTCACACAATGACTAGACCCTCAGAAGAGGAGGATGAACCACTGATTAAGCTTAGTACTGGTTCTCCAGAGAGTTCAGAGGCTGAACCGGAAAGCAAAGAAGAGCAGCACCTCTTACGTAGGTCTGAGAGAGCAACGAAGGGTGTACCACCCAAGAGGTATTCACAAGAGTTTGCTTACCTAACTGTTGCTGTTGTAAATGACCAAGGTCAGATTGAAGCTGTGTCTGAGTCAGAGACAAAGGCACAACAGAGAATTGTTAACCAAGGTAATGCAGAAGCACTCATTCCTTGGAAGTCACACAACCAGAGAGGTACATTGGTAAAACCAGTGGCGGGTAGTTCCAAGGGTGGAACTGAAACAACAGGGGAATGTTATAAGTATAACAACTGTTTGTTTTCTTCTCTGGATGACGCTTTGCTCGCAGCACGCATTGATACTTTAGGGGGAGGATGTTATTCTAAAGCACCAAAGCTGCAGCAAGCAAAGGCAGCACCGTCTGCTGCTTGTGGCTGGAAAGCCAAACAGGATGTTTGTGACTGTTGTCATGGGAACAAAGGGGCAGTCCATTCTGTACTGAGCACCGGATGTTAGCTCAGTGGGTTTGTCATATGACCTGTACAGGATGTACATGGAGGTGAAGTTTCTCTCTGTATGTTGAAGAGAGCAGACATGTTTTCTGGATGACTGCTAAAAGACACAAATAAAGACATGTAGATACGTTTACTGTCTGTGTCTGATTCCCCTCCCTGGGGATATGCAGGGAGGAGGAGAGAAGGAGAAGCAGTTGGTGTGTTTTCCTCACAGCCTGAGGAAAATCGCCGGAACGGACCTCGTGTTGTTTATCCTGCCGGGAGACGCCGGAGGGAGGTCTAAGGAATTCAGCCGGTGCCTGATCAGATAGGCACATACCGATGACCGGGTAGCAGAATTCCAACAATAACTACTAATGCTCTGCTCCAAACAAGCTGTGATGCCATTTGGTGGCTGCACATGATGTTCTCTTCGGGGCAGGGGTACTACAACTGACACACAAAATAAACACGCAGAGATACGCTCTTCCCTGGATGTGGGAAACCAATTGCAGCTTCACTCGCCATGTAAACAACACCTTAAGTCACAGAAATGCCATAGGTCTTTGGTGACCTCATTCAACAGAAACCAACCCCAAGGCACACTTTGGGTTCACATAAACATCTCACTGTTTACAGTGTGCATAACAGCCATTTCATGTATATTCATGAGCTCCACCACACTCAAATACTGTTTCATATTACAAATCTATGCTTAAGTTTACTCTGATACAATGCCACCCTACGCCATGGATAGCCAATGTGGTGCCCTGCAGGTGTTGTTGGACTACGATTTTCCATCAACCCTAACCATCATGTCTAGTGTTGTAACCCAACAACATCTGGGGGGGGGGGTCCCACGTTGGCTATCATTACCTTAGGATGGTCAACCCTTTGGGCTTTCCCTTTTTAATTTTTAAAACTAAGAAAATTATAACACACACTACATCCCTTCCCCTCCAGACTATTAAACAAAGCAATTCACCTGGCCATGGTAGTCACAGAGGCAGGTCGTGCATTCTGGACCCGTTCTGAAAAAATGTTGCCTGCTTAGTGGCATGTTTGAAGCTTGCTCATGAGCTAGGTTGGCCCCTGCAGCCCACACCTATAAAATATAGTGCAAATGGATGAGACACAACATTAATGTATGATCTACAGTACCTCCCATTTTCATCTGTAACTGTAGCCTGGTGCCCTGTTTTTGCAGACCTCATGGGGAGAAAAGCTACTTGGAAAGACAATTTGGAATGAAGAGGGGATCCAGTAAGTGAGCCAGTCCAGAAAACTACTATTAATTTGTTAATCCCTTTTGGCTTTGCTCATTAAATTCCTGTGCAGTCAGGAAATCTGCTTTTAAAAAACACTGGTCTCGCAAACATAAATGCTTGTGCTGATGGAGCAATTGTGTTAGCACAATGTTAAATTCCACCCATGCTGGTAGAAATACATTCTGTTTTGTTGGTCAGAATTACACGTTTCTGGGAAAGCAGCAACACTTCCCATACAACCATTTTGTTTTTTAAAAATATTTTTGTACTCATAAGTGCATAGTACAATTTAGAAATATTTAAGATAGAGACAATTGATTCCCTCTTTCTTTCTTTGCTCAAACTCAACTTTTTTTAGGATATAGGTTTTTTTTGAAGCAAAAATAACTTTTTAGAGTTCTTAAATCCAGTGGGCTAACTTTCAGTTCATATTGATGTCATCTGTTTGAAGCAAAATGTTTTGGACTACCTGTGGCATGAAATTATTCTTCAGCAAGATAATATCTTATATACCGTATTTTTCCATGTATTAGACGAGGTTTTTTGACTCAAAAATCATGTAAAAAAACGGGTTGTCCTATACACGGATAGTGGTGGTGGTGGGGAGCTGCGCACTGCCAGCCAGTTGGTTGGCAGTCATGCTCTAGGGAGCTTTCCGCCCTCAGTGGCGTGGGGCGAGTGGCTGCCCACTTCTTTGCCAACCCAGCAACGGCCCTGCTGGGGTGATGGCACAAGTGCAATTCACCCTTAAAAAAGCTCAACAACTTTGGGCCATCTCCCCTCATTTTCTTTAAATTTAGTCCTCAAAAATAGGAGGTGGCTTATACATGGGGGCATCTTATATATGGAAAAATACGGTATCTATATCTATATCACACTTAGGATTGGGAAGCAGGAGAGGTCCCTGCTGCTTACTGTGATGTGATGCTGTGCAGGCAGAATGGTGCCATTCGGGAAACGATAGATAGACACTGGGAAGTCTTTAACCCACTGCTGGATGATATAGCCACTTAAATCTATTTCCTTGTTCAATAATGTATTGAAGATTCGGACAAATTTGCCTGTGTTATGTACACTCACAATCCTTAACGGTCCTGAACCAATATGGCATCTAGGGGAGGAAAGTGGGAAGAGGAGAAAAAAGATGGGTTAGGTATGACTGATTTAGAAACAATTGGTATGAGCTATGCTACTTATGGGCCTGTGACGGAATACTTCTGGGTTCTTAAAGTGTAAGGCAGACAAAAGAAGTAAGGTAAGAGATATGGGAGAGGGGAGGTATCTAGGGCTGCCATGTTTCAAAAAGTGAAAATCCAGACAGGTAGTGGGTTAAAAGTCAACTGAGAGAAGCACAGGCAGTTGTGAAGAGAAGAAGTCTTCTCACAGACCAACTTAGTCATCTCTAACTCAAGTACAGTGGAAGTTTGGTTTCTGAACATCTTGGAAGTCGATTGTTTCAGTTTCCGAATGCCAAAAACCTGAAAGTAACTGCTTCAGTTTTCGAACGCTTTTCAGAAGTCAAACATGCCACACGGCTTCCGTATTGAATTTTCCATAAGCAAATGCTTCCAGAAATGCATGCTTCAGTTTTCGAACGTTTCAGAAGTCGAATGGTCTTCCAGAATGGATTACGTTCAAAAACCAAGGTTCCACTGCACTTAGTTTGCAGTATAAGGAAAATGGCGGTCTGAAGCTACAAGAGTAGTAGCAGCTGAGACAGTTGTGAATTTGTCTGGAAACATAGTAGAATTAGAAAATGATTATTTAGGGCAAAGCACGGATCACCAACCTTTTTTTGCTCATGGGTGCATTTGCAAATTGGACAAACTCTCATGAGCACTACATGCACACAATGGCCAAGCACACTCTGTAATCTTTCTATTGGCTGCAACAAAATACTTTTCACAAGCCTAATTTCAGCAGGGGAAGCAAGCCTCTGAGAACCAGTGAATGCCTCTGCATGTGCAACTGCACCCATGAGCACCACCCTGACAATCCTGGGGTAAACTATATTTGGGGGGGGGGGGTGGGAGAGACCACATCTACACAAAGTCTAGATTACGTACACTCTATGCCTTCAAAGCACATTCGAATAAGATTTTTCTCCTCAAAGAATTCTGCGCACTGCTGTTTGTTAACATGTGGATGTGAATTGTAACTCTGTGAGGGGTAAACTACAGTGCCCAGAATTCTTTGAGGAAAAGACTGTGCTTTGAATGTGCTTTTAAGGTATAGAGTATAAACAGCTATAGTTTCTTGGGTTAACTACAGATATACATGTTTATCTTCAACAGAAATATTTTTATTATACTTCCAATATTATTAAACATTTGCCATATGCAGATTGGCCATTTGCAGTTTCCTAGTGAATACCAGGTCTGTGGAGGAGGAGCAGAAAAGCCTGACAAGAAGCTGTGTCACAGATGAACAGGCAAAATAGCACATCCTGTCAGAGATCATATTCACTCCACTTCCATTACATATTCCAGGAGGATGGCAAAAGCAATAAAAAATAAGAAGCCAACTGGGGAGGTTAAAAGCCAAAAAGATGTGGGGGGGGGGGAGGCACATACGAAGGTAATTAAAGCACATGGATTTAGAGCGGATGTGAGAGAGAAGTGGTGCTGGTAAAGTCACTTCATCTGAGGTGAAGTGATTCTAACAGCCATTCCTTAAACAATGAGGTTTGTGGGGTAAACATGAAGAGATCGTTGGCAGGATGTTGGCTGTGTGTGTGTGTGTGTGCATGTGCACACACACACGCAGGGGCATGTAGTCATGAGTTGAGCAAATGTTTGCACACTACACGAAGTGGTTACAGATTTGCTGCTTTGTGAGCTGAAGGTGAGGGTGGAGGTGCTAGTACAGTCATACCTCGGGATAAATACACTTCAGGATAAGTATTTTCAGGGTGTACTCCACAGCGACCTGGAAGTAACAGAACGCTTACATCTGGGTTTCGCTGCTCACACATGCGCAGACGGTCAAAATGACATCACGCGCATGCACAGATGCGGCTAAATGCGACCCGCACATGCACAGACGTGCAGTCACGTCTTACGTTCTGTTCAGGATGCGAACGGGACTCCATCAAACACTCCCTCCACTGTGCCCACACTGTGCCAACATCCCTGCCACCTCACCCTACCCCATCTTCTTTACCAGCAGTGAACTGGGTTGCTACTGAGTGGGTGCACCCTGTCTTTTACTGGCTGGGCTTTTACTGAGAATTTCACACACAGTGGAGTAGCGTACAGACCATCCAGGAGGAAGGAATAATGCTTGCTTCAAAATGGAAAGTAGTAGAAAGCATGCAGGAGTCTCTCCTTAGGTCCAGTGAAACTGCAAGGCAGAGGCTTATCACTCTTCTCCTGAGTCACAGAGAAATGGCAGCAAATGCTCCCACCAGAGTTGAGCTCTGAAGGTACTTACCTCCTGCATTCTTCTACGAAGGGGCAGGCCAAAATGTGAGTGTGCATTTCTTCCTCTGACAGCTGTCCAAGAGTGAGACGAGACTGTGCAAGGCTCCAATGATCCAGGGAAGGAGCTTTCGAAAGTTGAAACATAATATACTCATATGGCATATGAATGAAAACTAATGAAAACTTCCAGGGAAAAACACTGTAGCTGAAAGTCAGACATTACATTGTGGTGATATTAGCTGCATTAGAAAAGGCCTGTGTGCCCTGGGGGAAGGCAGATGAGAAGCCCAGGCCACAGAGCACTGGCCATTAGCTCTGGAAATGACCCTTAGTGGGTCTGAGAGAAGTCTCTCTGTTCTCTCTTACATATCACTTTATGTTTTCAACTTATCAACTGCTTTGGGTGCTTTGGCTGAAAGGTGGGATGTAAATCCAATAATAAATAAATACATTATACAAATAAGTTATCTGTATTTATGAATATTTGTTTATTTATTTAGACACGCCTTTCCCCCCTGACGGAACACAAGGCTGCTTACATATAAAAATGAGAACCGCTAAAAACATGGAAAAGAACAAGCATTAAAAAGCAATTAAACATTGATGGAAGTAAAACTATATACATGTATAACATGTATATAAAAAAAACCATACAAATAATTACAGTAAAAACAACACAGCACTAGCCCTTTCATAAAAAGCAGTCCGTACCCAAAAGCCTGTTGAAACAAAAAAGTCCCTGCTGGGGAAAGACAACAGGGTGGGAAGCAGTCTAGCTTCACTAGGGAGGGAATTCCAAAGTCTCCTGCGTCTGTACCAAGCAAGATCATGAATGCTAATTTTTAATAACTTATGAACATTGTAGAGTTGCTTTAAAAAACAGCAACTGTTACCTCCATGTCATATGTATTGGATAATTTATCTAACTGAAAAGTAGAATTACCTCACTTAATCAATCAATACGCCTGCTCAGCCACTGGCTGAGTCACTGTGCTATGAAAAGTTAAAATAGTTTAGTTGCTCAGAAAGAATGTGCCAGCACTAGGCCCTAGTTTGTTTTGCTTGCCATGTTATCGGGGAGGAGAGGGGAATAATTGATTTTTAAAAACCTAACAGACAGATAATGACATACAATTGTGGACTGTGGTCCCCAAAGCTTACGCCATTATGGACGTGTTAGTCTTGAAAATGCTACAAGATTATTTGTTGTACACCTTCTTTGACACAAGTGAAAGGCCAAATGTTCATGAGTTGAGTCGCTGTAAGGAGGGACAGAGGGAAGGCCGCAGGCAGGGCAGATGATAATGCTCATGTAGGAAGAGATTCCCTCAGGAAGTGTAGGGAAGGACACAAAGCCCAGAGAAAAGTAGTTTAAGGAAGGGGCTGGAGAAGTCAGGCTAGGGAGCCATAGCCTGAAGAGGAAACTGTCTTGAGAGAAGGAGGGACAAGACGAGGAAACAACATATGGTGTGAAGTAGCTGTATAAACACAAGGACCACTAGGTGGCGCTGGGCCAGGAGAAAGGGAGGGAAAAAGAAGGCAAGCTTTCAAGCAGCTCAGTATGGTGTCCATGTTATCAATTCCATGGAGGGCTTGAGAAAAGATTTTATGTGTCAGCAGGGACAGGCGAGGGAACTTTGGAGGTAAAGCCGTGCTTATTATGCTTTAGAAGACCATGGGGACAGAGAAGGAGTAACCACTGGTAGCCGGCTTTACAACAGTTTTCTCTTGTCATGGCAAAAGGGAAGCTTGCCTCTGCCAGCCTTGTTTGGGTGGGTTATGAGCATAGGGTGGCAGCTTTAGGGCTTTTGGTTTGTGTTCCTGCAAGAACACTGGTGAATAGCATAGCTAAAGAGTAAATACGTGTTTTGTTTTACAGAGAAATCTCACCACATAGAAATTCTGTTAATTCTTCCATAATTACTTGTTTGCAGGATTGTGCTCCTATTGCATGATGATGATTCATCCATAAGTTTTATTTTACTGCAGGAAAGTCATCCACGGATATGGGAAATAAACAATGCAGTGCTATGAATGTCCACTCAGAAGTATGCCCAATGGAGTTCAGTGAGACCTACTCCCAAGTAAGTATGTGTAGGATTGTAGTCATAGCCTCAAAAGGGGGAAGCTCAATGAGGTGGTGGGAAATACTGGTATTAACTAACACTAGTTAGTTTTACTAACACTAGTTTGTTAAACTATATACTGTAACTAGTTTCCTCTGCCCCTTGCATTCTATTATTCCCCCAAACGTGTAGATTTTCTTTTTACCTTGTGAGTAGACTGAGAAGCCTGTTGTTGCTTAGGTCAACCTACATAGCTCTGAGCCACAGTGCTCTTTTCTTTAAAACTGCTTTGTCTATTTGTCATCTCCCCTCCTGTTCTTTATAAAGCTTTGTGATTTGGTTAGTGGGGTCAGAGGTGCATGTGTTTGCCAGTATCAATGATTCTTGTAATTCTACATGCACCTAGAATGTTTGGGTTCCTGCTTCAGGAGTCTAGGATCGGGGTTGTTAAAGACCAAAAAGATAATCTGTTCACTGGCAGATGTAGGGAGCTGTGGGTTTGCTTTACTCTCTGAGTGAACTGTAAGTGATGCAGGGTGGCTTATTCTAGGTTCTGGGGATCTTATATTTAATTGAGCATCCCCAGATTTCTTCTTGTCTGGGAAAAGGGTTGTGAGCTCATAGGGAAGTGGTGGAGGAGACTAATGGCTAAGCGAGGCACAACTGGCCAACCCCAGGGGAGCATCAGTTGTGTGAGGAAGGGGTGTAAGATGCTCGCATTCTGTCATAATTGTGGCAATGACACTGTTACAGAATACATTAGGAAAAAACCCAACCCACAAGTCTGGAGGGGCTCTGTCAGTAAAGTCAATGCTTTAGCATACATGGAACAATCCAAGAGATTAACCTAGATTACATTGGGCCTATGTGCATTGCACATGTGTGTGGCTGAGTATGCATTGCATGTACGACTTTTTGATCAACTAGCCAATGCCGGACTATTTTTAAAGAGGAAGAATTTGAACTTACTTTTCCCCACGGGCATTTTCTCTGAAGATGGTGCCGTATTGAAGGAAGACGATTCTACCATTTTGGCGTCAGGCACTGAAAAGATGTCTGATTTCTGAGAGGTGAGGACAGCCAACGAAGATGGTTCAGAAGGCGAACTGTAAAGTGGGGGTGGGGAGTTTGACATGCATCCTTTGGGCTAATCCAGAATTTTCAACAAACAAACCCACATATTCTTCTTAGTGCTGTATTCAGGTGAATACCCAATACATTAGGAGCAGTGTGATGTCCTATCCTCACATAATGGGGTGCTGTGGCACAAAGTGCATAACCTATTTGCTTGTTCTTGCAAAAGAACTAATGGAAAATTTGTGTTCTAGCACTGGAGTGGGGAGTACATCTTCATCAAAAAGATAGCGGGACTGCTGCATGAGGAAAGGGATTTGGGTAGCCTTTTCTGCTTTACACGGCACTTCCGCATGGAAGTTTACTGTGGACTTGGTACAGTTTGTGCGTGCAAGTTTTTTTGTAGCAGTCACTTGACATTGTCCTCATAAAAATGTCACCCTATATCCCACCCCACCCCACCCCACTGCCACCCTAATTTAATCTGGATTTACTATTTCTGCAGGGTGGCAATGGTGGTACTTCACCGATATTTCACACTCCCTGCCTGCTGGAGCAGAGGCATCTTCTCTCTCTACTTCCCACATTCACTTTAAAGAGGACAGAAACTGACAGCTTCAAAAAGGGGGCATAGCAGGGACACTAGGTTGGGGGGGGATCCATGGTGGCTGCCATGCTATACAACTCCTTGCTTGTGTCCCCCCTCCACCTCCTCACAAGAGGAAATATGTAGGGAAGTACTGATTTCCCCATAACAGAGGCGGGGAACTTCAGACCCAGTGGGTAAATGTGCCCCTCAAGCCTCTAACTGGCCCCCAGGACTCTCCTCAGACCTCATCCCCTCCCCAGCCTTACTCCCTACTGACCCTGCTTCTCACACTGCTTGCGTATTTTTCTTTGGCTGCAGCATGTTGTGAACTGTCGCTTTCTTGGATGGAGGACAGAGAGGGGTATGCGAGTGTGTATAGAATCTAGCCTTCTCATTGCTAGAATCGTTGATCCGCTCACTTTTCATAGAATCATAGAGTTGTAGGGCTGGAAGGTACCTCAAGGGTCATCTAGTCCAACCCCCAATGTGGGGCTCCAACCCATGACCCAGAGATTAAGAGTCTCATGCTCTACTGACTGAGCTACCCCTGTTTGAAAAGTATGCAGCCTTCTGCTTGAAAAAGGTTCCTTTGACCCTGCCCTATAGCACTGCTGAGAGGATGTAAAGCAATAAACAGAGGACGACGGACTGCCTTGGATGCTTCTACTACATTCTCAGGTGTATTCAGATACCAACTTACCTCAGACAGGCTGCTGTTTTTCTACCAAGCCCCTTTTGGTCCTTTCTGTCAGAAAGCCTGTGGTTTGAAATTACCTTTCCTGTGAGCTTCCCTCCAGCGCACCATTGTGTGCCTTCTCTAATTTCAGGATTATTTCATCTTTTTCCTCTTCACTCAGCGAAATACTTCCAAACTAAAAAGCAGGAAGAGTGATGACACCGATAAACACCTGATTAAGGAAAGGTAACAATACTGTATTTCCCCATGTTTAAGACTACATTCCCCCCCCCAAAAAAAATTAAGTTTAAAATTGGGGGTCGTCTTACACACAGAATGTTGTAATTATTTATTTCTTAATTTTGGGCTCAAAAAATAGGGATTGTCTTCTACATGGGGGCGTTTTATACATGGGAAAATACAGTAATTCTGTGAAGTGAAAGCTATATTCCCTCCATGAAGCACACTAAGCAAACCCATGCCCAAACAAGGGACCACCCAGAAGTATATTCCTTATGTAGGACTGCCAGATTACCTCTTGAAGGCATTGTCTGCTCCTTGGGGGTTTGGCACTAGTTTGGAGCAGATCCCAAATTTAGGGGTTCATAGTTCAGTCTGTTCTCATTTCAGAGCCATTAGCACCTAATCAAAAGTCTATCTTCCTCTGAATTTCACTGGAATAAGGGAACTTGAACAATAACAAGGTGCAAAGTGTGATACAAAGGCAAACTGTAAGCAGGCAAACTTATTATACTAAGATGGTACACTTAATAAGATCGTACTGGTTGCTTCTAAGGCTGCTCCATTCAACTGAGATGGGCTATATAGTATTGTGCTAGATGGCAGTGTTTCTATATGTGGGTTTTGAAGAGTCAAGTATCTAGCCCTCACACTCTTCTGGGTTCTCTTGTCTTCATGGCACTGACCTTATGAAAGGCATCCACAAAGCTTGTGTGCTTTGGAATTCTCCGAAGCCGTAGATCACTTGTTTCTGATGTTACCTTTGTTCCTGTCTCTGACCAGAGCTACACAGGAGAGGGGGGGGGGGAAAGTCAGATATTATTAGGGCCTGCCAATCCCTCAAGTTAGAATTTATTTGTTGCATTTTCCAGCTATTGATAGATCAGCCTTTCATGAATTTGTCTAGTCCCTTTTAAAAGGCATCTAAGCCAGTGACCATCACAACACATTAGAGCAGCAACCTCCAGAAATCCATTATGCATTGTGCAATGAAGTACTTCCTTTCATCTTTTACTGTATGACCAAACCTCTACCATGATGTGGGAGGGAGAGAAAAAGCATCTACTTTCTCCACAGTGTGCCTAAGTCCCATCTTTCCTAAGTCCCATCTTAGTCACCTTGTATTCTAATCTTAAAAGCTCCAAGCATTTTAGACTTTCCTTTCGGAGGAGGTGGTCTAGTTCCCTGATCATTCTGACTGCCCTATTCTGTAGTGTTTCCAGCTCTGCAATGTACCGTATTTTTTGCTCTATAGGACGCACTTTTCCCCCTCCAAAAATTAAGGGGAAATGTGTGTGCGTCCTATGGAGTGAATGCAGGCTCCTTGGCTTCAGTGATAGCAATGCGAAGCCTCCAAAGCGCAGAGGGAGCGCTCCCTTCGCGCTCTGGAGGCTTCACGTTGCTTTTGCTGAAGCCTGGAGAGCGAGACGGTTTCTTCCGAGGCTTCGGGTTCCTTTTGCTGAAGCCGGGAGAGCAAGACTCTCCTGGCTTCAGCAGAGAGGGAGAGCTGCGAAGCGGGAGGAGAAACGAAAGGGGCTCCGTTTCTCCTGCCGCTTCACTGAAGGGGCGCTGAGCAGAGAGGGGGAGATTTTTTTCCCTTGTTCTCCCCCTCTAAAACAAGGTGCATCCTATGGTTGGGTGCTTCCTATAGAGCGAAAAATACGGTATATATTTTTCTTTTTCTTTCTTTCTTTCTTTTTTTAGATGGTGTGATCAGACCTGTATACTGTATTCCCAGTTCCACCTTATATTTGTATAAAGGTGCTAGGACTAATCCTCAATCCACCTGGTAGACCAGTCCTTTTAAGACTGAAAAGAGTGAAAAGAACAATGGGATAAGCCATACGTCTCTGCAGTGATGGGGGCGGGGAGGGGCACATGGGAAGCAAGGATGGGACAAAGGAGGTAGTAGGAGACAATAAATGACAGAAAAGGCAAGGGCAATGCCTTAGCAGAGCTTGGCCAGAGGGAAAAGACTGATTCAGTTGTAAATGCAACCAATCTGTAAGGCCTGGGACTCAACAGCCATCATAGAGCAGAATCAAAAATTTTTGGCAAATGCTCAGGATCTTATTAGTGGTGATGTTTTGTGACTGGAGTTACTTTATATTTTGCCTTTTTAAAAAATATTTTATTCTGATCATTTGCGATGAAGCAGGCTATATATTGAAACAAAATACAAGTGAAATAGCATATGTCAGCACTCTGCATAATCTGGGGCTTTGATGGGTTCGCTTTAGAGAAGAAAAACGGGCATCAGACTTTTTGCAAGCAGTGAGTGCCCCCTACTGGCCAGTTATTGCAATTAATCTTGGGTCTACAGTAACAGTACTGTACTTTTAAAGATGGGTTGCCATCACCTGAGAAAGAGAGAGGGGTATTAGTACTGATACAGACACAAATTGAGAAAAGTGGGATATAAGTGTGTGTGAGAGAGTGTTAGTTCTAGGACAAGTTACTTTAATGTGCATACACATAGGAAATAACAGAAGTTTTAACCCAGGCAGGGTTGGGCAGCTGTTTTTGTTTTTAAAATGAAGGATGCCACACTGCCATAACAAAACCTGAGTAGTTCAAACACTGTTCAAGCACAACACACACACACACACACACACACACACAGAGAGAGAGAGAGCGCATAAAGTCAGTCTATTGGTCTACTTAGCCCTTTTACAACATATTAACCAAGGGAGGTCCCTGATTTGATATATAGACACTATAACTGTGAAAATGAATGTGGCTTACAGTCACTGTGTTAAAAGTGTTGAACTTGGATCTGAGTTCCTATCACAGCTCAGTTCAGCAGTTGAACCCAAGTGCCCTTTAACAAGTCATAATCCCTCAGCCTTTATTTTTCAGGAAAACTAATTAAACAAGGATTTGCCTCAGAAGGCAGTTATACGTATGAACCCTTATTAACTTATTATACTAAGATGCTATGCTTCTGAGGCTGCTTCATTCAACTGAGATGGACTATATAGTATTGTGCTAGATGGCGGTGTTTCTGTATGTGGGTTTTGAGGAGTCAAGTATCTAGCCCTCACACTCTTCTGGGTTCTCTTGTCTTCATGGCACTGACCTTATGAAAGGCATTCACAAAGCTTGTGTGCTTTGGAATTCCCATCAGCCCTAACAAGCAGGGCCAACAGCTGGGGATAGTGGGAGTTGTAGTCTGAAACATTTGAAGGGTACTAGGTGGAGAAGACTGCTGTGATAGAGGTGCTTCTTTTCAAGATTCCAGACAGCCTATCAAATGTGTCCTCCTCCAGAAACCCAAAAATTATAGTCTTGTGGAGATATGCATGCTCATGCCCCACACAGGCCCATCTCCAATGCTATTGATGCATTAGGAGCGTGCCTTCAGCAGGGTGAGGGTTGTGGGTCATGGAGATTGCCAACACACATTCAGCAGTCTGCCTCTCTGCACACCTGGTCCCAAATGCATGAATAGCAACAGAATCATAGAACTGTAGATTCAGAAGGTACCACGAGGGTCAACTAGTCCAACCCTCTGCAATGCAGGAATCGTTTGCCCAACATGGGGATCAAACCCACAAACCTGAGTTTGAGAGACTCATGCTCTACCGACTGAGCTACCCCAAATCAGGGAAGGGATTATGCAAGGCAGAGGGGTTTGCACAGGGTGAACATGCAGAATCCAGCTCTCTTGACTGCTTAGAAGCTTCTCACGGGCCAGCCTATGAAATTTGATGCTGAATTTGATGAACCTTGAGCAGGGCTCTTCTTATGCTCTTATTCAGTGCCCCTTCGGCTCAGCTGCAGCCTCAAGGTGTCCTCCTTCTCTTGCCTTGCTTTGATGCTGCGGCTTATGTAAGCAGTTATGTAAGTTCTGGACTTTTTCTGAATCTTTTAAAACTCATTTCTCTTACTAAGTTGGCTTACAAAGTCTCCATCCAGGAATCATCCTCATTAAGAAGTATGGTGCTGGGGTGCTGGTCTTTTTCTTTACAGCGCACTCTGAAGAAGCTTGGAGGCTCTCTGCACAAGAGCCTGCGGTGTCCCTGGGCACATGATTTGCAAAATATGGGTTTGCTCTCGCCCGCTCTGCTCCCTCTCCTCTCCCTCTCCTCCCATTAGCCACTTGGCTGCTCTGTGCACACCTCTGTCTCTCTGAAATGATGTCAAGATAATGAAGTAATTGCTTTGACCCAATCTCACACCTCTCCTAACCTTTCCTGTTAAGCTGCCATTGCGGAGCTGCTTAGGCTTTCCTCTGAGCTTTGAGTTACTGACATCTCTGAGGGACAAAGCTTCACTTTGGCTCAGGAGCTTTTCCTGTTTCTCACATGAGCTCAGCATTGCCCAGGCAGCCATGGGCAACAAGAGCGAGTCATAGGCTGGGAGAAGGGCAAAGAGTTCTGCCCCCTGATCTCTAATTGATGCTCACAATAGACACACAAAGGAGAGTGCTGAGATGGAGCTATATTTTTCTTGGTTTCAGTCCTTCTCATGGGACTGCATGCACTCACTGGTGGAGGAAGAGGAGCGTGGTGGGAGCGCACCGCCCCCGGCAATGTGATCCTGGTGGGGTTCCATCGCAGCTGTCCCCCCACCCGTGCTGGGTGCCCCACCCCCACAGGTGGTGTGCCCAGCCCTGCCCCCGCCTGGTCTCTGCCCCCCCCCCCCCGGTGCTGGAGCATGAAGCTCCACCACTGCATGCACTCTCCTTTGTGGGTTTGTGGTGCACTTGATATGAAAAGCTTCAGTGGCATCCCAGCTACAACCATTTATTATTTTATTACATTTATATACAACCTTTATATACAAGGATCTCAAGGTGATGTACAGTGGTACCTCGGGTTAAGTACTTAATTCGTTCCGGAGGTCCGTACTTAACCTGAAACTGTTCTTAACCTGAAGCACCACCTTAGCTAATGGGGCCTCCTGCTGCTGCCGCACCACCGGAGCACGATTTCTGTTCTCATCCTGAAGCAAAGTTCTTAACCTGAAGCACTAGTTCTGGGTTAGCGGAGTCTGTAACCTGAAGCGTATATAACCTGAAGCGTATGTAACCCGAGGTACCACTGTACGTGGTTCTCCTCCTTCCCATTTCATCCTCACAACAACCCAGTGAGGTTGGTTCGGCAAAGAGATGGGGACTGGCCCAAGAGCTTCAGGGCTGAGTGGGGATTTGAAGCCTGTTTTCGCAAGTCCTAGTCCAACACCCTAACCATTGGGTGCATGGGAGTTCCTGCCAGGGGGGCCATTTGCAGTAAGTGCAAACTGACAATACGCTGCTACCACTGATGTCACATGGTGGTTTTGACTAGTTTTGGGTCTTGATGCTGCCGTCCTGTGCTTGCTTGCTTTTTAAAAGTGGTTTAGCTCTTCTACATTTTCTTCAGTTGTTTATATATAAACTGTACAGTCATTTGCTGATAGAGGAAGGCAGGTCTGTTGTGAAAGGAACATTAGGAAATACTGTGTGTGTGTGTGTGTGTGTGTGAGAGAGAGAGAGAGAGAGAGAGAGAGAGAGAGAGAGAGCGCGAGAGCGCAAGTGGCTTCCAGCTCTGTTCCAGTTCCTTGGGATATCATTCTGCATCTAGCACAGCCAGGACTTTCCCCTGCTAACTGCACTAATAAATCACCAGCTAGTGAGTCCATTTGCAGCTCATGCAGTTTAATCTCATTTGAATCCTGATGCATGAAGAATGTCTAGTATTCTGTTTCTGGCCTCAAATGTTTTCCCAGCATCTAGCCAACCCCCTAGCTAGCATACCAACACTGCACCAATCCTCTGCTTCTCATTGTCTCCCTCCCTTCTGGTGATTGACAGGAGGCACACACTTGCATTAAACAAGGGATTTACGGTGCAGTGTGAGCCAGTTTAAAAAACACACACACCGAAAAGCCTTCAAAATATTACTTTTTGTAGCAGTCTCCAAAAGCCTTTCTTCCCCAGGGTTAGGCATCATAAATGCCAGTTGCATGCTATAAATGCCTCATAGCGCAGGGGTCAGCAAACTTTTTCAGCCATGGGCCGGTCTACCATCCCTCAGACCATGTAGTGGGCCAGACTATATTCTGGGGGAAAAAATGAACGAATTTCTATGCCTCATAAATAACCCAGAGATGCATTTGAAATAAAAGCACACATTCTACTCATGTAAAAACACCAGGCAGGCCCCACAAATAGCCCAGAGATATATTTTAAATAAAAGGACACATTCTATTCATGTAAAAACATGCTGATTCCCAGACCATCCACGGGCCAGATTTAGAAGGCGATTGGGCCACATCTGGCCCCCGGGACTTAGGTTGCCTACCCCTGTCCTAGCATCACGTTCCCGCCCCCGCCCCCCATGTACTGGCATTTTTCAGAATTACTATGCTGACAACACACCAGCAAAGTAGTGAGGCAACAGGCAGCATTCTTGCTGAAGAAAAATATACATGTGGTAGGATAAGGTTCAGGATTGGATAAAAATTCAGCCCGTGGCTGGAAACAGAAAATAATTTGAAGTGGAATGGAGGAAGTGATGATGAGCTACATACGTATTTCTTGCTTCAAAAATCTGTTTGAACATAAATAATTGTGTGGGACACAAGAAATGTCTATGGGCACCCCGTAGGTACAGCTCTGCGTACCACCTTCGTCTCTTTCAAAAACTGTTGCCTTACATCAGCAACTTGTAAAACCAGAAGAAGCAGCAAGAATATATGCAGTGGGTTATATCCAATGTTAGTCACACTCAGTAGAAGCCATGAAATCAGTGAGCCTACTTCAAGTATGCCTTAGCTGGATATCACCAAATGATTATACTGCTGTGACTTAATTATTATTAAATGTAAAATAAAAACACTGCATTCTACCGATTTTCAGTACAGTGCATCAGAGAGTATGCATTGTAGCTCCTACCTCGAAGCACTCGCATGCTAATTTGGCCCCTTCATCCAATGAAGTGCTAGACTCGGTGTCTGATTCGTCATCCGTCTTTCTTGAGGGGGGTTTTGCTGCCTTTTGCAAATACATAACCTGCATTTTTGTCTTTGCAAGTTTATCTTCCATCACTTTTATCTCCTTTTGAAAAAAAATAAAAAAAATAAAGGGAATGATGGACAAGAGAAATAATGGAAATTAGAGGCTTATCAAAAAGCAAAGGCCCAAATTATCTGCCAGCAATAGAAAAACCAGCAAAAGACAGGCCTCATTTAAAGTTTATTCCAGGATAATGCTTCTTTTCTTGTTCCACTGATTTCACTAATATTCCCAGCTACGGAGATGAGTCTGCATGATCACAGATAAAATGGTCGTATTTCTGCTTAAAGATTCTTGGGATTTCAGCAGATGTTAAACTCATGAACTCACGCTGCAAAGCATATATGCTGAAATACTAGGCCAGGAGCCTGCAATTAACAGCCTGGTGCTATGCATATTTATTCTGAAGTAAGTTTCACCAAGTTCTATAGGGTTTACACCTAGGCAAGTGAACATAGGAATGCAGCCCAATTTCCACACCGTGTGTACAAAGCAGAGTGTTAATACATCCAGTTTTTAAAATTATTTAATTATTTTTATTTATTGAATTTATATACTGCCCTATACCCGGAGGTATCAGGGCGGTTCACAGAACAGGTCTGTCTCCTCCAGTTCAGACCCCATGAGAATCTACTTGAAATTTATATTTTTTTTGCTCCCAACATACATCACTTGATATTTGTTTACATTGGAGATATAAGGCCTTTTCATAAGTGACTCTGGAATAGGTCTCACATGGCTGTTAATGAGAGCTAGAAGGTCAAAGAAAGGCAGTTTTGGATCAAGTGTACAATCGTCAACATCTGTTTCTCATTATTTTTATGAATATGTGAAATACAAAAAACCATCGTAAGTGTTATGCCCAAATGAGCACACACTCTGGCAAAACAAATGTATGTTGCCAATAAAGCAAGTGAAAAAGGAATTTGGGAAGCACATTGCTAGAGATATTAAAATCAACCATGAGAAATTATGAAAATATGCCAGGGAGGAGATTGAACCCTAAATTGACAAGAGAGTGAAAGGTGTACTGAAGGTAAGTAAGGAGATTGCCTAGAATCTAAAATTTACATCCATCGTCTCTAGAGAAAATATAAGACAGATACCTAATCCTGAACTGACGTTTTCAGGGCAAAGTCCTTAAGAACTGATTCAAATAGACATGAAAAGACATAGACCTTACTAACAAATTAAAAATTAGCAAATTACTAGGTGCAGTCAGCATCCACCTGAAAGCTGGAATTTTTTAAAAAAAAGAATCCAGGAGGAATCCTGGGAATCAACAGGATGATCCCTGACCCAGCAAGATTTGCCTATCTTGTGGTCCATTTTTCAATATTGCTGTTTGTTTACTTTGTTCTTTAAATTGCCACTTGGAGGTGTTTGTGACATCTGGCCTGTCAAAAAGGCCACCCACTGTTACTGTGTCTGTTACTCATTCACCTTCTCATGGTTCTTCTTGATAGTCTTCATCTCATCATTCAGCTGGTCAACTTCTGCTTGAAGACCTTCTTCCTTTGGGCTCCTGCAAACAAGCGGAATTAAAACTTTGCTTCAATTTTTCAGCTGTGTTTGGAAAAAAAGAAATCCACTAACATACACATTAGCTTATTTCAGAAACTAATAGTTTCCTATGCTCTGTGATCTATACTTCTTAATGAAGAGACTCTTCTTAGAAACCCTCCCTAATGATATTCTGCCCTGAAACTGAAGTCCCTGTGAAACTGAGTTTTCCCTGGATCCTCAAGATCCTACTAAATATGGCAGGATATAATTAATAATTATAATTAATATAATTATAATTAAAAACTAAATAAAAACAGCAGTTTGCATTCACAAAATGGAGCATTATAAATACATTTAAATGGGTGTGTGCGTGTGGAAGAGTGATGACAAAGGCAACAGCATAATCCATGGCAATCAGAATTATATAATAGGATAAAGGGAAACCTTTGATTTGTACTACTGAAATACAGGCAACTCCCCATTTGTGCGGGGGTTGTGTTCCAGGTCATTGTGCACTTGCATGAAATTGCTTGAAATTGAAAAAGCTGTGAGTGGCTGCTTGTGATCCATAAACAAGGTGAGGTTTGATATAACCTGCCTGTCCTTTCTCTGATCTGATACTGATGAGCCTGCCAAGTTGGTAAAAATTGAAGTCTGAGCACATTTTCTCCTCTGAGAACCTTGCTCTGGTTGCTCCCTGCACCGGTTGTGGCTTGCCTCCTCTTGACATCCCCTCTCCAGGACTGATGTCATGCCTTGTGGGATAGCAGCCTACAATTTATATAGGAACATTGCTTCAAGGCAAGATGAACTCTTCCTTGGCTGTCAGTTCTTAACTGCACAGCTTAAACTCAAGCGTCAGCTTAAATTCAGAAAAGCAAAGAAGGAAACCAGCAGGATTAACGGTATTGATAAGCGAGGTCAGAAAACTATCTTGAGCAGTAAGTAGATGTAGGGCTGTTACACATTTGCTGTGTGGAAATCTGATGGGCTTCCTTCACAGTAGAACTTCTGTTTTATGGATTATCACAATTCCCCAGCCAGCACTCAAATGTAAGTTATGTTGCTGGGAAATGTGATTCTTGCCTTAGCTGGTGCATTCAGTGCTCTTAAGGTAAAGGGACCCCTGACCATTAGGTCCAGTCGTGACCGACTCTGGGGTTGCGGCGCTCATCTCGCTTTATTGGCCGAGGGAGCCGGCGCACAGCTTCCAGGTCATGTGGCCAGCATGACTAAGCCGCTTCTGGTGAACCAGAGCAGCGCACGGAAATGCCGTTTACCTTCCTGCTGGAGTGGTACCTATTGATCTACTTGCACTTTGACGTGCTTTCGAACTGCTAGGTTGGCAGGAGCAGGGACCGAGCAACGGGAGCTCACCCCGTTGTGGGGATTCTTCTGATCGGCAAGTCCTAGGCTCTGTGGTTTAACCCACAGCGCCACCCGCGTCCCTTACCAACAACCATATAGAATGTGTTTGTGGAAGGGTCATGGATGGCTGTTGAATAGTACCTTCGTCGTGACTGGTGATGAGCAGCACAACTCCCTCACACCCAACCCATTTTGTGAGCTTTTACTTTTTAGGTGTGGTGTTCTTTTGGTTTATTTTTTTAAAAAAAAACTACGGAACAAAGGAAGTTGCCTTATATTGAGTCAGACCGTTGGTGCATCTACCCGAGTACTCTCTGCACTGACTGGCAGAAGCTTTCCAGGGTTTCAGACTGGGGGCAATCTTAATCCTACCTGAGGTTGCTAGGGATTGAACCCAGAATCTTCTGTGTGCAGAGCAGGTGCTCTGCTACTGAACTACAACCCTTGCTGGTTGTTTGTTCGTTTATAGCCTAAACCAGATTTTTAAAAAATATATATATCATGAATTCTAAACATTTCATGGCTAGAAAGAGCAGTCTAGCTATCAAAATACTTTGGGGACCGTCTTCTCTTGTACAACCTCCTTGAATCATTAAGATGAATGGGAGTAGATATGCATACCTGGTTCTTCCTGCTTACAAAGTGAAGCTGTCCTCTGTCAGAGCACAGAGCAGGACCTTAATGGTAGTGCTATATCCTGGGAACTACCTCCCAGAAGAGATCCCTTGCCTGAGCTCCATCCTTCCGTCATTTAGATGACAATCTCCTCGTCACTCGTCGGAGACATTAAAATGCCTACAACATTCTGGTGTGGCGGGTTTTCTTCAATTGACTACTCCATTTGTGTTAGAATTATAGATTTGGAAGGGACCCTGAGGATCATCTAGTCCAATGCTCTGCAATGCAGAGCAGCTGTCCCTTATGGGGATCGAACCTGCAACCTTGGCATTCTCAGCACTACACTCTAACCAACTGAGCTGTCCCGATGGTAAACAGAACTTGCTTGTTTCTGCCCAGCAAAGCATAAAGTTTTTAACTGATTTCACTGAGTGGCATATCTGTATGCACGTTTCCTAATGGTTGCATTATTTATTTTTAAAATAACTTTATTTCATTTGACTTATGATTGGCACCCAAACAAAATATAAATTACCTGTGCTATCAACTGCACCAGATCTGCAGAAATCAGTAACCAAAGCTTATCGTGGCACAGAGAGAAGTATGATCTCCTGTTCATGTTTTACAGATCAAGTCATTTTTAAAGCTGGAGGTAAGAGTGCTTTACTAGCTAAGCATTTGAGATACTAGTGATTCTATACTACCACCACGCTGGACTTACTTCTTATGGGCCAGATCAAAAGGGACCTTAGTCAGAGTTTCATAGCACAATAGATGTCCTGGAATCCTACCATTAAAAAAGGCTATTCTTATAACAGGCATTGTGGCTGCCCTTTGCCACATGCAGATTATTCATGTTCTGGATCACTAGGTTTGAATGGGTGCTTTGTTTCCCTTGCTTCCTTTGCGGAGGGAGAATGGCATTGTTTGTCCAGTGAATCATGGGATGGATTGCAAAGTATAACACTCCCTTCCACTCTCTCTCTCCTGAAAACAAGGAGAAAACTCAGTACAGGAGTAACTCTTTCTGCTGGAGAGGAGACTTGCAAATTTCATACACAGACAGTTCTCTGCGTAGCAAGATACAGGACAAATAGGGATTTCACCTGGGGAACTAAGTCTGATGAGTCATAATTCTGACTCAGAGCCATTCTCTGAGTCTGAGACACCACACATAGAAGAAAGCAGTAGACTGGGATAGTAGAATTCGGAACTGGCACTGTTACAGGTGCCATGTAATATCCATTCCACACTTAAGAAATTGATATTCTATGCTAATGTGGGAGCACTTACACTTTGGAACTCCCTGCCTAAGGACATCAGGCACCTTCACTGTACTCTTTATTCCACCTGCTTAAAATAGCTTTGTTCAAGTCTATCTAGATATAGAATCATAGAATTGTAGAGTTAGAAGGGACCCCAGGGGTCATCTGGTCATCCCCATGCAATGTAGGAATCTCAGCTAAAGCATCCATGACAAATGGCCATCCAACATGTAGAAGTTACATGCATTTTCTCTCCTTTTAGCAAGTGTTGATTTTACTATATCTTTTCCATGCTTTCATATGCTTGTTTTTAACCATTTTCACCGATAATTTTAATGTCTTGTTTTATCCTTTTGCAAACCGCTTAGAGGATTGGTGTGTGTGTGTGTGTGTGTGTAGGTATATACATTTTATGAATTAATTCATTAGTAATTGTGGATTGTACCATTTCAGATCAAAGGTGGGAAGTCTTCCCCCTCTCCCTCCCATGCACCTCATGTTGCAAATGGCTTGCATCCAGATTACTGTGTGACTTTTGTGGCTCAGTTGCACACCAATGTGCAACTCATCTCTGGTGTAGTGGGGAATCGCACAGGTCTGTCAACACACCAGAATGGAGCCAGTGACAAATTATTCAAAAAATCCCAATACAGAAACAGCTTAATGATCCTACACATTACAATAATCTGTTAGATGTATCCTTAAAAGTTTGGAAGAGCGTAGCACTAGCAGGAAGGTGGGTATGTGCATGGGGAATGACGTCTGCTTGCACAAGTGAACTTCCACACCATCTCCTCTTCGTATCCTCCAACCCGTTGTAGTGGTTTCCCCAACCCTCCAGAGCAACTTTAGAGGATGTGATGGGGAGAAGGGAGAAAGTCCCGCTGCATGAGCGGACCATGTTCTGCACATGCAACAATTTAGTTGAATCCACCCAACATGTTAACCTTCAATAAATGACTTTAATCTGTAAATCAAGTTTTTAATCCTACCTTTGCGAAAGGTGTTGAACCTTGCTTCCTATGGGCGCACCTGCGCAATACCCTTTGCCCATCACAGAATAAATCCTGCCCCTTCCAGCAAAGCAGCTCTTGCCCTAGGTGTTACCTGACAGCCACGACCCTTCTTTTTCACCTGTAATTTTGCAAGTGCTTTTCAGTAGGCACATACTCCAGTTTTGTAAAGCTTTATGTTGCTCACCTCCTAAGTGGCAGTTTTTGCCTTGACTTCACAAGTTGCTGCAAAATACAGCCAAGCCGGTCCGATTGATCTCTCCGGTTAGCATTTTTCAGTGCCATGATTTCCAGATCCCTCTGACGCAGCAGCATGAGCAGCGTTCGTGGATTTTCCATCAGGTCTGGGCTCAGCTGCGGAGAATGGGTTGCCCTGCAATGGAAACAGAATGCTATGGTTTGTATGATGTATCCCGCAAGGAAGGCCACTTCTTGTCTTTTCTAAGCAGGTTTGAATTCTTTCAGAAACCTGCTTGAACAGAGAGTGGGGCAAAAGTACTGTTTATATGCAAAAACCTATCGCAAAATTGTTGGCTGTCTCCAGCGAAGAAACTGTCATTTTTCCAGGTTGGTTATACATAGGTGATTTAAAGACATGTGAGATAAGAGTTTTTGTTGTGAGCCACAAGCAGTGCTTTGTTATCCCTCCTGCTGGAACTGTACCGTAATAAATCTTTGCTGTTTATCTGGAGGTTTCCAGTTCAAACATGCCATTTGAGGAGTAAAATACATCTATAACTATGGGTCAGAATTCTTACTTACCTGCCCGTCTCTCTTAGAGCCAGAGTGGTGCAGTTTTTCCCTGGTATTCTGAAACAAGTCTCTGATGTAGCAGTAGAACAGTAGTGGTGGATTTATACTGGCCCATCCACACACCCTTCCTCATTATTCTGTTATGCTTCCCCAGTGCTAACACATTATTGCTACCTGGAGAGGCACTCTTGTGCTAGAGTGCAACAAAATCATAGAACTGTAAGTTGGAAGTGGCTAAAGAACAGCATGTCTACCCCAAAATGTTTGCATGCACAAACAGCATTAAAAGTGGGGTCGGGTATCTGTCGAATCCTAATCCCACCATGGGCATAAATCATGAATACCCAATAAAAAGGATGCCAGGACGAGCCTTTATTTGCACTCTTCTCTTTTCTATACCACTGTCATGCGTCAGAGGATCCAACCCCCACAGTGGGTTGCCAGGAATGGATATGACAAGGAAATTTTCTTACCAAATTGCCTTTTATTAAATATTCACAGAGAGAGGCTTAGAAATGCAGCCTCTTGGAAAATGGCATTGCTCCGAGTGAATCTCCACCCCCTCCCTCTCTCCCATCATGTGTCATCACTACAGGTGCTGAGATGTGCCCTCTGCTTCTGAGCTCTCTGCTCTCCTACTTTTAATGCCTGTCGGGTTGTGGGAGAGGGGGTGTCTGGAATTCTTTCTAAAGACACTGTGTCCCTCAGCTGTCCCCCTCTGGTGCTTCTTCTTCCTCCTCTCCCATTATTTCCCAGCTTTCCCCCTCATCTGCCTCTCCCTCACACCCCTGTTGTAATTCTGAACTGTCTTCTTCTCTGGAAGGGTCAGGCTGGGGAGGCAGTCTCTACCATTCCTCCTCTGCCCAGTCCCTGACAACCACTGTCTTTAAAGTTCAGTCTGTATCAAGTGTAGGAGCCTATGATCCTCCAGATGCTGCTGAACTACAACTATCATCATCCCTGATCTTTGGCTATGCTGCCTTGAGCTGATGGGAGTTGGAATCCAACCACATCTGGAAGACCACAGGTTAGCCACTCCCGGCCCACACATTCCGTTCACCAGCTACTAGAGGAAACAGTTTACATGTGGCTGCTGCTCCACTTTGGGGCCTTAGTATCTAGGACTGGCCATCAGATGGGTCTGGTTCTCACCCAAATATTAAACCTGTGTGTGGGCTGGATGGCTGCAAGTGGGGAATCTTTAGCATGGTTGAATGCTCCTCCTTTTCCTTCAAACACATACACTCCCCTCTGCACAAAAAAGTAGACGTCAAAGGGGAAGGGATTCTAGTTCAGTTTTATCCCTGGAATCCAATTTATATGTCTATGATTATTTTTGGTACTGAGGAGGAACATTTTAATTGGAGGGCCCAACTGGCGCTTATGCTATCACGTTAAAAGTATATAATTAAAGCAAGTTAAAATATCAGAAGCAGCAATGAAACGGAACCATATGAATTCAGCAGACAGATAAAGCCAAAGTCAAACCCAGTTTAGACTGCATGCCGCAGGCAAATAAAAATGATTTTGCAGGGGACAGGAAGGAATTACATCAAAGTTGGCATCAGACAGGCTTTCCTGGTGAGGGTATTCTACAGATGGGACACAATGACCGAAAATGCCCCCTCTTTCCTTATCCCTTAGGAAGATGTTTGGCTCTAAACCAGTCTCCATAATTCAGCTTTGACATGAATGCATTCACCCCTTATTCTTCGAGATGTTCACCTGCAGTCTAATGCACCCACATGGCTGCTTGTTCTTGCATCAAGCCAGTTTCCCCAGATCCCATCTTGACTCTTCCTAAGTTGGAATAATTACAGATGGCCTGCTATTCTGGCCTCTGTTCGATAACCTCCAGTCTCTTTTCCTCCTTCTTACTCCTCCTCCTCACAACTCAGGGGTCAGCTTATTTTGGCTCCAGCATTCAGGGATTCCTATGATATCTTGGCTCTTCTAAGATTAAGAGGTTTTTCTACCTGCCTCCATCTGTCTCTCATTTATTCCACTTGATCTCACAAACAGCAAGTTGAGTGGTTTTGTTTGTGCTCAATAGCCTTTGGTTGCTAGGTGGGGGGGGGGTGTAAACAGCAAAAATATGCCATGTTATCTGTTAGATAAAGGCAAATAAAGGGGTGGTAGAACCAATAATTTTGAACTCTTGCTAAAAACCTTCAGAAATAGAAAGCATCTTTTGCATTTCAACCCAAAGGTTACAAGCATGGCTGGAAGCTGAGCTTTTGCAGGCAAACCCCTGCTAAAGCCAATCACTCCTAACTTCTTTACAAGTAATTTCTGAAAGGTAAGGCTAAGTTTAGTAGTTGCATTGCAGAAGGAATTTGGAAGTTTTTCTCATTTCCCAAGCCTTCCTCTAGCATCATAAAATGACAAACTGCACCAGCTGATATTCCTTCTCCTGCTTGATTACTGAGGCTGCAATTCCGTCAGTGCTTGCCTGGAAAGAAAGCTCTTTAGATAAAACGGGACCTACCAAATAGAGATATATGCTCCTGCGCTGCACAGGTGCACGAGCTGCGTCTTCCTTTACATCTTCTTTTCGGGTTAGCATCCCTCCTACAAGCATCATTCCCAGTTTACTTTTGTTTATTCTGCCCCATTTTTTATTTTTTTATTCTGCCCCATTATGAGACAAAGGGCATACGGCTGCCTCACAGTCCCATCCTTACAAGACAAAGGGAAAGAGGCAAT
Organism: Podarcis melisellensis; assembly: GCF_964234715.1. Lineage (NCBI taxonomy): Eukaryota > Metazoa > Chordata > Lepidosauria > Squamata > Lacertidae > Podarcis > Podarcis melisellensis. The sequence goes on along the minus strand of NC_138528.1, from coordinate 76,652,866 downwards.
TCATCAACTTCAATTATATGCCCAGGAAGGGGTGGATTTCATTATTTCAGTGGAGGAACAGTCCCCAAAAGTAAGCGCAAACATGACTGAGGTGTCAGCCACTCAGATGGCAAACTGCACAATTTTAAGTTAACACTGTATAAACCTTTGCACGTGTGTTGGTACAGTAGAATAAAGCTCATGTTTCACCAGCAGGTGTTAAGATACTTATGTTAACTTGGGTCTATAAAAGGCTCTAAAAAAATAACATGGGAGCAAAATTGTGCTGTGCCAGCTACGTATAAGAAACGGTGAAGCAGCCTTCCCTAGCTAGATGCCCTTGAGATGGTGTTGGACTCTACTCTTATCGTCTCTGAGCGTTGGCCCTGCATGATGGAGCTGAGGGGAGTTGTAGCCCAAAACATCCAGAGGGCACCAATTTGGCGAAGGCTGCTCTAAAGGTTATGAAGGAATCCATTTGTGAACAATGCTTACACACTCTGTTTCTTCGGGAATTCATCAGGAGAAGGGGAAGGACTGGAGCTGTCAACTCTTTCACTGTCCAGATTGGGGCTGAACATCACACTGAGTTTGAGGACAGGAGAATCCTTCTCCTTTACCCCTACGAGCTGGCTGTTAGCGGCATCCCTATCTATTTCATTTTCATCTTCTTCCACAATGACTTCTTTTATGCTGGATTTCTTTTCCCTGTGAAAAAACAGAAATAACTGTGCAGCATAGATTCTCTGCAAATCAAAACATTCTTTACTCTTTTACTCTTCCTATGAATTGCAACCACCAGCCATTTTACACATAGCATACGAACAAAGCTGAATTTACTGCTTAATGTGCCCTTGACTTGTCAGAGAGCCTCGGCCAAAGTTAGCTTCTTGATCAGTGTACCTATATGATGCGTGCATGCTTTTGCCATCCTACTTTTAGCCACTTTAATATGATACCTTTTAATGATAGTTGATTAAAATGCTAGGTATATACCTTAAAGTGCAGCATGTGAAGCCCCTCCCTGTGTGATTCTTCTTTGTGTGTTGTGTTGTCCTGTCACTCTCCCAGTTATAGTCTTCATCTAGAGCTGTTGTGGGCAGCCTATGGTCAATTACATGCAGTTGGCAAGGATGGAATTGTGGGATGGCAGAGAGGGGTGAGAAAGAAAAGGGGATGCCCTACCTACTTTGGCTCTGGCACAGTCAATAATTGGCTGTGGACCACCAACCATTGGTAGCATGTAGGCCCCAGCAATTTACCCCTGAGAGAATGAGGTCCTTGACAGAAAAAAAGGATTGCTCTAGAGCTTCCTACTTAGAGAGATGGCATAAAACATTACAGTTTTGACCTTACACTTACAAACAAGGTATCAGAGTGCAAAATCTATGTGAATTCTGCAAGAAATATCTCTGAACATGTGTGGGCAGCAGTCCATCCTCCTTCGTATGCATCACTTATTGCAAAATCCACATTCCTCTCTCCCCTTTTCTGATATTGTTTCACATATATTTCTTTTCTAAAATTTCCCTGTGTGGGTAAAAAAAATCTGAGATCGTGTATCTGAGAAGAAATGGGAGGAGAGATACAACAATTAACGTTTGTTATCCAATATATTTGGGAACTGATACGCTTTTCATTACACGCACAATGAGTGCATCTATAAAACTCATTACCGTATGCATATATTGCAGCAAATATCAGAAATTGTTGTTATTGCCAGTCATGTGGGAGCACTGACAGTCCCAGTTATGTTGTGTCAATGTTCAGTCATGAACTTATTGACAACTGCACGGGAATGCAAACAACAGCAACCAGGCAAATTTTGTGAATAAATGGAAATGCAACAGTAGACCAGTGAAAGTTTACAACACCTTGAATAAACACTGTAACAATGCATTCCAGAAAAATATTTAATATGTTGTTAATGGGGGGGAAAGCTAACTACTAAAAAGAAATAGATTTTGTTCAAAACACTTTGAGCAAGCATGTGGTATTTGGTTTATTATTCATGCATGTAAATATTTACTTTTATCAAAACACTGAGAACAATTCAGGTATCACAAAGAAGCAAAGAATGTTGTGAGAAGATGAGAATAATGAGAAGGGTTTGGAGCGAGGTGCCCTCAGAACATGGACAACACTCTTTGCTATTTCTCTCTTCTGAGCCATGTGAGGCTGGGCAGGGATTTAATATGCCAGTGTTCTGGATGAGGGATAATAAACAAAAGCTGAATCCTGACAAGACAGAGACACTGGGAGTAAGTGGTTCTCATGTCCTGGAATTAACTGTGTAGCCTGTTCTGAAGGGGTTGAACTCCCCTTAATGGAGCAGGTACAAAGTCTCCCAGATCCAGCATTGTCTTCCCAGGTCCAGGTGGGCTCTAAATCCATTCACAGGCTGGTCTACACATGCATGTACATTTTCCCCCACACTATGCCTGGCAGCTAAATGTGTGAAGCAAATTGACTCAATTACAAATATTGTGCTTGAAAACAAATCAAAGTTCTCTTTGCGGGGTTGCATTTAAGATGGCCTATTCAGACATTCAGGTGATATTTGATGCACTTGGTCTGGGAGATGGGATGAAATTCTTTTTTTGCATAGCCCTAGATAAGCCACTTTCCCTCACCTTTATTCTAAGTGGATAAAATGGAGGCGGAAAGTGACCCAGGGGAGGCTTCTGTTTAGGAAAATGGGGTACTGGGCCCCCAGCCTGCTCTCTGCAAGCCTGCGTTGCAGTGGGGTTGGACTAGAGGACCTTTGTGGTCCCTTTCAACTCAACGATTCTATGATTATTTTTCTATGATTATTAAGACCTTGCCTGCCTGCCTTCTTACTGACAACCAGCCCAGGGGGTGGCACTGCTTGTCAGCTTCCTCCTCCTTAGGCCCATTGTTTCCCTCCTAGAACTCAGCATGGATGAGAATAGGAATGAAAACAGAATGATTTCTCTCTGCCTGTAATTGGCTCGAGCTCCTGCTACTCCTACTGGTGTCCCGCCCTTCTGCCCCACCAGCCCCAATGAGCAACAACCACTGCTGGCTGTGTTACAGGATTGTTGTAAAGGCAAGCACAGTAACACATAGGAAGCAATACCACCACTTCAAAATGGTCTCTTCAGTTATTCTTCCTCACTACCGCCACCACCAAAATAATGGGATCCAATAACTAGGTTTGCTTGCTTATGTTTTCCCAATCAAATAGTTGCTTATCCCCTCCCTGCCCCATAACCCCCATAACTCACATGGCTATCTTTCCTCTGCTGTTGCACTTAGGGGTGAATGTGATCCTAGTACTGTTGGTTATGTCTCTGCCCCAGAGGCCTAGCAAAGTCTTTGTTGAGGTCACCATAGTAACATAGTAAAGGAGTGGAAGACAATGAAGTATGATGCAGGGAGGGAGACCAGAAGGAAAAAGACCCATTGAGGAGGGTGTTATCTTGGGGCCTTCCTGAAAAATCTGTAAGTCACAGAAGTGATTTAGAAGGAGGAGAACATTTCCCCTGTATGTAACTTCTTTTTCATACGAAGCAATGTTAGTTTAGATTATGGATTCTTGAAATCATCAGCTTTGTATTGACATATTGCTCATACTGTGTTTCCACACTTAACTCCTCCACGCACAACACAACATACCCCACACAAACACATGCCATTATAATTGAGAAAACTGTGACAGAAAAAGAATGAATGGGAAAAGAGGGAGAAGGGAGTACAAAAGCGAGATTTTGGTTTGTGTATATATGTACACCTGTGGTTTCTCATTGCAGAAAAATATGTGAACTGATTCCATTGAGAAATAGTGTGCATATGTGGTTCAATCTTGATGGTTCATTCTCATATGCAGCACTTCATGCCGTGAGCAAGCTTATGTGGATTGACAACATGAAGCTTGGCACCCCAAGAAAGGGACACCAATGCTTTCACATAGTTCTTAAATACCAACCAACCATGTAACCATTCACTTATTCTACATAGGAGAAATCCACAAGAAGTTTAGGCAAGGGCAAAGTGAAGATGGAAGTCAGGCAGGGTATGTTAAGACTCTATGGGCACCCAAACTCAAACAGAATGGATTGATAATTCATGGGACAAAGAAGGTAACATGGAAAAGAAATAATTGTGTAAGCCTACTAGACCACAAAATATGGCAAGTGAACCCACAACCTTTGAAAGAACAACAAAGGTTTTCTAACACTATTATAGCTGGATCTGATCACTTTAGTTCCTGCTCACATTACACTCTCTACCTATATGGATAGGATTTATCAACAGGATGCTGTTTTAACAGAGTTGGCTTCTCTGCTTGAAGCCTTCATAAAACACTTGTTGGCTGAGTTCCCAAGACAGATCGTTTTGTTGAGTTTGCAAATGGAGTGTGTCATATTGACAAAGCAGCAAAGGCAATAAATTATTAAGAGTTTGTCTGTAAAGGCAGAGGCATAAAACATGCCAACTTCTCAAACGGAGCAGAAAGTATATATATAGAAAATCTCCCTTTTTTTGTATTTGTTACTCCTTCATCTCTTTCAGTCTTTCCAGGTCCAGTTCACATGTCACAGTAAGCCATAGTTTACTATGAATACAGAGATGGTTGCTGCTTCACTCTTCCACTAGTGGGAATGGGACTGACAAACCATGCTTCCTGGCTTAGTATTATATCAGAACTGGGGGTTGAGGGTAGTTTTGTTCCAAACCACAAATGGTAAGTCAAGAACAAGCTTTGGCTTAGCACCATAATTTATTTGGAGTGAACCTCAGTCCCTGGTGTGGACATGATGCTATGTCGGGGATCGTGGTGCTCCCAGTTATACTAGGAGTGCAGTAGGAGCCATCTGCTCCTGGACACACATGCAATAGCACCCTCCTGTTGGTGATCCCTAGCAAGGGACATTTAGGGTCATACTACTCTGATACTGCCTTTCTCTCATTGTTCCTATGTTGTAACTTGCATTTTGTTTCCGCTTCTGCATATAGTGCTAAACCATGGTTTAGAGTTTGCACACAGTCATAGTGTTAGATGAGGATAATTTTCTACAGAAGTTGGAAACTCCTACATGGCAGAACTATCTGGCTGAAATATTATGAGTCTGTTTAACACAGGGATGGAACCAAGGAATGGGCCCAGCCTACCTAGATATGATTATCTTGGGGGCTCAGTATTTAACCTTTTACCTGTGTTAGCTAAACAGAAAGAAATAAAGATATTTAGAAAATTGGCTTTATTGTTTAAAATAAAAATTAAACAAATTAATAAAAAGGGTTTTTCTTGTATGCACACACAAATATAAATACATGCACACACATATACACAAAAACATACATACCATTAAATAGACGACAGCTGGCTCCCTAATGTCTCATTTTATTTTATTTTTGGTTTATTTGTCTTGCCTCCTGGCTGGTTAAAGCTTCCTGAGTTAGAATCCCACCCTTACAGGGTAGGTTAGAATGGATGACCCCTGGAAGTTAGTTCCAACTTATCTATTATAGTCTTTTTCCTTTGGTGTTTCTTGACTTTGTTTTGGCCTCAAAACTCAATGGGTTTGTTGACCTAAAGTTAACTTTTAGCCTCCTTATCTTTATATCCTTTTCTTTTAGACTTAGGGAAGAAGATACAACAAAGCATATTTGTAGAGATTTGTCATCCAATTTACATTCAGCTTGAATGGGGCTTTACCTACTTTTGTGTGTACAACAATAGAAGTTTAAATCCCTCTTGTTGACCACAGATTTCCGCATCATAATTTTAGCTTGTTGTGCAGTGCAGTCTTTACAGTGCATCTGAGTGTTTCACAAATGTTGACTATTGCTACTACTTATTGAAGGAAGAAAATCTGGCTGTTAGAATTCTATGCTTTTAGGAATTGCAGTCAAAAAAAAATGTTCAGCATGCTCTTCATCTCTGCCTTGTGACCTGCCAAAGAATCTGACATTTGATTTGGCTTCTTAAGCAGGATGACTTTCTTTTTCTTTTTTAAATATAGTAATCATTGCTAGAGATAAATGCTGGAAGCAAAAAGTGCCCAAGTGCTTTTATCCCCTCTCTGCCAAGGAATGTGTAGAAAATCGCATAAATGCATGGAAACCAAAGTGGGCTTTGAATGGGATATTTTGTGGTCAGGATTCAAGCCTTCAAGGCTCCCCGTGCTAATGGTTCTGATCAAACTCAGTTACTTTGGACAAATTTTGTAAAATATTGCAAAATTTATTCTAAGCACAGAATGTGCATTTACTTGCTGCATAATTTGGTTCACATGTGCAAATGCAGTCTAACTTCAGGCCACTATTGATTTAAATTAGGAAATACAGCTGTCTAGAAGCAATAAAATAAGTCACGATCAGTATAACATGGGCTGTTGACAATTCTTCAATATGTCCCAAGCTTCCCAATTCACTCCAGCTGCAGACCAGTTTGCATGTTTCTGCTCAATTTAAGTAATGAGGGATGACTTATGTGTAATAAGCTTGTTATCTTTCTTCCTCCCCCCACTCTGTCAAGAAAGGGTGCTGTGTCAAAGTTTCTTTTTCAAGCTGTCTAGACATTTTGACATCTTATGACTGCAGAGCAAAGAAAATCAAGTGTCTTTCCTGTAATTAGAATTTTGTTGCTTTTGCACCCCCTCCAAGGAATTGATTATAAGACTAATATTGTCTTGGTAGGGGGTTGAGGGAGAATCCAGTGGGGGGCATAATTGCTCCCTTCATTTCTGTTACTTACTTTTTGTACTGTGAATTGATGATACTTTGGACAAAGAGAAGGGAAAGCCAAACATCATGACATATTTTGCTTTATTTGTTTAAGGTAAGGTGAAATGGGGACTGTTTTCAACGTTTAAGGGCTGTTTTAATTGCCTGTGTGTAAAATGTGGTTGTGGGTAACATTTTATATCCTGTTGTAATATTTTCAAAAAATAGGCAATGATTGGGGACAAACTAAGTTGAGATAAAGTATAGGCAAAATCTTAAATGTTTTGCAGCTAAAATGTTTGCATTTTGTTCACCCATCAATTGCATAAATAGGCTTTTTTCAAATTTTTGCTCTGATCCCTTCCTTGGTTGCTAATACAATTTGTTGATGCTGTTTCAAAGCCCAACTTCTTACAGTTAGACTTGCTAATTGGATTTTTACTTTACAATCTATTTAGTCTCCTGTGAATATACAGTATGAACCTTTAACCCAACTCAGCACCCTCCCAACTCTGGTTCTTGTTCTAATAACACATCCACCTGAGCACTGCAGTCTCTGGCCTCATAAAAGAGCCTTGTACTGGTTTCTCTAGTCTGTTGCAACTCTTTTGGGAGAATTGGTATTGTGTGTGTCTCTTTGACAGGTGGCAAGGTAAGGGCCTTTAAACCTGTAATGTCATTTCTAATCTCATTCTACTCTGTGTTCCAGTGTGTTCTAATCTTCTTTGCTATTTACAGCCTGTGCGGTGGTATAGCGATCAGTGTGTTTTAAAACACAAAATAATCAAAAACTCCTCTCTTTTCATGTTTTAATGTATCTCAGGTTGGCCCTAGCTGAACATAATATCAAGTCACTATCACTACCACTTTACAAACTTGTAAATTTGTACTTGCACAGTAGCCTGTGACAAGGAGGAATAAACTCCAGACCAGCAGCTAATCAAGCTTTTGTAATGTACAAAATACAGTGGTACCTCGAGTTAAGAACTTAATTCGTTCTGGAGATCCATTCTTAACCTGAAACTGTTCTTAACCTGAGGTATCACTTTAGCTAATGGGGCCTCCCGCTTCCGTCACGTGATTTCTGTTCTCATCCTGAAGCAAAGTTCTTAACCCGTTACTATTTCTGGGTTAGCGGAGTCTGTAACCTGAAGCGTCTGTAACCCGAGGTACCACTGTAGTTGATTGTTTTTCTTATTTCTCTGCATTGTTTTCCCCAGCAGTATGAGTAGTTGTGTAGGCTGTTATTTTTACACTACAGTTTGTTGTAGCTGGATGAAATGGCAACCTGTGGTTAATAAAAAATGCACCCAAAAGCTTCTGAATACCTTCTTGTAGCTGTTCCAGAAGAAGGGATGAATGGGAGTTGTGTAAGCCTGAGCATGGTCCATTCCCCTCACAATAAACCATGGTTTATTTTGACACTTGAATGCGGCCAATGGGTGGGATTCTGGCATTCATGCTTGGAGTAAACCAATCATTGATTTTAATGGCTCTACTTTAAACATGAATAAGTCTCAATCCAATCCAGTGGTTTTATTTTTTTCTATCAATTTCTCATGTAACTGTCCAACCTAAGCTCTTGTAGCCTCCATTTTTAAAGGTCTTTGTGACCTTACTGATTTTGTACTTTGCAGCATGGTAGTGTGTTGCTATGGATGCGATTCACAACAGCATTTTTATCTGCAGCTATATATAGCTATCTGCATTGGGTACCTTTCTGCTCACTAGCTATAATGTTGACAACTGTTTCAGGGAAAGAGACCCACTGCTATGGATAGGATAGGATAGGATAGGATAGGATAGGATAGGATAGGATAGGATGGATAGGATAGGATAGGATCCATTAGAATTCAAGGGGTTTGAAGTTAACATGGAGAAAGTGGGGTGGTATGGATTTTAGATGCTGAAGTTAGCATTTACAACATGTTTGTGACTACTGGCTTTCCTAACAGCACATGTTTTATTTGATCAGCATTGTGTGCTTTGATAAACTGGATGGTAGGAAGGAATTTAGGAATGAGATAAAGGGCATTATCACACAACCAACAAATTGAGAGGTTTGACTTTTATGGGGGTGTTAGTATTTGAAAATGTGAGAAAAAGAAATAATGACATTCCACTCTGAATACACTCGCCTTTTGGGAACACTTCTCTAGTGGGCAGGACTGTGAGAGCAGCATTGCAAATCTGTTAGGTGAAACAAGGAAGCATGCAGGCTAATTCTAGATACTCGTAAGTTAATAATGGATCAGCATAGTGATAGCAGAACCTGAAGGAATAGTGCTATGATAATTTGTTGGGGAAGGGGATCCTGGACCCATCTCTGGGTGTGCTCCTTCTCCCCATCATCACAATGAGGACTCAGGAGCATGAAAATTTGGGAAGCCCATACATTGCCAACCAGATGTCCACCATTACCAGAAACCACAGTATATCTGCAACTGCTGTGGCTGTCTCAAACAACAGAAGCTTGACAGCAAACCCTTCTGAAGAATTGTCATGGACTGGCTGGACACAGAGGAATGATGGGAGGAAGCACCTGGGGAACCCTCAAAGGAAGCAGGCTAAGAGCCCAGGGATTGGTGGTGAGACAACAATGAGCGGTCTGAGGGAGAAGAAGGAGAAGATTGGGAAGACATGTCAGAAGCTGAAGAGCTAACAGGGCTTAGTGAAGTGAACAGTCCAGAATCAGAGGTTAAAGCCGTAGGAGAGTGTGATGAGGGAGGTCAAGAGGCAGAGAGATGAGTCAGGCTGGTGAAGAAGCATGGGTTTCTCCCCCTTCTTCCGCGACAAGCTCTTCTCCCCAGTCTCCCAGAACCAGGAGAGTCATAAAGTGGGAGGAGCAAAGACAGGCACACAGGCACAGTCTTAAATTGGAAAGGTGGGGACTTAGGCCGCTTTGGGGAGGAGGGGACCTTCAGTCTTAGCAACTGCTTAATGGGGGCAAGTCCTACTGAAGAAGAGTTGCTGTGCTCATTAGGCCTGATACTCCTATGGAGATCCTGGTTTGTTTTCTAATAAAGAGTTCACTTCACTTACTTCGTGTGATTTACTGCTGGTTCGTTCAGAAATAACTCTTTGGGCACATGTGAGAGCTATTTACATAAACGGTTAGTGTTTGCAATGCATACACTGCAGGGCCAGCCTGCCCATGAGGTGACGCAGTTGTCTCAGGGCTGCTGGTTCCAGACAGCTGAGAGCGGTGGCAAATCCAGTTTTTGAACAATGTGCTGCTCACTGCCTCTGGCAATTGTTGGCCGCCTGCTCTGCTGCATGTCCATTGCCCTCATGCCCATTGCCACTGCTGCAGGCAGTGGATGTGTGGGTACATGGCAGGTGCAGCATTTTCTGTTTTGCCTCTAAGGATAAGACATCCAGGGGCAGCCCTTATACACTTGTTTTAATGTAACCAGTGCAACATCTTTGCACTGGTGAAAGCCAGTACCACAACTCAAGGCAAACAGTGAACGGAGACCTTTTTCTGTTGAGTTGTTTTAATTTAGGGAAAGTACGTCCAAGAATGGTTTTCTTGGACCCCAATTATTCTAACCTTGTTACTTATAAATTGGATCAGAATAATATATCTTCTACAGAAAGCTGACAGAGTTCTTGAATTTTGGAGCTTAATAATATTATACAAGCTTGCATTGATAGAACAATTTTGAATTACTTCACATAAACATGCATTACATTAAAAAGTAAATCAATACTTCTGGGCCCACGTCCAAGACCTGAGGTGTACAATGCACTTCATTTACGCAGTCCCACTTCTCTAGTTGCCTTGTTCTTACATAATTTTGCTTGGTATTCTTTTTTGGAATAATATCTTTCAAACAAAGTCTATAATACTGAACTAAAATATTGCAAAGTTTGCCTCATGCTATTTCAGTGGTCTCATTTGCACATAACACCAAACCATGGCTTGTTTAGCTTAACTATGCTTTGGTTAAATGTTTGAACCTAGCCTAGCAGATTAATCATGGTTTTTTTCCCTAATGCCAAACCATGATATGCGGCCATGGTTTGTTTTTGGCTGACAAAGCATGGCTTGTTTTTAACTGTAGTTTGGTGTTATGCTTGATTCCAACAACTTTGCCTAATCAATTTGTGTGGAGCCACCTCCCTGCTCATAAGGCTACAAATAAATGAGACAAGCAGCTGGAAAACCAAGCTTTGGAGAATCAAGGCATATCACGTTTGCTGGTCTGTGAGGCAACTTATGGTTTATTAAACATTCACATTAAACATTCACATTGTGTGTGAATTAAACTGTGAGAGTACATCCTTGCTATGTTCTCTGCTACTGTATATTGCTTATGCTAGGGCCAGTGTGTAATCAGTTCTATGTGGGAAGTAGCAACAAATATTGAACCTTGGGGAAGAGTTGAAGATGCATATTGGTGGCACTGGTATTACTCTTGATTTTGCATGAACTTTCATGGTAACTCAAAATAAGCAGGCTGAGTTTATCTGGGTGAAATATTTACATAGCTCATGAGTATGCTTTCAGCTCTTTACACAGGAGATCTTTTATACAAAGAACCAAGGCTTTCTCTGTATGTGCCTAAATCTAAGCCCGATGTCAGCATGTGCCAACTTTGGGAAAGTGAAGCCTGTCTGGGACCCTCAACGCCAGGCAGTTTGGAGCAACTATTTCCCATAGTGCTCTGGGACACTGTAGAAAAGTAAAATGGCCACAAACTCAGTGTGCTGTTTATTGCCACTTCCAGGACCATTTCACAGGACCCAGGGTGGGAGGGACAGGGGCGAAACTAGGCTTTATTTAACCTGGGTCAAAGACTCAATTTGAAACACCCCCCCCCCACATACATTTCATACACCAACACACAGGCTGGGAGTCTCAATGGCGCCCCCTCTGGAGGCTTTACCTGGGGCAAAAAAACCAGTTAGTCCACTCCTACCCCCATAGCTCTGGCTCTGTGGATGGAGTCCACTGCAATGCAGTTTTCTGACTCAAACCTGACCCTGCTTGTGTTTATCTTCCACTTCCAACACTTCTTCATAGCCTTTATCTGCATGAATTACGCTAAGTATATCCTGGGTCAGGCACAGGAGGCTTCTGAAGAGCAGTAGAAGCCTGAAACCTCTCTTCTGACTTCTCCAATATTTAAAAAGTTACCTGAGAAGCAAGCTCAAGATGATGAGCTGGAAACTCCGCATTCACAGTAAATCACAATTATTTCTTGGTTCACTTCATTTTGCAAATGAATTTACGTAGTCAAGAAGAAAATCCACATTCGGAATGAATAATTAAGGCCATTTTGCTCTCCTCTGTGGTAGTGGCAGGGTAAATGAATACGTAATATGTGATGCTGGATCTCGGCACAGTCACAATACACAGAAACCACACGCAATAATCCAAAACTGTGAGCAGGAGATTTGAAGCTACAATGCCCTGGGATTTACTGTGCTCTAAATACAAATTTGAGGCATGGTTGTTTTTTTCAGGATACTAAATTCAGTAGCAAGTAGTGGTAATGTAATTCATCCCGAGAGTCGTGTGTGCCTCTGTTTAATTATATAGTAGCTGGTCCACATAAGAGCTTTATGAGCTGGCTTATGCTTTCAGACACAAACCCAAAGCAAATCAGCTGCACTAACAGTGCAGCATGCAATGGACTCTTATACAGTGGTACCTCAGGTTAAGAACTTAATTCGTTCTGGAAGTCTGTTCTTAACCTGAAACTGTTCTTAACCTGAGGTACCACTTTAGCTAATCGGGCCACCCGCTGCTGCCGTACCGCCACGGCACGATTTCTGTTCTCATCCTGAGGTAAAGTTCTTAATCCAAGTTATTATTTCTGGGTTAGTGGAGTCTGTAACCTGAAGCGTCTGTAACCCGAGGTACCACTGTAGCTTGTTTTGCAGAGTTAGAAAAACGAAAACCAAAAGCCACACACGTAGCCTTTAGTTAAAGCTGTAAAAGCTTCGGCTTATGCCAAAGGCACAAATTCGGTTGACATGTCAGCACCTTTCCATTGCATCAATTAGAAGAGCTTGAATTACATTTCTCATTTAATATGCATTCAGATAATTAGAAACACCCCCCCCCCCCAAATGTGGAGATGTGATTATCACAGTGAAATACAACCCCAAGTCTGGGTTATAAAACAGCTGCTTCTAAACCCCTCCTCCATCTTTTCACAATAATGTCAAGTGATGGACACTGTGGCAAAAGAATCCAAATCTCTCATATAAATTACTGGCATCTGAAATGGTATTGACTCACAAGGAACAAGACCTCAGGGCCATAGTGGATAGCATGATGAAGACGTCAACACAGCGTGCACCAGCTGTGAAAAATGGTGAATTCCATGTTAGGGATAAGTAAGGAATGGATAAAACAAAACTGCCAATATCAAAACACAGTTATACTATGATTATACTATATCATAACCTATGGGGAGACCACAGTTGGAGCAGTAGGTACAGTGTGGGTTGCCTCACTTCCAAAAGGATATTGTCATCTGGAAATATTACTGCAGATGTTCATGCCCTCAAGCATGCTGGTACCTCTCTCCCCCTCCCCCACTCTGTTTTGGCAGCCTGAGTTTGCTATTTGAAGGAGTGATATGACATAGCAACAGGTAACCTGTTTGGTTATGCAATATGCTCTCTATGTCCCAAGGGTAAGACAGATACAGAGAGAAAACATATAATTTATACGCAGTGGAGCTGATGGGGCAGAAATATTTGTAGGTGGATATACAGGAGCTACATGCACAGTAGGTGGCCCCTGCTCATTATTCAATTGTGCTGAGTGAGACCAGGGCCCTTTCCCACACAGTTTATTGTATACACACCATAAACCTTCCCTCAAGGCTGTGCTTCTGCTGTGGGAATATAGTTGTGCTGCGTACTTCACATAGCAATATATGGGGAAAGTTTGTTTCTCTCCCTCTCCACCCTTCTGCTATTCACTGCATTTTTTGCAGTTGAAATTATTGATGAATAGAAAGTGGTTATCCAAGTGCCATTGGTGTGTTTGCATGATGCCCCATCCCTTCTTGCCCACAGCCAAATTCAGCTACTTTTATTGGTTCTTATTTTGTATGCGGGAATTATTTAGAGGTTATGTGCTTCAAGCAGGACCATCAGGCAACTGCTGCATGGAGGTCAGGGGAGCATTGGAAAGCTGTTGGAAAACAATTGCGTGTCCCACAAGGCCTGTTAAATGTTTCCTAGGCTAGTCTGCTGCCTTCAACTGCAGTGAGCTAACTATACCATCTTCATTTTTGAAAGAAGAGTCAACTTTCAGTCAGCTTCTGTGCAAGGGGTGCGAGATGCTACCTTTAATGTTTGCTCTTTTGCTGTGTTTTTATTGTGTTGGGAGCTACCCAGAATGGCTGGGGCAACCCAGCAAATTAATAATAATAATAATTTGCCTCAGGCTGCAAAATGTCTTGGGCTGGCCCTACCTCCCAGTAGGAGTACTAATTAACAGATGTATGGAGATGGAACTCTATGGAGCTCTGCAACTTGTAGGAAAGCTACCCCCCACATGACAACTCTGAGCCAGTATGTGAACTTCTTACAACAATGTTGTGGTGTAGTCATGGTGATGCATTAGCAGCAGAGAGTGAGGGGGCTTGAAATGCTCAGGCTCTGACCATCTAGTGTACATAACTGTGGTTTCTTTCCTGCACCATCCCTTTTGCAGCTCGCTAAACTTGTTATTCCAATTTCTTCTCCCAAGAGCTCCAAATTAAACAATTTGGGTCAGGGGTGCCAGATAGAAATTTTGTACAGGGCCCAGAAAATCCTGTGGGTAGTCCTTCTCATGTAATTATATTATTGAAAGGGAGGAGGCTGAGCATTAGCAAAGCCACACCTTTTCTCCTCTCCTAAACAATATCTCTCCATTTTGTGAATATATTTGTATTTTTTGGAATTGACATAATTCGCTGCTTCATTGTGGAGCACACATCTTTTTTGGCTTTTTAAAATAAAGGGTAGATGTATGTGGACAGCCACACAGATATCTTCTTATCTAGTTGTAGCTGTGAAATTGCGCTGTTGTCCTCGTGAGTGGGACTCGAGGGAATATCGTGCAAAGGAAGAAATGCAGTTGGAGCACACTTGGAATGGCTGTGTGGAAAGCCCCTGGCATTTGCCTCCTCGGGCCCCGACTGAGTGCCCTTCAATTACGGTACTGGTCAGGTTAGCTGAGTCAGTAACTTTCAACATGAAACCAGCAGTTGGAGTCAGATGTGAAATGACGGTCAGATAAAAGATAAAAAGTTTTAAAATCAGATTTGCGGGAAGTGCAAGGCAGGTTCTTTGCATTGACTCAGCCTCATCCATTCTCCTCTTGTGGGCCCTTTCTCCCCCCTCCCCTCCCACTTGCAGCTTTGTGGGACAGGGCTTAAATAGGATTCCCGTCAAGAGGGGCTCTGCAGGAGCGGCTGGGGGGTGGTGGAAAGCGTTGGAGTCATACAAAGACAAGCTCCCTTTGGTCCTTATGGATATTGTCATGCTTTTCACTCAGACAGACACGGACGTGTCACATGACCTAGGGCTGAGAGCCATTCTAGCCCTGAGGCCTGATTGGTCAGTGGCTCCTTTTTTGAAAGCCTAGGTGTCCGTGGCAACGAGAAGCAGATCAGCCATACTTTCCTGGGCTCTGAGAGGAGTGCAGCACGGACAGAAGAAAGATCAGCAGCACACAGGACCACAGCAGCCAGCAGGACTTTCTTCAGGTACCTATTGGCTGTTTTGGGTGAGGGGTGAATGGGTTATTTATCTATTTATTTATTTCTAGTCAAACTTTTTGTATGGCAAATAATTGTGTGGGTGAACTTAGCAGTATTTCCAAGTGAGGTGTTATCATTCTTCCCAAAGCCTCGCTGAATGCATCCCTGCTTTTTATAAGAGCTGTTTTACAAGACTCTTGGGAGTTGCACCTGTTATAAAAAATCTGTGAAAATAAGTATTATGTTGGAGTTGTATTACACGTGCCACAACCCTGTTTCTGCTTCCAGAATTTTTCTCGCTGTTTGTCAAAAATTAAATGTGTGCATTAGCGCTTTTCATAGATGTTTAGACACCAGTTTAACTCTCAGTGGGGTCCTAGCGTCTTTCAAATATAGCATTAGAAATTCCCTAAAGGCATTTGAGTTACAGTTTAATCTGAAGCACATATACAGTACAGAATTTGGAAGTAACACCTGACCTACTACAACATGGAGTTCAGCTGAATTTTCTTCCAAGTATTAGGATTGGATGCTCAACTGTATGGAAAAATAAACTTTTTTTTCTGTTGGCCTCATGTATGTATGCATGCATTTGTCATATTTTCATATAAGTAGAGGGTGAAGGTCCCCCCCTTTCCCCCCCTCTTTTACACACAAGGTATGTGCAGTGATTCTCAAGTTGAGAATCCTGCATTGCAAGAGGTTGAACAAGATGACCCTCGGAGTCCCTTCCAACTCTACAATTTTATGATTCTATGTGCAAGTAAGGGGGCCATTCCATGTGTCACCTGACTGCACTTTGTTGCTTGAAACACTTTTCTCCCCCACCTTGCTCACATCTGGTAGCAAAGCTGGGCTGGAAGAAAAGTCATTTGAGCAATGGAACTGAGTGAGGTAAGGAAGGGGAGGGAGAATGGTTTTGCTGTCCCACACCAGCTCTCGGCATAACATTACAAATACACCCCCTGTATTCCATTTTTTTTATATATCTGAACAAAGAGGGCACATGAATAAATGAACGTGGCTGCCCTGTCTTTTCTCATTTAGCCCTAAGGCTACCATCCCATTTACTTCTGAGTAAGCATGCTTGGGATCTTGCTGTAATAACCTGATCTAAGCATCTCCTTGGAAACAAGTTCTTTTGCTTTTTAATAGGAGTTGCAACAGCACAACCCTATGTATATTTAGTCTGAAGCAAGTCCAACTGTAAGAAGTATTCTCTGTGAGGGGCTATGTGTACAGGACTGTGGCCTTTATTTCCACATCAAGTGGCCTTTATAGTATTTCAGCCTAACATACAGTTGTAAGGTAATGAATGACCATGTCCAAAATTACGGTAATTCCCAATTGGGAGGAGCAGACCTTCTATGTGGCTGTGTTAAAACGATTTTCACAAGGCTTTGTAACAGCCCAGGCAGGGTTCCTTTAAAGGTGCTTTGAAATGCTCCTTATTTTTATTTGTTTGTTTTATGTTAGACTACTCTCGGTAATGAAAAGAACAACTGAAATTATCACACGGCTGATCCAGGGCTGCTAAACAAATTACAGCAGCATAAGGAAGTACGCTGCTTCTAAAATATCCCGCCTTTAATGCTAAAGAGAAACCTGTCAGCACAAAGCTGTCCTCTGTTCCCCTTCAGGCCAGCGGAGGAGCGAGTTCTGGGGGTGGGGGTGCTTGGTTAATCCAAGAACAGGAACCACTGGTTGAGGGGAGCTCACTTTAAAGAAAGGCAGGGAGCTGCTGCTGCTGTGTAGGAATCCGAGAGTTAATTTGGAGAAAGATCTTCAAGGATGTGATGTTACTGAATTTCAGGCAAGTTGTTGACAAGCCAAAACAATGCCTTTGCAAACAGGGAAAATCCAAATTAAAAGTGCAGAGGTTATTCTGGAATGTAAAGATCAATTATTGTAGTTGGCTCCACACTCCTTGCTCTGAGCAACTGGTTGCTTGAATTTGCACCTCAGGGTGCAACCCTGTGTTACTCATTGTTACCTCAGTTTTGGGTGAGGTTAAGTTGTACACAAATAATTTGTTAGCCTGCATCTGTAGAAGTTGACATTTGAGATTATTTCCAAAGATGAGAGTAATGGAGTGCAGTCAGTATCTGTAGTACCAAACCTTCATTTTCAGCCAAGCATAGCAGAAGAATAGACAAGCACCCTATGGAGAGTTATTGCTCAGCTCTCCTGTCTTAGCTTGTTGCTCATCACACTCAGAAATGTTGCCTAACTGCAACCCTTCCAATAAGTGTAATCAGCATAATAGCCTAGATTGGTTCCAGAGCTCCTTCTCTAGGTGGTTGGTTCACGGGCTGATGAGAGCATTTTCTGGCTTTGATGGTCAGGGATAATTAATTTACAATGTCATATAGATCAGGCTGTATTTTATTTATTTATTCTCTTTGCTGCAGAAAAATACTATAATGTACATTTCCAGATGCTGAGGACAATTCTGGGTGTTGAGTACAACCATTCTGGAAGAAGTCCATTGCTGATAGCGGGGTTGGGTGTGTTTTATATATCAGTGACTTTAATCTTTTGTATACCTACTAACTTTAATCCAGGCTTTGACATGGGACCCACTATTAAGTTTACTCCTCTTATTTTCTCTCTCAGCCCTTTTCTGTTTCACCCTTCACGCAGCCCAGCCAGCCCTTTTGCACCAGCTGCTGATGTACATGTGTCCAAAGGCCACCATCTTAGATGACATTGCACACACAAATATAATGCATGACTTTCCTCCCTTGCCAGAAATCAGTATCAAAGCCTAGAAAAAAATAGAAATTGGTGTGAAAAACATAGATGCATAAAACTTTGGTCAGATTGCAGCCCACTTCTGGGTCCTGACTTATGACCCAACAGCTGAAGGCTACTCAGTGTGCATAGGTTTTTTTACAGGATAAAAGTGTATAGGTCCCTGCCTTGAGGAACTTACTATCTAAAATTCAATAAGCAAAACAACAATGGAAATTGAGGTACATGGAGGCAGAGGTAAACAAGGAAAGAATACATACCTAATTAAGGGCAGATTCACACCATAGGTTTAAAGCACAACACATATTTAAAGCATGTGACTCCAGGCACAAGAAATGTCGGAACTGTAGTTTGCCACACACAAAGCTACAGTTCCCAGAACTCTTAACAAGCTGCAGTTACCAGGATTCCCCGACAGAAATCATGTACATTGAATGTGCATAAATGTGTGGTGTGGATCTGCTGGAAGTTACATGCGCTTGGACTTGGTTACAGCCCTCCACACTCACCCAGTCCCCACCGTTAATGGGCAGGCGCTTGCATGCTGGGCGCATGTTGGGGGGTGCTTGGTTCACAGCCCCCCTGCCCCCCATGCTGTGCTAGTGGGTGAAGTGAGCTATTACCAGTGGAGAATCATGTGAAACAAAATAAGGTGGTACAACAACCTTTGCATACTTTTCTTTCCTTGTGATGTATGTAGTAAAATACTATTGATCAGTAATTGAACTTGATTTAATTCCGGTGGAATGAAGATCATTATCTGCAATCCTGCACTGCACTAGATTGTTTGGTTGATATA
Organism: Podarcis melisellensis; assembly: GCF_964234715.1. Lineage (NCBI taxonomy): Eukaryota > Metazoa > Chordata > Lepidosauria > Squamata > Lacertidae > Podarcis > Podarcis melisellensis. Next base: position 76,633,924 of record NC_138528.1, on the reverse strand, counting down.
AATTACTCCTACAAGTAATTACTGCAATAAGGGCAGAGGTAGTAGTAAATTTCCTCTCACAGGGTTTAATAGTGATATATGCTATTTATTATTTATGGCAGCGTAAATCTGTAGCAAGGTTGATTAGGGTGCAGTGATTTGAAAGATAAGGGTATAGTTGCTAATGATGAACTAGTGGATTGAAGACGACCTGGTTAATTGAACATTAGCAAAAAAGATGTACTGTACTGACATTATAACATATTTGAAAGCAACACTGAAGATCTGATGAAAGTATATGCAATTATGTCCACATTTAGAGCAAAGCAAGCATTGTTAAACCTTTAAGCGATGATTGGCCAATGCTTTGCCTCAAACTACAAGAGCTATGGACTTAATTTCACTGGGGAATTATTTCTCAATTCCATAGATGTTTCTTCCAGTGCAATCCTGTTTGCCTTCAGCAAATAGATTTTTCAAGCTCGGAAATAGATATGAGAAGCCTGGAACTTCAGGACTGTAATCCTGTAATAGTAGTAGCAAATGAGCGCACAAAATGTAGCTACCAATTGTTTTAATTTTTCAAGGGCAGTTGGAAGGAGTACCAAGGGTCATCTAGTCCAACCCCCTGCAATGCTGGCATCTCAACCAAAGCATTAATGACAGATGGCCATCCAACCTCTGCTTAAAAACCTCCAATGAAGGGGAATCTACAGCCTTCCAAGCAAGTCCATTCCATTGGGGAACAGCTCTTACTGTCAGAAAGTTCTTCCTGATGTTTTGTCGGAAATGTAAAAGTGTTATTGAAAAATTCCTTACCTTCCCCTTTTTTGTGCTTTCCCCCTAATTCTGTTTGCAGCCATTGTTCCAATAAACTTCTGGCACATTGGGTGAGGGAGAAAGGATGTCTCCATTGCTGTGACAACCAAGCCAATTCTCCTTTGCACTAACAGATTTACCCAAATATGCATCCCAGTGGGAGTAAAGTGATTCAAGGGAACTTCAGCATTTTAATATGCATTGAAATACATTATTTTTAACAGAATGCCTATTTGGGTATTTCAATGTGATGGGTGCATTCTTTATTCACTCTGATAGTTCTATACACTTTTCTCAACAGATGCAAAAAATGCCTAAATGTGCCTTTCTATTTTAACTGAGCACCTGCGAAACTACCTGTACAACAGAAGGCAACCCCCCACCAAACCAAACTAAAGTTTTGATAATATAGGATTGTTGGCCTGAAGGTTTGACACTATGCATGTTTACTCAGAAGTAAATTCAAACTGAGTGGGGATCAGCTGCTTCACAACTGCATGGCATTTTGCTCCAGCTGTAATAGGAAATGCATCTTTTCTTCATGCTTTCATGGTAAACATGCAGTGCCAACAGCAGAACAAGTCGTCTTCAAAACCATGTGGAAACTCCACCTTTTGCATCTGAAACCTCCATTTCTATTGTGCTTCAAGTCCCAGCAGGTTCCCTTGCCTTCTGCATTGTGCTCAAGCATGCTTGAGAAGTTTTTCTGGAAAAACTTAGATTACCGTTCCCAGTGGCTTCCAGAAGAAATGAAAGTTCGTGATAAATTAATTCCCAAATTCTTATTCTGAATCTAAATCTGCTATCCTAGGAGCGGGGAGCCAAATGTAGCTTTCCCGGTCTCTCTTGATGGCTCGCAGGACTCTTCCTCAGACCACACCCCTCACTGACTTGGCTTTGCACCATCCTTGAATAGTTCTGTCTGGCTGGAATATGTCTTAAACTCTGTTAATGTCTGTCACTTGCATGGCTGGAGGGCACAGAGGGGTGGGTGGATGTGTAGGAACTAGCCTGCTGTGTAAAGTTAAAATTTACATTTTATGTAAATATACTCACATATGCTTTTGGCCCCACCCAATGGCATATGGCCCCTGGAAGATTACCCAGAGATGAATATGGCCCTTGGACACAAAAAGGTTCCACACCCCTGTGCTGTCCTTTTGTAGAAGGGAAATTATAATAAGAACTAGTCTTCTGCTTCATCTTGTGATCAGGAGGAGTTAGATGACAAAGATAGCAACCCCTCAAGCATTTATAGATTTTAATCAATGTTTCTTATTTGCCTATTTCCTTTGCTGGAATGAGATTTCTGTGAGGCAGTGAAATCTTCATAACAGGCCAACAACTAAGCCCTCCTCTGTTGAGTATAATGGTTCCCCACCTAAAACAGCCCCCTGGATTGTGGTCGTGTTGTTGTTTAGTCGTTTGTCCGACTCTTCGTGACCCAATGGACCAGAGCATGCCAGGCACTCCTGTCTTCCACTGCCTCCCGCAGTTTGGTCAAACTCATGCTGGTAGCTTCGAGAACACTGTCCAACCATCTCGTCCTCTGTCATCCCCTTCTCCTTGTGCCCTCCATCTTTCCCAACATCGGGGTCTTTTCCAGGGAGTCTTCTCTTCTCATGAGGTGGCCAAAGTATTGGAGCCTCAGCTTCAGGATCTGTCCTTCCAGTGAGCACTCAGGACTGATTTCCTTAAGAATGGATACGTTTGATCTTCTTGCAGTCCATGGGACTCCAGCAAGAGTCTCCTCCAGCACCATAATTCAAAAGCATCAATTCTTCGGCGATCAGCCTTCTGATCGTGGTCGTAGCCAACCTATTTCTTCTTCTTCTTTTACTTTGTTTTGCTGATTATACATGCACAAAAGCTTTTGAAGATGTGACTAAAAGGAAGCAATAGCATCTTGTGCTTGTTCCTTCCCTTTTGATTGCTCATCCAAATGCAACAGGGAGACAAACACCAGCTCTTTGTGAGAATAACATTGTCCTATGCCCTGGGGTATCTATCATGAATGCTGTGTATTTATTACATCCTTTTTTTCATATTATGCATTCAGCAAGGCTGGAAAATAATTGTCCCAAGCCACTCTACCTGTCAGACAGATGCTTAAGTTAATGATGGATTAAGCTGCTTTTGGATGGAAAATGCTGTTAAAATGGATTCTAAGCAGCTCCATTTCCTTATCCCTGCTTTACATTTTAAAAAAGGTAGATCCATGTTTAAAGACATGAATCTTCCATGGTCATGTGTAGTTTAGATTGGAGCTGGCAGGAAGCCACTGCCAGTCCTAGCTCCTTGACCTTGCTTCTGTCTGAGTGTTACATAATTGTGCAAGCACATATTTATTAGGTTCACACCTAGGTGTATGTAGATAATGAATGTTTCATGTATGTACTTGTCAGAGCCACCCGTCTGGTCCCAGCTCACAAGAGACCCAACTCCAATCCGGTTTATTTACAGAAAGTCTTTATTGAAGATCATGGTTGCTTTTACATTCCATCTTTGTGACTCTACGTCTGTAACGTTAGACCGCTGAAGTACCCTCTGAATCTGTACCGCCTCGGCACCAATTTAAGAGGCTTGTGCTGGACCACCTCTTCCTCTCTTTCCTTTTCCGCAGGGTCTTTCTGCCCCCCTGGGTTCCCCCTCGCCGGGACTCGCCCGAGGCTGAATCCTCTGACGCTTCCGCCCCCCTCCTTCTCGCTTTGGGGCCTGGCTCCTCCCCAGGGCTCTCCTCACTTCCGCGCGCCTCTACATTTGAACTTGGCGCGCGTACGTTGCTTCTGACCTTTCTCTCGACCACTACACTGCTCCCGGTGCTACTCTCCACCCCTTCCGGCTGAGCGTCCTGCTCCGATCTCCTCCCCCTGTCTCCTTCTCGCTCTGCTCCCTCTGACACCCTGGTAACTCCATCCCCTTCACTCCGTTCCGGCTGAGAAGCCGGCTCCTGTGTCCAACTCCTACTGGGGCTTCTCCCTTCGCTCCCCTGCTCCTCACTGTTTCCCCCTTGGCCTCCCTTTGGTCTGACCAGGGGGGCTCCCTTCTGGGAGTCCTCTGACTCACTGGACAGACTCATGGACGACCTTTGGTCATCGTCATCCTCCTCCTCATCTCTCTGGGATTCTTCCCCCTCGCTCTCTGTCTCCTCCCCCATCTGCTCTTCTCTCCCTGAAACCCTGACAGTACTGAAAAAAATACAATGCATGTAGCATCTCTCAGAGTAGCAACAGCACATTGCTCCTTTTGGAAGTGTGTGAGAATAATTCAACCATTGCAGTTTCATCACAAGAGTTCAGGTCTGATGATCCCTCTAGAGCCCTTCTTCTCTTCCATTAATGAGGAAGTACATCTTCTGTGCCAGAAACATTTTCAGGGTGCCTACACTTTCATTAAGGATGAGGGTGGCGCTGTGGTGTAAATCACCGAGCCTTGGGCTTGCTGATCAGAAGGTCGGCGGTTTGAATCCCCACGACGGAGTGAGGTCCCATTGCTCTGTCGCAGCTCCTGCCATCCTAGCAGTTCGAAAGCACATCAAAGTGCAAGTAGATAAATAGGTACTGCTCCAGCAGGAAGGTAAACAGCATTTCCGTGCACTGCACTGGTTCGCCAGAAGCGGCTTAGTCATGCTGGCCACATGACCCGGAAAAACTGTCTGCGGACAAACGTCGGCTCCCTCGGCCAGTAAAGCGAGATCAGAGCCACTACCCCAGAGTCGTTCACAATTGGACTTAACTGTCAGGAGTCCTTTACCTTTATCTTTTTACACTTTCATGGGCATAGCTAGGATTTATTTTAGGGGGGCAAGCTTTGTTTTATGGGGGCAGAACCAAGTTATTTGCAATGCAATTAGTCAGTTAGTCGAGTATTTTAATTTATTTACTTGATTTGGCTATGCCAATGGTACCAAGGTATTTGGAAGTAGCAGTAGTAGCAGTAGTAGTGGAGGAGGAGGAGGAGGAGGAGGAGGAAGAGGAAGAGGAGGAAGAAGAAGAAGAAGAAGAAGAAGAAGAAGAAGAAGAAGAAGAAGAAGAAGAAGAAGAAGAATTGTTGAAAGGAGCAGCAAATCAGTCTTTTTGCAACTTACTGAGTCCTCTTACTGAAGTACTTGGAAGCAATACCTTGTCTCTGTATCAAGGCATCACCTGGTGCCTTCTCCTTCACTTTATCTGACCTTATGAATGTTACTTACAAGTAGGCAGATTCTGCACTGGACAAAGTTTTTGTCAAAACCAGATTTTTATTCTAATTAATTCTACACCAACTCCCGTATTTGATCCAAAGCTCAGCAAGATTCTGGAATTACTGTTCCAGGACCTGTAAAGGACTGCTAAGCATCAGTGAAGATGCACAGAGACTTCTGGCAACTGGTCAATGATGACATTACCAACATTGACATGCAGTGCTCTGGTGGGCTCTGCACACATGCAGTGAGAGTGAAGATCAGCCTAGGCCATGCAAAGCCTTCCTGAATGTGTGTGGTGCACAGCTCTGCAATCTCACCTCAGTCCTGTACTTCAGGCCTCTTTGCCAACACAACATTGCCACATCAGTAAAGAAGCTTCCTTGTACATATGCAGCACTTAGCATGACATGGATGTCTTTTGATAGAACAGTACTGGATTCTAGTAAGTGCCAGTTTGTTTGTTTTGCCACTACATCATGAATAGAACTGTTGTTTCACTGCCAGATTCTATCTGGAACAGAATTTGACAGCAACTCGACTGGCATGTTTGTCATCACTTTCTCTCATCTCTAGAGCTTGTTTGTTTTGAACATTTTTTATAATTCTTCATAATAATATCAGATTACAGGGCGTTGTACAACATACAACATAAAAGACAAAAGACAAGAAAACAGCAAATAATTCTTCACAACTTCAAAACAAAGTACAACATGTGCAAGATTGGTATGTGATCAGGCACTTCAGATATTTGGGTCCCAAGCCATTTAGGGCTTTAAAAGTAAGGAGGAGGAGTTGAGGAACAGAAGACTGAAAAAATAATTTTTATCACTCTCTATTGAAGATCTTCTCTTTAATCCTGTTTCACAGCTCCCAGAACATATACTGGTGCCCCTTGGTCCTGTCCCTGACATTGCTTCTGTCTTAGCAGAAATATTGTCCTTCTAGATTTTAGAAGGTTTTATTTATTGCTTGTAGCTGAGGTTTCATCCTTAATATGGATCTACAGTTTACAGAATTAGCCACTAGAGTGAATTCTAAAACTTAAGAAGTTTTGATGAATTCTAAATTCTAAATATTTAGTTAGTTAAAACATTATAACATAGTAGGTATATTATCTCCTGTAGTTGCACATAAATTAGCCGTTTTTCTTCCAAGAATTCATAGCCACCAGTCATCAGGAATTGTTTTATTTTAAAGAAAAAAACAAAGTAGGCCTAGCATATTCACCCTTGGATAATTTCTGCATATGCACCCGCCCCCCCCCCCAATGCCAGGTGGCCAGGTGGGTAAGTCATAAATTAAAATTTCCCAGTGTTTCGTGTCCTCAATTCAACGACAATAAATAAAGCAACATAAGAGTGCCTCTTATTAAACAATATTATAGTGCGCTGACTGTTGCTTATTGCAGAACTCAAAAGCTTCATAGACAGAGTTGCAGAGAAGATTTATGTGTCCCAGCTTACTCCCCCAATTATGAAACTGAACAGGTTTGTTTCTAACCCAGCTCTTGCCTGCTCTGTTGGTGACCCTGCTGTCCTCCTTGGCTCTGCATGCAGAAACATCTGGATTCTGTCAGTAGGCACTTCAGAGAGACATTGCTCGGCTAGGTATATCAATACAGCTCAAACTGAAGATGTGCAGTCTTGTGTTTAAACCAGACTAAATCAACTGTCAGTCAGACACATTTCCCAATGACGCTGATGGACATCCCTTTTTCACATCCCATCTGTGATCAATCTGATTATGGAAAAGTTATTTTACACCCTTAATGTGGATCTCTTCTCCTTGCTGGGTAGTGCTGCGCATGATTTTTTTGTGAACCAGTCAGTCATGCAATTTAATGTGCACAAATGGCTAATATGTGTCCTGCCAGAAGTTGCCGGGACTCTTACTACCATAATCCGTGACTCTTGGCTATGCTTTAACAACAGCTGGAAAGTCTCCTTCCAGAGTTCCCTTCCAAAGGGCTTGTATACTCAGAAGAACAAAGTAATAGGCCTTACTCCCAGGTAAGCATGTAGGGTTCCACCCTAAATTACTACAGGCCAGAAAGTGGATGTAAGAAGCTGTTGGGGTAGAAGGCATATCTCTCAAACGACAAGAAAATGTCATTAACAGAGGGTTAGAAATCAGATATGACTGAAATAACTACTATGTATCATCTGCTTGCTTATTATTAACAATCAGTAGCCAGCTTTGCAATGTAAGAATAACAACCCTTTGGCTTCTCCTCAAAATATCTTCACATTGTTCTCTGTCCGCACCCCAACAAGTGAGATCAGTATCATACTCATTTTATAGATAAGTAGACTGACCTCAGTCAAATAATGATCTCACTTAGTACAGTCTCCTGCATTTTTAATGGGAGATCTCCTTCCAGCATACCTGCTTCATCTCGGAATGCTTGCACTCCATCTGAAAATAAAATTGGTGCAATTTTAAAAGAAGTTGCTGGAAATTAGAATTCATTGTTATATTTAAAATTCAAAACCATACATAGTTAATAACTGAGACCTTAGTTCTTCTCTTATAATGTAAGAGGCTCAAATATCATCTAAGACATTAGGTCAACTCTGCTGTTTAGGATTTTGGTGTCAGTTTTCTGACAATAAAACTATCATTATAGGGTTGCCTCGCAGGGTTGCCATATTTTGAAGAGCAAAAAAGAGGACACATTTGCCGGTGCCTGGGGCAGGGGGGAGGGGAGGGGGTGCAGGAGCAGGTACATTCTGCAGTGTCCCTTCAAAATATACAAAAACAAGGACTTGGTCCTTTCCTGCACCATGCAAAACTCACACAGTATGTATATGTTTTGCACTTGGTTGTCTAGTACTGTGTATCCAACATATAAGGTAGCCCGCTCCCGTACCTCCAGACATTTTGGCAAATTCAAAAAGTTCACTGGAACAGAAATGTTATCCCTGAAAAAGAGGACATGTCCTGGAAAAAGAGGACATATGGCAACCTTGGTAATACCTGGCTCAGGTCTTGGACGGTATATAAGAGAGTATCTCAATAGGAGCTAGTGGTAGAACATGACTGCTTGGTACAGGGCCACTCTGGGATATTCTGAATGGGGGGGGGGGAGGTGAAGAGGGCAGTAGCATACCTCTCTGCCCATCCCCTACCCCTAAGGGATGATGTAATCTAGGTTAGGTGTCTTTGAAAGGCATAGGAAGGAGTTATGCCAGAGTTTGGAGTCAGGGAGTATGGCAGGAAGGCAGGGATGGGGAAGATGGGTTTTAGGGGCTCATCTGGAGAGCAAAGATGGCAAGTGAATTGCTCCAATTCTCTCCCTGGAAAAACCCTGATGTTGGGAAAGATGGAGGGCACAAGGAGAAGGGGACAACAGAGGACGAAATGGTTGGATAGTGTTCTCGAAGCTACCAGCATGAATTTGACAAAACTGCAGGAGGCAGTGGAAGACAGGAGTGCCTGGCGTGCTCTGGTCCATGGGGTCACGGAGAGTTGGACATGACTAAATGCCTAAACAACAACAAAACTCAGTGCTAGCTCACATGCAGGTAAGGGAGTTGATCTGTGTATATAACTAAATGATCCAATGGACTAAACTGCAGCCCATGCTGCCATTTACCAGAACAGAGGAAACTTGTGCCTCTGTTTTAAAGTAAATGTGAATTGGCATTTTAGCTTTGGTGGTAATTAGTGTTGGGGTTGTACATGAAGGAGCCAATAAATATATTGCTGAGAGGGCCAGCGATGTAATGGCAAGGAGGGAGGCCACTCCTTGGCCACAGGCCTGTCCTGGCTGCTGCCATCAATAGGAAAATGTAGTTCATTTTAAAAATAAGTTGGCAAGAATACAATTGCTTATGAGCAGGTTGCTTCTTCCCATCTTGTGCTTGAAACAAGTATGAACTGAATGACTAGAAGGTATGCTAAGGCTGCTAACTATAGGTCAATCATCGTAGATTTAAAAGTAAAAAGGTCTAGATTCTATTCTTTCCCCTGTCCCAAATGTCTGGTTGACTTTAGGCAACTAATTCCCCCACCTCCCCTCCCACAGAAATAATAATAACCTTGTCCTTTCATGCAGCAATTTGAAAGAATGAATCAAACATAAACACAGGGTGTAGGCCATCATTTCAGAGACTATTAACTAGGTCTGTAAAACATGACATCACTGTAGCACCCAAAGCACAGACTAAAGCTAAAAGGGGCAGGAGGAGAGGAACAGTACAGTTACATTTAGAGCAGGGTGTTCTGAAGCCATCTTTTCTTATTTTATTATTTTCCTCAGTTCATCAGATATTGGTGTTTTTTATCCTATGTGGACAGGCTGCTTGGACGAATGAAGCCAACCACCTGTCTCCTGGATCCTTGCCCATCCTGGCTTATAAAAGCTAGCCGGGAAGGACTGGGCGATGGGCTTCGTGGGGTGGTGAATGCTTCCCTCTGTGAGGGAGCCTTCCCAGACCCGCTGAAAGAGGCGGTTATTAAACCGCTTCTTAAAAAACCATCTTTAGATGCGGCCACGATGGCCAACTATCGCCCAGTCTCAAATCTTCCATTCTTGGGCAAGGTGATTGAGCGAGTGGTTGCTGAACAACTCCAGGCACGCCTGGAAGAAGCGGACCATTTGGATCCCTTCCAGTCGGGATTCAGGCCTCATCATGGGACTGAAACTGCCTTGGTCGCACTGGTTGATGATCTCCAGCAGGCTAGGGACAAAGGTGAGAGCTGTTTCCTAGTTCTGCTGGATCTCTCAGCGGCGTTTGATACCATCGACCATAACATCCTTCTGGACCGTCTTGAGGGGCTGGGAGCTGGGGGCACTGTCATACAGTGGTTCCGCTCCTTCCTCCTGGGCCGTGTTCAGAAAGTGGTGGTGGGGGATGAGTGTTCAGACCCCTGGGCTCTCACTTGTGCGGTGCCTCAGGGTTCTGTCCTCTCCCCCATGCTTTTCAACATTTACATGCAGCCACTGGGAGAGATCATCAGGAGGTTTGGGCTGGGTGTTCATCAGTATGCAGATGATACCCAGCTCTACCTCTCTTTTAAATCAGAACCAGTGAAGGCGTTGAAGGTCCTGTGTGAATGTCTGGAGGCGGTTGGAGGATGGATGGCGGCTAACAGATTGAGGTTGGATCCTGACAAGACAGAAGTACTGTTTTTGGGGGACAGGAGGCGGGCAGGTGTGGAGGATTCCTTGGTCCTGAATGGGGTAACTGTGCCCCTGAAGGACCAGATGCGCAGCCTGGGAGTCATTTTGGACTCACAGCTGTCCATGGAGGCACAGGTCAAATCTGTGTCCAGGGCAGCTGTTTACCAGCTCCATCTGGTACGTAGGCTGAGACCCTATCTGCCTGCGGACTGTCTCACCAGAGTGGTGCATGCTCTGGTTATCTCCCACTTGGACTACTGCAATGTGCTCTAAGTGGGGCTACCTTTGAAGGTGACCCGGAAACTACAACTAATCCAGAATGCGGCAGCTAGACTGGTGATTGGGGGCGGCCGCCGAGACCATATAACACCGGTCTTGAAAGACCTACATTGGCTCCCAGTACGTTTCCGAGCACAATTCAAAGTGTTGGTGCTGACCTTTAAAGCCCTAAACGGCCTCGGTCCAGTATACCTGAAGGAGCGTCTCCACCCCCATCGTTCTGCCCGGACGCTGAGGTCCAGCGCTGAGGGCCTTCTAGCAGTTCCCTCATTGCGAGAAACAAAGCTACAGGGAACCAGGCAGAGGGCCTTCTCGGTAGTGGCGTCCGCCCTGTGGAACGTCCTCCCACGAGATGTCAAAGTGATAAACAACTACCTGACATTCAGAAGACATCTTAAGGCAGCCCTGTTCAGGGAAGTTTTTAACGTGTGATATTTTAGTGTATTTTTGGTTTCTATGGAAGCTGCCCAGAGTGGCTGGGGAGGCCCAGCCAGATGGGCGGGGTATAAATAATAAATTCTTATTCTTATTCTTCTTATTATTAGTACTACTGTTCCTGGAATTAATTTTATTTCTTTGGAACTTGGTTGTTTGCTGTTGTTTTAATGTTGCAAAAAGTATTGATGCTTCTCATAAGTGTATTTTTAAATTACTGGAACCATTTGGTTGTTTACATAAACATTCACAATACACAGTTTCATAACTATTACATTCAGTGTCAAGAAAAACAAATAGGACCAGCAAATCAAGAAATACTGAAGAGAGAATCCCAAAAGCAGTTTGTAAAAGTCTAGCCATTGCATGGCATCTAAAAATCAGGAGAGAGAAGGTAAACCTTCCTTAGGTGGGTATGTCCCAGGTAAACTTCCTGACAGAGGAGGAACCTGGAGCAGGGCATGTGAGGGATGTCATTAAATGGTAAATGCCATTCCTTAGTCATCTTCCAGATTGGTTCTCTCTAATATTTAAAATATTTTTATACTGTACTTCAATCACACTCCCAGGGCAGTTTACATAAAGACTTTTTAAAAAATGTAAACAAACAAAAATAAGCTAAAAGCTGCAACATTAGAGAAGCAGCATAAAACAACTAGTAGGATTAAAACTTCATCTAAAACATCCTGGAAAATAAAAAAGATCTGTGCCTGACACCAAAATAAAGTAGGGCACCAGCAAACCTCTCTGGGGTCAGTGTTCAACAATGCTCTATGTACTTCTAAATGCAGGTGCCCAATTGTTGTTAGGCAGAGGCAGCATAAAATATTGTGCCAGTTTTGAAACTACTTTATTGGCTACTAGATCTGAATTTCACCCCCCCCCCCCAAACTTTACAATCAGTCAGGTATGATTTCTTTATTTCAGTATTAGATTGCCATCAACTAAGATCAGAGCTATTTTGTGGTGGCCCTGGATTTAGATAATGCCTTCCCTGGGTAGGTAGGTCATTTTACATCCTCCTTCTGTTTTCAGAGACAGGTAAAAAAAACTTTGTGTGTTCTTTCATGCTTTAAGGGAGCTAAGATCTTAGATTGCTGACTTTTTAAGATTCCGTTTTAGTTTCTACAACTCTTTCAATAATGTGCTTTATTATATTAAAACGTTATATGCAAACCATTTTGAAAACACTTTTGATGATAGACGGTATTTAGAAACTCAGGAACAAATTCAAAATTGTGTGGTGTTGAATTTTCCATATCATTGTGCCCAATGGAACCACCCCTTCCACCCCCCCTGTTTTGTTATGGAGGATTCCACCCTCATCCAATTTTTGAAGCACAAGGGCACATAGGAAGGTGAGGATAGAAAAGCACTGTTGCATAAGCGGAAGTCTCTGTGCACTGCTTTCACTGATGGGCCTCATTAGATGAATCCTGTTGTAAATAATTACAACCTGCTTAAAAAGGTGGAGTCTGGGAATTCTGTTGCCAAGATTAAGCACATACTGCATGTTTGAAACTAACTTTGGTATTTGGTAACAAAGAATACCTTTTTGTTATGCCAGTGGTGCCATGGACCCCCTGGGTGGGCTACACGTACCACCAGTTGGGAACCACTGTTCCCAATACAGCATGGCAGGTGGCTTTCCAGCTGTTGCAACCGACTCATAGGCTCATGGCTGAGAAGGATAAAACAGACATCCACACTAGAAGAGCTAAGACAAGTATCCTCCAGTAGTTTTCCAAGAGTTACAACAACCCAGAAAGCTAAGTCAGTATTATTATTCTTAATTGCAGGTGGAGTTGGACTGAATATGAGAAAGAGGCTTGACTAAATCTACTTAATGAGCTCATAGCAAAGGTGAGATAGGCCTTCAAGATTTCCTGGTTCACTGCTGTGTACTTGCCCATTAATGCTACAGAAGCTTTAAGGACTGGAATACTACTAACTAGCACAAGACATGGGCAGCAAATAACGTTGGATGCATGGACGTAGCCAGGGGGGCAGCTGCCCCCCTAGATCAAGTAAAACAACAGAAATACTTAACTGACCAATCACATCAGTTCTGGCCCCCCTAACAAAAGTCCTGGTCCCCCCTAACAAAAATCCTGGCTACGCCCATGGTTGGATGGTATAATACTCTCTCTTTACCTATGGGTTCCAGGGATAGAGTACTTTGGTTTTTCCTATCTCAGGTCAGCACTCAGTAGAGACAGAAAGATTTATAAGCAGTTGTTGTTGTTGTTGTTGTTGTTGTTGTTATTTAGGCCCAGCCCATGGGACTAAACCACACTAGGCAAGTATGAGAGGCCTGTTCTATTAAAAGCCCCTTAAGAAGGATTCAGTATACTGTACCACAACAGACGGGTGGCACTGTGGTCTAAACCACAGAGCCTAGGACTTGCCTAGGACTTGCTCGGTCCCTGCTCCTGCCAACCTAGCAGTTCGAAAGCATGCCAAAGTGCAAGTAGATAAATAGGTACCGCTCCGGCGGGAAGGTAAACACCATTTCCATGCGCTGCTCTGGTTCGCCAGAAGCGGCTTAGTCATGCTGGCCACATGACCCAGAAGCTGTACGCCGGCTCCCTCGGCCAATAAAGCGAGATGAGCGCTGAAACCCCAGAGTCGGTCATGACTGGACCTAATGGTCAGGGATCCCTTTACCTTTTTACCTTTACCACAACACAGCATGCTTTTGTAAAATGTTTTGTGGCGCAGTACAGCTTCAAAACAGGCAGCATTTCTCATGGCTCACTTCTGGGATACACACCCAGGATCTGAATTATCAACTCTATCCTTATGCAAGACTTGGTACTAGAACTTGAGAGCAGAGAAGCATTTTGAGAATCAGGGAAGGTATCTAAGCAAGTGCCAAGACAGGCTTGTGCTGTGCTGAAGTGGCTTCTTCATGTTTGGAGAAGAGAGGTCAGTGCTAGATAAACAGTAACGCTGTTCCAGTAGCCCTAGTCCTCCCATAACACTGCCACTAGGGAGGGAAGAAAAACTCTGAACAGCTGCAGCTTTATGCTTTTGAACCTAGCTGTACAAGAGAGGGTCAGTGGGTCACTGTTGTCAGTGCCCCTGGGAAGGAGGAAACTTCTCCTGGAGAGTCTTTTAAAAACGTTAACTAAATTAGTGTGACTGCATTGCTAACTGCTTAAAAGATCCAGATGGCTAAGGTCATCAGCTTCCTTGCAGGCAGACACACTGAAGCTGTTTGCATTCCCATACTCAGTAACATAATGAATCCTGCTATGGCCCAGGAAGGGGGGTGGCGGGAATGCATGCTGGTTGGTACCTGTGAAAAACCAACACTGGTGGGCCCTGTGGGGGGGGGGTGGATTGTTACCAGCTCTGTTGCTTCAGCTTTGTTTTTCTTCACAAACTGGTTTTATAGCACAGGCTACAATCCTAAACACATCTAAGTGAAAACAAGCTTCACTGAAAGTGGTGACCTTATTGCATTTAACATCTAAGGATGCAATCCTAACCCCACTTGCCAGGGAGTAGGCCTCACTGAATTAACTAGGACTGACTTTTGTGTAGACATGGTTAGAAATGCGCTGTAAAGCATTCCTTTTACACTGCAATTCTATGTATGCTTCCACTTAAAGTCTCACATGACCATCCTATACATCTATACTTAGAAGCAAGGCCTGTTGATTTCAATAGTGCTTATTCACAGGTTTGTGGATATAGGATTGCAGCCCTAGGCCCTCTTTCAACATGGCAGTTTGCCTCCAAAGAGTAACCTTTGAAAAGGTTCCCATTCACTCAATTTGTTAAAGCATAACTTTTTTTAAGAAATCCCAGTATATAAGTAGGACAAACCAACAGAAGTCTAGGGGTCATTATGATTCCCTTGCAATACATATTTGTTTAGGCATGCATGGGATCGCTCCACAAAAGAAATGTGTGACCTGAAAATGGTATTCTATGTAACTTCATCGGCTCTTGGATCAAACCTCAGGGTTTTCTTACAGTAGAGACTACCATGAAATAGTCCTTGTGTTTTCAACGTGAGCATGTAAAACAAAAAAAAGTTATCCATGCAACGCCATCCATTTTCATGGTGCTCTACAGAGCTTTAGCAATGAAAGCATCTCTGCAGTTGGGATGGTGTTAAAGAAAATACCTGTGAGATTTTTCTTACCTGGCTGCCTTTTGCTTCCCATATTTCATAAAATGGAATCATAGCATTGGAAGGGACCCCGGGGGTCATCTAGTTTGCTGCACGGTGAGTGCAAGTTGCAATGTGCATTGTAACACACAGGGTCAACATTATCACTTCTGACAACAGGCTGCAGCAGCCATGGGACTTTTGCCAGTAGAAGAATGTCAGTGTCAACATGCTGCACAGCTTTCGACAATCACCCATTGATACGAGCCTTGTCCAGAAAGAGAAACTTCCTTGTGAGAATATCTTCTGTGTGTGGTCAGCCAGGAGTCCACCATACAATGTAACTTATCTGCTTTCCCCCCCTTCTTTCTTTTTTCTGCTGCTGCTGGGGTCTGGGTGAGGGAAAAACTGCAGTCAGTTGCCCACAGTTTCTCAAAGCTTAAACAAATCATGCAGTAAATTCCCAAGTTCAAGACATATGTTTAGGGACATTTTAAATAAATACATACACAAAACTTTCCATTTATAACTTTGCAGTAAGATAATGTTGGCATTTAATTGTCCAGATGAATAAACTTATACATAGTGCATTACTTTTCAAGAAGAGAAAAACCCTTAAAAAACCCAGAAAGGGGAGTGAAATAGGATAAATTCCAGTTAAGATATGAATTGGCAGGAATACTAAAAGCAATTTTAAAATAGAAAATGTTCCGATGTATGCAAAATAATTTGAAATCCATACTTAAAATCCTATTCTTTACCCCTTAGTCCTTCAATGAGTGGGTAAATATGAACAAAAGGACCCATTTACTGATAACATTGTGCAACTGCAGGTGATGAGCACCTGGGGCTTGTCTGTGTGTGTGTTTACAAGTGCTGATCAAACACTTCTCTGCTAAGATCAATGAGAGCTGCAGTTTCTTCCTGTCTCTGAAAAGTATCTGTGGTGCTCCAGTTACACTTAAGTAGCAGTAAGAAGGAGCCTACCTTTCCTTAGAAGATTTGTTTACTCAATTATCAGGCCAAAGGGATGAGAAAGAAGGGTGTGGGGCTGAGGTGGTCCATCACCAGGTCACCAGGGTCATGGAATAAACCAGAAGGCATAGCTAGGGAGCAACAAAGTTAAAAATTCAGAAGAAGCTTTGTGGCTGTAGATGTCAGATCAAGTAACCACTTGGAGGGTTGTTTAGGCAAACTTACTTTCACAAGGCAGCAAAACTTAATTTAAACCAGGACTCAATTATGTATTGAATCCCAGGTACCAGCATTTAAATGTTTAGGTAATACTTTGGAGGACAGGCACTTTGTGTGCAAGATAATTAAATTAGCTGTAGATCAGCTGAATAACAGAGCCACCAATGCATATTTTGTGTACTCAATAAGCATTATAAACAAATATAATTCTTAACAACTGGGAAGTGAAGTTCATTGTACGACAGAATCAACCACCAATTTCACCACCTGGCCATCAGCCATTCACATACTTAATATATGTTTCTCCTTTGCATTTAATCTGCATGAAATTAACTCCAGAGAATCTTTGGGTTAGGCTGATCCTTGGAAGACAGAAGCAGACAGAGTTCTGTGGCAACTTTCAGTGTGGCCTTCAGTACTTCAACAAATCAGAAATGAGACCTGCCCAGCTAGTTGGGTAAGTGGAGGAAGCTGCTATGGATTGGGTCTGTTCTGGACTCCTCTGCCTTAGCATTATGTATGAACCTGTACTAAACAGCTGCACTTCAGAGATCCACGATCTTTAACCTGGATTTGTTCTTGGTCTACTGCTTATGGTTTGTAAAGTTTGTGGATAGTTTGAAATGAGTCTGGTTAGTTCAGGTTCAGACATAATGCTAAGCAAGCCAAGCAGCTCTACTTCTAGTGTTCTGGACCATTGTTTGGTTGGACTGGTGGTGTGGATGTGGGCCAATAAACTGAGCTTGAACCCTGGGGAGATGGAAGAACTGTAGGTTGATGGTTCTTATGTCTGGGAGTTTGGCCAGTTGCCTGTTCTGGATTGGGTTGCACTTCCTCTGAAAGAACAGGTTTGGATTTTGGGGATGTTGCTGGATCTGTCGTCACCTCTAGTGGCTCAACTACCCTCAGTAGCTAGGAGTTCTTTTTATCAGCTATGGCTGGTACACCAACTATGGTCAAGGATAGAATGACCATAATGACAAGGATAGAATGACCATAATGATTCATTCATTGGTAACCTCAATTGTTGAAATATGCTGTATGTGGGGCTATCTTTGGGCCTGGTCTGCAGGTTTTAGTTGTTGTAAAATGCTGCAGCTAGACTGTTAACAGGAACAGGGTATCACGACCACAGAACTCCAGTGCTTGAAATCTTGCACTGGCTGCCCATATACTACAAGGCTAGATTGCAGGTTCTTGTATTAGCATCTTGGGACCGGGATATGTGAGGAACTGCCTGATCCCTTATATCCCTGCTCAGTCACTGAGGTCTTTGGAGTCACTTGTTTTGGTTCCCCGTGACTTGGATGCACGACTCATATTCACAAGGAGCTTTGCATTCAGTATTGTGGGCATTCAAATTTGTGGAATGTCCGGTAGAGGTTGAACATCTGGTGCTAACCAAATACTTTTGTTTTTATTCCAGCAGGCTTCTTAATTTAATTCTGATTTAACTCATCTTTAGTCTTACTCCATTAGGTCTTCTGTACACCACTTGGTGGTGAATGATTAAGCGGTATGCAAAATGTACAAACAAATACAGTAGGCCAAAACTGCCTTCCGAAGCCTTTTTTAAAGGCCTGCCAACACTCCAGCTTTGCTAGCAACAGTAGAATCTGCAGCAGGTAACATTGTGGCACTGGCCTTTAAGCCAGTCCTAGCCGAGTACTGCAATGGGAAGGAAAATTCCACCTCTGTCTTTCTGATCAAACATCTGAAGGGCAGACAAAGTGAAATTTTCCTCCTCCTCATGATGCTGGGCTGGGCAGAGAGGTTTAAACCCATTCAAGTTCAGTTCTGTAAGGAGAATGAAAAAGGGCTCAGTGTTCTCCGCAGATCAATCCGAATGCATTTCTAGACTGTATTCTCTTTCAAGAAGAATGATGTCTTCTAGGGTGCTACATACGTTACTTAAAAAATAACTAGCAAAGAAAAAATTAATTAAAAGAACAATTAAGGTAGTTGAGTGACATTGTATACACATTTTGCAACGTAAGCATTTAAAACAAGGAAAGACGCTCCCTAAAGCATAATATAAGCCTGACAGTGCCTACACAGCAAATATATTTATTTTAATTAGTGCAAATGGCATATTGCATTTGTGTGACATGCAATCCCAGAAAAAGTGGCCTAACCAGTCATCTGAGAAACAAAGCACAGAATTGTTTTTCAAAAACCACCTATAGTTTCTACCACCTCCTTCACTGAATGTATGTGAAAAATCTCCATCACAGCTTGTTATCTATTTATTTATCTGATATATTTGTATCCTGCCCTTTCATAAAGTTGCCATCAAGACCAATGGCTCCAAGAGATCACATTTAGCTATTAGCCAGACCCAAACATCTGCACTAAATCACATGGCTTCCCTCAAAGAATCTGGGGAATTGTAGATTAGCCAAAACTACAATTGTACAAAACTACAATTCCCAGCATGGTTCCCATAATTCATTGGGGAAAGCCATGCATTTTAAATGCGCTGTATGGTGTGGATGTGACCTATCCTAATACAGTACTTTGACTTGAGGAAGTGATTCTCAGACTAGATGGTGGGCTTCACTTGGGACTGTTTCCTAGAACGTCATGAATTCTCCTGGAACTTCCCTTTGTGCACTGTATATTGATCAGTGCAGAAATGAGTGTACTGCCAGCCTACTTTCACCCAATGTACCAATAGGGCTCCATCAAATATATGATCTGTCTAGAGGATAAATGGAGCAGTTCTCAACCTTTCATAGCCGTTTACCTATTTAATGGCTGTTCCTCCCAGATACTCTAAGCCTTGAAACATGTAGATCTGAACCTGTGTGTGTAGCAGTAGTAGTAGTAGTAGTAGTAGTATGTGTATCTGAACCGGCCTGAGATCTTATGATGAAGGGTGAAATATAAACAAAACAAACAAATAGTAGGAACACACAACAAAGAATGGCTAGAAAAAACATCTGTCCTTTTTTTGCCTTATAGCCTTATGTGTTGTAACTGGCAGACCACACTCAGTCTTCCAAAGGATCAAGCAGAGGACAGTCGTCCACTTGCAATGACAGGGAAGCAATTTTAGTCCTTTGCCAGAGTGGGAAGGATCCTGCTTTTTCTTGAAGGTTGTTCTTACTGCCTCCCTACCTGCTTCTTTCTTTAGCTTGTATGATTTAGATTTCGGAATACACGTACCTGAATTTAAGGACCAGCCCAAAATCTTTTGAGACAGGGGCTCAGCTTCTTTAAAACCCTAATCTTTAAAGGCTTTAGCAAATGACTGGAGTTTAGAAAACATCAAGTAGACACATTTCATTCCTGGCAGTTCTCTAAACAGAGATTATTTTTTCAAGCCCCCATGTTGATTGCTGCCAAGAAAGGCGACAGTTTTATGGCACCGCCTTATCGTCAGCGAAACACAGGCTTTTAATTATTTTTATGAAGCAGGTTTATCTTGCTGCATTCAACAAAAACTCCCTGTTGGCTTTTCCTTTTGATTATAATCCAAATCAATGTGCAGCAAGGATTTCCCCTTGGGGAAAAAAAATCTACAACCTAGAATCATATAAACCAGAATGATTTAATCATTCTGACATTTTGACATTCTCTTGTTCAAGTGGCTATTCCAAACAATTTTGGTAAAACAGGCTTGCTATTTCCATCCATGGAAATAAACAATGTGGTCTAAAGAACCAAAAGAGACCCTGCTCCTGAGCTGGTCACTGCCTCATACACATGCACCTATTTTTTGTAGTGTAAGCATTGTAGTTGTAAAGGTAAATGTAAAGGGACCCCTGACCGTTAGGTCCAGTTGCGGACGACTCTGGGGTTGCGGCACTCATCTCGCTTTACTGGCCAAGGAAGCCGGCGTACAGCTTCTGTGTCATGTGGCCAGCATGACTAAGCCGCTTCTGGCGAACCAGAGCAGCGCACGGAAACACCGTTTACCTTCCTGCTGGAGCGGTACCTATTTATCTATTTGCACTTTGACGTGCTTTCAAACTGCTAGGATGGCAGGAACAGGGACCAAGCAATGGGACCTCACTCCGTCGCAGAGATTCGAACTGCCAACCTTCTGATCAGCAAGCCCTAGGCTCTGTGGTTTAACCCACAGTGCCACCCTCGTCCCTATTGTAGTTGTAGAAGCTGGCAAACAAGTATCAGTAGTGCAAATGAAGAACAGTATTTCTGAACTATATTAGAGCAAGATGGTAAGTCTAGGAATTCTCCATGCAAATACCAGTTCTGTTCGCAAAGCCCAAATTTAGGGATAATGAAGAAAAGGAAGTGGATTGCATTAAGCAGACATTTACAAGTTACACTTTGATACAGGAGATCCATGATCAAGATATCCCACAGCTTTTTTTTTAACTGATCAAAGCATTTCTATAGGGTGGGGGAAGTGTTGATTGAGATAAAGATTTTCTCCACATCAGGGAAATAACACTTGTACAAGATGCTTAAAACCAATAGCAAAACCACAATTTTTAATCAACCCTCCCCAAAGCTGCTCTGTCTCCCATGGGGGAAAACATGCAAACACCATTCAAGTACCTGTATGTTTTTCTCCCCATATAGGACAAATAACAGCTTTGGAAGGGGAATTTGGTTTAGGAAAACAGCATGGGGTTAAACATTATCACCTAATCCAATTCTCCTCATTCCCTTTAGTTTAAAAAATAAAACAGGGAATTCTGATATTCTTCACCACACCTGGTTTGGTTCAAAGTCTTCTGCTCTGAAAACGGACTTTTCTCTAGTGGTAGGGAATCCTATAATTGCTTATGACACCTAATTGCTATGACATCCAAATAATACTCACATAAGTAACTGATTGATTCTTTGGAGCCACTGAGTCACTTCCTTGTTTTGCTACTAGCTTAGATAGAAACTGGATCAAACTCAGGAAGTGTACTTTTGACTCAGGTAAAAATAAAGGTGTCAGCTGCTGACTGCCAGCAGCTCAGGTGGTATATCAGGTTGTTTTCTTGCAGATGCTGGTAGGATTACAGCAAAGCACTCTCCATGTGTCAGCTCACATCAACTCCAATTACAGTGTCATTCTGTTGCCAATGGAATACTTAGCCCTAGTTGTGTGTGCAACTTAACATTTATCATTGTTTTAGCGGTGCTTTGTTTAAAGGGAACTGAGGGTTGTAATCTATTTTTATGGACACAGGAGACTCTATGCCTTAAACTGTGGCAAAAGTCAACAAGGGATAGTTTCCCCTTCTTTGCAACTATTTCCATGCTGGGAAAATCTGCCTTTACCTGCTTATTTCTTCCTGCATGCAGCTAAAGGTACAGAGTATAAACAAAAAAAAAAAAATCCTTCCAGTAGCACCTTAAAGACCAACTAAGTTAGTTCTTGGTATGAGCTTTCGTGTGCATGCACACTTCTTCAGTGGTATCTGAAGAAGTGTGCATGCACACGAAAGCTCATACCAAGAACTAACTTAGTTGGTCTTTAAGGTGCTACTGGAAGGATTTTTGTTTTGTTTTGACTATGGCAGACCAACACGGCTACCTATCTGTAACTGGTACAGAGTATAATAGCATAAGAAGAGCCTACTGGATCAGGCCAATGGCCGATCGAGTCCAGCATCCTGTTCTCAATGTGGTCCACCAAACACCTATGGGAAACTCCCAAGAAGGACCCAAGCACTTTCTCCCGAGGTCTGCAACTGGTGTTCAGAAGCATTACTGCCTCTGATTGTGGAAACAGAGCATAGGCATCTTGGCTAGTAGCTCTTAATAGGCTTATCCTCCATGAATTTGCCTAAACCTCTTTTAAAGCCATCTTAATTGGTGGCCATCAGTGCCTCCTGGGGTGGTGAGTTCCATAGTTTAACTATGTGCTGCATGAAAAAGTACTTTCTCTTATCTGTCCTGAATTTTTCTGAATCTTCCAACATTCAGCCTCATTGGATGTGCATGAGTTCCAGTGTGATGAGAGAGCGAGAAAAACTTTTCTCTATTTAATTTTCCCGTGCCATGCATCATTTTATGAACGTCTATCATGTAACGTCTTATTCGACTTTTCTCAGAAATAAAAAGTCCCCAGAGCAGGAAACGAGATGCCAAACCATGTCAGTATTCAAATATGGGCCAAAATGTTCTTAATGTTCTTAACTGGAACAACTGTGTGTCATCTGAACAATTTCAGACCTATATACTTTGCCCTGAGGACTTCTCAGAGCAATCACTCTGTAACTTACAGAGAAATTTGAATTTTCTGCTGCTTCTAGCTCTGCAGAGCAACAGAGCTAGTGTCCCATGCACAGCCTGGCCACTCAGTGGTGAAAAGGGTGGGAGGGAAGACAGATTGGACCCAATCCCTAGGTCAGCTCCAGGCCAGGATCGGTTCCTACATTAGCCAGCACCAGTTATGGCAGCAACTTAGTTCTAGCAGATCTCAGGGCAACCCAGGCTCACCCTTGGACCATGCTATTTTGGGGCTTCTTCTTTGCAGGAATACTGCTAGTGCAATTTCCACCTGCCTTCCTGTTTGAAGACTGAAAGGAATGGGAGATCTGCACCAGTGGAAATGCAGCTGAGCTGGCAGAAGTGAGCAGAAGGATGCCTCTGCTCAATCCAAGAACCCCACAGTCAGTGTAAGGGCGTTTGGATTGCAGCTTTAATCTCTCATGGTACTGAAGGATCTGTACTATTGGTTTGTTTTTTCCTTGTGAGGCTTTTAAAAAGCTGTTAGTGATATTAAACAAAACTGAAAGCCAGCAATATTTGTGCCATAAATAGAACAAGCAGGGGCTCGCTCCAAAGGGGGGGAAATTTATGATATTTTACTTTAAAATGCTAGTGGAGTGAAAGACCAGTGGGAACACGACATACGGTATGAAATAAACCCAACCCAATGGTCGAAACTGTGCACTAACCCACCCGTTAAACCCTTCTCAGGCAAGAGGAGGGAACTCACTTTGAAACTTATCTACATATAGTACCTAGCACCACTGGCAGAGGAACGGGGGGGGGGGGGCTGGGGGGAGCACACTGCCCCCGGCACCATCAGGGAAGGGGGTACCATCACAGCTGCTCCCCGGACACGCACCGCGCACCCCCCACTGTGCTGGGTACCACGCTCCTGCAAGCAGCACGCAATGCCCCCAGGACGCATGCCACACCCCCATGGGCAGCATATCACACCCCCAGGAGTGCCATGCCATGCCCTCACCTGGTCTCCGCCCCTCGTGCTGTAGCATGCCACTTCGCCACTGCTTAACACCACATAAGCTGGCAGTGATGCACCCAGGAACTTCACCTAGGTTCTGGAGAGGCTGCACCACCATGAGAACACACCTCCACATGTGGTGGGAATGCCCTAAAATTCAATCCTTTTGGGTATCAGTCTTACAAGAAATCTGCAAAACAACAAAACAGGTAATAGAAGCAACTCTAGTATAGGCCATACTAAACATTTCCCAAGGCAATAATGCACACTTACATGACAGAGAACTCATAAGTCACATGCTCTCAGCAGCTTGGAGTGTCATAACCAGACACTGGAGGGAACTAGGAGTGTCCATGGACCAGCTAGGAGTGTCCATGGACCACTGGTACCAAACTGTATGGAAAACCACCCTACTAGAAAAGCTAACTAACAAACAAACAATCACAAGGGCAAACAAAGGAAGGTGCCTTCACCTTGGCGTGGCTCGTTTTTATTACATACACAGGCCAACAAGACAGTGACTGATCCTCCCCAACATCATATGAATCAATATGGCTAAATTAACCCAGCAACGCCTCCACCTCACACACATCAACAAAACACACAGCAACCAATCAACTACAACCCACCACACCCTGGGCTCCTGTGATCT
The DNA here is from genome assembly GCF_964234715.1 of Podarcis melisellensis. Lineage (NCBI taxonomy): Eukaryota > Metazoa > Chordata > Lepidosauria > Squamata > Lacertidae > Podarcis > Podarcis melisellensis. The sequence continues at coordinate 76,609,970 of NC_138528.1, read as the reverse complement.
CTTACTCTGCCAGCAAAAATAAGACACCTGTCCACGTGATGCTAACAAAAAAATGTGCCACTCATATACTATGTAAAGAATGAAAGCTTAATGTCTCCCTCACCTACCTCGCTCTTTCCCCTTCCCCCCTCCACCTCTCTTTCCCCTTTCACAAAAAGTGTTTCAAATTGACTGTAATTTACTTGTATGAAGGATTCTTCAATTTGAAAACAGACACTGAATGTACTTTTGTTACTTTGGGAAATATAATAATAATCATCATCATCATCTAGTGGAGTGGATCTATATTCACTGTCCAGTGCTTGGGGCTGCTAATGTGAAGGTGGCGCATGTTTAACATAATGGGAAGAAAACTAAGGCTACAGTACTATGCTCAACTTGTGCATATTTTTCAATAAATGCTTTCATGGATGATTTTTTAATTGTATTTTAACTGCAATTTGTCACATGTATATAAAAAATCCTGTACTGTGAGACTGCACACCTAAGTACACTTAGTATGCAAAATATCATATTGACCTCAGATTTACTTCCAAGTAAGCAAGTACTAGATTGGATTACACTAGATTTCACAATCTGGTGCTCTACAGATGTTTTGGTAACAACTTACAGAAGCCTCCGTAGTGATTTGGGGTGGAAATTTTTAGAGTGCTGAATTTTCCTGTGGAATTTTTCCCATTTCATACATTCATTAGTAACAATGGACAGACACAAATTGCAAATACAATATTAGGCAAGTTTGGCAGTTTCCACGTTTTTAACCTTGTCCGCTAAATAAAAGTAACTTAAACATGCTAGATTAGCTCACTTCCTGTGGTTTCTGATATCAGATTTTTTCTGATGCAAACTGAGAATTTTTCAGTGCAAAAGTTCCCTTTACATAATAGCCTAATTTGCACCATTTTTTTTCTGGAAAGCCCATGTAACTGGGCCCCAGCTGACAGGGCCAACAGTCAGGGTGAAGAGAGTTGGGAGTCCAAAAACATCTGAAGGGAAGGCTGCATTAAACAACTGCAACATATATGCAACTCAGCTTCCAGCCCTGCCTCTGGTTATTATCATCACATAAGATGGTGACTTCATACGTAAGTGTTAGCAGCTAATTATGTAGCTATTAATATAGAGTACTGTGGCTATGCAGACCTATGCCATTCAACAGGTCATTGTCTCTTTTTACTAAACAAATGTAAATTTGCCCTTGTTTTGTTAAACTAGGTTAAATCTACTACTCTAGAGTTCCTGGAATGCATTGCAATTTCTAGCAATAAGAGGAGGAAGAATGGATTTGATCCAGCTCTGATTAATGCAAGGGCAAATATTTGCCATGACTTATTGCAGGAGTATGGGGTGGAACTGGATTAGGTAATTCAGTTTGAGATAGAGACAAAGCTAAGACTATAACATTAATATCCCAACTGTAAACATACATTATGGTAAGTCTAAAGTCCCACTAATTTCAGTGGAACATCCAAACAAAATTTTTTTGGAATGAATCTCAGTGGGGCTTGCACATGCAAAGTTGAAATGTCACCGAATAACAACACTTTTGCAGTGGTGTCTTTACCTGCCCCATGCCTGACCATGTACGACACCAGGTGTGGGATGGGTGGTTGTGGCTTGGGGGGCACAGCCCCTCCCGACCAAAATAGGACTCCTGCCAATTAGGCCCATGGAAAGCTCCCGACCTCTGTTATATTCTTTCTGCTGAGTCACTTATGAAAATAACTTCAAAACCTTCGAACAAGGAAGTGCAGATTCCTGATTCAACCTACCAAGTGGATCTGCCGGTGCTGTAGAGCCAGGATTCCTGGTGCGAGCGGTAGCCTCATTTGTCACCAGGTATTTAAGAGTCCCAAACTCCCAACGAAGTGGCCTTGGAAGAGGTAAGCGTTGGCTTTGGTCAGGTGTTTGTTTACCTAAAAGCTATGGGGAAAGGCCCAGGAAAACTTGGCAATGCTCTGGATGCAACGTGATTGGCCTCAGGGGAAAGCTCTCCTAGAGCTAGGGAACGATTCCAAAACCCGCCTTCTGCCACGGATATCGATTTCAAAAAGAAACGCAAGCTCGTCTTCCTCCAAACTTTGGGAATCTGCTGGCTGGCAGCGGAAGGGGAGCAAAGGGCGCTTCCTGCTCTCCCCCGCTGCTCTGTTGTACTTCTGCCCATACCTGGCATAGCGGGGGGCGGGGCGGAGCGCGGGGCTGGGGAGGCGGGGCTGGCCAATGGGAGGAGCGCGAGCCGGGCGCTCCGGGCCGGTGCGCTGAGGCGAGGCTGCAGGTTGCGGAGACCAAGCGAAGCGTCGCATTTCTTCTGCCAGGAGCTCAGCTGGGAGAAGTGCGCGCGCGCGCGCCGTGCCAGCCGAGGCTCCTAGTGCGCGAGCGAGCGAGCGAGCCAGCCAGCAACTTGCTGCAACCCTCGCGGGGGGCGCTTTACGAAACCCGGAGCCAGAAGAGCGAAGCGGAATGCTGCACGACGACACCGAGGGGCCAGCTCGCCCACTGGAGGGGAGCGGGTGACCTTGCGCCGCGGGAGGCAGGAGCAGTTCTGCCAGCGCCGAGAGAAGGCGGAAAGAAGCCGCACAGCCGCCGCCGCCGCCGGACTCGGGAAAGAGGATTTGCTCGGCTGTTTCTGTCCCGGCTTAAGCGAGCGGAGACTCGGCCAGGTAAGGGAGTGTGCGCGCCACGGACTCTCGGGTCGCTCTTTCTCCCTGCCTCCCACCCACACGGACACCGTTTCCGTGTTGTCCCGTGCGATTTACCCGCCTTCTGCCCTTACTTTTGGAGCCCCAGAACCCCCCTTCTCTCCAGTCCCGCCTCTTCACACAATTATACCCCCTTCCGCCCGCTTCCCTCGCGGGAGCCGCAACAGATGCCTCTTCTTTTCTCCCGCGGGGTCGCCGGGAACGTCTCTCGCTCTCCCTTGGTTTCCTTGGACCTTTGTATTGTGGGCCCCCTGCCTCCTGCCATGGGCAGCGCCTTCCACAAGTTGGGACTCACCCGCTGGGCGAATCACCCGGCACTTTTATTTCCCCCTGCTGGTCCCCTACTGGGGGAGGGTGGGGCCACCTCGCGACCTGCCTGCCGTTTCCATTACTTGGGGTTTTAAAATCCACTCGCTCGCAGCCTTCGGCGGAGCGGCTTAGCCTGTTCAACCTGCTCGCGTCTCTTTGCTTCGGCCCCCGAGAGTCGCACATATTTGAGGACCGAGTCTCTGGCTCCGCCGTTTGCCTATTGGCTCCTGGGCTTTTCAGAAGATGCTCAGCCTGCCGTAAAATCAGATTATATGGCCTTGCGGGCTTAATTCTTCTGGCGGCGCGGAGGGCTGGGCTTCCCTCTCCCTATGTAAAGTTAGTTGATTTTTTTCCTACCCCCCCCCCCAAACCGTGAGAAGATCTCATTGCGATGTTGAAATTGAAGCACGCATTGGCCATTGAAGCTTGAACCGCAAACACCCACCAAATGCACCGCAATGTATTGTGATTTACAGTCAGCTGAGGCTCAGCTATGCATACATGTTCCTTGTTGCGCTAGATTTATAAGCATGTGGCCTCTTCCTTGAACTCTGCTATTTGACCCACCCTACCCCTAAGGCTCAGAGCATGTATCAACAGCTATAAAAAAAGAAACCAGTCTGTGAATGCGTGTGAGCTGTACCAGAAACCTCTTATCAGTAAACGTGCATAACAGTAGGCTAGAAGACTGCAATCCTCTGTACTTATTTGGAAGTACAGTGTTTAAGACTTTGGTGCAATGTTTTCTCCTCCTCCTTTCTTCTGAAAATGTAATTGTTTCCCCCCAACACAGTTCTCTATCTGCTCAAGAACATCTTGTATTAGAAACATTTTACTGTACCAAGCAACTATCAAAGTGATTGGTAGGAGGCGAGGATGAGTAGGCACAGGTGGCACCAACAGTGCAGCAGACTTCGTTTTAATTGCACTTGTTGTGTTTACACTCAGCCTGGCAACAGGTTTTCTGCTTTTCCGCGAGGCTCCATCTAAAGTTAAGGAGATGAAACAAACAGCCTTTTCCATTATGTAACTTTATACACTTCCCTGCATTAATAAATCCCTTTGCAACCAATGCTGAACTGCCAGTTGCTTTGCATTTGCTTTGACTTTCAGACATAATAAACTGAGAGTAGAAGGAATGCATCTTGTAGAGCTTGACTAACTATGTAATATTTGCGACTTTTCAGCAGAGACCAATTTGCATGTGCTTCCCTTTTCCTGATGCAGACATGCAGCAGCTTCACTAGTCAGTCCATGGAGTAGAATAAGCCCCTTTAGAAGTGATACCTATAAGCAGATTCTCTGGATAAGGTAAACATGTGTGAATCTGCCATAAACAGCTATGCCTGTTATGTAAATCTGGCTGCTCCCCTTGGGCTTGTCCTATGCTCAACCCCTTTCCCCAAGTGACTTCCTGTATTAGGTGGCATTGTTAGATCATGTGACCCTGGGTTGGAACCCTCTGGGGGTTTGTGCGGAGTTTTGTTACTGACTTGGGTTGTGACCTTAGACAAATTACTCTTCTGTTGACAAAAGCAAGGTAGCATACATCAAAAGGATTCATTTGATTTACTCATGCACCTTATTGGGTTCTAATTATAATCACCCAGAAGAAAGAGGCTTGGCGGTTGTTATGGAAGGTCTGGTCAGTGAAAGCCTCAGTGCAACATGCAGTAGACATTTTAATTAAAAAAAAAAGCATGAAGGAAGGAATTAAAATGATGCAAATACTATCCTGACCTTATGGAAATGAGTGAGTTCCAGGTGGGTAATGCACTGGAATGTATTCCGGAGCTCACCATATGTTGAGTTTTATGTGCACTGTCCAAACTCAAATGAGTACAGGATTCCTTGAGATAAGGAAATCATAAGTATAGAGTGGTGGCACTGGCTGCATCAGGGGCAAAACTAGGCTTTATTTCACCCAGGTCAAAGACCCAGTTTGGCACCCCCATGCACACACATGCTGGAAGCCTCAATGGTGCCTCCCTGGAGGCTTCACCTGGGGCAAAAAAAAACCCAGCTACCCCTCCCAGCTATGGCTCTGGGCTGCATCACTGTCTAATGTACTACAAAGGCTATAGCAAAACGTTCTCTCCAACTCCAGCTATCCAACAACACTGTTCAAGGATAGACGGTTGAAGTAAAAAGCCTAGAAGGCAATATGGGGCATATGCAATATTGAAAGGATAAACCATGGCTCCAACTTTAATATTTTCTAATGTATAAGCAGAATCTAATGAAAAGGAATACTATCTTTAAATAATTTGTTGTATACATTGTATGTAGATTACTCAAAGCTGTAGGAAATTGCCGAATGAAAAGGTATTCAAATATATTCTGATTTGATAGTACAAACACTTAAACAGGGAATGCCTTACATTTTTTGTCCTCCTTGTCTAAAGGAACAGTACAGTGGTACCTTGGTTTGCAACTCTTTTGGATTACAACCATGTCAAACTCAGAAGTGTGTGTCCCTTTTTTTGGATTACAATCTTTTTTCTAATTACAACCCATTTTTTGGAGGCCCCATTGCCAAAAGCACGCCTTGGGTTACAGCCTATTTTAGTTTACAACCGGGCCTCCGGAACGGATTATGGTTGTAAACCAAGGTACCACTGTAATTCTATTTTTTATTACAACAGTATGATAGCTATAATAGATATGGAGTTTATCTTTAACAGGTTATAGAAAATGCTACAGTGTATCTATGTGGCCTTTTTCATATGCTTCAGTCATGCTCAAGGAACAGGAAATTTTATGTCTAGACCAAACCACAGCATGTATCAAAATGCTTTTATAAAAAAAAGTTTTGAAAAATACATTGAATTTTGCATAACTCACTGTCACCATCTAGTGTCACATTTGTATATTGCACTTTACAACAGATTTAAAATGTTTTATTTGCAGCTGTGTAGCTGAGTCCTTGAGGGACACAGGTGGCGCTGTGGGTTAAAGCCTCAGCGCCTAGGACTTGCTGATTGAAAGGTCGGCGGTTCGAATCCCTGCTGCGGGGTGCGCTCCCGCTGCTCGGTCCCAGTGCCTGCCAACCTAGCAGTTCGAAAGCACCTCCGGGTGCAAGTAGATAAATAGGGACCGCTTACCAGCGGGAAGGTAAACGGCGTTTCCGTGTGCAGCTCTGGCTCGCCAGAGCAGCGATGTCACACTGGCCATGTGACCCGGAAGTGTCTCCGGACAGCGCTGGCCCCTGGCCTCTTGAGTGAGATGGGCGCACAACCCCAGAGTCTGTCAAGACTGGCCCGTACGGGCAGGGGTACCTTTACCTTTACCTAGCTGAGTCCTTAGCGTTACTACCCTTCTACATGAGATTGGATTAGTGCGTGAGAAGAATTCTGATGGGGATTCACAAAAGGGAGCAGCATGCATTGGTGAAGTCTTTTCAGTGACCACTGTGGGATGGATGTATTTACCTTGGCATGTTTAATGGAAGTCCTTATGGAATAAGACAGTAATCTGTTGTATCTGATAGACTGCCAGTAGGTCCAAGTCTATTTACTAATGGCAAAAAGCTACTCCAAGTTCACATAGATTTGCTTAATGCTGATGATATGTATCTCCGACGTGTTGTGGGATTTAAGTGCCATCACAGCACATTCCTAACCATGTCTACTCAGAAGCAAGGCCTATTGAATGCAGGGGATTTAATCTCTGGTAAATAGGGTTACGATTACTGAGCCTTGCCTTCTGATGCTTCCCCCCCCCCCCGATGTTCAAAGTATCTGTTAGATATTCATGTTAAATGTAGTTTACTCAGAAGTAATTGAGGAAAGTAATTGTAGGATTCAGTCTTAATTACCCTTGAAACTACCACTTGACATGTGTTGCTAGAAAAATTAAGTTCCTTTAGAATGCTGTTAAAACTATTTGGCAATGTTACATAGGTTTCATTATGTATATGTGCCTTCTTGACATTTGTAGGATTTACCGTATTTTTTGCTCTATAAGACTCACTTTTTCCCTCCTAAAAAGTAAGGGGAAATGTGTGTGCGTCTTATGGAGCGAATGCAGGCTGCGCAGCTATCCCAGAAGTCAGACCAGCAAGAGGGATCGCTGCTTTCTCTGAGCAGCGATCCCTCTTGTTGTTCTGGCTTCTAAGATTCAGAATATTTTTTTTCTTGTTTTCCTCCTCCAAAAACTAGGTTCGTCTTACGGTCTGGTGCATCTTATAGAGCGAAAAATACGGTAAGTGCAGTTGAGTATTTAAGATGAGTGGTGCTCTGTGGGACTAGGCATGCTTAACATGCAAAGTATGTCTCATAATGAAAGTCCATAACAAAGCTATTACAGGACAGAGGTGAGAAAGCTTATTTATTTACCATCTGCATACAAGGCAGAGTTGAGAATGCATCCTCAGTTAGCATGCACATGCTGTTCATATTGAACCATTTGCTCAGAATTGTATTGACTTAACAATACCATTTTAAATTGGCTACTGTCTGATTGCAGAATATAGCAAAGTGAAAGATGAAGCTCCAGGATGTTGCCCTAGAATCTGTAACTGTTAGAATTCTCATTTATTTTGCTAAAAATATGAAGATATCCTTTGATGATTAATGAATATGGTGTAAATAGGCAAGCTCTCTTTGATTGCATATGCTTTGAGTACACTTTGTCATCATCAAGATTTGTGTGCCCACTACATCTGTAGTCCAAAAACTGTAGTTTTGACTAGCAGTTACTAATTACAACATTTGGGATATGTAGAGGTGTGGGAGAGAAGCATGTGTGTCTACTTGGTTTGTGCACTGAGGAATATAAGTTATGTAAAACTTGTGTGTGAAAAGATTAAAGATACTTGAACTAACTAGCAAGTTGTAGGTGGAGTCTTGGTTGGGAAACATGGCTGTCAATGTTTTGCTGCAGAATGTACATGCTAAGGTCATCATTAGATGGAGTACAGGGTCAGATTTAAGGTGCTGCTTTTGACCTTTAAAGCCCTTCATGGCCTAGGACCCTCGTACCTACGGGGCCGCCTCTCCTGGTATGCCCCACGGAGAGCCTCAAGGTCCATAAATAATAACACCCTAGTGGTCCCAGGCCCTAAAGAAGTTAGATTGGCTTCAACCAGAGCCAGGGCCTTTTCAACTCTGGCTCCGGCCTGGTGGAACGCTCTGCCTCATGAGACCAGGGCCCTGCAGGATCTGATTTCTTTCCGCAGGGCCTGTAAGACAGAGTTGTTCCGCCTGGCCTTTGGCTTGGAGCCAATTTGATTCCCTCCCTCCCTCTCTCTCTCTCCCCCCCCCTCTTTCTTTCTTTTCCTTCTCCTCCTGCAATGAGGCTACATTTTAATATTTTAATGTTCCATTATTTTAATGTTGTATTTTATTTTTGTTTTTAAGTTGTAATCATTCATCTTGTTTTTATTATTGCTTGTAAGCCGCTCTGAGCCCGGCCTTGGCTGGGGAGGGCGGGGTATAAATAAAAAATTATTATTATTATAATTATTATTATCATTTGACAGACAGTGTTGTTCATTTCATTCCATGAATGCAGATTAGAATTGGGCTAAATCGTTAAAAAGAAGCACTAATCTCTATTACACTAAATTTTAAATTGGGTCGGATGCTATTAAAATATGTCAACTGGTGGGTTGTGATCAGTCACTGGGTCACTCATGAGTGGCCCTGTGTGGTCTGCATGTGGTTCTCACAAAAACAGGAGAGAAAAACTGACTCTTTATAGAGCAGCCCCTGGTGAAAGAGGAAATCCTTTCCAAAACATGTTAGACACCATGAAAGTTGCTTTTCTCAGGAAGTGTCAATCTGCCACCACTTTTGTTAGCTGCTGATTTGTTATGAATGACACACAGGCCCAAAGGAAAAGGAGCTTATACATGCTAGGGGAAAAGAAAAGGAAAGCTAAAGTGAGTATTGATGCAGAAGTCATTGACTAGGCTGCTTCAAATGAAAGTCAAAATGGGAGACAGAAACTTTAAAAAAAAAATGAAATAAATGTGGGTGTCATGTTGAAGGTAGTCCTTGCATCTCAAAAGATTGCTGTTAAATATATCGGATTAGAACAATTGATTTCGTTGCTTATCTGGATGTTATACGTGTTTGGCTCTTGTGAGTTTTCTCTTATGCTTCAGTGAGAAATGGGAGAAGGGAGATAAGGATTTCACTTCAGTGAAATATGTGGGAGTAGCTTGGGTATGTTGCCAAATCACAATACATTAATTATGATCTTCAGGTTGTAGCTGACTGTTTAATTCCTGATATACCAAAAAGTAGAGGTTTGTTTCCTTTCCCCATGGAACAAAACCAGCATGCCTTTGCTCCTGATATGGAAGTGATCTAATCAAGAGCACAAATTGCCACTGGTGATTAAGGGTGGTAATTCAACTTCGTTTTACTCAAGAGTGGACCCATTGAAATTAATAAACATGACAGAGCTAACTATCATAATTTCAGTGGGTAAGATTTTGTTGACTACCACCCTCAAAATATTGGGTCTGGGGACTGGAGCCTATGTTGCTAGAGAGCAATGAACCTCTTTCATTGCTAGTGTTCAGTCCTCAAAGTTATGAAGTACTAGAAAATAAGAATGGTTGTGGATTTATGCAGAAGAGCTTTTCTTTCAGTATGAAGTAATGGCAACCAGGTGACACTCTGTACAGCAGGGATGGGGACCAAGTGGCCCCCTACATGCTGTTGGACTCTGGCTGTTGACTATGCCAGCCAGCACTGTGATGGCTGGAGCTGATGGAACTTGTTGTCCAAAATATCTGAAGGGAACCTGGTGTGCGAAGTACTGTAGTATCTTCGTCTCTCCGTGAATACAAAAAAAATTCCTTCCAGTAGCACCTTAAAGACCAACTAAGTTAGTTCTTGGTATGAGCTTTCGTGTGCATGCACACTTCTTCAGATACACACTGTGTATCTGAAGAAGTGTGCATGCACACGAAAGCTCATACCAAGAACTAACTTAGTTGGTCTTTAAGGTGCTACTGGAAGGAATTTTTTTTTTTTGACTATGGCAAACCAACACGGCTACCTATCTGTAACTCTCCGTGAATAGTTTGTTGCAATGTTGTGATTTGGTTAAAAGATCAGTACTGGAGAGCCGTTATTGTATGAGGGTATATCTATGCTAAACGCCTGTCTGAGGAATATATTTTTGTTTCAAGAGGCTATTGAGAACCGAAATCCCTGGCTTCCCACCCTTCCCCTATAATGGATAAATATTTCTCCCCTCTAAGGGAAAAGAAATTGCTTCCTTCAGTTCCATGTTGCCATTTTCTCTGAGCTTATAACATAATGTTTGAAAATATCAAGGTAGCACTCCACCATCTGGATATAATACTGACAACAGCTGTGTTTGTAGCTAGATGAGGCAGATGTGCAAAGTGTAGAAGGGGAAGCTGAGGTAGAGAAAGGAGCATTGTCTTAACTCAGAATACTTGTAAATGATTGCATTCCACTATGTTGATTACGACCCTTTTCTGGGACTTTTCTTGTCTGTTTGACTCTTGGATATGGGTTGTCAGTTTGTCAATTAATATTAAGTCGCAGAGTTGTGTGATTCATATCTCAAACAAGTATGTATTTAGAGTCTTCCAATACCTTGCAACAATAAGCCACATAGCAGTCATCAGGTGAGTAATGAGATTGAGATCTTAGTGGGAAAGTTGTTGAACACTTTCTGAATAATATGATAAAGTGCTATTTTAGGATCCAAAGTGGTTTTGCTGCACTATCAGGTATTTGGGATGCTGTGAATCAATGCAGTGACTTTTTAATGTAAAGATAGTTGTTATAGGTTTGTGCATAGATGACGTTATGTAGGTATCTTAGAACTGGGAATGCGAGGGGTTGGTTCATTGTCTGATTACTAGACTGCTGAAGTGGTCACTAAATCTCTTTAGGATTTTAATATTTGTGAAGATGGGCACTACCATGTCAATTTTATCTGCACAGTCCTTCGAGTCTCTGGCCATCATATGATTATTTTTTTCTCACCATGTTGTATTGCAAGCTGAGCTGATATTTGTATGCTGATGAAGTCCAGATTGGTTTTTGACACCTGGTGTCAGTTGCTGACCCCCCCACTCCAACAGATTGTGATTGGGTGTTAAAAGCCAATTCAACACATCAGCCAATATAGATAGAACTATGCTTATGGCTGTATAGCTGGACACCATTAAAACAAGCTGTGTAGCATTTGATCTGCACATAGGCTTCTACCTCCACTCAGTTGAATTGCAACATAATGTCAGTTGAGCATTAAGCCCTAATGTGACAGGTAGACACTGACCAGAACCAGTTTGTTTATTTCTGGGGGAAATGCAAGCCAAGTCCTAGGAGATGGGAGACGTGCTATGCATTATGCTTGAAACATCTTTCCCTGTTGCTGTTGCATAAGTATGAAGAGCACAGGTAAAAAAAATGTATCTGATAACGGCAGCATTGACATGATTACTCGGAGCTATTCTGTGATACCTTTCCTCTCTGTTCAATTTAAAAAGACCACCTGCTGAGAAGCAATGATTTGTACTTTGGCAGCTGAACACAAGCTGCTTAGCTTGTGAAGGGTGAGATAACTCTGTGAGTTTTTCTGAAAGATAACAGACTGAATTGCTTAACTGCAGGCATGGCTCAGTTTGAGCGGGGGTGGGGGAGACCCATTATCAATGTTTTCTGATTAGGATTTATGACCCCCCCCCCGACTAATTAATAACATACACTGCTCCCAAAAGTGGGCACTTGCAAAACACACCAGTATCCTGACCAAATATTTCAGCCTTGAATGAATGATTGGCTACTTGTTCAGTCCTCTGAAAAGGTTGGTTTTTACGGATTTTAAAACTTCTTGTTGTAAATGAGTATTAATGAAAGTGTTTGCACACCATTACTGGAAAAAATGTAGCAAAAACCTTCAAGCATACATGAAACTTGGATTTGTTAAGAAACATTCTCTCTCTCTGATTCTTAAAGAGTTCCTGAAGGCTTGTTGAATACACATATGTGAAATTTGTGTTCCTACAAAACAAAACCCTACATTTATTTTCTCATGTGGGAATATGGTAACTATTAAAAGTGATAGATTAAACAAAAACCCCACACACCAAAACTAATGTCCAACTACACTGTCACCTTGAAAGCTTGACTCTGTGCACATTTACCTCAGAGGTACCACAGAGCTCAGTGGCACATGCTCTTAAGCAGGGGTCCGCAAGAGCTACAACCACTGCTGGAGGCAGATGCATAAGAGGAGGGTGAAAGACACACTGTCATCTGCTTCCCTCACTTCTGCCCTGGATGCTTACTACATCTCAAGTAGTCTTGCATAAACATCAAGCCTTAGTGAGTGGCTGAAGCTGTTATGCTTATCCTTCTAACATGGAGATGGTGCCTTATTGGTACCTTGTAGGCATGCCAAGGGACGCGGGTGGCGCTGTGGTGTAAACCACCAAGCCTTGGGCTTGCTGATCAGAAGGTCGGCGGTTCAAATCCCCGCGACAGGGTGAGCTCCCGTTGCTCTGTCCCAGCTCCTGCCAACCTAGCAGTTTGAAAGCACATGAAAGTTCAAGTAGATAAATAGGTACCGCTCCGGCAGGAAGGTAAACGGCATTTCCGTGCGCTGCTCTGGTTCGCCAGAAGTGGCTTAGTCATACTGGCCACATGACCCGGAAGCTGTATGCCGGCTCCCTCGGCCAATAAAGCGAGATGAGCCCCGCAACCCCAGAGTCAGTCACGACTGGACCTAATGGTCAGGGGTCCCTTTACCCTTTACCCTTTACCTAGCCATGCCATCACCCTGCTAGTCTGGCATAAAAAGCCTGGGTCTCTCCCTCGTCCTATTTCTTTATTGACCTGTGTGAGAAGTCTGATTTGACATGTGGCCTTTTCATCCTTTGCTATTAATTACTAATTGATTATAACTAGTTCTTCCTTAGGGTGGAATTGTCATATTTAAATTTATGTCCAAGTGATTTTGTATCTTGTTTGCTGTAGCAGGGGCGCATGTGTGCATTGCTGGCTAAAATGTGGGTTGTTAGAACAAAGTTTCTTTGTTTTCCTGGGGAGCGCAAAACAGTGTGTGGGTCACAGCATTGTTAGAGGTCAATTCAGACAATATATATATTGGCAGTGTTTTAAAATTCTGTTTGATAATGTTTAAATTTCCCTCTAATAAGTTACCCAATTTCACTTTTGAAAACAATAACTGTATGTACACCTTTTTCCAGCAAGGAATTCTGTAGTGCAGCCAGTCCCTCCAGGGCCTTCAAATCTGGTTTAATAGTAACAATGAGTCAAATATTCAGAACCGTTTTTTGGCAAATGGTGGGGAGAATGCTGAATGGGGTATTTTATTTATGTATCTTGCTTTTTCTGGTTGTAAATTACTATTTAACAACTTGAGTACCTGTTAGATTTCAGAAGCAATTTATTGTAGTTGCAGCATTATTCCCTGGTCAGCTGTGGCTTTCAGGGTCCCCAAACAGCTGCTATCTTTAACCTGGCAGGAAATAGCCAGTCATTTATTTGCCTGATTCTTAAATGGCAAGAACATTGTGATTCCTAGAATTGCTGCAAAGATTAGTTATATGGAGCAACACAAAACTACTTTCTTGACTCATTACTTTATCAGAATGATTCACGATAAAGATGTGCAATTTCCACTAGATTACATTATTTTCCCTCCCCTGTCCTTATGCTTGTTTGTTGAAAGTGGAAAAAGTAAATAAATAAAAAGATACATTGCTAGTGCTACTCACTGTTCAAATGCTTGCCAAATTTTTACATGTTTGGGAATCAGAACCATGCCTGTGTTTTTGATCAGTTCCAAAAAAAGACAGAAGAAGTGTACAGCAGCTTCTGTTTTTTGGGTACTGTATTTGGCTTGAATTCAGTAAAGATAACATTTAAAGACTGCACCATGTTTAGAGTAGAGCACAACATAGTTTGAGAGATGAGTTTCTGCAGCTTGTAAGCTTCCAGTACAGTATTTGATGAAAACTTTTATCATGGGGTGCAGTGGGGAGAGAACAAAGTGCAGATTCAAACCCAAAATGGTTGTAATTGTATTCACTGGTTTGCCATGTAGGGTCTGTTTCAACTGGAGGATATTTCTAACCTTTCTTTTTCTCATTTTGGAATCGATGGATACCTCCTTATTTTAAAGGATTTGTCTTGTTTATAGAGTTTTGAAATCCCTTTTTCCAGAGTGCTGTTACCTATTTAACTAACTTTACACAATTGCAGAACAATAAATCTGCTCAGGATCACACAATCCGCTCTCTGAGTTGAAAATGGTGGCATATCTCTTAGGTTCCAGGTAGTGTACTTCAAAAGGCAAGATCGTATCTCCTTTTAATGTTCTGAATTGTAACTCACACTCTGGACTAGCAGTAGTTTTTTAAAAAACATATTCTATGTTTGTACAATATGCGTCTCTTACTATTTAAGATGGTGGTGGTGATGATAATAATAAACAGTTCCAGCTGAGACAGGCTAAACGGACAATAGCAGGAGTAACAACAACTTTCATGTGGTATTTGAGCAATATTGTCATGAACACCATTCCACCCACCCTGTGATGCAAGCCAGGCTGGAAGTGCTTTGTGAATTTATTCACAAGTAAGTTTTCTACTGTAATGAAAGTGGAGGCAAAGAGTGTCTGCTTATGGCCTTCTTTGCACAACTGTCTCTTAAGCTACCTGGTTTGCTGCCACCACACTCCCCTTTAGTACCCTCTGCACCCAGATGGAAGTGATTCCTTGCAGTCCAAAGCATGTATGTTTAAAATGACAGCTGTGCTTCCTGGGCAAATTCTTCTCAACTTATTGGGAAAGCAGGGCTAGCTCCCATCCCAGAGATCAGAGCAGCCTGCTCCCCACAACCCCTGGTCAGGCCACACTCATTCACACCACTAGTATGCGTCCAGTGTGTAGGCATGTGGGAGATTGCCAGTTCTATGGATTATTGCATTAACACAGCCAAGAACCCCACAGCCAATTTATATAAAATTTATTTAAAAAATAAACAAGGAAGAAGATGACAATAGGCACAAAGCAGAGTGTTGTTTCAAGGTGAAAAAAACAAAAAGAACCATCTAGCTATTCTTTCCTTCTCTAATTAAAACAGACTTCTGGTCTCTTCATAAGTAAAACAACACAGGTGGTTAGTTGCAGGTTTTCTGATGGTGAGGGACAAAGACTGTATGAGCACAGCACATTTTAAAATGTTCTGTATCTCAGTTAGCCTTGAGTGACCACTGGTGGCTTCCAGCTAATTACCACTGGGTTTTCCCTGCCTCTCTGCTAGGCATTCTAATCTGTAACCCATGGATTTGGAAAAAGACAAGCCTTTCTTGCTAAGACATGGAGGACAGAGATCAGGACCTTTTTGTTACAGCCATTCCTCTGTGCACCATAGCAGTAAGTCAAGGATAACCTCTGGACTCGAGGGTAGTCACCTGAGAGGAAGAAAACAACTGGTCACTGCAAATCAGGGCACAATCCTGTTCCTCCCATTTACCTGTCCTTTTAAGCCTTGCATGTAATCCCAAGACTGCTCCACCTGCTTGCCTAGCCAATCTGGTGGGTAAGCAAATCCACCCAACCCCAGAGTTTAAATTAACAAAGTTTATTTAAAAGCAATAAAAGATAGCAATAAAAGAGACTAATGAAAGAACATACAGAATTCTAAATTGTATACTTACGTTGACTTACATAAGATCAGCATCAGGCTTGCCAGATGCAAGGGCCTCTCCCTAGTGATCCATAAGAGATGACATAACACAGTAAATAGCCCTCCCCATCAGGGTGACTAGATAGGGGAATGATTGGCAGATCAATGGAATTCTACCAGTCAGGAGCCATCCAGGCTGGGCAGGGTCTTCTTCTGGTTCACTGAGTGTCTTGGGGTGATTCAGAATGTTTATTACAGACTAGGAAAAGGAGATGAAAGAAGAACTGGGATGTCAGTTCCCATCTACCAGGGGCTCAGCAGATTCAGAACCCACAACCTTGTCTTGTAGATTCAGTTGAAATAAATAGGGAGGAAATAAACCCGAATAAACTGAAAGAAATAAACTCAAGAGGTTTAGCAATTCTCCACAAATTCTCATTTACTATACCTGAGATCTTGTAGTCCCTGGATATTTGTTATCTATTACTAGCATCCCTCTGTCTTAGTCAGACAACTTTTTCCAAGGTTTCGGAAATAAAAGAGGGGTGATGATATGCAAGATATTGTGGAACCGCTTTCCCAAGTGGAGGAGCTATGACACTGATGGAGTGGTTGTGATGGTTTGTCATCTTTATCTATTGAGAGGGGAGCAATTCTCCAACTGAAAGCATTTGTCCTCATACAGTTAACTGTGATCTGGCTTCAAACACACTTGCACCATGGTGGGATTGCTAAAATAGCTATGGAGAGCTCCAGCTAAGACAGTTTCCTACCACCAAGTATAAAATGGTGCTCTCCCATTGTTGCAAGGGCACACAATGTTGCAGTGTCAAACCGCAGGAAGAGGATGACATGAAAACTGAGAGCTGCTGCTTCTCTCAACCCTTTTTGAAGATAATTTCTGATCGGAATCAGAAGTAGACCTCTTTTATGGGTGAGCACTAGTCATGAGCTTTCTTTATACCATCTATGGTTTCTGGGCATTAAGTATGTGTGGTCAAGTCAAATGTAGAGTTGCTGCTTCTCTATCTTTCCTTCTCTGCAGGCAGGATACTCTGATCTAACCTGTGACTTGCAGATTTAATACATTTAGAAATACAGATGTTTAGTCAGACACAGCTCAGGGGCATTTTTTTTTGTCCATAGGATTTGTTGTAGTAACTGTCTGGGCCATATAATGAATTCTTGAAAGGCTCAAAAAGCAGAAGGTAATTGAAACTGGACTGCAACTCCCATCATCCCTGGGCTTTGGCCATTCTAGCTTGGGCTGAAAGGAGGTGGGAGTCCCAACAACATTTGGAAGCCTCCATGTTTGCAGGGTGATCCTAACTATGAATTTTTTGAAACGGAAAAATTTGCAAAGAAAGGAGGGGAGGTTTGAAGTCACAGGCACTAACTAGCTCATCCTCATTTTGCAATTGGCTTCTGCTGCAAATTGGTCTCCTGAGCTTGATCCTGCAGAGAACATTGTACACATGAACCAAATGTGGTCCATAGCAGCCACTGCTTAGTGGCTTCTATATAAAGGTTTGTGAAAGTCTTTAAATAGTTTCTAGCATGTCACTGATCACAGAAGAGAACAGACCCGTGAGTCACTATTCCTGGTAGTGCACATTCAGGATTTTGGCATACAGCCTTTCATTACCAACTCATTCTGTTCTCATTCTGGTAGTTGTTTATCCTGTCAATATCACCTGGAATAGCCGAAGTGCATTTTATCACTGGATCATACTTTTACCTTTGAATCCTTGTTTTCTCATTGTCTCTGCTGATTTATTTTACCAAAACAACACTACTCTGTCTCAGTATGATTCTTCCAAATACATTTATCATAAGATCCCCAGGAGTAATAAATATGGCACAAATATTAGCTATGTTTTCATAAATGCCCTTTCTCTTCTTCCTGCCATCATTTCCCACTATGTGAGGAGCCCAAGCAGAGGTGTTGAAGAGTTGGTGGGTTGTCGTGGGAAGAATACCTATCTGTGGATGTAACTAGCTTCCAGGATCAGGCCAAAAATGTTAGTGAAAGTCAGTAGATAATTATTATGACAGCTCACTTGTCATTTTCATTTGATGTGTATTATGTCTGGTAGCTTAATTTACCCTGATTTCATGGGTTCTTTCTGAGGTATTTTCACAAATTGGGCTTAAGCTAAATGTGTGTTCTTTGTGTTAAGGAATTTAAAACATGCCTAATTTTAGGAAAACTTTGCACCATCTTATAACAGTAAACTAGGCAGAATCCTAGGTAAAGGTAAAGGGACCCCTGATCATTAGGCCCAGTTGCGGACGACTGGGGTTGCGGCGCTCATCTCACTTTATTGGCCGAGGGAACCGGCGTACAGCTTCCGGGTCATGTGGCCAGCATGACTAAGCCGCTTCTGGCGAACCAGAGCAGCTCACGGAAACACCGTTTAAAATGGGAGCTAAAGTTACTTAAAGTGTATAGTAGAATTTTAGCTAAGCTGATGGAAGTCTGCCTGTTTTGCACTGAGAAAATTGGTTTGTTAATTATATATACCACTCCTTTTCCTAATGTGAAAATAAGTATTTAATAGTTAGGCCTAAGCAACTGTCAGAATCATTACAGAGAGACATTATGTCATTTTCTAAAATGTGGCTACCTCGGTTCCTTTTATAATTGAAGTTGTGCGACATTATGCTTCAGTATGCCTATACATTCTTGTAATAGGAGCTGTGGTTCAGCCACAACATATCCCACTAGTTCAAGAGGACAGGGCTCCTACACCTTTGATGTAGAAGAGCAGATTTCAGCAGGTAGAACTTGTCATGTAAGATATTCCTGCTTAAATTTGCTCTTTTGCACAACTATTAAAGGTGCAGGAGCCCTATATTTTTCTTCTTCAGTTGGCCACCCTATTAAGAGGATGTGGAATGGCTACTTGTTATATTACCTGAATTGAAAGAAAGTTACCCCTGCTTTTAAAGTAAAAACCCATACAGTATAGGGAACCAATGCAGTACAACAACTTCATTGGCTTTGAACTTTCCCAGAATCTGCTGCTGAAGCCCTATTTGTGTTCACAGAAACAGCCATTGTTACATGAGAGAATGGCCAGGTAGAATTAACCTTCCGCTTGAGTAACCAGATAAACTGGAGTGAACATGAGCTGAATGAATGGATACTTTGTGCCTGAAAAGGAGTCATGCTGGCTTTCCAGCATATGAGCAAGATGATAATATACACATATAGCGTGTACGGAAACATTTTTGCAGCCTGTTTCTGGCCTTATATATATGTATGCAACATCACTGCAACAAAAAATGTAGATGGTTTCTCAAATAATTAACACAGACTTGTTAATCAACTATCTTACCTTTTGTCTATTAATCGTCTGTCATTTAATATAGTCTCAACAAATTTGGACTATGGAACCTGTCCACCCAGCCACTGCTGTTTCTAATTGAATCAAATGCAACATTACAGAATCTGCATGTGCTGTCTGAGCTTTAAAAGACAAGTACAGCTTTAAAACCGGAAGTTTGTGTGTATATATGAGAGATTGCATATACAAGTACATGCACATTTAATCAGTTCCTTGGATTATGTTGCTGGGTAAAGTTGCAGTAGGGGTTTAAAAGGCAGTGTTTATTTGGATCTCCTACACAGAAAGAAACGTTCTGTATAGTGTAACCACTCACTGTAGCAGTTTCAGCTTTATTTTGTTCATTACAAGCTGTAGCTTCTCCTGCTTTGAAAGTACAGTAAGAAGGAAGTTTGGAATGAACTGGTGTCGTGGAAAATAAAGTTTTGTGCACGAGCCACTCTCTGAGTAAATTCTGCTGTGATAGTTTTCAAGCACCTCTGTAACTCAGCAAATGCAACTCAAATTGTCCTGCATTCTTATTCTATTTGCTCCTGCCTTTCCTGTGTCTTCTGTGGTCATATTAGATGGTGAGATCCTTGAGACAGGGACCTACACTTTTGAAGTGTAAAAATAATCACAACAGTAGCCGTTTCACAACTGTAGACCTTTGTTTCTACTGTATGTGAAACAGGACTGCTGCATTTCTATTTATTTTATTTTTATTGATTTATTAAATGTATATAATGCCCTTCATCCATACATCTCAGGGCAGTTCACAACATACATTGAACAACACAGAATCAGTTGCTCTTGGAGTGACAGATTGGAGGAACCCTGACTGCTAACATGCTTCTTGGAGCACCCTTTCTCTTTCCCCACAGCAGCCAAGCTTGTATTCTGTTTGCTCTGTGTGAGCGCATATAGGAAGAATTCTTTTGCTTATATTATATTATTCATTCAGAGAATGCAGTAAAACCGACAAATGCATAAGGGGTGATAATAATTCAAGTATTTATGCCACAAAGTTATCCATGTGTATATTAACAGTGCAGAACATTCCAACTCTCCACAACAAATAATGGAAATTGAAGTAAACACTGAAGTTGAAACTAGATTCTCACTTCTGTGCTTATCCTTTTGGAGCAGCATACTGTAGCTGGTTTTTTACCCGGTGTGCTTGCAAATACAGTATAGGAGGGTTTTGCACTGAGATTTAGAAGGGTTTGCAATTTTGGTGTGACTGTTGCTCAATCTTGATGACAGAAATGACGGAGAATGCCAGTTTCATTTATAATAATGATCCTAGCAAATGCATTTTTTTAAAAAACCCAGTAAATGTAATCATAACAATTCTGGGCCAAGATAGTGGATTTCTGAGTTTGTGAGGCTGTTGACCCTGAAAGTCAATTTAGCAGCTAATCTTCTGCCGCATGAAAATTACAGGTTTCTCCCAATCTTTTCCAAGATGAACATTTGAAATAATCAAGCCAATACCCTTTCAGTGTGGCTATATAATTGCTATTTATATTGTAAGAAACAACATAAAGATTTTAAAAGGTGCTCTGCTTCTGCTGACCACAATTTGAGGCAGTAGTTTTCTAGCAGATTTTGATCCTTCATGGGGTGATACAGCAAAATTAAGATTTAAGAGAAATTAAACAGTAAAAATTGCAAAGTAAAATTGAGAAATTATGCAAATTGGTTTGTTTGCATACTTTATGCCGAATGTAGGTATCAGCTTTTGGTGCAGGATTTAAATTTTTGTAGGACAGATATGTCCATTCCATATAGAGCCTTTAAGTAAACAGTCTTTCTGTAGCTGGCTGTTCAGGAGGGCATACATTTTGTTGACATTCATGAGGACATGTTTTACAAAAGAGAAGTAGAGGGAAGGTGATTTAAATGTTTGTGATCAGCCACACACAGAGAGACTAGTCATTGCAGCTCTTTTCTCCAAATTTTGAAATTTCCATAATTAAATAGGATAAGTTAATGCAATAATTCCCAGTTGTTTAAATGGAGGATAAAGAAACATACACAACTTTGTGGGAAATGTGTACATTGTGGATCCAATAAAGCTTTGAATTTCCCAAGCATTTTAAAATAGTCCAAATAGTAGTTAGCCAAAACGGTTGCCTTAAATGGATTAGAGAAAATAATGTAAGATGAAAATTGTGCTTGCTAGGAAAGGCAAGAAGATAGTAAAATGGTGGCAGAGCAATAGTACAGTAGGGTGCATTTTAGCCAGGTCAATGTCAAGGATTTCCACACACGTTGGCACCACACATACCTTTCCATCCTTTATGCTGGCAAGCAGAATACAGCATCACAGGACCCATTGCAAGGAGGGCATGGACAGCATAGACAGATTCTTACCTCTGCATTAAGCCATAGTTAAAATAAAGCCTTGACTTGCTTCCCCAAACAAACTGCAGGTGGCAAACCAAGAACACACCTTTGTTTCTGCTTGTGGTTTGTCTGGAGAGAAACAACCCATGATCCTGGGCTTGGAAGGACACAACAAACCAGACTATGGGAGGAATTCAGCACCATACTGATATGATACTTCCACCATCACAAGCATTTGTTTTTGCCAGATGGAACTATCCCCCCCACCCGCACTCTTCTGGGGGTTCTTCTGGGTTATGTTTGTGCTAGCAGTTAAGTTTAGTTGAATCTGACTATGTGGCTTGGTTTTTTCCAGCAGCTCAGGTATTGTAGAGAAGTACCTGAGATTTCAGCAACATGTGCCAACACACTGCTCATTCACTTTAAACTATAGTTGATTTTTACTATGGTTAAAGTGGTGTGTGAATCAGACCAGTGAGTTGGATCCTGACCAAGGTAATCATATTATCTTGGTTTGGACACTGTAACTCCTGATCTCCAATAGCAGAAAAAAACCCCTGTGAATATACTTCCACTGTGTAAAGTATTACTGTACTAGATTTTACGTAATTCTTTTCAGTCGTCATAATCATAATCATAATCATAATGTATTATTTATACCCCACCCATATGGCTGGGTTTGCCCAGCCATTCTGGGCGGCTTCCAACTGAATATTAAAAACAATACAGCATCAAACATTAAAAACTTCCCTAAACAGGGCCACCTTCAGTTGTCTTTTAAAAGTAAAATAGTTGCTTATTGCCTTGACGTCTGCTGGGAGGGTGTTCCACAGGACAGGCGCCACTACCAAGAAGGTCCTTTGCCTGGTTCCCTGTAACCTTACTTCTCGCAGTGAGGGAACCACCAGAAGGCCCTTGGCACTGGACCTCAGTGTCCGGGCTGGACGATGGGGGAGGAGACGCTCCTTCAGGTATACAGTACCGAGGCCATTTAGGACTTTAAAGGTCCGCGCCAACACTTTGAATTGTGCTCAGAGGCAGATTTCTTTTTTACAAACACACACACACACACACACACACACACACACACACACTATTTCTGTTTCTGAAAGAAATTTCCAATTTTATAACTAATTTAATTCAGACCTTGGTCAAGCTCACAATCGCTCTACATTATTAGTTATTTTCCCAATAGCAGTATTAGGATGCTTTTTACATGTTTTCTTACCCATAGTTTGTGTGAACACTGCACATGCACACACCCATTTGTTTTTCCATTTTATTAGGAGGCCATGTGAAAACATCATCCAGAAGATTGTGCCATCTTGCCATCTGTCTCAGCTCTCCCTGTCCTAAGTATCCATATTTTGGGATTTTGAAAAACAAAAATGTGCTTCTTGATATAATTGGCTTACATAGCAAAAAAAAAAAAAAAAAACCAGTATGCCCCCCCCCCACATGATTTCTGGATTCAGAAAAGAATACTGTTATTTTGGGGTTAGCTTTGGCTTTGCTTGGAAACTGAATGCACAGGTATTATTAATGCCTTCAGGTGTAAACATTTTCCCCATCTGTGGAAGACTTTGATGTGGGCTCCAAACACCACTTCATGAAAAAAGGAAGCTGCAGTTAACAGACAAAATGAAACTTGCTTCTTCCTATTGCTGTTGGTGTTGACAACCATTCCACTTCCAGACACTGCATTCTAGCAGAATGAAATCAAGCAGCTAAAGCCTTTCTCCCATTTTATCTTACACGTCAGCAATCTGGAATGCTGCTTGTATGGGAGGCTGAGCCAAAATTTGACAGTTCTGTCTAACTTTATTATACACAATCTCTTCAAAATAGTTACGCTTAGCACCAAATGGTCATGGCCACATGCCCATAGCCTTTTTATTAAGCTAAAATGATGACTGAGCAGCTATCTTAAACTGAACTAGCTACGTGATGCACATAGATTTTACGAGAGTGGGCTGTCTGGCAGCAGAAGTGTAGTCACTGTGAACGTGAATATGATTTTACAAGTTTTGGGATTGTTTACGTCTGAAGTTTGCTTTTCTAATGAACTGTAGTGTTGGGCTTATGTTGCATTCCAGTTCAGCAGAGTAAAAGACGGACTGGAATTCTCCTTAATGTCATTGTCACCAGAATTCTTCCAAAGTAAAACCAGCTCTAAGGCTATGCTCAAGGTTAGACCAAATAAAAATGGAGTTCAGGGATATTTAGCCTCCTTTGTTTCACTGGCTTCTTAAGGTCAGCATTAGGGATGCATATTGATGTTTTTGCCTGGCCTAATAAAATTATCTTGAATTTATTGGTAGTTGTAGATTATCGGCTAGAATTCAAACTGGAATAGTTTTAAAGAGACTTTTTGGGAGTACTCAAAATCAGACCATTCTGATTGCCTGCAGTCATATTGCTTGGCTAAGATTCAGGCCTCCCTATGCAATGTTATCTTGGAAGGGATGCAGGCCTGGGGTGTGTTTTTTCAGAGCAGGTGTGATTATACTATTGTCTCAGCTCCCAGCTATAATTGACTGGACCTTCCTCACTTTTGCAAGTGAATAAGCTGACGATGAGGCACTTTTTGTGACATATTAGCTTAAAGAAAGTAAGAGAATATGCGAAATAAGCAGAGGTTAGATCCTTTCTTATTTTTCTTTTATGGAGTTCCTAGTTTAAATGGTAATATTTCTTTGAAAGTTGGTTTGCATTTCTAATTTAAAAACCAAAGGGTGAAAATATTTGGTTGAAGCTCAACAGGCTTTACAAATTGAACCTTTGCAGTAGAATTCAGCAGCACTGAATTCAGTGGAGCTTAATCCTAGGAAGCTGTGCTAGGGTTGCAGTTATACTGATCCTAAGGAATGGGGGTTTATGCTATCAGCTGCTGGTATGTGTGCAAGAATGAATCAACACAGCCGCCTTATTTTTTGTACTCTTCTTGTGTTAATATGTTGATGATTTGCATTAGAGAGAATGATTGAGACTGTGTCCTGAATTCTGGGAACTGTAGTTTGTTATGGGTTGCTGGGATTTGTAAACCACAGCATCTGGAATTATTTGTGAGGAAGACTATGATTTGAATGTGCTTTAGTGTGTATTCTCTAATCATGTTTTGAAAAGGTTTCTGTACCTGAACCGAAGACTCTGTAAAAATGTATTGTTTCTCCAAACTCAGCTATTCCCCCAAATGATAAACTGTCTCCTTAATAATGGAGACTTCCCACTCAAAGCCAAATCAACTTGTTAATGGAATGGGAGTGTCTTCCAGATGCCCAGGCTTCAAAAAAAGGGGGGACGGGGCAAGGAAACAATAGAAATATTGAAACAGGAGGCTTCCTCTTGATCTAGTTTCTTTCCAGATACTATACAGTGGTACCTCAGGTTATGTACACT
This sequence comes from Podarcis melisellensis, assembly GCF_964234715.1. NCBI lineage: Eukaryota > Metazoa > Chordata > Lepidosauria > Squamata > Lacertidae > Podarcis > Podarcis melisellensis. The sequence goes on along the minus strand of NC_138528.1, from coordinate 76,585,229 downwards.
TCAGGTTAAAGACTCTGCTAACCCAGAAATAGTACCTCGGGTTAAGAACTTTGCTTCAGGATGAGAACAGAAATCGTGCTCCAGCGGCGCGGCATTAGCTAAAGTGGTGCTTCAGGTTAAGAACAGTTTCAGGTTAAGAACGGACCTCCAGAACGAATTAAATACTTAACCCGAGGTACCACTGTATTTAGTATACCATACCAAATCTCGGGCATCAATGGTTCTTGTCAGGTGGGCCCACCTTTTTCAGTTGGGGGGGCACTAGCTCATCCAGGGATCTAGCAATTATGCAGGTCAATTTGCCATGACAGAACAAGGACTCTTGTTATAATGGGGTTGTTAGAATGGTACGATGAGATTTTTCTTTATTTACAGGCAGAATCAGGCAGGCTCCCCCCCCCCCCCATTCCACTTAGGAATCACTGCCTATGAAACATCTTGAAGCAGTCTAAAAAATAAAAACATATATAAAACAATTTCATATATGGAAACTTTTTTCAAATCCAATACAAATCAGACTGATATAAAAACATTAACTTAAAAGGCTAATTGAAAAAAGAAGGTCTTTGATAGGTGCCCAAAAAGACAATAGAGAACCTTCTTCTTCTTCTGACAAGTAATTGAAGGGAGTTTCAAAGGGTAGGTCCTGCAACACTAAAGGCCCATTTCCTACATCTTAAGCCTCCTGATGGGGGCCATGCTTGCCTTTGAGACTCAAACAGTAGGTTACCCATTGTTCTCTCCTGAATCTGTATAGGCAATATCCTTCTTCAGTATGTATTTTTAAAGAAGTGCTGTCTAATAATAATCTCTGAGCACACCATGAAGACGGAAACAGGAGTGTGTGATGTATTTACCAATCTGAAAAGACAATAATCTTTAATTTACTTTTTAAGTGCACCTTTTAAAGGTGGGAAAGTACATTAGTATAATGGTGAACCTCTCTAGGGATTAGGGATTAAGTAAACAGAAAGCAACACAGCTGGGTTTGTGTTGTCTGTGATCTGGTGGTTTATAAAACACACAAACACACACACCAGAGCCTATCTGAGATGACTTGATGTTTCCTAGCAACCTGAAATACCTGTTCTTTGAAGCAGGGTTGTAGGCTTTTATCTATGTAAGAACCTGTTTAAATGTAAACACACTAGCTCATCTGGTTTGAGTAATACTTCCCCTTATCCAGCTGTCAATGTGACCTGCTGCTAAAAATCACAACATAATGTACATGTGGGGAATGTTGGTATGGCTTTTCCTGCCTTTTGGGAGTCTTTTAATTAAACCCCAGTGATAGAAATTTGAAGATAAACTCTGCACACGCTTGCAAAGGGATTAATGGGCCTTGTATTCTAATTGTTCTGCTGCTTTTGGTTACAAAGGAGAGGGAGAAATGGGGGCGGGGGGGGGGGGGCGGGACAGCAATAGCCTGGTAGAAGTTCTCTGAAAATCCCTATCTAGATAAAGCAAAAAGAAAAGTGTGGTAGCAGACTAAACTCTGTTGTAATGCCTCTCATGTCTGTAATAATTTTGGATATTCACTATAAGTTTTGTGCAACTTAATCAGTTTTCTGGGTAGTAGAAGGATAAGGCAGAATGGAAGCCACATATCGTAATCATTTTTCATAATTCTCTCTTAAGTTGCAGCTTTACTTTACAGGATTTAAGGTATGGGAGAAGTTCAGCATTGTGCTATTACGATTATTCCCTCAGTGCAAACATTTATGCTTGCCAGATAGAACAATCTCCCCTTTCCTCCCCCTGCGTGTTGTTCTGGGGGGTCTCCTACTACGCTGCCCAAGCCAAATGGGGAGGGGGTGCAGCAGGAGGAGAGGGGGGCAAGCACAGCTTTGCTAGTGGTACTTAATGGTAGCTGTTTGCTGCTACCCATTTAAGAATCTACAAGGGCAAATAACGAAAAATATATAATGGCGTGTGGTTCTTTTAAATCATAAAGTTAATTAGAGCTACCACTTTCCCTGCACCCTTTCCCTAGTGTATATAGAGTGTCCCCCCACCCACAATTAAGGAGCAAGAACAACTATGTGAAACATAGCTGTTGGTTAAATTGTTTTTCCTACATTGTACTTGCAGAAAGTACTATAGAGGAGCTGCTGGTTAATGATTGCCAAGGGTAAATAAGCAGGGCAGGGCAGCAGCAAGCAGCAGTCAAGTGGGTTTCTCCCCCCCCAACAAAAATATACAGTGGTACCTCAGGTTACAGACGCTTCAGGTTACAGACTCCGCTAACCCAGAAACCTTGGGTTAAGAACTTTGCTTCAGGATGAGAACAGAAATCGTGCGGCAGCAGCGGGAGGCCCCATTAGCTAAAATGGTACCTCAGGTTAAGAACAGTTTCAGGTTTAGAACGGACCTCCGGAACAAATCAAGTTCTTAACCTGAGGTACCACTATACCTGGAACAAACTTGGCAAGCATTCAAAAATGTACAGTGGTACTGCTGGATGCGAACGGGATCCGTTCCGGAGCCCTGTTCGCATCCTGAAGTGAACACAACCGACTGCGTGATTCGCCGCTTCCACGTATGTGTGTGATGTCATTTTGAGCGTCTGCACATGCATGAGTGGTGAAACCCGGAAGTAAGGTGCTTCGCTACTTTGGGTTGCCGCGGAACGTAACCTGAAAACACTCAACCTGAAGCACATTTAACCTGAGGGATGACTGTATTATTTTTTCATGCCTGAACATACAAAAGGCTTAGCTGCACTTTGCTGCAGTGTTTGTGCTGTTTAGTGGAGGTTTTCTCCAAGCCATTTATGTTACTTCTCCAATAAAAATAGCAAGAGGCAGTGGTTTGTAAGTTCTAAATGACCTCTTCCTTTCTGGACATGTAGGTGTTCTTGATTTGAGTGTGCAAAAATTGTTTAAGAACATTACTTGCACCTCAGAGGAGCTTGATTTAAATGCTGGATTAGCTGGTGACAAGTAGGCCGGAGCAAGTAAGAAGCTGTCTATCTGAATTGTTTTGTGCAAGTTAGATTAATTTGAGAAATTAGATCCTCCTCAGATAATGAATACTTCTTAACACCAACAAAAATGCCTCTTGTTTGCCTCATAAGATTGCACAAGCAACTTTCAACTATATTTTATGCTTAGTCTGTTTTTTTTAATTGAAAAAACAGCAGCAATAGTTCATTATAATATTTCAGCTAAATTTTATTTCACTGCTGGCAAAACAAATTTAGGACAGCAACTTAATGACAGGGCTGGTTACTATGTTGTTTTAATGGCAAGCTTGTTAAGCTTTGCTAAGATAGATTTCGTAAGATCCACAAATTACAAAGATGTTAGATAAAGGGACCCCTGACCATTAGGTCCAGTCGCGGACAACTCTGGGGTTGCGGTGCTCATCTCGCTTTACTGGCTGAGGGAGCCGGCATTTGTCCGCAGACAGTTATTCCGGGTCTTGTGGCCAGCATGACTAAGCTGCTTCTGGTGAACCAGAGCAGTGCATGGAAACACCGTTTACCTTCCTGCTGGAGTGCTACCTATTTATCTACTTGCACTTTGATGTGCTTTTGAACTGCTAGGTGGGCAGGAGCAGGGACCGAACAATGGGAGTTCATCCCATCTCAGGGATTCGAACCGCCGACCTTCCAATCGGCAAGCCCTAGGCTCAGTGGTTTAGACCACAGTGCCACCCACGCCTTTACACAAAGATGTTGGGGGGGTATTAATTAATATTTCCTGTGAGAGCATGTGGTGGTGTTATTGTGTGCTGTCTAAGCTATTGTGGTGCAATTTCTGTTAATCCTTGGCTATGAAAGGCTGCAGTGTGTGGGCTAGGAACTGAAAGAAAATGTCCATATTTTTCCTATCTTGGATGACATACTGTTCCATATGAGAGCTCAGGCAAAAGCTATGGGGGTTTCTACTCCTCTATGTTCCAGATATTAAATGTTATAATTTTTCTCCTTTCTATCTTGAACTTGTCAAGTTACCCTTTTTTGGATTCATAGATTCCTTATGTAGGGTTGTCATATTTCAAACAGTGAAAATCCGGAACAGTTTTTGGCAAAAACATGGAGGCAGGAATTCATTTTGGAGCTTTATTAATGGGAAATTGGCAGAAACGACACTGCTGCTATGGGCTGCCATATGTCCAGATTTTCCTGGACATTTTTTTTCTGACTTCTGGCCAGACACTGCTGCTGATTGCAGTATTTCAGATATGTCCGGGAAATTCCAGACATATGGCAACCCTACTTCTGCATGATGATTTTCCCCACTGTGCTCACAAACCCATAGTGAGATAAGGATGTGATCTGATTTTATGAAAGAATTTAATAGGAAAAATTACTACTTAGAAGGTGAGAGCAGCAGTCATAATTTATTTAATAAAATTTATATGCCGTTTGATTTTTAAAACAACAACAACCCTCAAAGTGGTTTTTGGAGCTTTGGGCAAGTTGCTGATTCTCAGTCTCTGCCCTCTATCTCGCAAGTTAGTTGACTTAAACGTATGCAGCTTTCTAAAACTGCCCATTAATGGTTAGAACTGCAGACATGCTAGAGACCACGAGTGGTATCAAACTAAATCACTGCACAAGTGGAGCAGCTTCACAAGCACCACAGAACTCCTCCTGATGCACCCTCTTAAATCTGTTCTGGGTTCTGCCCGCCGCCAAAAAACCCTCCAAAACACATTTGGGGTTCATGTGTGTAGGAGATTCTGTTGTGCTTCGGAAGCTGTTTTACTCACGCAACGTCTTCCTTGGATTCAACCCGTGAATTCTAGGTAGGCACCACTGGAGCAGAACTTGTGAGTGATCTTTGGTCTATCCTGGACTTTCCAACATTCAGCTTCATTGATTTAATAATATTACTTAAACGCCTTATAAAGATGAAGAACTGCCTGTGTACAAATGCAGTGCAAACGTATTTATCTTAGGTTGTTTCTGAATGACCTGTTAATTGAGCATTCATCCAAAATTGTTTGCTCAAAGTTTGTGGAGAGGTTAGATGATGCCAGCAATTGATTAAGTGGTCATTCTAATTTCTTTGCAGGGAGGTTAGATGATGTTGTGTCATGAAAGTTTTACCCCACATTTTCAGTGTTTTACCCTTATTGGAAAAAAGTCTGGTTTGTGTATGTGCACGTGCAGGGGAAGCAGGTTTGCTATGCAAGAATTCCAAATAAACTTTAATTGTGCGCCCTGAACTTGCTCTTACATGATTGAATCCTGCAGTCTTATAGCTGACCTAGGCCAGTCAGAGTGCTGGCATGGGATTACTTTGACTCCTGTTAACTAGGAGTACAAAGCCTTAGATATTGACTGCAGGTTCTGTTTCTCTGTGCAACTCACCAAAAGAATAACTATGCCGTTTTTACACACATGGTTGCAATTAAGCCTGTCTGCCCATGCATCAGACCTTTTAAATTTGTGGTCTTGGAGAAGAATTGGATTATTAATGTCAAAATTGCTTGTGTAAAGAGGCCTCAGCTGCTGTGTCTGACAACTGCGGTCCACGCACAGTCTGTTCACTCTGCCTGAAGACTGTTGTGAAATGTGGCTGTTTCAACTTTATTGGAAAGCAGATGATTTACAGAGTTTATGGATTATTTATTATACTGCTGATATTGAGAATGCTATCCTCCTGCTGTGGTAAAAGGGTGCTTACTGCCAGGTTGTGGTGCTGAACATACAGGTCTTTGATAAGGAGCCTTTAAGGGAATCCCCCTCCCCCAACCTACTTATGCAGGTGCCTTTTAAAAGCTGGGCACTTAACAAGGGAGACTGAAGTGTGCAAGATGCATCCTTGATTTACAAGATACTGTGCCTTGCAACAATATGAAGGAGAGCATGGGAATTGTCTTCAGATGGTTATCTGAATATATCAGGCTATTCATATTGGCTTATTTGAAGACATCATACCCTTGGGAAATCTTGATTACCAGTACAAAGAAGGGATTAGTACTATTGAGTTTATTCAGGAGGGGAATAGCGGGGAATCTAGTTGCCTTTGTTCCTGCTAAGGAAGAGTGAATAGTCTCACTCAGAAGATTGCCACTTAGCACTTTCATATTACAGCAATGCTGCCCTTGTAGTAGTCGTCTTAGTAGTAGTAGTAGTAGTAATAATAATAATAATAATAATAATAATAATAATACCCTGCCCATCTGGCTGGGTTTCCCCAGCCATTCTGGGCAGCTCACAGCACATATCAGAACATACTAAAACATCAAAGATTAAAAACTTCCCAATACAGGGCTGCCTTCAGATGTGTTCTAAAAGTCAGATAGTTGTTTATTTCCTTGATATTTGAAGGGAGAGTGTTCCACAGGGAGGGCACCACTACCGAGAAGGCCGTCTTCCTGGTTCCCGAGACTCTCCTTCAGGTATTAAAGGTAGAGTTAAAGTTAATAACACTTCTGAAGAAGTGTGCATGCACACGAAAGCTCATACCAAGAACTGACTTAGTTGGTCTTTAAGGTGCTACTGGAAGGAATTTTTTTTGTTTTGACTTCTGAAGATGATATCCTAGGCCTTACTAACTTACCAGATATTTTCAATGTATGTCCCAATTTTGAATTAGCAAGCATGCAGCAACTTTATGGTCCGTGCATTACTTGATTGTTGCTGCTTAGTAGATGCTGTCCCTTCCCCCACTCCTTCAGGAAATAAATGTTTCTTTTTATAGTCGCAGTTGTCTTGCCTCCTGTTACTTCTTTCTTCACTATGTGCAGCTTTAAAAAGCTTTTTGCATACTATATATTAGCTATGTACTAGGATTGAAAGAACGTTAAAAAAAATGCATCATAAAAGTCAAATCTGACTGCAAAAAAGGGATTATTCTTACTTACTCGTTGAAATCCACCAGCTTTCCCCCTGCCACTGATGATTTATAGAACTACTTCCTCCTCACTTCACTTGTCAAAACTGTCTGAAGTCACTCTTGTGAAGAATAGCTGTATTACCATAGAATCCATACAGTGAGTTATTGAAAAACTAGTGTGTTAAAAAATAAAAAAACGGAAGTACATCTTTAAAAGAGCAAAACCACCATAAATAACTTTATGTGGTGCTCTGCAGCCCATAGTGCAGTTCATTATTGGTGCTTCCTGTTTATTGCTTAATATCCACCTTACTGAAAGTTTCATGAAATATTGACCTGGGGGAGAATGGGGAGATTCATAAGTGCCCCACACATCCCTCCTCCTCCCTACAGTTGCCTTTTTATATTTCTCAGGAAGTGCCTTATTTCATCCAGACATTTAGACCTCATCTGTAGACAAAAATAAGCACAGGTACTAAGTCAGACATGTCAGGATTTACAGCCAAACCTAAATTATAGCACCTGAAAGCCACCACTTCATATAATGTCAACCTCTTTAACAGCTGGCGTGCTTATGGCGCCACTGATGCCAATCCGTAATGCAGCCCGAGGCAGTATTTAAGTCTACCAATCCCAGGAAATTTTAAACTTTTTGTCTCATTTCTGTGATAGAGTTTAACCTGGCCCATTTTGCAAAGAATGCTATATTTCCCCTAAGAGTGGCAAGTAGTATTTCTCTTGCCTGGAGAGTCTGCAAGTGAATAAGGTGGTGCGGTTCTTCACTGATGTTGCATGCTTGCTGCTATGAATAAGACAGATACACAAAGAAGTATTTTTCAACAATAAGCAGTTTTACATGCAGAACCATCTAAATTGCCTTACGACTAAATATCAGAAAGAACTTTCCCTCAGGAGGTTATGGACTCTCCTTCATTGGAAGTTTTGAAGCAAAATGTTGAATGGCCATCTGTCATGGATGCTTTAGCTGAGATTCCTGGATTGCATTATGGGCTGTTAGGGGAGGGGCGGTATCTCTGGTCGTGCTTCTTCTGGGTAGTTCGTCCACCATTGGTCCCTGTGATCAGCTGTTATCTGTGGCTCCTAGAAGCTGTCAGTCTGCAACAGTGGCCACACCCCAGGTAACGGTTTTAACCAGGTGAGGGTAGCCAATGGGTCTTGATCCCTTGGTATGTTAGGGACTTTTCTATCCCCTGCATGTGAAGACAGACTCCAGCAGATTAAACGGATGAGACCCAATAGTGGGTCCAGTGGTCAAGAAGGTGGTTTCTGCAAGCGCTGCACAGGGAAGTGAGGGGCAGATGGGGCTCATCAACCTGGGAAGGTAGCCTGCCTAAGAGAAGGAAAACTCTGATCCTAAACCTCCACTGCCTTGTGGCTATACTCATTCATGAGAAAGGCTTTGGGAGCAAATCCTGGGGAACAATCTGTACCCACTGCCTTGTGGAACATCTTCGGGAGAAGAAAAGGCTAAGAAGCAAACCTTACACAAATCTGGAGTGGAGTCCCTAAGGTGGTTAGACGATGTCTTGTATGCCTCCTTCTGGCAACTCCTGCAGCCAAGTTGGTGCCAAACATATTGCTCTGCTTTCCTTTGGATCACATTAGTGAGGCAGCCCAGGACCTCCATATACACTGTTGATGCTTGCAACCCAGAGGGGTCACTTCAGTGCTGCAAACACAGCAAAAACAACATGGGACTAGATGACCCATGGGGTCCCTTCCAAATATACAGTTCTATGGTTCTGTGATTCTATGATTCTATGTGTTTTGTTGGAAAAGTCCAGATAAGTGAGCTGCCTTCAAGCACAGTGCTCTTAAAACAGTAACCTGGTAGAAAACAAAATTATCAAAGACCTAAAATCTTTAAATTCCAACATAAGAAGTTTCCAGGACTAGGACTTGAGTTTCAAAAAGAAAGAGCTGTGATGAATTGATGAAGGTTTAGAGAAATGTGAACTGGTTCCTTCTTTTTGTAGCATGTTTTTATACATAACACAACAACTAGAGATACAGTAATCAAATAAAGTTTATTGATTAGGGGCCCTTTACACAACTCTCTTAGACCTTGGCAGATGTCTGCAAGTCATCCCATGATGACTTCAGTCATGTTGAGCCATGCTGAGCCAGTTGTGTTTGTGCCAGCTGCTGCTATGTGCTGAATTTTAGACCAGGATTGGGTTTTGACATGCCATCATGAACAATAAATTATGAATAATCAATCCCTTTCAAGTCCTTCTAGTAATTTGGTATTTAATTCTGCGATACGAGCACTTAATATGAACTGAAGCTACTTTCAATATTTATAACAGAGCATGTACTAAGATCAAACAATATCAGTTCAATATTACTGATGGAAATATTTCTAAGTTACATCTGTTTCTGGAACAGGATCAATCACTTCAGCATCTGTGTTGCATTTGCTTCCTGGATTGTTTTTTAATCTGATGAAGAAATAACGGCCGCCTTCCACATATATATATATAACTTGCCCTTCATCAAAGGCAGTTGGATTGAATGGAAATCCCCATTAGTGACTAAAACATCCTTGTTGAGAAATCATAATTTATTTTCACTTTTTTTTACGGATGCAGGCAGAGAAACTGACATAAAATGTATTCTTTTATATTAAAATGATTTCCACCCTTTTCATCTGATACTTTCTACTCAAAGGTGCAGCACTAAATGCAGATTAGATGTGTCTGTTTTGTTCTCCTGGCCTGCTGAGATTGGAAAATACCTGCACCTGGAAGAGGTGGAGGGACAGAGAATGAAATAGCAACTGTTAGGAAAGATGAGCCAGTCAGAATGGCAGCTGAAGTTTGCAGGGGTGTGGAACGGGGAAGACAGGGGAAATGGAGCCTATTTGTATGTCCTATCTAAATAGTATAAATGCAGTACAGTATACATGCCTTTTTTCTTGCCTTGTTGTATCTGGCTTGCCTTGCTGCTTTTGTCATCTGGAGTTTGCATGTACCATTTGTCTCCCAGCCACACTGCTGGATTTAGCCCCTAGCCCCACCCTTTAATATGCAGGAGTTTTCATCTGTGAAATGTTGGCAGGGATATGTTTATACTGGAAATCTCTACCAAAAAAAATTAGTTCAATAATTACTGCATATAAGCATTACACTTTTAAAAACAGAACATTCCTGAAATGTTTAGTTTACATATTTGTGGAAAACCGAGATGTGAGAACATATGCCTGCTTCATGTTTTGCTTGAAACTCTCTAGCAATTTGTTGCCAATGTGGATGGGCTATACTTTTAGGGTTTTCAGTCTGATGATAGTAGCAGGTGCTGAGCACATGTTCTTTGGTCCAGTGGTGGAGCGCCAGTGGTGGAGCACTGGGACACAGAGATGTATCATGGCTTGGATTGAGCGACCCTACCTGATCCTACCTACCCATACCCATTGCTCTAGAAGCAGATAGCCAAGTCAAGACCCTGGTGGGTTGAGGTTAGTTGCTGTGTGTCCCACTGCACTGAATCTTTGCTTGGGGCCAGCCCTCTTATTAGGTAGAGTGAGGCAACCACCTCAGACAACATGCTGGGGAACAGCAATGAGGTTGCATGGCACTGTGTGGCACTGTGTGCCATGCAACTTCCCCTTTGCCCTACCAAAGTTAGGTCTCTGCCTTCAAGTATGGTAGAGGGCACTGTATATTACTAGTGGTGAAGTCATATTCAATTGCCAGACTCATTGAGTTCTTAATGTGAACTATCAGGGAGTTGTCACGCCCCCCCCATCTGCCCCATGCAGCAAAAGGTGACAAGCTCCCAACAATTAGCAGCCCCAGAGATTCTTGTGTCAAGGTAAGAGAAGAGCCCCAGCGTGGGTTGTGGTGTAATTTTAAAATTAAAATACGTTTTATTTTCATGACTCATGAGAATGTATGTATGAAATGGGGTTGTGCGGGGCTGAAAAAAAGTTATGGTTGATCCTCCTTTTCTCATATTCTTTTGTTCTACTATTCTGTGCAACAACACCTGAAATGGTTAATGTTTTTCTCTTAGCACTATAAGGAGAACTCCATGTAAATCTTAGGTGTGAGTTGAGAAATCTGAAATGCACCACTAACAATGTCAAAACTAACCTGCTCTTTGGCATGTTGTAGCAATATTATGGGGTGGGTGTTCTTTTCTTTTCCTTTTTCTGGGTGATGTACTTTTGCACTTCACTCTGGCTGGGAGAAAAGAACATTTTTCAGGTGTGGCACTGTCGGCCAAAGGTGACTTTGTAAGAAGGGCTGGAATCCAAGAGGCTGATATCCAGCCAGTAAGCCACAACCCTTCATTCTTTTCATAGTTCTGGTAGGCAGCTGATTAACACCAGATTAGCGCTGTTTAATATTTAACTTGCAGCATTCTTGTACTCTGGTATCTGGGCTGCTGAAGCATTGCCAGCTGCGTTCTTCAGGCTTGTTGCACACCACTAAAAAATGAGGAAATGTGACTTGCAGAGACTTTGGGTTAAACATACAAACATACAATTTCCAAAATGCTTTTAAAATAAAATAGCTTGTTCTCTGACTTACCCAAATGTTAATATTCATCTCCATTTAAGTTTCATGTCAGAAATACAACTGATTTATCCGGAATCCTGATAAACAGAACTATGCTTCTCTAAAGACTTAAGTGATGTATCTTGAATAACTCTGAAAAGGACTTCATCATGTTGATGAAGTGAGAAGTAGAAGGAACAGGAGCTGATTAATGTGTGTGCAGCATACCACTTCAGTCAGGCAATTTTTGAAAAGGGCAAAGCAATTTTCACTAATCTCTTAGCCGGTTAGCCTAACCTATTATCTCCAGGAACCTGTTTTAGTCCATTAATGACACATGGCCTAATGCAGATCTGTATTTCTATTCATATGATTCAAACTGTATGACCTCACTGCTTTATATGCTGCGGCTTATCATATGATTGCAGACTTTGCTTATCTGAATACTGTATTAGCTAAAGCAGATAGAAGGTGAATTTACTATACACATATGTTTGTACGATTTCTTATGGATGCTCTGGTAGCAGTTCTACCCTCTTGTGTCCCGCACAGTCTTAAACTGAGCACCATCTCTGATCTCATCTAGGTTTTCTCGTGCTGGTTGGCTAAATCTAGGCAATGTGTTAGGATTGCTGTTGCAATGCCAAGCTCAACAACATTTGTGTCCAGATTTTCACTTTTTGAAATATGGCAACCCTGTTATAAAACAGAACTATGCTTTAGACTCCTGTTATTCTTCATTCATGCAAGCTACCCCATACAGTCCGTCTTTGGAAACTCAAGCAGAAACATGAACAGGATAAACTGTAGTTAGCTACATAAATTTATTGGTTTCTGAAGTTTGTGATTAGCAGGGGGCTATTGCTGACCTATCTGGAGTGGTGAAATGTCACATCTGCATTCTGAATTGTCCTGTCCTAACTGTCGTATTTCATTTTGGATAGATGGGATAGATGATCTAGGAAGCTGTGAAACTGAAAAAAAGGGGGGGAATTGTTTGCCATTTCTTTTTGAGCCAGAAGCTTTTTCTAAGAAAACCTAGAACCGTCTGTTGGAGCAGATGGGCTAGAAATTGGAGAGGTGGGAAGAAGAGGTATAGACACCTCAGAACTTCCTTGAATGTCAGCCAATTAGCATTTTTGCTCTTGGAGCAATCTGGAGCAAGAAAATGAAATCAGACAGCAAGCTTAAACTGCTCTTTCTTTAAACATCTTTGCAGGGAAGACCTACTGCAATGATCCAGAAAGTTTAATCTACTGTTTTGGTGATGGAGCTAAAGGTCTGGGTGGATGGTGTCCAGCGGGTTGTATGCGGTGTCTCCGAACAGACCACATGCCAGGAGGTTGTCATAGCATTGGCACGTGCCATTGGTAAGTAATCGTTACACTTGCTTGGTCTAAAAGTAAGCTTGCAGTTTAATCCTTTACAAATTTCATTGGAAGCAAGATCAAATGAAGTTAATGGAGCTTATGCTAATAAGGATGGCCATTGTTTTGTAATACATGGGAGATACATGAATGTTGTCATGTTTGATATGCATAGCTTCCAGCTACCTTTTTTGTCACTACATTCATTTTTTTAATATATATATAGAAGGGATATCACAAAGCTTTGTGTGAAAATCATTTGTGTGTCTGGGCATACAGGTAGGCTTGTTTCCCAGATTTATGCTGAAAAAATAAACCCTCCCTCTATTTTCCCCACTCACTCCTTCCCTCTTGTATTTTTGCATTTTTTTTTTGACTTCTAAGTACTCTTGGGTTCATTTGGGGAAGCTAGTGGGCTTGGTGGATGGGGGAGGAAGAAATACAGGTAAAGGGGGATAGGACACAAGTTTACACTGAGGTAAGGGGAAAATAGGGACAGACAGCTGGCTCCACTACAATCACTAATGAAGCTAATAAAGCGCTTCATATTGTCACTGCTTATACATTGTTCAGCAAACTCGCACTTCCAAAAACCACATTTGCTGAACTAATGCAGGTGTAGAAGAGGCTTTTGGATGGTGAGTGGGTTGATTAAGAGTAGCTTACCCCTTCTGGCCACTTCTCCACTGCCAATTCCTCCTAAGCAGCCTCCACCTGAAATGGGCTTACTCAGTGGTAGGCAACCTAAGGCCCAGGGGTCTGATGCGGCCCAATCGCCTTCTCAATCGGGCCAACGGAGTGTCCGGGAATCAGCGTGTTTTTACATGAGTAGAATGTGTCCTTTTATTTAAAATGCATCTCTGAGTTATTTGTAGGACATAGGAATTCGTTCATTCCCCCCCCCCCAAAAAAAATATAGTCTGGCCCACAACAAGGTCTGAAGGATAGTGGACCGGTCCACGGCTGAAAAAGGTTGCTGACCCCTGGCACTTACTTCTAATTCTGGGGAGCGGGAAGTTGCACTGCAGGAGCATACAACAAATAAAAACTGTCAGAGAATACATGGAAGGGGGAAATGAGTTGGGGGGAGATTTGAAGAGCCAGTCTCTCATATGGGTACTCCCTTGCAAATTCCTGCTCTTTCTTAACTTTCCCTATAACTCAGTGCAAAGAAGAGAAATCTCTGCCTTTTCCTGAAATGTTCTGCATGTGCCTGAGGAATTTATGAAATGTGAGTGAGTGAGTGTGTGTGCATGTGCAAGTTGCTAGTGAGGACAAATGCTATCTGATGCCCCTTTCCCTCAAATTATAGTTGGGTTGCTATTTCTGCATAGTAGGATGTTCTGCATTTCATTTATCCTCCTACATCTTTTTAAGTCCTTTGTGAGACAATTGGCTTTCAATTCCCATAACACATTTTCCCGAGTAGATAATGCGTGAGGCACTAAAAGTAGTGATTGGGCAGCTCTGGTGTTTGTTCATGAAGCCTTCTGCCATATACAAGAGGCTTGGGTATTGTTTGTCACCTCCCACGTTCAAGAGTCATACTGCATTTCACATGGTCAGAGCACAACCTTAATTTACATTTGCAACATACAAGGATGACTCAGAGCCTGTTTGTTTTCCCCTTAACTGTTTTCTGGGCAGATCAGTACTCAGGCTTAGGCTGTGTTTTCTGATGCGGAAATGTGCTAGGAACAGCAAGTGAAGCTTGTATTAGCCTCCACTTTTGCCCTTTAACTAGATTTAGGGGTACTTGTGTCCTGACTCTGCAAGATAGGGTTTCAGTTTCAGCTTATGTAAGTACTCCATGAGCTGGTAAGGAATCATCAGGGCTTTTAAGGCAAAAACCTTGTGGGCTAGCAGCTTATTGACTCACTACTGGAAGCTGTTGGAGCTCACAAAATCTTGCTAATGATAACTTTGCCTAAAAGGGTTTAGGTTCCTGCATTAAAATGCTCCCAAGAACTGCAGCCAGAAAAAATGTTAATGGAATTTGAAATAAATCTTCCAAAGTCATTCCAGATACTAAGTGTGTGCATTAAAATGTCAGATTGGGGAGAGGAGAGGAGGCCTTGGGAGGCAATATAGCAAGTGTGGGAGAAGATAAAGAACCCTTTCTGGTTCCCCCCCCCAAAAATGTATAACAAATGACAAAACTAACAGTGAAATAAACAGTTAAAGGTCTCAAATTGAATTATTTGCAAATACCCTGAGCAAGGATGGTCAGGGAGTTTCAACTAGATAGAATCCACAGATATGATGCTCCTCTGTTACCTCCAAGGATGTGGACAGGCTGCTTGGACGAGTGAAACCGACCACCTGTCTCCTTGATCCTTGCCCATCCTGGCTGATAAAAGCGAGCCGGGAAGGGCTGGGCGATGGGCTTTGCGGGGTGGTGAATGCTTCCCTCTGTGAGGGAGCCTTCCCAGACCCGCTGAAAGAGGCGGTCATTAAACCGCTTCTTAAAAAAACATCTTTAGACCCGGCCAATTTGGCCAACTATCGCCCAGTCTCAAATCTGCCATTCTTGGGCAAGGTGATTGAGCAGGTGGTTGCTGAACAACTCCCAAGCACGCCTGGAGGAAACGGACCATTTGGATCCCTTCCAATCGGGATTCAGGCCTCACCATGGGACTGAAACTGCCTTGGTCGCGCTGGTTGATGATCTCCAGCGGGCTAGGGACAAAGGTGAGAGCTGTTTCCTAGTTCTGCTGGATCTCTCAGCGGCCTTTGACACCATCGACCATAACATCCTTCTGGACCGTCTAGAGGGGCTGGGAGCTGGGGGCACTGTCATACAGTGGTTCCGCTCCTTCCTCCTGGGCCGTGTCCAGAAAGTGGTGGTGGGGGGTGAGTGTTCAGACCCCTGGGCTCTCACTTGTGGGGTGCCTCAGGGTTCTGTCCTCTCCCCCATGCTTTTTAATATCTATATGAAGCCGCTGGGAGAGATCATCAGGGGGTTTGGACTGGGTGTTCATCAGTATGCAGATGACACCCAGCTCTACCTCTCCTTTAAATCAGAACCAGTGAAGGCGGTGAAGGTCCTGTGTGAGTGCCTGGAGGCGGTTGGAGGTTGGATGGCGGCTAACAGATTGAGGTTGAATCCTGACAAGACAGAAGTACTGTTTTGGGGGGACAGGAGGCGGGCAGGTGTGGAGGATTCCCTGGTCCTGAATGGGGTAACTGTGCCCCTGAAGGACCAGGTGCGCAGCCCGGGAGTCATTTTGGACTCACAGCTGTCCATGGAGGCGCAGGTTAACTCTGTGTCCAGGGCAGCTGTCTACCAGCTCCACCTGGTACGCAGGCTAAGACCCTACCTCCCCGCGGACTGTCTCGCCAGAGTGGTGCATGCTCTAGTTATCTCATGCTTGGACTACTGCAACGCGCTCTACGTGGGGCTACCTTTGAAGGTGACCCGGAAACTGCAATTAATCCAGAATGCGGCAGCTAGACTGGTGACTGGGAGTGGCCGCCGGGACCACATAACACCGGTTCTGAGAGATCTGCACTGGCTCCCAGTACGTTTCCGAGCACGATTCAAAGTGTTGGTGCTGACCTTTAAAGCCCTAAACGGCCTCTGTCCTGTATACCTGAAGGAGCGTCTCCACCCCCATCGTTCAGCCCGGACACTGAGATCCAGCGCCGAGGGCCTTCTGGTGGTTCCCTCATTGCGAGAAGTGAGGCTACAGGGAACCAGACAGAGGGCCTTCTCGGTAGTGGCGCCCGCCCTGTGGAACGCCCTCCCATCAGATGTCAAAGAGATAAAGAATTACCTGACATTCAGAAGACATCTTAAGGCAGCCCTGTTCAGGGAAGTTTTTAATATGTAATGCTGTACTGTTTTTAACACTGATTGGGAGCCGCCCAGAGTGGCTGGGGGAACTCAGCCAGATGGGCGGGGTATAAATAATAAATTATTATTATTGTTATTATTATTATTATTATTATTATTATTATTATTATTATCCTCAACATAAAGCATCTCTCCAAAAACCCTTCTGAGAATTTGGTGGTTACATTCCCTCAATGGATTAATAAATGGTATGAGTAGGAACCAAACAGTGTCAGAACACCTCTGGTTGAGACTGCCCCTTTGCCTACCTGACGGCATGGGTTAACTTCTCAGATAGCGCTAAGCACTAAATTGGGCTGCACCAATTGTCCAAGGAAAAGTCTGTAGAAGTTTTCCAGCCACCTGGTGTCATCAGCCTGTCAGCTGCCAGGAGAAAGCTAATTGCTTCCTTGCCTGGGGACCTATTGACAGGGTCAAAAAGGAGGACTTGTGGAACTGGTTGTTTCATGATTTTTGAAAGGTGATCAAACACAGGGTATGGGATTCAGTGTTGCGGTAAAAGGGCTTTGAAATGGGGAATGAGGTCCATTCACATAGCACCCCACTGTTCTGGGGTTTTCTCCAACCCTCCAGAGCGAAGAAGTGAGGCTCGGCCACTTAGCCGAATCCTGCCCACACTCCCCAAAAGGCACATCTTCCCCATCACTCCCAAAGGAGTCTATTTTAGCAAGAGGTTTAAGCATGTTGCTAGCTTGTCATGTGTGGAAATGATCCTCAAAGCCTAGCTTAGGGTACAAATGGAGGTGGAACTGCTGCATTTGGAATGCTTCCTACTTCCTCCCCTAGTGGGTGTAAACACTGAGGTGTAAATGATAAAGTTCATGCCTAACCTTGAGTTATAAGAAGATAAATTGGTGTGAATGTCCAAGCCACCTTCTAAACCAGAACTGCTTTCTGATGGAGCAGTAGGATAAAACTAGTTCTCAAGGATAGAATTTCCATGTTAAATGTTGAGCTAAAAACATGTGGCCCAACTTGGAATGGGAGCTGCGTGGGCTGAGGGTCACTGGCAAGACTGCCTATTGTTTAAGTTGTTGACAGATCTATCAGTTTTCATAAATGATCAGCATCCACCCACCCCAAAAACATCTAGCCTTCTGGTGTAATGGACTTGTCCTTGTGAGAGGGATATTAGGGTGGAATGTGAGTGTGAGTGATGCAGCTAGAACGGGGCAGGAAGGGTTATTGGTGTTCTTGTAGTGAAGAAATGCTCCCCACTTACGCCTGTCCCTCTTCTCAGGTCAAACAGGTCGCTATGTTCTCATCCAAAGACTACGTGAGAAAGAGAGGCAGCTTCTCCCACATGAATGCCCTGTGGAGTCCATGGCCAAGTGCGGACAGTATGCCAATGATGTGCAATTCATATTGCAGCGCACGGGCCCCAGCCTCACCGAGAGACCTTCTTCAGACAGTGCTCCCCAGGTACCCGAGAGGACGTTTGTCAGGGCTAGCCTGCCCATCAAACCCAGGCTGGTCGGCACAGACGTGCCCAGGCCCAGGCAGCCCAAAAAATCCTTAACCTTCAACCTGGGCCCTATGGCCTCCAGTGACCTGCTTGCCAAGAACAAGCTGAAGCAACACAAGAAGGACAGCGTGGGCTGGAGGGAAGGTGCTAGTGGGGGCCTGCTTTCCAAGGAGGAACTGTTCAAGACCATACTGCACCAACAGGAACATCTCTACTCCCTGGAGATGCAGGGGGATGCCTTGGAAATGGACCTCCGGCACTGGGAACACAACAGAGGCTCCTGCCAGGAGGACGAGATCCTGCACCTGGAGCAGCTGATTCGGCAAAACGAGAGTGAGCTGGGTGAGGAAGGCTTTTGGCAGAGTGAACTGCGCTCAGAGAAGGAGTGCGAAAGGGAGCGCCAGGAGAAAGTCCACACCCTGCGGGCCACCATGGAGGAATACACGCAAAAAATACACGAGCTTATGGTGAAAACGGAGGCCTTGGAGAGAGAAATTCAGTGGGAGATTTCCGAGAGGGCCAAGAGGGCAAAGGAAGCCCCGAGGCAGAGCCCGAGTGAACTAGAAGAAATGGCAGCTAAAATGAAAAGGGATCTGGAAGCTAAGGCCAAGCAGAGTGCCCACCTGGAGAGCAGCCTGGAAACTGTGGCGAAGGCCTTGGAGGAAGCAGAGCAAAGCCTTCAGGTATGCATGCACTTCACAATAATGTTCTTTTTCTGAGGGGATCCCTAGATGGGTGGTTGCATTCCATGATGCATGATTGCATACCCATGTTTTTAGGCCTCTAAATGTTTTTCAGAATGCAGTTGAGCATTGTTTTTACTTGTTTTGCAATTTAAATTACTTGGGCACAGAATAAGGATCAGTTAATAGTATATCTGTTAGACTAGGATACTAGGTCTAGTTGCAAAAAAAAGTACATCCCCATAAGACAAAATGCTACAGGAAATCTGTGTTGGGATCTCCTTTGCAGCCTTGGACTTCCTTAGAATTCTACCCTTCCAGGCGTTTAGCAGTAGATTAGGTGAGTTCTGGAATCTTAATAGAATGTGTAGCTGTTACATCAACCAAATGGAAATGATCTTGCACAATGTTGTATGTTCTGAGATGGGGCACTAAGCTCTTGGTTGTTTCTGTTGAACTTAGTTGAGGACTCTTCCCATGAGGATTATCATGTGGTTTAGCTGGGATGGAACGAGGGAGATTAGCATCTTGCAAGATCATCAAACCCAAAGGAATTAAAGCTGTTCTGTGCCCGAATTGATAGAATGGGCCTAATAAAGTTATACTGCAACTCTTGCAGACATGAATTGAACCTGGTTATGAGGTGTGCAGTCCTTCAGGCATAGTACTGTGATGTGTTGGTTTACATAGGAATTATATTTGTGGGCATGTCTGTGCACACACTTTGAGTGTGCGAAATGGTCATTTGCGTGTAATCTAACCCTGAAAGCATCCTACAGTAAAAGGAACATTG
Source organism: Podarcis melisellensis (assembly GCF_964234715.1). Taxonomy (NCBI): domain Eukaryota; kingdom Metazoa; phylum Chordata; class Lepidosauria; order Squamata; family Lacertidae; genus Podarcis; species Podarcis melisellensis. The sequence continues at coordinate 76,565,748 of NC_138528.1, read as the reverse complement.
CTTTGGAACAAATGTAGAAATAAAACCATTAAATAATGGTAACGGCTACTTGTTTGCCAACATCAAACCAGCTACCACTGTATTTGTAGAGTAATCCCCAAACTCCATACCCTCCAAGTGTCCCTATTTTCTAGGGACGTCGCTGATTTAGAGAAGCCATCCCAGTTTCTGATTTGATCCCGAAATGTCCTGCTTTTCCTTAGGACGTCCCTATTTTCATTGGAGAAAGGTTGGAGGTTATGAAGTTATCCAACCCCGAGCTGTCTGAAGGCAATCCAGTATTGGGAAGGGTTTTTTAAATGTTTAATGTTTTATTTTGTTTTTATATATGTTTGAAGCCACCCAGAGCAGCTGGGGGCAACCCATTGAGATGTATGGGGTATAAATAGTATAATTTATCATTATGGAGTGGGACATCCCTATTTTCATTAGAGAAATGATGGAGGGTATGCAAACTGTGCACCAAGCACACTACTGTGTGGTAAAAATAATAATATTTGAAATAAAAATTAGTCGTCTGTGAGCCCAAAGCAGAACCAGCCTGCTGTATCCCTGCATGAATCACTTCTCTGATTTTTCCTGCTTGCACTGCAGGCATGTCATTCAATACATCAGGTGTGTTTCACCCAGCTTAGTCACTTCCGTTGCAGCAGCAGCAACACAAGCAGAATTATTTGCCTTTGGAGGAGGGAAGCTCAGAACTGTGATTTTGCTCAGGAACATTGCCGGGGAAAGCAAAGTACTGTATCCTCGTGTTTGCTTCCAGTTTAATTTAGCTATTAGAAATCTGTGTTTGAAGGTGTTATAGCAACATGTTAATTATGTGCATCTTCAAAACACAGGCAGCTGTTGCTTCTTTTCTGTTCTTTGCTTTAAGCAGCAGTAATAGTCCCAAGTCTTCTCCTGGTTCTTGTTTAATTGTTGCCTAGACGTTGGTGCCATCTTATGGCCAAGGAGAGGAAATGCTGTGTACTGTACTGTACTTTTTTCCTTTTGGCTCTGTCAGACTCTGATTATAAGGACATGATTGTGTATGGGTTTGTGGGGGACCCATTAAAATAATTCCAAACTGTGAGAATAATAATAGGCCCATGCACATCTGTGGGTTTGTTTCTCCTGGCTGCAGGCAGGGCACAATGAAGTGGGAGCAATTAAGCAGCACACTCACTGTCTGAGGGCTAAATAAATAGACTAGCGTAACATACAAGAGCCATTATGAGAATCAGATAGATTGTTTGTTTGCAGGTCTGTGCTTTTCACGGTCTATCCTCAGTCTTTATAGCACGGTCAGAATACATGGGTTATCTTGCTCTTATGTTTCAGTCTCCATCTTCAGCCACATTTAGAAGGAAGAGAAAATATTGTCATTCTGTTAGCAAAGAGGAAAATGGGCCACCTGAGCGATGCAAAAGTGGGGTGGGGGTGTGCTTGAGATTGTATGGGGTTAGATGCTTTGCTAGCAAGTTGTCTAGAACTGGTGGATAGGTCTTCAGCTGCACCCCCAACACCCACCACACAGACCCACACCAGATTGCCAGCAGATACTGACTTCATGATAAAGAAGCTTTTGGAATGTGTAAGCATCCAGGAATGAACATCTGGCCACCTACCATATTATTCCTGTCAGCTCATGTAGTTTCTGGTAGATTTCTGTTAATGGTCAAAAAGCAGAGAGAAGCGAGTTGGAGGAGGCTGAGGTGGGATCAGAAGACCTTCTTCTGCAGCTTCATATCTCAGATGAAGATAAGTTCACTCTGCCTGTTCCTCCTATATCTTGCAGGCCCAGAACCAAGAGCTGGAGGAGCTAAATAAGGAGCTGAGGCAGTGTAACTTGCAGCAGTTCATCCAGCAGACAGGAGCCATGGTGACTTCCCCACAGCCCAGATCAGAAGCGGAACCCCAGCTGGATGAAACCAGCTCTGAGCTGCTGGCTCACCAGAGAACCGGAGGTTGGAACACAACTCAAAGGGTGGGCAAAGTTGGGGGGAGAGGGGAGGCAGGAGACCTCACTTTAGTTAAGGCCTCCTACTGTGCTTCCTCTCATGTAAGCTGGTAGGGAATGTCAATATCCCCAGTTTTCTGGCCTCTAGTTGTGACATCAGCAAACAATCAGCAACCCATGGAAATGCATTGGTGTGGCTTTCTTTGAAGCCTCCCTTTAAAATTATCTGGCTGGAGAAACAAATGGACAGCAGATACAACTTATCCATAAATCTATACTGCAGTAGCAGGGAATAGCAGTTGGGGTGGGGGGAGAATGTGGATAGGTTTCTGGGCATCTGCTTGAACTCTGCTGTATGGATCTTGCATCCAAACACTGTGCCTAGGTACAGCTTCCTTTAAAAATAGACCTAAAAATGAATGTGAAGAAAAACTGGAAGTTCAAAGTGGGACATTTAGCACAACTATTTAAGAAAGGAAAAAGTCAATTTCTGATTGTTGAACTTGCTCCATGTTAAACTCTGGATTCCCACATATTACAAGAAGTGCAACACAGCTTAAACAGGGTAGATGTCTAAAAGCATTTATATAGGTTTTGAATTTGCCTTGTGTTGGCAAGGTAGCATCAAGCCGTTAAGCACTACAAAGGTCCACAACTACAGCAGTGATGGTGACAACTGAAATATGGTCCCCTTCCCACTTATTCAAGAATATTTCCTTTAACATAGTATCTGGGTGGGCAGCCTCCGGGAAATGGTCTGGACTAGAGGTCTGTTCTGCTAGTTGCCTATCTCAGCTTCAGGGGGAAAACAACACAGAGTATTGTGACATCTTAAATACTACAGATTTACGCTTTCATGGGCAGAGAGAGGGGTTCTACTGAGATCTGGCATTCTCAAAGCCCAGCATCCTATGGTATTTTAGCTAGCTAGCCCAGTCTTTGAAGATACGTTAGCCTTCCCTTAACTTTGTAGCCGCTGCATATAGGCCAGCCTAAATGAGAAACTAACTGGGTGATATTCAACACTTGCCCTCCTCGAGGCAGCCTCATTGACTCTAATGGACATTACCAACTTAGGTTCATTAATTTCAGTGGGTCTATTCTGAGTAAGACTTAGCTGAATACAGCTCATTTGGGGGGGGGGCCACCTGTGCGGAAGCTCTTTCTGTGGAATGTGGACAGCAATTGCAGCAGTGTAGTTCCCTGGGTCTGTCTTGGCATGACCTGCACAATGCAGCACCACCTCAGGTATAAATTTTTCTAGTTTCCAAGAAAAATCTTGAAGTTGACAGCGTGCATGTATGGAACAGGCTTGGATGTTGTTGTTTTTCTTTTTGCACCAATACACAATTATTACTGATTTTTCACCCTGATGTGGTGTCAGAATAAGGTGTGGCCTTCCACAAAATCAATCAATGGCAAATGCTGGTGCCTGCCTGTCTGCCTGGTCACAGAAATTGGGTCCACTAGTACTCCACGATCGATAGTGATTTATCCAGCCAGAGAAAGCTGAATTGGGATGAAATAGCAGAGATACCAACTGCAACTGTGGGTTAGAAGTGGCAGCACAGGACACATGTTGGGCACCACTGATGAGGGGGAAGGGTGTCTTAAAAAGTCTGAGATCCTTTGCCAGAAGAAAGCATATTGCCACATACCAATTAAGCAGTTTTAAAGTTTACCATAATGGTGGGGGTTTTTTTTTGGGGGGGGGGAGACAACAGTCTGTTGTTTAGTTATGTGGTAAGCAGTGATTCCATGGCTGCACAGCCAGCCAAATCAGCAGAAGCAGACCATGGTAATGCTGTAGCGTGAGTTTATGCAAACATTGGTTGTTGTTGTTGTTTGTTTGTACAGAGTATAAGAGAGAAGGTATCTGCCCTGAGCAGCTTGCAATCTGAAATTCATCACAGAGGAAAGGGAGGGAGGGATAAAGAGGGAAGCAATACTCAGTTGCATATGTTCAGATTCATTACCATACAAAACCAGGCTCAACATCCTATTTGTACTGGACAGGAGTGGGAATTTGAATCACATGGCCATCTCTTGACCTCTTAACTCTGGTTAAGGAATTGGGAGCATTGTGTGTACTTACAGTGTACTGATTATGCTACAAATGGGGCAGGGGCGGGGGAATGGAGAACAAAACCAAAGGTGTAACTCCAGTGCGTTGCATGAAATCCAGTTACATATATATACCCAAAGTTCAGAAACCTGAGGAATGTAAGGATGTATGACTTCAGAAAGGCTGAGCTTAAGGAAATACGTATTGAAGTGCTGCTCCTGAAAATTCAGGCTATTTTGTTGTACTTTTGGTTAACTGAACTTTCACTGTGATTATTTTCCCTAGATCTACTTGAGCCCAGCACAGATTCACCTCCCCGAGCCACAGCCAAGCAGTTCCTCGGCAATCCACGAAACCTTCAGAACCCCCTGGTGTCCAGCTTGAACCCTGAGGGTGTGTATGTTTGAACTGCCCTAAGCCTCTTGTGTGCTGAAAACCTGGTCTTGTCAAGCAGTCCTCCAGACATCCTAATCTTGCTATAGTGGGGGGCAGCTTTCATCTGCAAGGAGGTGGCTGTTACTACAAACTCTTCTTCTACTCCTCAGTTTTTCTCTCCTGTCTTCTGTGCTCCTCCTCCTCCTCTCTCCCTGCTCCCTGAATCAGCAGCTAGTGGCTTGGTTGTTTTGCAGGGAGTACCCATAAACTGTAGCATGTTGGGGCCAGCAGTAACCAAAGAGAAGGGAAGAGAAGCTGAGGGTGGGAGTAAGCAGAGAATAACAGGAAGTTATGCCTGCCGTATGACATGATAGGCTTGGGCCAAGACTGCTCCACTGTGCAGTGGCTGAGAGATCAATAGACACTCACCAGTAACAGTCTGATCGCTTGCAGGATGGCATTTTGTCTCGGAGCAGTTGCTTTAGCTACACAGTGCAGTATTGCTTACTCAGCTGAGGATGTTTGCTAGTTCAAGCCTATTTAAAACTTCACTAGCAAAGACAAAAGCCCTGCATATGCAATTCGCTTGTCCTTCACCCAAGGTCATTCTGCCAAATTCCTTTAATGTCTCATATTTTAGTTAGCAGCTTAGATTCCTAAAGAGTTGATTGCAAGGGGATCTTTTCTCTTTTATAAACTCTTACAGAATGTGTGGCTGGCTATCCCTGATGGATTAATTGCAGCCCTTTCTTCATCCACCATTGTTAGTTTCATTTGACAAATGTAAATTTTAATCCCGTATGCTGAGGATATTAAATATCTTGCTTCAAAGTGCACCAGAACTGGTCTGTACAATTTTAAAATGCTAGTCTGTACTTGCTGTTCAGCAGTGAGTTCTACCCTGCATTCTGCATGGATCGGCTGTGTGATCGAGTTCCCTGCATATGACGTCAGGACCAGAAGTTCCCATTCCTTGTTTTAATAAGACACAGTTTTAGCTTCCTGGTTTAGCTGGTCAGTTGAAGCCATTTCCTGGGTTATGGCTGTTGTTGCATGCTGACAGCTTCTAAGAGCCACAGGTGAGCACATGAGTACATGTTGGGAACCAAAGGTGAACAAATTACCCTGGAAGGAGCACGATGTGTCCCCCACTGGAGCTACCCCTCCCCTAATGCCCCACAGACCCCAGCCCAGGATCTTCATGCACACTGCCCAGACTTGTGCCCTAGGGAGGTCACTTTGGTGCTGCTATTGCAGTGGTTTGACTTCACCCCCAGAGGTGCACTCCATTGTCTCTCAAGACAGGTGGATGCCAATAACTATTTTAGCTCTGAAGGAAACAAATGGTAATTTTAGACAGCCTGGCTGAAAACCAGCACAAAGTATAAGGTTGCCACTCACATCCTGTGAAGTGGTGTCATATGAGAGAGAGGGAGAGAGACAGAGACAGACAGACAGAACATTTAGTGTTTTGTAATGCAATCAGTGTATTCCACAGTGTTGTCCCTATGGACCTTAGTCAAAGCAACTTTGAGTCACAGCAAGGCAAGTAATGCAGTATGTCCACGTTGTCTTTCCAGACCAGTTTTTAAACCCTTGAATGGTGATGCTGGTGAAGATATCACTTTGTGGGAATTAGGACCCAATCCATGGAATAATAGTTTGGTGATCTAATTGGCCAATGATGATGGGCCCAATATCCAGTTTGAACGTTTTTATCTATGCAAATAGATTTATATCTTGTTAACTTGTCCTGGGCAGGTCCCATTTGTTTGAGTGGGTTCTCTTTTTAAAAAGGATTCCTGTGGAATGTTCCACTAGAGTGTGGTGGTGGTCCTCATCCCAGCAACCTTCACTTTGTGGGCAACCTTCTTGACTGAGTCTATAGAGAGGGTTAAAATTAAAAGCCGGATCAGAAGTTATTTCAGAAGCGATCTAGGTGCAGTTTTGGGGGCTTTAAATTATCTTGACTATAGCTTGCAGTTCCCTCCCACCCCCATAACCATTTTTGATGGCTATGGAATCTTAGTCTTATCACAATAAAGAGCTAGGAATCCTTTACAGTTATAGCATCACAACAGCCTTTCTATCTATTTTCTTGGCTGTGCTATATTAAATCAGAGTTGGTTTTCTCAAGCTGGTATTCTGTTCTTGGAGAGTTATGCATATTTTAATGGTGAGAATGGCTTCTGAGAATGCTGATACTTTGCTTTGAATATCGGAGCAAATGATCATGAAATTCTCTGTTGACTTAAACTAATTTTCTATGCTTATGGTACAGATTAGGTGGGCTTTCCCATTTTGTGATATTACAGTAAGGTACACCTCTGAAATTTTCTCGTGTGATCATTTCAATTTGATCATGCTTTCATGAAGAATCTGTCGCTATTTATGTTTGAATCTGCAATTGCATGGAATAGCATATCCTCCCTCCCCACCCCTGCCTTCCTCTCTGTCTTCGTCTTCTGGTTTATCAAACACTAAGCCATCATAATGGGGTCACTTCATTTATTTTTATATGTCTTGCAGTCATGTCAGCAAAGCAGAGCATCTGGAGGTAAAAAGGCCAGCCAAGGAGGACTGATTGCCTTGCGAGTATAACTGTATAGAAATAAAACCCTATTTCATGTATGTATTTGACTTTTTATCATGAATGGATGGATATAGAAGGTTGTGCAAAATATTTTTACAGACTTTTTTAAAAAAGAACTTAACGCATTGGAAGAAACAGACCGGTTGTATTTTTTATCACTACTACCCTGTTTGTTATCATTTAAAATGAAGATGCTGTTTGTGGCTTCTCTGAAAATTTATATAACCTTTCTATTTCAAAACTTCATCACACAAGAGGACTAAATGGCAGCTGCCCTGGAAGGGTGTGAAACCTGCTGGAGACAAAACTATCCAGAGTGTATACTCACGAGTCCTCCGTGTCCATTCAGAAGGTTATACCGCAAGCTACTACCATACAGTGAAAGGGTATTTTATCAGCCAGACGTCTTTACTGGACTGAACCAACGCACTATAGTGCTGCCACATGTGCATGATAGCAGTTTTTACCTTGTATGTTTGGTATTTTGTGAAGATGCACATCTTGCTTTCTTTTTTAAGTTGGAATGGGATAAACAAACTGTTCTATTCTTGGTGAACATATAAAGATGAAGAAATGTTGCCCTGAGACAGAATTTGTGGCCATCAACAGGTCCCTTTCATACTAAGGACCTTTCAGATCTGGTAAAATGGGATTCAGGTGCTAGCAGTATCTTGCCATTTGTGCCTCGTGCCAAGTATTGCACCATCCACTATTACACAAAGAGAATCGGCTCTCTTCACCCTGTCCAGGTATATTTCTCTGCCTACTTTGGTGAAGGAATGTATAGTAGTCCTCTGTTCTAAACTGTTCCAAGGCCCATATGGCAAAACTAAACTTTTCCCAGCGGGTTTTCCCAGACTTTTTCCAATTGTTGATAACTGTGAAATTACTCCAGCGGGGACTGCAAACTAAGAGAGTTCTCCTCTGTTGTTGAGTGGCCAATTCCTGGGTTTGTGTATCTTGATATTTCTCCTTTGCAAAGTAGCTTCTGCAAGGCTGCTTTTTTGTGTGTGTTGCATATGAGATCAGCCCAATGCTGCTCTTCAAATGACTTACCTGTAGTGGCCTCTGCTTTGGCAAAAGCCTCTATGTCGTTCAGAGAGAACACACATTGTAAACTCAAGGTTCTATTAAGTGTGGCTTAAGATGCTCAAGGCATCTGCTATAAATTAAAAAATTTATAGCATCTGCTATAAATTAAAAAATGAGAACCCTAGGTCTATACCCCTTTTCACATTTATGCCAGTGCCCCACATCTCCTGTACATTGGCCTCTGCTTGTTGTTATCAGATGGGTGTGGAGTCCCTGTTCAAGGATTTTGAGGGTGGGGGCAGGGAGGAGGGAAATGCAAAGCAGTAGTGGCAGTAATGAGTTTATCTTTCCCTTACAATTCACAACAGGAATTTCCTTTCAAGTTACATTACACAGGACATGCTGTTGAGCTTAATCTGGGGAAAGTAGAAAACTGTGTGTGTGTGTGTGAGAGAGAGAGAGAGAGAGAGGGTGAGAGTGCAGGAGAGCATGTATATATATATATATATATGCATGCTTGCATGTGTGTGTGTGTCAGATTGCCAATGTAAAAATTGGCATTCTGGTTGCTGAAAGGGGAAAGATTCTTCCCACCCGCATCTCCCACACTCTTAGTTAGTAGCTTCTTGCATTGTTAGTTAATATGACTTGGTTGGGTGATCAGAGTAGACTGTGAAGCATTAACTTCAATATGGGCATGCAGTAGGTTGCTGTAATTTAACTGCTTTTTTTAAACACTCTCTTTATCTAAGACTTCTTTAAAAATAAAAATGGGAGACTTTATACAAGTTAGAATGCTGCTCCCCCTGCCCCCAATACATGCCTGGAGAAGCTTCATACATGAAGTGGCATTTTCACATCATGTTGATGCTGGTTATTCAGAAGCCTAAGAAAAGAAAGGATAGCTTCAGAACTGCTGTGTTGAACACCTTCCCTTTATGAGGCTGATCATATACTACTGCAAATAATCAGCCGAAGCATGTAAAGTTATGTGGAAGAAACCCACCTTGTTAAATATTCAGCCTACTAGGTGGGACCTCAGAGGTCTGATAGGACAATTCCCAATATAATGTAGTCTTCTGTTTTACTATCTTCTTAATTACTTGGACATGGATGGAATGTTATCATTTCTCCATTTGCAACTTAAGCTGCACCCATAAAGCTTCTGTCCTGCATAAGTTCAAAATTAAGAACAAAAAATGCAGAGACATTCCTTAGATTCAGTGGTGAAAGGTGCAGCCAATAAAAATAACCCTATCTTCTTACAAACTAGTTGGAAAATAATTTCAACATTTTTAAAACCCTTGTTGTTTTGGTGCTTACATTTTAAAAAGAGAGCTCTTGCTCATTTTTTTACCAGGTCTGAGTGGAACCAGTAATGAATTTTTACTAACACTTTTATGTTGCAAACCCAACTTGCTTCCAAACACATTCCACATTTTCTAGGACAGTAGCACCGAACACCCTAGACTGTTGCATTGATGAAACCAGATAGAACCCCTTTCATTTGTATAGGTTTGAGTCTATTTAACATACATTAATTTGGTCTTCAAATAAAAAACGGATAAACTTTTAACTCCAATTTTCAAAATGTGTGATGGAAGCTGCTGGGGTATGATGGAGGGAATGAAATAACAGTTATTGGTAGCATTACTTGCTGAAGTCTTTATTTGGCCAGTTAAGGTGCATCTTTTGTGTATTTATAATGTCCAAAGCTGATGTGCATTCTCACTGTGAAACCAAGAGAGGCAAATTGGCATGGGAGGGTTGAATGGATGTTTGAGTGGGAGGCTGTGAATGGCTCTGGGAGCCCTGATCTTGTTTTAAAATGTCTTTTGTGTATTATATAAGAAATATGACTTGTTTTCTGATTAGGAAAAAAAATCCTTGTATGAATGTATATCCCATGCACTGGCATTGTCTGGTTTCAAATTGTAATAAAATTCCTGAAAATATTTTGCTCTAAGGTGTGTCTTTGCGTACCAAAGAGAGTTCGCCACCCTTGTTCCTGGGCGATGACTCCACCTGAATGTCACAACCAGCCCATCCACACATTTCATTATAGCTCTGAGCTGGAAATGCAGTGGAGGAGTAAGATATCATTGCAGCACTGCCACTTGCAGAATGGCCTGCGTCCAACAATCCCTATTGGCATGAGTGGTGATCACACTGCCATGTGGCATCTATTAACACAATTGCAGGTGGGTTAGAAAAGAATGGAAGTAGAACACTCCTCTTGTTGGGGTGGCTTACCTTCCCCAGTCTAAAAATATATATGATAAAATTGGGGTGCCGGTTAAGATCTTGGGGTGAGAAGCAAGATTTTAGATCTAGATGAATTGCAAAAACAAAACACATTGTGGTTACTTTTACAAACCTCATAGCTGTAGCACTTTTCAGGTCAGTCACTCCCAGAGCCTCATCTCCTTTTAGCACAAGGATGGTGATGTGTCTCTAACACATAGATGCCTCTACAGTATGCAGAAACAAGGGTGTTGGCCAGAAATGTAGGTACAGCTGTTGGCTTGTTTACTAGTCCATATAGGTTGCCCCCTTTACCCCAAAATATCTTACTGCTCTAGAATATGTAGAATAGTTGTAGCTATCTAGAGCAGGGGTCAGCAAACATTTTCAGCAGGGGGCTGGTCCACTGTCCCTCAGATCTTGTGGGGGGCTGGACTATTTTTGGGGGGGGATGAACGGATTCCTATGTCCCACAAATAACCCAGAGATGCATTTTAAATAAAAGGACACATTCTACTCATGTAAAAACACGCTGATTCCTGGACCATCCAAAGGCCAGATTTAGAAGGCAATTGGGCCAGATCTGACCGCCGGGCCTTTATTTGCCTACCCATGATCTATTCTAGAGTGATGAAAATGCAGGCTGTACGTTCTCAAAGGTACTCTTGCTTGCTTTAGACGTTTCTGTCTCAGAGTTCCACCTCAGGGCTTATACTGTCAAGAACCCTGGTTCAGATTAGGTCCTATCAGCTGTATTGCAGTGCAGAGAAGGCAATGTGATCTTATCTGATACCATTCTGTGTTCTAAGAGACAGCAGGCCATTTAAATCAACATTGGTTCACCCTGCTCAAATACAGATGCTGTGTTTAACTGCATTCCCACTAAACAACCTCCTTGTTGTCCTGTGGGCTCCTCCTGCAGAGCACATTACGTGCCTCTCCCCCCCCCCCAAGCAAAGCTAATAATCTCTGCAGGCTCCTTTTTCAAAAGTAATCTAATCAAGTTGGTCTGTTTCTGCAAAAGGACTTTGCCATTGTTAATGGTTAAATGTAAGCATCTTTTTCTTTCCTAATTCTATCCTCTCCCCCAACTCTGTCAATCAACACTGGAACTCCATCTGCTACTATGGCTCCAACAATCCAGGACTGATGGGCAGATGACAATAGAAAGGTGGTCTCTTGCGGGCCCTTTCCAGCCAACCAATAAATGAGGCTTGCATTCCAAGCAGTGAAGAAATGGTAGACATCATCTAGTGACAATGGTGCTAAATCCCATCAAAAGAAATGTATGAAGTAGCCTCACTGTTGGAGTGGTATGTTGGCAAGAAGACACACAAGTGGGAAGTGCAACAAAATGGTGCATTAGATCCTTGCCCTTCAATAGGACTGCTCCACCCTTTCTTTTTTGAAATAATTTTTATTTGATTTTACAAATATAAAATTATAACAATACAACCATACACATACACATTTGGAAATTCCTCCGAATCTCTGGACTTCCCACTTTCCTCTCCATGGGTCCTAATATTAACCTTTTCAACTGCATATTTTTCAATAGTCTGTATTTTATATAACTCCATTAACTTCATAGTACTTGCTACATTGAAAGTGTTATTGTAATCCTGCTAACGTTTCTATCTGCTTACAGTGGTCTCCAAGATAAATTATATATTTTTTTCCATTCTTTGTTAAAGTTTTGGTCTTTTTGGTTCGTGAGCTTCCCAATCAGTCTTGCCATTTCGGCATAGTCCAACAGTTTAATTTGCCATTCTTCTCTGGTGGGGAGGACTGCTCCACCCTTTCTGCTGTTAGGGGCACAAGCAAACAAATTAACACTCTGCACTCAGTTTTAATTTTTCAGAAACACTTTGTGGCTCCTGAGCATGCTTGGGCTGCATTTGGGAGGTTTTGCCTCATAGAGCCACCTTTTGTACTTCGGCACACTTTGGGTTACTGGACCTTGCTCTTTTGTTTTCGAGGGCCCTATTTGGACTCCATTACAGTGGTACCTCAGGTTACATATGCTTCAGGTTACATACGCTTCAGGTTACAGACTCTGCTAACCCAGAAATAGTGCTTCAGATTAAAAGCTTTGCTTCAGGATGAGAACAAAAATCATGCTACGGCAGCAGCGAGAGGCCCCATTAGCTGAAGTGGTGCTTCAGGTTAAGAACAGTTTCAGGTTAAGTACGGACCTCCGGAATGAATTAAGTACTTAACCTGAGGGTACCATTGTATTGTCAAGCTGGAGGCACTCACTTGGTTACTTGGGAGGGAGTAAAATAATATGAAATGAATTTTTAAAAAGCAAAAAAAAAGTGCACTAAATAGCAGGTCCAGAAACCCAGTGGGAGGAGAGTCTGGGTGGATTTCATGGTGCTGTGTTAAACAGCTTCTCAAATAATTCTTTTATTTTCACAAATATTTGTTTCTACATGCCAGTGCCACCAGTGGAGCCCACTCTTCACATGGCATCAGGTGAGCCTCTCTGGCCAGAGCATTCCACAAATGGGGAGCCATCACAGAAAAGGCCATTATTGTGTTGCCACCCTCCAGATCTCATGTGGAGGAGGCATACAAAGAAGGGCCTCAGATGATGAATGCAGAGTCTGGGACAGTTTATATGGGGGGAGGCGGTCCTTCAGGTATAGCGGTCTTGAGCCATTTATTACTTTATAGGTCAAAACCCAGAGGCACCACAATGGTCCCTGCCACTCCTGCAGATGTAAAGGAGCTGTGTGTCATCACATATTGCTGGCAGCATACTCCAAAACTCTGGATAACCCCACTCAGCAATTCCATGTAGACTGAGGATAAAAATGAACTCTGAGGAACCCCACATTGATGGTTCAATGGGGCCAAAGAGCATTCACCAAGCACCACCCTCTGGAAACAACCATTCAAGTAGGACTGGAACCACCACAAAGCAGTGCCACTGAACCCTAATTTGGACAGCTCCTCCAGAAGGATACCATGGCTGATGGTATGGAAAGCTGCTGAGAGGTCAAAGAGAATTAACAGGGACACATTACCCCTCTCTCTCCCAACAGAAGTTACCATACCAGGCAACCAAAGCAGTTTCTGTGTCAAAACTGGGCCTAAACCCCGAGTGAAATGGTTCTAGATTGTAATTTTTTGAAGACCAAAATGTAAATTAAGCAGGATCCATTTTAATTCTACTAGATCCAACTTTTACCAAGATGCAGTGGAAAAAACAAAGATCTTGAAATAGAAGGGGCCATGGCTCAGTAGCAGAGAAAAAGCTTTGTCCCATACTCAAATCCTAGCATGTCCACTTGAAAACAGTATGGTCTCTAATGATCACCGCAAGTATCATACCAAATGGGGTCAGAGGAAGTATGTAAGCATCCCTGGTAGTAGTGCCAGGAGCAAGAGAAAAACTTCAAAGTCTCCCAGCTGAAACCATACAACTCAGTACAAACTACTGCAAATTGGGCATGCTCCTGTCTGCATAGCCCTTCCATCCTGGATTGTTTTGAGGCAAATATAAGCCATTCAAATTCCACAGTGTCCTGCAATGTGTTGGATCATCCCTTTGTGCTTTACACTGCTTTTCCAGTTCAAAATAGGGCCCACAAAATAATCTCCTTTGTAAGCACATCAAATGGATAAATTGCTTTAAGAACAGTGCCACTGAGCCACTCCACCAATGATATCAAGTCAGCTTCTGATGACATTGTTTGGCTTTTGCACGCAAGACAGTTAAGATGCTTGCAATTCCTGACTATCGATCCAGCCCATCAAACTGTTCTAGAAATAAAACCGTCTTGTTTTACACGTACCCTCCTACAGCTCCATTGCTGTTGCAGTGGGAAACAAAGCTCAATAACTCTTTGTAAAGAATGTCACAGAAAGTATTGATGGTTAACAGCACACATCACGGGCTTCTGCTCATATGTATTCGTAAGCTGCCAAGGATAGAGTCCACATTATGTGCCATGTGTTTTGTCCCCCATGACATTTATTTTATTTTATTTTAACTTTTGAAAGCTTTATCCCCAGTAATATGGAAATTCCAAGAAAACATCACATCAATGTCTAATTTTCCTTCATTGTGTGCATTTTGAGATGGCTGCAGTCAGTGATTTTTTTGTTTAGAAAAAACTATGTCCCTGTATGCACCATGAAGTTGTTATAATAAGTGCCACACTTTCAACATGAGGGAGGGGAGGTGCTAGTAGTGCATATCCTTGAGTACCCCCAGAAAAAGCACTGGCTGCAGTGTTAATGATTTCTGACAAAATGGATTCTGCTAACCTGTTGTGGCAGCAGCACAATAGACATTACCTGCCTGGGGGGTGGGTGGGATCCTCTAAATTAGAGAAAGTAAAATCAACTTCAAATCTGTCCTATGGGACAGGATTTGTTAACGAACCCTTCAGGATATTATAGCTACTATTTTGCCTTTCTGAAATTCCCTCAGTCAGGGAAGTCTGAAAGTGGTGTTTACACTACTGCCATCTACTTAGTATTTTACTCTTGCTGCTGTCTAGGAGATTTTGTGGGTTAGCTATAAAACAAAGCTGAATAGCTGCAAAGCCAGTTGAGTTTAATATGCTAATAAAATCCATAGAATAATGGCTGCTGGTGCCTTATGATGACATTTGGTCCAAAAAAAAAAAAAAAAAAAATAGAACCAGGGCCAAGCAGAATGCAAGATGTGTCCGTTTTGGCTCCATGAAAGAGATTATTTTCTCCCTTTCCCTGTACGCTTTGTGAAGTCAATGGGCTACTAACACTAACACAGCATCTGAGGAGTCCAGTTGTAGGGGTCTGCACTGCAAAGGATTCTGTGCCCCCAGTAACATAGTCCGGATCTGATTCAGGTCTCCTGCAAATGGTATTAATTTTTTTCCTGTAAGCCCACATAAGACTAAAGAGAATCTCCCTCCCGAAACTGACAGACCTTAGTTCTCTGCTCATGAATTCTGTGCCGCTCAAAAACCTGCATTCCTATACCTAACACAAATTAGTTGAAGGTAATCACCTATTTCCACCCCCTCATCACAACTAATCAATAGTACGTTGACAGTGAATATTTTATGACATTTAATTTATGCATGCAAAAGCTTTACTAAGTCTAAAACTGACATTTATTTTTAAACTGTTTTATCTTTTAGAGGCATTGTACAAACAAGAACATTCTGCAACACATCCTCAAACCAACATTTTTAATGGTGCCAATGGCCAGCTAATTGGATTTGGTTTGCAAACAGCTAACTCTGCTACAAACCATTTTTATTTGCCGTGTTGGGTCAGACGGGACACAGATTTCTTTAGAAATGTAGGCAACCTTCATCCTGGGATGACTTAAAGGCTTGCTGCAACTTAAAATGAGTGTTGAATATGCGTGTAGATGACTTATATTTAGTTTTCTGGGTGGACTTGGAATTTAGTTTCTCAGGGAAACACCTGCACATGATGTTTGGGGGAAGTTAGAGACGCATATGTTCACATAAACAATGGTAAGAAGGATAAAATACCTTTGAATACCTCTGTTCTGGCATGAGAAACAGCACAGGCACAGGCGTCTCTGCCAGTTGTGCTGGGAAATAAATAAATAAATTCTAACCTGGAATGGCGGGAGGGAGATTGAAAGTCTTTGTGCCTCATGAGGAGACCCTCCTCAGAGCCCAAAGAGGACATCAGTGAGCCAAAAGTCCAGAAAAAAACCTACTCCAAGGGCTCCAAAATGGCACATGGGAGCTCTCGCTGCTGCCAGACTACCCCACTCAACAGGGAGATGGGCCTTTTTTGCCCAGGATACCATTACTGCAGTCTTACCTTGTGAATGTTAGTGGTAGGAGAGAATCTCAGTGAAGAACACGAAAGACCTCCACAAATACCCTACTCCCAAAATTCTCTACAGCAGCCCTCTCCTCTCGTTCTTTCAGTTTGGTTAGGGAAGACTGCTCTACAGAATGTAGAATATCACTTTGCTTCTGCCCAGTATCACCTTTAAACAAGATACCTTCACTTAGCAGAGAGGCAGAGGGAGAGAGAGAAACACTTCAGCCCCAAGCATCTTGAAGCCATTCTGCTCTGCTATTTATGTAAAGAGGAAGCTGTACTTCTTGTGACATGCCACCAGTCAAGTTAAAGAGCTTTCCTTAGCTGGTGGGCCTCGCAAATCTCTTGCTCTCACTTCATCACACCAGTAGCAGGCTAGATGGATGGTTATTATTCCTGAAAGCCAATGAACGCTGGGCATATGCTCTCATTTAAAAGCATCTGCGCATCTATGACAAAAAAGGCAGGCCATCTCCATGTTCTACATTCCTCCTTTGGGTGTGGTTTTTAAAGGGGGGGAGCTTTGCGCAGAGGTGGCGTCAATAATACATTTCTGCCATTTAATATTTTATTGATGACTTGACTTCTGCAGCTTGCTGTTCCCATTTCAAGGCTGCTGATTGTTTCTGATTAAAGTTTTATGCCTGACAGGAGAAGCCTCCTCACTACACGGGAGATGCTTCTGGTGTCCCCCCCCCAACCACTACAGAGCAGCGGGAAGGAATTGTTGGCCACCGTACAACAAACTATTACTTAAGCATGGTGTGGAAAATGAAGAGGAGATCGTGAGGAGGAAGGGCTTGAGCAGGATTCTGAGCCCTGAGTGCCTCAGCTGGCTCCTTCTTGAGGTATTCTGCGGCAGCAAGCCCAACTGTGCTTCTCCATGTGGGCATCGGCCACAGCAGCCAAAGTCGAGGTGCTCCAGCGCAACACTTTACTTGCAGTCCATGATGTGCTCATCCTTAGTTTCCATCCATTGTTGATTCTAGAAACCCCAATGGAACAAGCCATTTACAACAAGCCATTTGAAAAAGTTCTACGGGTGTTCAGAACTTCCCATAATACAGTATAGGCCTCTCCTCTCCACTTTGCCTCTTGGTCAAAATTTGTGACTTCAGTAGAAGCCGTAGTCTAATTAATGGGTCAGAGGACCAGCAGCTCCAAGCCATTCTTGTTTAAGCAACTCGCAAATCACAGATTAAAATTTCAAAGCCTGGTAAGGCAGAGGATTTAATTGACTGAGGCTAAGAGCTAGGGTGCTTTGGGTTAGACATGAGCAGAATGCCCTTGGCTGTTCACTGCTAGTAATCACAAGGGAAAGGAGACAAGACTCCACAAGAGCCTCTACAAGGCATTGTTATTAGCAAATGTTATTGGTGGGAAGGCTGGTAGCTGATAAACGTGCCTCGCCCCCGCCATCTTTCTACACTGGGCCAAGTATTGGGATGAATGCTCAGCCAAAAACGAGAAAGGCCTAGTGCTGCAGAACGGTTATGCTCCAAGCTTTCTACTTCTGTCACACAGTTCCTAAGAGGGATGGGGCTTGCCACTTGCCTCCTAGCATGGAAATTTGTTCAGGCAAAGCAACAGTCCGCCTGTTTGGAACTCAGCACTGAAGCAACACAGTTCCTCCAAAATCCTGCCCTAGATTTGTGAAGGCCCTAATAAGCAACATCAGATTAATACTTTTCTTCATCCTGGAAACTCAATGGTAAAATAGGCATTTACAACCACATACATAACTATGACAAAGCCTTGTATCGTTCTTTTACTGTTAGGACTCAAATGGACTATGCTCTGGAAAATCATTCCCATTTTTTAACACATTATTTTCCTCACAAGTTTTAACATCCACAATTTCCAGTTTGAGATAGTTCTGCTTCATATTTGAGAATTCAACCTCATAGTTATTTAACGAATAACTATTTATATATGCAGTCATTGCTGCATATATATCTTGTGCAAATTCCATGTGCGAGTCTTCCCTGTGAGACATTTTGATCCCACTTGACCAGCCATACCTGGAAATAATCATGCATACAGCTAGCTGGCATCTAAATACATCCTCTGGGATACATGACGTCTGGACAAAAAGATGACATCCTTGGATGGTGGACGGATATATCTTGACAAAGAACTGTGAGCTACATAGCCCATTCTAACAAGCTTTAACTTCCCAAATCTTGTGAGCAGGAAGTACAAAGGCTGCTGCAGCATTCTAGAAGATGAACCCTTGTGTAAAGGAAACTGGGTTGGCAACTGCAAGTGGTGCAGGAAGGACACCTCTCGTGGGTCCTCTCCCTGTCACCATCCTTGCTTCACAGTGGTCACTGAACTCCATGCCCAGCAAAGTGGTCCCCTCCAGTGGTTTTTGGACTCCAATCCCCATCAGCCTCAGCACCATAACCATTGGTCAAGATTAATGGGAGCCATACTTCGGAAGGAATCATGGCCAAAGCAGGAGGTGAGTTTACTTCTGCTTTCATAACTGGATCCCCTCCTGCTACAAGAAGCTTAATAATTTGTACAGAGTCAGCATATGATTTTAGCTTCTGCGCTGCCCCAAAGATACCAGGAAGAACACAGATGGAGCCTGAGGAGATTTTTATGTATGTGAAGGAGGGAGTATGGGGAATGGAGGGGGTGTCTCCTCTTCAAAAGCCATTCCTTATTCAAAGAAAAAAAAATTTTTTTAATGAACAATCAAAGGGCTGCTCTCTTTACACAGAGTAGAATTTTCATAGTGCAAGCTGGGATTTCAAATCATCTCTTTGTGGGCATCATCAGGCATTCCCCCCCCCCCCGCCAGCTAGACAAAGAACAGCTGAGCAGCAACATCACATGGGTGGATATGTTGTAATTTCCAATAGCTGATGAAGTCATACCAGAGGGGTAAAGTCACCAGTTTGGTTGTTTTTTAGTTTTGTTTTTTAAGATGGCAAACATCAGTTCCTAGCAGCATTAGTAAGCTTATTTCAGATTCGATCAGACTTCAGAGTCACTTTCTATTGCGCTCGATGCTTTCCTAGTAAACAATGCAGTAAGCTGCGCATTTCATGGAAGCAGTGAGCAACGCATTATGCCAGCATTACTAAACACAATGCGGAGATATGGCGGGGCGGGGAAGAGAGGGCCAACAGATCTCCCTACACATCACAGAGGGAAATCTAGCCAACGGGAGAGAAGAACCCTACAGAGAACAAGCATGCTATAAAGTGTGGTGGTTGCCTGATGCTGCTTGCTCTTTATGTGGAGGTGGCCAGTTTGCTCTTCCTGCAGCAGCTAGAAAAATTTGAAAATGGAAGTTCAAGAGCAGAAACAAGTTCTTTTCCAACTCACCCAGCTTAATCCTCCTCCCTCGCCAGCTGGGCACCTCCATGTATTACATACCTGCCATTTCTGCAAGGTCCAGAACTCAAAATACTGAGTTGAAATTGAGGCCACAATCAAAGGAGAAACTGTGGCCCTCCAGATGCTGTTGGCCTTCTATCAGCCTCAGCCAGCCAGCAGGGATGATGGGTGTTGTAGTCCCGCAACATCTGGAAGACCAGAGAGCGCCCACCACGGCCAAGAATGTGTGTCTTGGCCTTCCTGTGTAATGTAGGACAAACCAAAAGGTAGACTATGTAGCAGCAGTGCAAATTTCTGTATGTTGGGTTTCTTGCAGCCAGCTTTCCCAAGTCTTCTTTCAGGAATTGCCTGTTACATAAATCCAAGGTCTAAAGTACAGGAGGAAGAGACCTGGCTGACTCCAGCACCTTTCCAGGTGATGTGCAAACAGGAGTTTTTTATATACTAGAAGGGGCTGCTTAGCCAAGAGGGCTCATCATCTTTGGGCAGATGGCTTGCAAACAAGTTAAACAAGAGCATTTCAATCAGGGAAGTAAGACTCAGTAACACACAATACAAGCCTGTTATCTCTGCCGCTGCCTTGTGTCAACACACCCACACACACCAGGCCATCCAGATAAGCAAAGCTGCTCTCAAACAGTCTCATGCTTAGGGTACTGCAAATGAGTCAAGCAGTGTAACTTCAAAACCCAAGAAATCCATAAGGGCGCATGTCCTATGCAACAGACACTTAATAGCAGGGAGACAAGAGTTTAGGATTCGCCTTATTATTTTTTCAGTGGCTCTTGTTCTGTATCAAAAGATTCTGGCTGTTTCTGGATGAGCAAGTTCTGTATCCCAGTGGAATTTCCTGCCAACTGATTTTAAGAAGCATTATGTAAGCCTCTGCTTACATTGATGTGAAAGTAACATGTGCTCTTCCGGTGCTTCAGAAACATACTGCTTTCAGCCCCAAATGCTATTTACATTCTTCTAGGATCCCACTGGCATAGTCAAGAGACTCTGGCGCACATTAGGAGCAGGGCAGGGTGTCTCAACCTGCCTTCTCCAAAATGACAAAAGGAAGAATAATAATAAATCAGAGTACAGTGGTAGCTCGGGTTACAGACGCTTCAGGTTACAGACTCCACTGGCCCAGAAGTATTACCTCGGGTTAAGAACTTTGCTTCAGGGTGAGAACAGAAATTGCGCAGCACTGGCAGCAGGAGGCCCCGTTAGCTAAAGTGGTACCTCAGGTTTGAAACAGTTTCAGGTTAAGAACGGACCTCCAGAATGAATTAAGTTCTTAACCCGAGGTACCACTGTATCTTAGTCAAAAGCATTCTTATGAAGTTAAACGGCCTTCATTGGCAATTCTTACAGCACTACAGTACCATCGTGGCTATTTCTCCAATCGAATAGTGTTATGCATCAGAACATAACAGCCTGATGGATCAAGCCAATGCATCCAGTATCCTGTTCTCACGGTGGCCAACCAGATGCCTGTGGGAAACCAGTAAGCAGGAGCCAGGCACAAGACCACTCTTCCCTCCTATGGTCTCTGACTCCTGGTATTCAGAACTTTACTGCCTCAGAAACTAGAGGCACAGCCCAGCCATTGTAGCTAGCAGCCTTATCTCCATGAATTTGTCTAATCTTCTTTTAAAGTCATCTAAGTAGATGGCCACCAATGCTTGGAGAGGTATTATCACCTGTCCTGAACCTTCCAAAATTCCGATTCATGAGATGTCCCCGAGTTCTAGTGTTGAGGAGGCAGACTTTTCTTCATGCACTTTCTCCAAGCCATGAACAATTCCTTGCTTGCATGCATGCAAGTCACCACTTCCTTGCCTTTTCTCTAAAAGGTCCTGAATGCTTTCCTCATAGGGAATTGCTCCGTCCCCTTGAATCACAGGACCTCGCATCTTTTTACTCAACTAAGCTTACCTCAGGAGTCTTTTTGAAAGTCCAAGTATACTCTGCAAGCTGAAACAACTATCAGTATACTTAAAACTACCAAATAACTTACAATCGGTTGTGAGACAGGACTCGCCCTTGCAGAAGTTATGCTGGCTGTGTAAGCAAGACTTGTTCTCCTATGTGCTTGGTTATTTTATATTTAGCAAAACTTTACAGCACTTGAGCATCTGATCTTGTATTTTTTTTTAATGCAAAGCCTTCATACTTTGCTTAAGTAGCTTGCATTTGAATTCTGGTATCTTTGCTTTCATAGTTACATGTTTTAATCATGCACGACCATGGATCTCAATTCTCAGTATGTATGTACTGGTAGCAAAGCAAAATTAAGATAATTTGACTTTTAACCCATAACATTCTTCATCAAAATGGAAATACCTGAAAGTTACCATTTAAGATTCATGCCCTATGTTGGGGGGGGGGGGGGAGATTCACAACAAATAAATTGATTTTTCTCATCAGAAATGTGCACAGTTTGCATTGTTTAGCATTAAAGGTCCTCTTGAGATCTCTAGGGTCCATAGTCTTGATGAGGACTATTTCTTATTGTTCCTGTACATATCTACAGGTCAGCTCATTTTGAGTAACTGAGGATTATCAAATGTGGCTCATAGTAAAGCATATTTCCACCCCAAAAGTAACACACACACACATTTTGGTTGCAAATGTTTACTGATTTAACAATATGACAAAGATGAAGTGACAAATGATATTTGCCAATGCCAACAACCTTCCAGTAGATTATATGATGAATTTCTTATGTTATATAATGCTTTACAAACTCTTATTCAGCCTTGCCACAAACCTGCATTAGGTCATAATTATTCCCATTTTACAGATAAGCATACGAGTTCATGAGCCATTGCAATGGGAAATTTACTGGTGGGGTACACTGAAAAAGGTAAATCTTCCTTATAGTGAATGTGATGCTATATAAAATCTTGCTTATTTTGAGCAGTATCGTATAGGTAATTTACACACAGTTGTAAAGTTGAGAGCGAACAACAAACTATAGGTAAGTTGATTGTTGGTGGCTAATGGATCCGTTTTGTTCGAAGAAGTCATCCACTTTCATTTAGAGGATCACGTTAATACATAATGAATATTTCTCTAGGTTTCATCACTAAAGCTGGTTCTCACATTCACATACATCACTTGATTACAGCTGAATATGTAAACCAGTTCCACTGACTTCTTTTAAAATGAGGTGATAAGATTATTTCATGTCTTTGATTGCTCATTCACACATGCTATTTGATGATGTGTATATCAACTGAGGAGCATGCCTGGATGAGTGTGCCTGCCTGCCTATAAGACAGAAGTATATGTGTGTTGTCGAGGGAATTGGTAACAAGCAAAGCTGGCCATTTCATCTATGTTGTTGGTACTGCAGAAGACACATCTCTCTAGGAAATTCCCTCTAGCTTACTTAGTTCAAAATCTCTCTGATGAAAAAGACACCCAGTGAATTGCAATGAGGTGTACATTGTAAGGTGTACTGGGGCACTTCCAGAGTCTGGAGGAGCACAGCACACAAACCAAAGACAACCTAAGAACATTCATCAACCAACAGCTGTCAGTATCGCTTTTCTTTCTGTCTGGGCATCTGAATTAAACTAAGGCAACTATGTTGTTAACCTAACCTACAGAGGCCAGGTAGATAGATCTGTGTTACAATCAGAAGCTGCAAAGTATATGTAAGGAAATCATATCTATTTTGGCAATACACATTCCACAAATCATGCTAGCAGGACGTTGAGCACTACCATAGCTCTTTGGGCTAGTACACAATTAATATTTGAAGCAGTTTTATGGTTCCACATTTGTATAGCTGGGGAGGCATATATAGCATCTCCTTTAGTGTTTGCATACTGCTTTGTCAGTAACTACACCTTCATTTTCCTGGAACCTCACTGTGAAAATAAACACATCTGAACAATGAGCCAATGCAAAAAGGGGATTGCTTGACTACCTAGGGAAATTTGGGTCCAAATTCCAGTTGTCACCATGGATTCCTTAGGTATCACT
Source organism: Podarcis melisellensis (assembly GCF_964234715.1). Taxonomy (NCBI): domain Eukaryota; kingdom Metazoa; phylum Chordata; class Lepidosauria; order Squamata; family Lacertidae; genus Podarcis; species Podarcis melisellensis. The sequence continues at coordinate 76,542,351 of NC_138528.1, read as the reverse complement.
GCCAAGAGCATCTCCCTCACAATTTTAGTTGGGAAGAAGTGCAATGACCTGCTTAATAAGATTGTGATTAGGAGGAATAGAATAATGATTGTACAACATTGCACATAAAACTAGTGTTAGACAGAACCAACAGAAGTGATACAAAACCACGGTAATCTGGCAGTTTTTACATCATGAACAGAATGACCTACAAGAAAATTTTAACGCTTCCTTCAAGCAAAATTATTTCATAGCCAGACATAAAAAAGTAATAATTTGGCCATCCTAGATTCCTTCCACTGGACACAAATAGTAAAATGATATTCACCTGTTAATGCCACATTTTCACTATTCACAGGTTGTGTTTTCACCTCTTTAAATGTTATACCATAACCATCCCAGGTGCCGTGGGAGAAGACACCCCCCAAGGGCATTTGCCTATTCCACCTTGCTCTGGTTTAGACTATGATGCAACCCTACAGATATCCTCCGAGCTTGCTCAACTATTTTCTTTACTGTCCTTTTCTCTGCTCTCTAGGGAAACAGGGCCTTGACAGTTCGGGGGGGGGGGGAATCAGTGTGCATCACCCACATGCCCTTTTGAAGAGGAAACTCCCCTCTTCTCTTTCTTGAAGCAGCAGCAGCAGCAGCTATGGAGTAGCAGGGAAAGGAAGAGTGGGTGAAGCTGTTCCCAATATTGGTGAAATTGAAAAAGCTTTTCCTCCCATCACTTTTCTGCAGGGAAAATGTAAAAAATGTAAAATGGCAGGCTGAAAAACAAAAAAAGCACTTCAGGTAGAACACCTCTTCGCAGGTTTCATGAAAATGAAAGAAGCCTGAAATGCAGTTGTAAATATACTTTCCTGCATGGCCAATCAGTTTAAAACCCTGACAGTGCACATAAAACTGCATTTCTGCCTTTCATGCAGGAGAGAGGCTTGTAAGTGTTTGTTTTCCTACATTTATATCCTGCCTTTCGTCCATTATGGAATTCAAGGTGGCACACAGATAGCTCTGTGGGAGAGGGTCACTCATCCATCTGACCTAGATAAGACCAGCTTCAGCAATGCGGTGGTCTCATATGCCAAGGACTTTTAAGTGGTCCATGTGTCTGAGATTACAGGCCATTGCTTAACCCCTTGTCCTGTCCTGATCTGCACCTACAGGACAAGTAAGTGGAGAAAGGAGCAAAAAACCACAAAGATCTCTGAGGAAGGGGGGAGAGAGAGAATGGTTGCAATTGATGCTCAGAAGATCAGAGAGCGCCCCTCACACTTGTAATTTCTCAACTGCATGACTCACTCACTCACTCATTACTATACCGTGACAGGAGGCAGATTCTTTGGTTCAGTACAATCTCCACCAAGCAACTTTTTAGAAGTGTATAATTTTATTTTATTTTGGCAAGGGTGTTCTATCCCTTAGACTGACCATCATACATTTACTATCTTCCCACATGGCGCTCTGCTTCATTCTGTATGCATTCCACTTCATTGATTTTATGGGAAAACCCAAGAGAGTCCAAGCCAAGTAGTTTTTGCCAATTGCACGCCTTCCCGAGGGAAAACACAACCTATTTAATAGCGGATCCAACACATTTTATTTTGAGTCTTCCATACATCCTCAAAGGAAGGAGCATACATGCCCATGAGTGTGCAAACGTCAACTCTGCTCTTCTGCAACAGCCATGGACGTGCAAGCTTGATAGTGGTTGATGTCCAGCTCTTGAAGAATTCTTTTCTCCAACTGCACTCAGACTGGAAGAAGTCACCAGGCTCCAATGCGTTGTTTCTTCTTGGGGAAGGGGCAGGAGGTAGGAGGAGGAGACATAGTGATGCCCGAAAAGCAGGTTAGCCGCTGTCACACGCACAGTGGGGGCACTAGCAGCACAATGTGCGTTAGTCAGTGGCTCACCTGCTTCTGGAGAGTTAGACCAACCACAGGCAGGCTGGCTCTTCTGTCAGCAACAGACACCCCACTACCACCACCCCTGTCCCTACCAACATGGATCTGAAATACACAAGAAATAGATCAGCAGCAGAGTCACCACCAGCACTCCCTAAGCCCCAATATATTCGGCCACACTACTTCCCCTATTTCAACACATACAAAAATAAGCCCAGAAAGCTTCTGTTTCAACACCCCTGGGCCATTCCAACATGTGCAAGACAGATGCAGAGCACACCAGAGGGACTTTCTACCACACAGGGCAAGGCGTCATCTGCAAGCATTTTGAAGTCTCTCCCTTTGGCCACTTTTTGCTTAATTCTGTACTGCACTTACCCAACACAAAACAACATGTCAACTTGGAAGAAACAGGTCAGTGCAGTCAGACCCCCCAGCTAATTCACAGAAAAGAAAGGAAGAGATCTTGCTGTAGAAGTTGGAGCAATAAGGAAGTTCCGTTTCCACCTGGAGGACAATTCCCCGCCGCCACTTTTACCCACTGACTTACATCCTCCGCCGCCCCACTTGGTGTTTCTACAAGCACAGGCAACCGAACAGCGAAACCCCTTTTTGCAAGTCTGCTCAGAATCAAGTTATACTGATCGCAAACCAAAACGAAGCAAGAAGCCCCATTCCTTTCCTTGCACACCCTGAAGCGGAGCGAGTGTGGAAACCTGGCCGACCAATTAATCGACCGGCTAATTTGCGACAAAAGTGAAACTGCTTCTTTCCTCCTCAATGGATCAGCTGCAATTTCATTAGGCAACGAAGCGTTTCGAAATAATATTAAGAAGGGGAAGAAAAAAGTTAAATGGAAGTTCAGAGCTCTTTCCCAGAGCTTGGGGGGGGGGGGGAATCGAGGACTGTCAATGACCTGGTACGAACTTGCTTCCGTTCGTTCCTCGGCGAACATCTACATTTGGCTTTGACGACTTAATTTCTTCCCTGAGCACGGATGCGCCTTTTAATTGACTTGGCCGGGAAAGGGGGGGGGGATGATCTATGCCGCACGCTGAAAGTGAAACCAAGAAATGCTGTCCCCCCCTCTTTTTTTTTTAATGCTTTCCCTTAACTGCGCCCAACCTTAAAACACCCAGCCGGAAACCAAGCCCTGCCCCGAAGCCCCAGCACCCACCTCCCTCCCTAGTTACCCCACTTACCTGAACTTCGCAGGCGCCGCCTCTCCTCGGGCACTTTCCTTCGGGCTCCTTTCGGCAGCCTGCGCTGCCCACTTTCCACGGACAGGAGGGAGAGCGCGAGCGAAGCAGAGGCAGCGGCAGCGGAAACTTCTCCTTCCCGGCGTTGCGCTGCGCTACCCAGCCCACGCCGCTGCCGCGCAACCTGCCTTCTCTTTCGCTCCCCTACCCCGCCCTGGCTACATGCAAATCGAGGCTGGTGACGTCGCGCGGCGGGTCCGCCAATGGAGGCTGCGCCCGGCTGCCGGCCAGCCACGCCTCCCGCCGCGCCCGCCAATCGGCGGTGACCCCCTCCTCGCGCGGGGCTAGGCAGCTCCCTCCTTCGCCCTGCCCCGGGAGTTACAGCGCGGGGTGCGGCGCGTTCGGTTCTGCACGTCCTTACTTTAGGGAGGAACCAACTGTACTTGCCCGAGCGTCGATGCCGCTCTCCTCCCGCCCGCCCGCCTCCCTCCCCCCCCCGCTCCCTTTCCCGCAATGGTTGCCGCCGGCCAGGCTCCTTTCCAGGAACGCGGCTGGCGAAAGGGCCGGGCGGGGTCGAGCCCGCGGCGTCGCGTCCGCCGCCTTTCTCAGTTGGCGCGGTTCGGCTCCCCTCGGCCGCCCCTCCCCTCCTCGGGGGTGCCGAGTGGTACAGCCCAGCCTGGGCTTTGCCATGAGGACAGTGTCAGTGCGCACGTAGCAAGCGCAGGAGCGGCAGAAGGCCGGGTCCCAAGCGGCGCGCGGTGCCGGCAGGGGCGGGCGCGCGCCGCGAGATGTTTCCCCGCGCGGCCGCCGAGGCAGCTGCTGTTTGCAGCTGGCGCGCGCTGTCCTCAAAGGCTCTTTCGAGCGCAGCCCGGCCGCTCCTGCTCTATCCCCCCTTCCACCTCTCCAAAAAGGTAGACGGAGCGAAAGAAACCCCGCCCTGTTCTTTTACCTCATTTGCTTCTTTAAAGGATGCGCGCGCGTGTGCGTGTTTGTGTGCGTGCAAAAAGCCCAAGGGATCTGGTTTATCTTTAGCACGGGAACAGTACATTCAAGTCTGTGCGGCAAACGCTACAAATCTTGCACGCTGCCTGGGGTGATGGTGGTGCAAATCGAAGGCATTTGTGCACCTGAGCCTCGTTGGGCTCCTTGGCGTCCATGGATTGCATGGCTCCTTTCGGACACTTTCGTAGTTTTTTTCTTTTTAAAAAAGTGTATAGAACCATAGTCGGAGAGGTGCATTTGAATTTTTCTTAAGTGATGCACAGAACACATGAAGGGGCATCTGAATGTATTGCTTTCAAGCCCCGTTATGTCTACATTGATGCGATTTTGAGATGCTGTTTCATCATCTTCCACTGCAGGAATTCTAGGTTTGCAGGAATTCTCAGGGTGGACTTTTAGTACAATGTGACCTTTTATGAACTGCATGGCACTTTGTGCAGGAGTTGGGGCAAAAGACTTGCATGACAATGGAGGTCTCTCAGCCGATCACATAACGCCTAAACGTTATAGCAAGCTCCCTCTTGCATTCCAGAAAGGGTATCTAGTGGCATGGCCCTAGAACGCACACACAACACGTGCACATGTTTGCACATAGATTATGTTTGGCATATTTTTCTTAATTACACAATTGTTTTTGTTAAACGTAGGCTAGCAGTATCCCGCCCGCCCCCCGGCCGTCCCTTCCAACTTTACAATTCTATGACTCGATCAAGTATGGGCAAAGGATAAAGTGCAGAAATGGCAATGACAATGCACTACTACAGCAATCCTTCCAAGTAATTTGTAAAACTTCCTTCTGACTCCTCACCCCAATTTTACGATGAGATTTACAGAATTGGTGTCAACTAAGAACAAGAATCCTTGGGAGGAGGAGCGTGTCGAACGCCTTCAGCGCTTGCACTCCCGGCTCAGCCTCAAATAACAGTGTGGCAAAAGTGTTACATAAGAGGAGAGACTCAGCCTATAGCGGCGGCGGAGGCTGCAGTCCAGAGGACGGGAATGCAGGGCAGGAAGCTTTCAGGCCAAAAGAGCAACGATGCATAAGGGATTTGTGCACAACTTATGCAGGCATGGAGGGGAATGGCTACGGACTACTGTCCCCTTACCTCACTGCATAGGAATGGGGCACGGGTGGCCATGCTGAATAGGGACACTGGGATGATGCCAATTAAAAAGGCATTGATCTTGCTGCTACCGTTTCCCTGTCAATCATCGCCCTCCTACCCCCCACTCACTTCTGCCCAGATTTACTCCTTTGCCATTTCTCCACCTTCCACACCCCTCCCCCGCATTTCCCCTTTTTCTTCCCTCCCTCTCCTCTCACCAGTGCCCCAACTTGCCGCTCCCTCCCTCCATTTAGTTCTTTCCTATGTTGCTATTTTTCCCCACTCCGCATCTAGAGTTTGTGTTGGACCTGGAGCATCTTGCCAGAGCTCAGCATTTGTGCTTGGTGGGACCCTGCGCTCCCCTAATGATGAGCAGCCCCGAATAAACCCTCAGCAAACATCCTCAGTCAGTCACCCTGGGTCTTTCCATAGCTCCTTTCCCTGGTAGATAGTAGTGAGTGGTTTTTCCTAGCCACCACTAAGGCAGAAGGAGCCCTAGGGGTGCTCAGCTGGCGAGCTTTCAGAGGACCCCAAAGAGATCAATTTAGGAATTGTGTAGAAGGGGAAATTCCACCAGTTGCCGCTCCTATCAGTAGGAACTGTGGTGAAATATTTTTAGGCAACTGAAAGGTATAGGAGCATCTGGACTAGGCAACCCCCCCTTACTCTCTGACAAGCATCTGTGCAAAAACAAAGGGAGGGCTAATCATATTCTGCTTTGCATTCACCCCCCTCTCTCTGGATTACTTAGTTAATTCCACACTTGCTCACTGCTTTTTAAGCTGTATGTTTGCCCCTCTGAGCCAGTTAATCGGCTGCTTTTAACACATATCCTTTTCTGCCTTTAGAAACAGCATTGCTTTCATATGTCAGATGTGACTGGCATACATACTAGCTGCCAATCTAATGTAGATTCAGTGCCAAGGAAAGTGGAGTTCTGCAACCAGAATGAATTAGCCAAATTAAGTACATTTCAGAGCATTCATTCTGCTCCCAAGAGGAAGTGTTTCAAAGAGTTTGGGATTTTTAGCAAACACTGGTGTTACATGAACCAGAAAAAGAAAACCGTCAACCTGCGATGCTCTACAACTTCCCTGCCTCTCGTGTTCCATGTTGCCTGCCTATTCATACAGTTAAGACATGTTTCCTGGTATTCCATCTAACTTTGCTTGGTAATACTTGAATCTGTGTTTCTAGCTTTCCCACAACAGCCCTAGAAAACTGCTGCTTTCCATTTCTTTGGGTGGCTTTTTGCTTACTTCATATGCCAATTTCACTGGAGCAAGCTGTCTCTGGTGTTGGCAACTTGATAGGCTGAAAATATTTCTAGTCTACATACAGAGCAGCCCAGCACGTGTACAAAACAGCACGGACTAACCTCCTTTACTGGAGTGTAGTAAGCTCATTGGTTAATCTAGTGCTGCTGGCATACATGCAGAGCAATACCAATGAAGTCATGGAATTACAGTGGTTTAGAACCACTGTAAATGAGATTAGACTCAGGCTAATTGTCTCTTGCAGGGATTTGCAGTAACTAAGCCCTAAAGACTTAGATCCCTTTGCATGAGTTTACACAGTTTTAATATTTGTACACAAGGTCTTCCAATACATACCAGTAAAGAAAAGGAACTGGTTTTGTCCAAGGGTGATGGCTAATCATTTTTTCAGGTGGTCATTGTGGCAAAGATTAGCACATGATACAGGTTTTTAGCTGTGTTGTGAAAAGTATTTCCTGGTTTTTGCAGACCCAGCTGCTGTTTTTCAGCTGCTGCTGAAGGCACAAGAACAGGTTGTCGTGCGGTTTCTTTCATGAGCAGTTGGTCGCTTTACCCATGTCTGCTACCACTGGATTGCGACAATTAGGTGATCTGTGAACTGTAGCTCCCTACTGCCCCATGCTGCACCACATGCTTGAGAGCAATGGGGCAATACATGGAGGCTTAGAGTAAACTCCATAGAAACCAATAAGGACTTGCCCCTCCCAAATAGTTAGGTATCAGAAGAGAAGCATCCCAAAAAGCAGGGGTGGGGAACCATTTTCAGACTGAGGACTAAACGCCAGGGGTGGGTAGGGCCAGAGTCAAAAGTGGGCGGAGCAACAAATGCAAATGTTGCTCTCATGCTGTAGGCCACTGGCCACACCTCCTCTATTCGCAAAGCATGAGGCATTGTAGGAGTTGAAGGACACATTCCAGCCAGGCAAAAATATCAGGTGTGAAGCAGGGCCAGTTAGAGGAATGGCCTAGGAGAGAGGTCTGAGGGTGAGAAAGGACTATTTGAGGGCAACTGAAGTTCCCTTGCCCTGTGGAATGGGAGGAATAGCACCCATTACATTCTAGTGGACAAAAGAAACTTGTGACAGACAACTTAAAGACCAACCATTTTATTATGATGTAAGCTTTCCCATATTACACTCATGTCATCAGATACATGAAGTGTTATCTTGAATTGCAGGTATACATATGGGTTTTTTTGTGTGTAAATATTTTAAATTGTAAAGCTTTTGAATGTGTTTGTGGGAGGTGGGGGTCATTGTTTTGTTGTGTTTGTTCTAACTGTTTATTTGTGCTTTTATCCCTTATTTTTATCTTGTGAACCACCCTGAGATCTTGTGATGAAGGGCAGTATAAATAAAATAAATAAATAAAATAGAATAGAATGCAGAAACATGTAGGCTGATAATTATGTTACTAATTGTGGTCATTATCCCTGTCTGTTCCTGCATTTTCTGCTATACCTCTAGAAGTTCTTGTACAGTTTTTCCCTGGAGAAAGGAGAAATACCATCTTTTAAAAATCAAAGTTTGTAAAACATTTTCTGCAGATTTACTTTGTTCTAATGGGTGATTCCTTGGCCATTTAATAATAATAATAATAATAATAATAATAATAATAATAATAATTTATTTATACCCCGCCCTCCCCAGTTCAGAAAACCAGGCTCAGGGCAGCTAACAACAAATTTAAAACGCTTAATTGTAGAAGCAGCATAAAATACAGTATAAAAACATGAATAACAATAAAATTCAAAGTTCAAAAATCAATTTGGGGGAAATCCATCTAATAAGCATCAGCCAGGGCTAGCTGGCTGAATTACCGTAATCCTACTTGGGCCAGCGAGGAAGCCAGGGGAGAATTAGCTGTGGGGTCTCAGAGTGGTCCTCTGCGGGGCATACCAGGAGAGGCGGTCCCGTAAATACAATGGCCCTAAGCCACAAAGGGCTTTAAAGGTCAAAGCCAGCACCTTGAACCTGACCCTATACATGACAGCAGTGTGAGCCTGAAGATACTGGTTATACTACACACACACACACACACATATGCACATTGCTGGTAATGCCCTTCAATAAAACCACGTCTGTTTATAGCTCACAGACACACCTAGACGTTTGCACAGTTTATATTCAGCCTGCCCCACAGCTGAAGTCAAGGAGGATAAACGGACCATACAAAGCTGCCTTATATTAGGTAGACTTCTTGGTTCATGTAGCCCAGAACTGTCTCAAAGTGAGACAGACAGTGAGACGGACAGATGCTCTTCAACAGCTCAAAGGAAAGCCTTTCCCAGCTCTTCGATCATTTGGAGTTGAGGGGTGTGAAACCTTCCACATACAAAGCATGAGACTGGCCTCTTAGCGACAGCCTTTTCCTCAGACTGAATTAGTTGAAATCCAATAACAAAATTGATGAGTGTCAAGTGGAATGGAGAAGTGATGAGAATTTCATACACCCGTTTTTCACAGAGATTCTAGACCAGTGGTTCCCAACCTTTTTTTAGCCATGCCCCACCTAAGCATCTCTAAAATCCTGATCCCCCCCCCCCGCCATGACATATAATTCTTATTATTCAAAAAGTGAACTATTCACGTGAAGGAAGCCTAAAAGGCCATTAACTTGGTCTAAACAAGCTTCCAAATTGCGCTCCTTAAAAATCAAATTGCCCCCCTGTGGGGGCATTGGAAATCACGGCTTTGGATAGTTTGTGTAAAATATTGAAAGTCCCGAGATCCCAGTTTGCTTCAAAGTGGTTTTTTTTAATATCCAGTCCACCCCCCACTCCTGACATAAGGCTTATGATTTGTCATGCTTAGCTTTCCCCAGTTTTTTTAATTGTTGACAGCTCTTTCCTCATTGACCCAAACAATGACCTTGTGAGGTAGGTTGAAGGCTGAGAGAGGGAGAGTGACTTGCATGAGACCACACAGAGAGCTTGGTGGCTGGCCTGGGATCATATGATGGAAGCCTGGGAGAACAAGGATAGCTTTCCAAGTTAGTGTTCTTTGAATTTCAGTCCGATCTACTGTGGAGATCTCCCTTAACAATCTAAACTGGTTGAGCCTTTATTTGCCTTTCTGTGACTCACAGAAACACTTTTACAGCTCAGCAATAAAAATGAACAGTCCATGGCTGGCTTTACGTGGGAAATGTGTCTGTAGTTCTAATTATCCCAGTGTTTAGCTGTGCGTGACCATACACTGGAGAGCACATCGGAGGCTGGAGTGGATTCAAATCCTCTATGTGAAGACAATGGGGTGTTTTTCAGTCAGAGCCAAAGTATATCTTACAGTCAGGGACCACAGACATCAGTGGCTGTAATGTCCAAGAAATAATTGAGATGGTGGTCTGTCTTTTATCTTTTCTGTCTCTGATGTTTTAGTGTTTTATGGTTGCTTTATTGTATTTATTGTTGTTGTCTTCAAACTGTATTTAAAATGGATAACTTACTCTTCTGACTTGTGGTGGTAGCCTCCTTGGGCTTTTTGAGGAAGAGTAGATGACGATATCATTATTACTATTATTTTATTTCTCACTACAAAGAGGAAATGAAATAATTGCTGGATTATATTTCATTCTTTTAAGTCAGATTAAAAACACAATTTATTTAGCAAGATATCTCCAGATTTTGATCAGCTTTCCAGCATTGTAACATATATTTTTTGTTTAGAAAGCAATAATGTATAAATGATTTTTAACATGTATGTGGGCACCTTGCTAAATGTTTCCCATAATATATTTTTAGTTAAGTCAATCACTGCTGATAAACCAGTGTCAATCTAGGGCAGTGGTGGTTGAACCTATGCCACGCATGCCAGAGGGGGCACGCAGGCCGTCGCCGCAGCACAGAGCCGGCAGAAGGCAAGGGTGGCGCGTCGAGCCCTTAGCTCAACTTGGGTGGCCAGAGCACCATGTGCGTGGAGGGTTGGCGCAGGAAACTGCGCTGCAGGAGTGGGATGTGATGCCCGTCAGGGTGTTGACTCTCTCCAAAATGGGGGTTGCAGCTATTCTTTGGCCTGAGTTCATTGCGCCCCATTGCGGAGAGGCTTCTGGAGCATATTGTGGCAATTAGTATTTTGTTCAAGTGGGTTGCAAAATAGCACTGGCAATTATTATGGTGGGCCCTCAGTTTCGGATGCTGCTCAAGCAGGACAGTAAAGAGCCAAAATCCCCAAACTGGCCCGGCTGCTGCAGTGCCTCTAGGGCTCCTTTTGCTCAGCTGCTCCATGCGGGATGCCCAGACTGAGAAGGCGCCCTTGTGGCTAGGGATGCGCAAAGGGAAGGGCTGGATGGGGCATCGGTCCCATTCGGATACGTGACACTATCCCCAAGCAGGCGCTCATGTTGTTTTCAGAGGCTGGGCGTGGATCCTAGGCCTTGTGTCTGAGTAGAAGCACCTTGGATGGGACATCAGGGTGGTGCAAAACAGAGCCACAACCCCCAAGGCGCGTGTTTTCCCTTGGGGAGCTTCTGCTGTGGGTGGGGGCACAGCGCTCTGCGCATGCTCAGAGGCATGCTGCCTCCTCTTGCTGTGAGGTTGAGGCTTTACACCCCCTCTGGCCACGCCGGACACCCTGCGTAGGGGCCAGTTGGGGCTGGGCGAGGGAGCGGGGCTAGCACGTGGGGCCCATTCAGAAAACAGTAGTGCGATGGGGGTCACCACTCTGCACACGCTCAGAGGGCCAGGCCAAAAATGCTTGCTTGCTCGGGCTGGAGCTTAAAAGCAGGGAATCCTTAAAGTGGAATTCTCTGCCAAATAATTTTAAGTCAATGAAAGCACTTGGGATTGCTTTCCTTACTTAGTTTGGATCATCTTAATGCAAACTTGTTTACAAGTTGTGTCATTGAAAGCTCTGTTATTGTGTTTTTCTTTTAAGGCAAAATATGTTAATGTATGGGTTGTTTTTTCTAAACTAAAGCCTCAGTATTCAGGTTAAATTGCCGTGTTGGCACTTTGCAATAAATAAGTGGGTTTTGGGTTGCAGTTTGGGCACTCAGTTCGCCATCACTGATCTCGGGCATTTCTTGCAGCTCAGCACAGCAATATGCTTTGTCATCATGTGGCTCTGAAAGCTCACAGCTTCCTGTGTTTCCTGAGAAGTCAAACAGCCCAAGTGTTAGTGGCAACTAATCCATTTATTCTAGGAAGCTGCCTTATACTGAGTCAGACCTTTGGTTTATTTAGCTCAGCATTGTTTACTCTTCACTGGCTTCCAGGAGCTTCTCGGTGTTGCAGGCCGGAGTATTTCCCAGCCCTATCCGGAGATGCCAAGGTTTAAACCCGGGACCTTTGGATGCAAAATGTGACCTCTACCACTGACTTCCCTCTCTCAAGATCAGCTGATGAGTGCCCCCCCTTAGGATGCTCATCCAAGCATGAATTTGATGGATGAGTTTAGTGATGGGGAAATGCACCCCTAAACTGGGGCCACTAGTCACAGAACAGTGTATGTGATTAGAGCTGTACCGAAGCCAATATTAATAGTTTTAGTTATTTATATACAGTGGTGCCTTGGGTTACATACGCTTCAGGTTACATTCGCTTCAGGTTACACACTCTGCTAACCCAGAAATAGTGCTTCAGGTTAAGAACTTTGCTTCAGGATAAGAACAGAAATTGGGCTGTGGCGGCAGCAGGAGGCGCCATTAGCTAAAGGTTAAGAACAGTTTCAGGTTAAGAACAGACCTCCGGAACGAATTAAGTACTTAACCCGAGGTACCACTGTATCATGACTTTGTATGCAACACTCTTTGGATACGTAATCAGCTTACGATAAAATGATGAAAGCACTATAAAATAACGAATACATAAAAAGAAGCTAAAAAAAAAAGGAAGCATACAAAAGGAGCATCAAAATAACCCAGATAAAACCAAGCAAGGAAAAGTAAGAAGCCTGGTGGTATTTGCCACTGAAAAGTGGGTGTCTGGAAAAGTTTTATGAGATGCTCATTCCAAGGCTGAGGCAGCACCACAGAAAAGGCCCTTTTCTCTGCACTTCATATGGGGGGGGCGGCGGCTCTGACAGTAATTCCAGACTATGGGAAGGCAGGTTTGGGGTCAGGTCCTTTGCTCCAAGTCTCGAAGCCCTTTCAACATCAAGACCTTAAACTGGAATGAGAAATGCTTGTAATGTCTGATCCCGTTTAGAAGCGCAGCAGCAGTATTCCGCAGTTTCTGAACCAACTTCAGAGACAGATCTTCCTTGTTTTACTTTGCCAGGAGCTTTTTATGACTTGACTTGTCAGCACTGCAAACCCTCCAAGTGTCCCTATTTTTCAGGGACGCCCCTGATTTAGAGAGGCCATCCCTGTTTCTGATTTGATCCCGGCATGTCCTGCTTTTCCTTAAAGGTAAAGGTACCCCTGCCCGTACGGGCCAGTCTTGACAGACTCTGGGGTTGTGCGCCCATCTCACTTAAGAGGCCAGGGGCCAGCGTTGTCCGGAGACACTTCCGGGTCACGTGGCCAGCGTGACATCGCTGCTCTGGCGAGCCAGAGCCGCACACGGAAACGCCGTTTACCTTCCCGCTGGTAAGCAGTCCCTATTTATCTACTTGCACCCGGAGGTGCTTTCGAACTGCTAGGTTGGCAGGCGCTGGGACCGAGCAGCGGGAGCGCACCCCACCGCAGGGATTCGAACCGCCGACCTTTCGATCGGCAAGTCCTAGGCGCTGAGGCTTTAACCCACAGCGCCACCTGCGTCCCATAGGATGTCCCTATTTTCATTGAAGAAATGTTGGAAGGTATAGAGCTGTCTGAAGGCAATCTTGTATAGGGAGGGTTTTTTTTAAAAAAAAGTTCAATGTTTTATGATGTTTTTATGTATGTTGGAAGCTACCCAGAGTGCTGGGGCAACCCAATAAGATGTGTGGGGTATAAATAGTAAAATTATTATTATGGAACAGGACGTCCCTATTTTCATTGGAGAAATGTTAAAGGGTATGGCATTGTGTTCCCCTTGTTTTACAGCTCCAGCATCTTAAGAATTAAAATGGTTGAGATATCTTTGAAGTATTTAGAGAGTACCAGCTGAAGTTGAATGTATTCCTACTTTTTTTTAAACCAGCCCAACAGGCTGAAATTCCACAGGTAGAGATTTCTTCTCTCCAAGCCAGGAAAAGCTTTGTCTGCTACATTTCTGCATTTCAGGGTGCCGGCACAGGCACAAGGACAAGTAGGAAACATCAGGTGATTACACGGGGACTCTGCTGTAGATGAAAGACTAGCATTTGGGGTTTAGGAGCACTAAACTAACTTCTCTAATTCCAGCCCCCCCCTTCCCTCTTCCTCTGATCCGCCCCCTGGAACTGTATTCTCTGCTAAGAACAGCCCCAAACATCAACAAATCCTGCTTTGTTCCAAAAGAGTGCTTCAGATTGCATCTGGGCGGGCTTCCATTCATAGCGGAGGCCTTGTTTTCCTCCTCAACATTCAGTGTCTCATGAATTATAGCTGGAAAGGCCGTTTCCTACTTTTGCTTCGTTTCATTCTCAGCGTTGCTAGAAAGGGACAGCTGAGGCTGGTGTCGTGCTTGCTTCGCTTTGCTTTTTTTAGTCTTACCAGGGAAAGGCACTCTCTACTCTCCCCTGCTTTCTGACAAGATCCCATCCCAAGGCTGAGCAAGAAACCTACATGATTCATGAGTACATGTTATGTATAAGGGAGAGAGATTGCTCCGTACGTTTCCCAGTTTCCTTGGGAGTCTTATGCTTTCAACAAACTGCCTCTCGTTGCAGATAAACTCAAAGGTCAGTCTGATTCTCTGCGTGCCTACTCAGAAATAAGCCCCACTGAATTCAATGGAGCTTGCATGTCACCTATGCATGTCACCAAATTGCAGCCCTAAGGGCACATCAGAGAACATGCTATTCTCCACCTTGGTGCTATTGCATGCTGCCTGCTGTCCATCCTGCCCTCCCCAGAATAGGCCCAGAAGCACGTGGAAAGAATAACTCCCAGGGAAGCTGAGGCCCAATCCTTTGCAGACTAGGAGTGGAGAGAGGGAGTACCTGATCTGGTCGCAGTGGGCCAGGCATTGGGGAGACAGAGACCGCCAGACGAAGCTTCCTCTCCCACTCCTCCCTGGTCCCACTGCTTCACCCCAGTAGCTTCCCAGTCCAGGCACTCTCACAGGGCTGGTCAGCTGCTGGATGGGGTGGGAGTTAGAGGCCCAGCCAGATGCAGCATGGAGGTTTGGTGTTAGAATCTCCCAGACCGTTTGTTTTTTAAGCATTGATTAACAGCAGCTACTGTGGGCAGATGGTACTCGGACCATAATGTGGTGGGAGGGGGAGATAACCGCCCCCTTGTTTTCCCAATTAAAATCCCACCCTCCAAGTTGCTATTCTGTAGAGGAAGGGCAAATACCCGTACATTTCCCCTACAAGGCCAAAAATAGCTTGGGGAAGCAATTTTATTTTGAAAACATTTGCCCAGGAGCTGATGGGTGGGAATAAACCTCTCCATCCCCCGCCAGCATCGCAGTCCCAAACTCTGCTATAGTGATCAGATTGTTGGACTAGGACCTGGGAGACCAGGGTTCAAATCCCCACTCTGTCATGAAGCTGTCACTGAGTGGCATTAGGCCAGTCACTGTCTCCACCTGCAGTGCCTAACCTCCCTCATTGGGTTGTTGTGAGGATAAAATGGGAAGGAGCTCCTTGGAGAATAGTTGGGATAGAAAAATAAATAAATAATCTGGATGGGGAAAGATGAAGCTGTTAATTGGGGGGGGGGGGCTGATACAGGAGATCCTAATTGCTTATCTCCTGGGTCATGTCTCGATTCGTCCCCACAGGTAGCTTGAGTTGCCACTCTAATTTTCTTGGGAGAACTACTATGCCTTTTACTCAGCCTTGCATTTAAGCACTAGCCTGGTAGCCATAGGTGACAAGGAATTGCGTGCAGGTGAGTGAGGAGGCTGGTGGAGCGCTCTGCCTGTCTTTAGTGAGACCCCTGCAGGCTAGTAACTTTTGTGGGCTTATTTACAAAACTGCTTAAACTGTCACATAGCAAACAGGAATTGAGCAGCAGTAGCTTCCCCCATCATGGCAAGTTTCACTGGCTTCGTTTCCACTTACATCACAGCTATGGTACTGAAAGGGTGTGGAAGCTTGGCAACCCTACTAGGCATCAAGTTAGTTGCTCGGTATCCTGGACTCACCTGTCCTTTCCCTTTAATGCCATTTCCCCAGGGGTTTTTGAAACAATTGCTCATTTTTCCAGCCGTCACTAAACTGAACATAGTAACAGAGGTACCACTGGGAGGTGCAATTCTTACTGTGGTAGTGCAAATTCGTACTAAGCGCACGGCCTATTTGTTTTTTTCTTAAGTAGTCACATTGGCTTTAAAAGGACTACACTGCAAATGATCTGAGAACGGTAGCTTTAATTGCATGCAGAATTGATGTGTATGCATTGCTCTGGGCATTCTTGCAGCGCATCAAGCAAAACTTCCAACAAGCCCCAGGTTGTATGCTTGGACTTCCAAAAGTTTTTGCTTAAGTCCCTCACCAGAGGCCCTGAGTAAACTTAGTAAGATGGGGCAGGGGGATCAATGTATAGTCATACGTTGAAGTAGCTTAGGGGTGAGTTTTTTTAATGGGTTGCACGCTGTGGTGACCTGCAAGTAACAAAGCGCGTTACTTCCAGGTTTCGCCGCTTGCACATGCGCAGACAGTCAAAATGACGTCACACACATGCGCGGAAGTGGCGAATCGCGACCCGCGCGGACACGGGTTGCGTTCGCTTCGGGATGCGGACAGGGCTCCGGAATGGATCCCATTCGCATCCAGAGGTACCACTGTATTCAGGAACAAGAGCCTAGATTAAACAGGCAGTTCTCATAACGGAGGAAAATCGTAAATAAGATAACTAGTGGGGGACTTGAGGAAGGCTATACAATTATGAGTGGTTTTGGGGGAGAAGAATGGGATGTTATACTAGAACTACCCAATGAAACTGACTGGCAGGAGATTTCAGGCAGACCTTCACAAACAGTGCATGATAAATGTGTGGAGTTCGCTGCCATCAGGCCTCCTCTCCCTCAGCTGTCACCTGGGGCAGCCATTCCACAGTGGGAGAGATGGAAAGCGGGGCTTATTCCATCAGCTTTGCCAAAAGACCAGCTCCATCAGCACCTCCTGCTCCTGAACTGTGCCGCCTGGTCATTGTAAGAATTTGTTGTACCAGAGTGATTTTCTTCTTCATTCCATGTCCCTTTTTCCTTGTGTGTCCCTTTTTTTTTTTTTTTAGTCTCCAGGTAAGGACCGTCTTGTTTTAATTGATTGTTTCAAAGCTACTCCGGGAGCTCTTTTGGCTGAAGAGGTACAAATAATCTAAATCAGAGCTTTCAAAATTTTTCGTGTTGGTGACACACTTTTTAGACATGTATTACGGTATTTCGTGACACAGTAATTCAGTTTTACATCATTTCGTGATACAGTAATTTAGTTTTACTAGCAAACCAGAGGTTAAACTAACCCCTTATAAGGGTGTTTGCGTGACACACCTACACACTGCAGCCAACACGCTAATGTGTCGCGACACGCAGTTTGGAAAGCTCTGATCTAAATAAAGAAATCAGAGACGACGAGGGCCACTAGCAAAGGTTGCAATTCTACTCTCTTTTCCTGAGAGCATTCATCAGGACTTTCTTCCGAATAGTCGGGGTTAGGATTGCCCTGTCAGCCATAGCAGCCATAAAGCGCACTCCATGCATTTCCAGGAAGCATGTGTGTGTGTGTGTGTGTGTGTGTGTCTGTATGTGAATTTACATTCCCCGTTCGGATAACGACACATTTAATGCAGCGAAAATAAGCGATTAACCTTTCTCAGTCTGGCTCTTGCTCTTCGCTTCCACGAGCGCGTTTTGTTTTGTCTCGCTGGGCTAGCTGGAGCATTAATAACACCGGGCTTCCCGCTTGCGCTAGCTGTATAATCCTTATAATCCCGAACTCTTTAGCAAGAGAATACTGGCATGCAGTCCTGCCCATCCGTTCCGCGGGGTTTAACACGCACGGCTCGCTCGCATTCGACTGCAGGGTGTGGCGGCGGGGATGGGTGCTCCAGAGACCTCTTGCGGCAGAACTGCGGAACTGCCACTTGGTGCAGAAGCGCGGAGGTCCCCATCTCTTAAAACTGCCAGAGAAAAGAGGGAAACGCTCTGCACAGACGTTGTTGGGATTCATTCAAAGCACGTTCCACTGAAAGAGCACAATCCTGAACGTGCTGAGGCACGAAGCCTCTGCTTAGTTCAATAGGTCTCACTCTGTGTAGTGAGCGTGCTTGGGACCGCTGTCACAATTGGCAACACTAAGCCGAATTACGCGGATACTGCTTTAACTTTCAGCAAATCAAACAGACGTTTTTGCTTCAAGCCTGCTTTAAGGAACCCATCAAGTTAGTAGAGCAACGCTTCCGATTCCGAAGGGGCCTTGCAGAAAGCCAGGAATGCGTACGTGCGTGGGAATCTCTGTCTGGAGAAGCCGGGCGCTTCTTTCGTGACCTAGGCGCACACAATCGTTTTAAAGAAAGGAAAGCTCAGACTTGCAATTCCTGATCCCATACGGTGTTGAAAATTCAGACATGTCCCTGCCTTCCATCGAGCTTGATATCCGTTTATTTAGCCCGTGAAGACGCGCCGCCTTCTAAACTGTGTGTAAGGTTAACAGTTCCCGTGATTTACGAGGTGCATAGCTGTCAACGTTTTCCTTTTTTAAGGGAAATTCCCTTATTCCGAATAGGATTCCTCGCAAGAAAAGGGAAAAGTTGACAGCTATGACGAGGTGGCGAGCGGGGAAGACAACTTATTTCACGGCAGGGCGTTATATATATATAATATATATATATATATTTAAAAAAACAACCCCATCTCTATATAAATCAAAATTCCTTTCTGGCCAGCCAAAGCGGTGAGCAACCTTCTGAGTCCACCAGAACTCTTCGTCCGATTGGATGTTAAACAAAGAGATCGGATAAAAAGAGCTGGATTGGTATTTAAGTCATAACGTCTGCACTAGTTAAAAAGTTAGTTTTTGTTTGCGCATTGTACTAGAAGGGCGTCGTTGGAGGGGGGGGGTGGCATGAAGAGCTCCCGCACCTCGGCATTTGCCATCACTCTGCCGGCTTCAAGAGGGAATTTTGGCAGGCAAACCTTT
The DNA here is from genome assembly GCF_964234715.1 of Podarcis melisellensis. Classification (NCBI taxonomy): domain Eukaryota; kingdom Metazoa; phylum Chordata; class Lepidosauria; order Squamata; family Lacertidae; genus Podarcis; species Podarcis melisellensis. The sequence goes on along the minus strand of NC_138528.1, from coordinate 76,523,728 downwards.
TCTCAGCCCTGCATGACAAGTTGCAGTCGCCAAAAGGGAACCCCCCTTCAAGTGTTTGGACCAGAGAAAGCCGGCATCTGTAAATCCCACTGACCTCGGCCTCTGAGCCAACAGGCACAAAATCGGGCTGCCCAAGGTGCAGGCGCTAGGTCGCCACAGAGCATAGCTGTCAAAGTTTTCCTTTTTTTAAAGGGAAATTCCCTTATTCCGAATAGGATTCCTCGCAAGAAAAGGGGAAAGTTGACAGCTTTGCCACAGAGGCGCGGCGAAAGAGCAAAGGGCCATCCCCACTAGCGGAGGAGTTGCTTTGCATGGTTTCATTTTCTAAGATGGGGGGCTTCTCTAGTTCCTCCACTGTTCAGTAAGTAATAGTTTAGGAGGCGACACCTCAGCGAGAGAAAAAATGCTTTGAACACATTTTCACTGTGTATTATGTTGTGAGCCGCCCTGTGATCTTCGAGTGAAAGGCGGTGCATAGATTCGATCAACGAATCAATGCAAAAATGCCCGGGTTGAGGAGGTCCCAAGTCAACAAGGGTCTTTCCCGAGACCCGAGATTGAAAATGACCCGGTTCTGCGATGAGTTTCGCAGGCAGCGAGCCCGCGTTGCGCCCGCCGTTTCGCTGGGTCGGGAACTCGCCCCGGCGAAACAGCGCCGCCCAATCGCAGCCACTGCACTGGAGCAGAATCCGGACGCTCACACTGCGCCGTGGCTCCGTGGGGCTTCCGCTCTACTTCGCCTCTTCTTCCGCCCTCGCTCCCCCCGCGTTTTGCCTCGAAATGGAACAGCCCTTCTCGCCGCCTGCCGCGTCAGGTAACCCGGAACATCTGCGCGTTCCCTTCCGGGTCGGCTCCGGAGGCGTTCTCGGCCTTCACAGCGGTCCTGCTTTGCGACGCGGCGTCTGTCTCCCCCTGCTCCGCTTTGCGTTCCTTTGCGGGGAAAGGGGGGTGTAAAAAAGCAGCCGGTGCGCGTGCGCATTCCTCTCCTGTTCCGGTCTACATAGCCTTGTGGGGTCCCCTCCTGGCAGGTGAGCGGAGGGGGGGAGGAGGGAAGGATCCTTTGGGGCCTCCAGGTCAGACCAGGGAGCCTGGCTGGGCGAGCGGAGGTGGCGCCCATTTCCGGGATGGTGGTCTTTGAGAGGCATCCGCTGCCCGGAACCGACGACCCGGTGACGGGCGAGGAAGGCGGCTGCGCTGGGCTGCTCGCTGGAGAATTCCGCGCTTCCTTCTCTATTTTAAGATGCGTTCCGCTTTTCTGTTTTCCCAGTCCGGTGGGTGGCCTATGTCAAGGATGGGGAGCCGGCGGCCTTCCAGTTGTTACTGGGCTCCCAGTGGCCCCGTGGTGTGGGAAAGCTGGGAGCTGAAGTCCAAAAATATTTGGAGCGCCCCTCCCCCCCATCCCAGGCATAAGTACCGGTCCTAGAATTCAAAAATGAGTGGCCCGTTTCTGCCTGGTGCAACAGTCTTGCATTGCACCTGATGACATTCTCGCCAAAGACTTATTTTCTGTATTTATTTTGCTTTATTGGTGTGTACAGTGGTACCTCGGGTTACATACGCTTCAGGTTACATACACTTCAGGTTACACACTCTGCTAACCCAGAAATAGTACCTTGGGTTAAGAACTTTGCTTCAGGATAAGAACAGAAATCAGGCTTTGGTGGTGCTGCGGCAGCAGGAGGCACTATTAGCTAAAGTGGTGCTTCAGGTTAAGAACAGTTTCAGGTTAAGAACGGACCTCCGGAACGAATTAAGTACTTAACCCAAGGTACCACTGTACTTGATTTGCCGCTCCTTAGGCCACTACCACACTATGAGGGAAAAGGTAACATGGGAAGGACTGATACCACTGTTTGCTGACTAGTCGGGCATAAAGTATGTATTTTGTTTGCTTGGAGGACTTTTACAAATCTCATCCTTCAGTGCTGCTACCCCCAGATACGTTGAAACAATAAAATAGCAAAATAGTGGTTAAAAAACCACCACAACTCAGCACAGTAGGGCGAAATCCAATCCAGGCAATCTTTTTTATTATTATTTTAAAGAAAGGTGAAGAAAAACATCGGCCCGGCACTGGAAAAGATAAAAGTGTAAGTGCCAGACCAGAGCATAGCATCAGTGACATGAATGGGGTGCCTTAACAGAAAATGCTGCCTCTGTCTGCCACCCCTTCTGACCTCTGGAGGCAGGTGCTATTGGGCTTGAGTAAGTGGGTCGGTTCATGTGGAAGTAGGTGGTCCATCAGATACCCATGCCCCAGTTCATATAGACTGTTAAGGTGTTCCAACCTGTTAATGGAGTCTTGGATGTAGGGTTAGGCTGAGGTCCAACCCAGTTGAAGCTCAGTATCAATAAAGGAACAAACAATGTTTCCAAACTGTACAAAACTGACTCCTGTACCAACAGAACCGATCCTCATAGCTGTCCTAGACTGAGTTTGTCATGTGTGAAGCCCTTAAAAAATTCAGCATTGCTTGCTTTATGCCAGTAACTGCAGCCTGATGTGGGGAAAATTATTTCATATTTATTAGCACCTAATAAATTAATTAATTATAGCTTAATAAATATCCTATATTTCTACGTATTAGCATAACATTTCTATGCAATTGGTATTTTCCTAGATGCAGATAAAACATGACTTGGAGGTCCAGGCTTGCTCTCAGATAGCATGGCAGAATCAATTTGTTTTCAAATCCAATTTAATTGTGGGGCAGGGGTGGTCAATTGTGGGACAGGAGACTTTCTTGGAAGAATATTTTTATTGCTTAACTGGTTCTCCAATCCTGTTAGGAAATATGACATGCCTTCTACTTGTTGATATGTGGTGAAAACATTACGGGTGTGCAGTTGTCTGTAAAGTGTTTTAATAATTCGTGGAAGAAGACTGACCTGGTCACATACAAGGTGAAACTGGACCGGCCCTGCTCACTGTCTTTTAGACACCCACTATCTTGACAACTCCTGCCAACCTAGCAGTTCAAAAGCACGTCAAAGTGCAAGTAGATAAATAGGTAATGCTCCGGAGGGAAGGTAAACTGCGTTTCCGTGCGCTGCTCTGGTTCTCCAGAAGCGGCTTAGTCATGCTGGCCTCATGACCCGGAAGCTGTATGCTGGCTCCCTCGGCCAATAAAGTGAGATGAGCGCCGCAACCCCAGAGTTGGCCACGATTGGACCTACCAGTAATGGTCAGGGGTCCCTTTACCTTTATCTTGACAACTGTCATTCTATCACCATGGAAATGATGTTGCACAAAAATATATACAGATTATTACTGTTGCCCACATCTCCTGCAAAAGATATACCCTGTTTAACACTCTCTCTCTCTCTCTCTCTCTCTCTCTCTCTCTCTCTCTCTCTCTGTGTGTGTAACTTAAATGTTCCCTAATAATAATTTTTTTCTGTATGTCACCCAGAGAATGACATGGTCCAGGTTGCACGTACAAAGTCAAAAACAATGTATTCAGCATTTTGTGTCATTTGCAAAAGTTTGCCTTCAATTTGAATCTTGTTTCTTGTTAGGGAGCCAATTCCAGATGCCCTGCAATGGATGAGGACAGTCAGGACGAGCTCATTAACAAGAATGCTGCAGTAGGCAAAGTCAAAAGAACGACTGCACTGCTCTTCAGCGACGCAGGTAACTGAAACTAGTCAGAGCCTTATTCTTAAAACTGCTGGAGCTTCTGAACCTTAAGGCATTTACAAGAGAAAACTGGTCTGTGGTTTTGTGTTTGGAGATATTCTTCATGGGTTCACAACTGTACATCTCTAGGCGTAGGCATAATTTATTTCCTAGTCACTTCAAACTTGGATGTGAGTGAGGTTTGCAGTTTTACTCTATAAATGTTAAGACATTTCTACAGAAAGCAACTTTGTGGTCTTTTTTAGAAACCATCTGCCTTCCCTAACCTGAGGCCCTCCAAATGTTTTGGACCACAGCTCCCATCAGCCTCAGTCAGCATGGCCATTGGCCAAAGAGAGTGGGAGTTGTACTCCAGCAACAAGGTGCCAACCTGGGGAAGGCTGTTTACATCATTCCAGATTTTCTTATGTTTAGCAATCTGAAGCTTCATATACATGGCTCCTTATTTAGCTAACACTGATGGCTAGAATTCCCTACACAGCCAAATGCTATTGCAAGCATTAGCCATTAAAACTCTCATGCACGTTAGTGTGTGGTGCAATACAACTATTGGGGTTTTTTTAGCAGAGGAAGTAAGGGAACAACAACTATCTTTTTTTCCTTAGAAAACCAAATACCCTGATAAGAATAACTATGTGAATTTGTTAATGTTAGACACTTTGTTTGGCCTTTTATTTTGTTTCAGCTATTCATGGTGGAGGGATGATAAACAATATGCAGCCAATGATGCTTCAGTCCCTGTTTGCTTGAAGTCCTGCTCGCACCCTTCCTTTTTGTTTTTGAGATTTCGCAGCTCACTGAACACACATTTTCAGCCATGAGAACTAGAAATCTATTCTTTTCTGGTTGGAAAATAAAAATAGAGGTAGACTCTCAGAATAATTTTGTTTCTGATACCAGTGCCATGTTTTTGTATAGATTTACTGATTATACAGTTTTGTATGTGCATATGTAATATGCAAACAGAAACTAAATACCAATGGTCTTGGATAGCTCCTAATACAAACTCCTATAAGGGAGACTGGCCACTACTACTGCCTATTATTTTCTTCATGAGTCCCTCCCTGGTGGTGGAGATGTAGTTACTTGATGTTGGCAAGAGATAAACACTTCCAATGTATGGAATGGTACGCACAACCACAATGGTACGATATATGGAATGGTACGCACAATACCACCAGTACTACATGTTAATGGGTGGTTGGATTTTTTTTGGTAAAGACTTTGCTTTTTCTTTGCCTTACATGGTAGTTGGCCCTGAGCACTCATGTTCTTCCCTTTTCTGCCCCTCTTACGTTCCTCTTGTTCAAAAGAAAGCAGCGATGGAAATAGTGGGGACTCTGATGACACGGGCAGTGAGGAGGAAGGTGATACTGATGAAGATGGAGGTGAAGAGGATGAAGAAGGTGAAGATGAAGATCTAGAAGGTGATGATAAAAAAACAGCTCAATGTTATGATCATTACTATTTTATGGAATCAAGTTGTCTCCAGCAGCTATTTAACTGGACATAGCGTGTTGGGCCATGGTTCACACATGAGATGAGATGAGATAGAATGTAAACTGTCATTAGCATATTTATCTCTCCATTCTTCCAAAGATCTCAAGCAGCATTAATGCTCTATGTGAGTGGAATGGTTATAACAACCTAGACTGAAATCATCCGCTTTGTGGGTGAGCAGGAATTTGAATACCCTGGTCTTCAATCTCAACGTTTTGATCCAGGTGCAGGGAACCCTTTTCAGCCAGAAGGCCACATTACCTAGTGGGCCTCTTTCTCCCGGGGTTTGCATACCAGTGGTGTGTGTTCCATAAGTGGTTGTGTGCCATTCTTTTATCCAAGCAAGCAGTATTGTCACAATTCAAGGACAGGTAAAATCACTAGAGGAGAGCGCAGAGCTGGACCAGTGAGAGATGTGCCTGCAGAATGCATATTGGCTGGGCTGGGCAGAGTCCCAAAAGTGTGATAGAGAAACCTAGAGGACCTGTGGTTCCCTATACCTGCTTTAACCACTGTATTGCACTCCCTCTTGCTGTGCAATACCCTGATAAACACTGTGACTTTATTTGGGTTTTTCTTTTTTCTATCAAGCAAGCCATACATATGATGACTGCTAGTTAACTGAATTTTTAATATAGCATTGGGCTACTGTGCGCCCACTGGTGTTGAATCATGGAAATAGATGGGATAGCTGTAGAGTGCTGGTTCTGAATAATGCAGCCTTATGAAGCTTTAGCACTGAAAGTGGGTATTCATGGTCTCCCAGGAATCTATTTGACTGTTGTTTCTCTTCAGGATCATAGGGCACTTCAATCCAAAATGCATTATGTGGAAATAAATACTAAGGAATTCTTTCATTGTTTTGTAAGACTCTGAGGAGGAGGAGGAAGAAGAGGAGGAGGAGGAGGAAATGGAAATGGCTGCTACGCAATCAACACATTTGGTTAAAGCAAAGCCACAACTTAATGGAGGCTTTCTTTCTTCCTCTGATGAAGATGCTGAAAACTGCCCAATATGCCTCAACACATTCAGGGACCAGGCTGTTGGAACGCCTGAAAACTGTGCCCATTACTTCTGCTTGGATTGTATAGTCGAGTGGTCTAAAGTAAGAACTCTTTAGATAAATTTGTTGCATAATTTATCTTACTCAGTTTGTTGACATTTTTTTTTTTGCAAAGGCAATAAGCAGTATAATTTGATGTGACCTGATAAAAATAATACCATACCTGAGGCAATTTTCAGATCATCCTGTGCAAAATGCTTTGTGATTTTTGTAGAGATTCATTGTATGGGATCAAGTTATAATGCAGATTTACAGTCACTGGCTAAGAAGAACTAGACCAGTAGAATCTACCATTATGCATTTTAGTTATTATCCTGAACGACTAGAGCCCAACCTTCATTTAGTTTTTGCAGTAATAATGTGAACCCAGTAGACCTTAAAAAGTGCATGCATTCATTACCTTGTTCTCTTTTTCTATAATACCAATAATATTAGTTGCTCTCAGTCTTGTTATTTGGGTGATATAAAAACCAAAATTGCTACTCTGTCATAATCTGGCAGATTTTGGCTTACCTTAGCTAAAAATTGTGCTTGCTGTGGTCCCCTTACCTTAGTATTGTTTTTAATGGTTTTATGTATGGACTGTTTTAATTTTATTTTTCATTTTTAGCTGTTTTCATTGTTTTATAATTGCATATTTTATTGTTGTACCCTTTCTGGTACTTTATGGTAAATCAAATAAATAACACATCCCCTCCTTCTCTTTGCAGAATGCCAACTCTTGTCCAGTAGATCGCATGCTTTTTAAGTCTATCTGTGTTCGAGTGCGCCTGGGTGGAGAAATCTTGAAGAAAGTAGGTTTTCCATTGACTTAAGAAAAGTTAAAAGTCAGAATCCATGTTTCATGCAGTTTTTGTAAAACTTTTTGTGTCCGCTTTCTCCTTCAACTCGTAATTCATAGCAATTTTTCCCTTCCTGGATACCATCCTAAAGCTTTGAAACCTTTCCATAATGGCACTGTTGATGGGAATTGCTCACTTGAATGAATGGTTGTGGTTTTGGAATATGCAATTTTTCCAACACTGATTTTCAGAAGTAATGTTTTTTGGGTAGGCTACAGTTGTCACTTAGAGATCTGGCTTATATGTGTATGCGTAGAAGGGCCTTTCTATACACAGCCCAATCCGTGTGTGCTCTCTTTATGGTGGCTTTCTGTGGGATGGGTCTTCTAGTCCTTGCCTAAGAACATTGTGGCTTGTATTGCAGGTGAAATACCAGTGAAGCATGCTTTTATGTAGAGAGCATAGGGGAACAGGAATGTTGTGCCCCATTGCACAAAAGCGGATAATGAAGTTGACTGGTGCTTGGCCAGGTGCAAACACTATGCCAGGTGCAAACACTTTGCCAGGTGCAAACTCAAATAATTGAGTTTGCAATAGTGGCTATGCTTAGTGTAGCTATTAACATGATAGTGTAAAACTTCCTAAAAATGTGCAACTTTGCTTAGATTCCTGTTGAGAATGCAAAATCTGAGGAGGATAATCTGGAGGAGGACCCTACCTTTTGTGAAGTGTGTGGCCGAAGCGACCGAGAAGATCGCCTGTTGCTGTGCGATGGCTGTGATCATGGGTAAGGAGTTCTGCCTTTAAAAACCCTCCTTGGGTGTGCTACTTTTGCCTGATGCTTTCACACTATATTAGGCCTGTAGATGCTTATTTCTCTTGTGTGCTGCCTGTATTTTATGTTATTAATTTTCTATACCACCCTTCATCTGAAGATCACAGGGCAGTTCACAATATAAAAACACAAAAATATATAGCATAATTTCTTCTTCTCACAACCCCCTCTACCACGCTGGGTTGACATGTTTGATGAGTATGCTGCCTTTTTTCTTCTTGCAGGGGGGAATGCTAGCAAATCATTGTTGCTAGAAGATCTTCATTTTTCTTAGGCAGAACTTGAAAATGTAGGGTTTTCCCCCCTTCAGCACTGAGATAAGGTAGCTTATAGCATAAAAACAGAGTGTGCAATAATAAATTATAAAACAGCCACCAGATATTTACGTGCTATAAAAGAAAAATGAAATTTTGTTATTGTAGGCTCAAAAGAAAACCTGCTTTGTTTTCTCTAGGGATTTTTTTTTATTTAGGTGCCCATTACTTAAAGCTAAGTGGGAGGTGGTCCTTAATGTGCCTAGATGAAGGAACCACTCAAAGCCTATAAGAAGAGGATAGAAGAAGGTCAATGAATACAACATAAGGCACAAGTTGGCCTTGTTTGGGAGATACCTCCATAGGAGCAATAATAATGTATGCCCTATGCTGTGCTATTCTAGAACAATGAGGTACTTGGAGCCATGCTATGATTGAAGATTTGTATAAGCAGCCAGGCTTGTGAGATGAGGAGGTTTCAAAGAGTTGCAGAACTTCCTTTGCACCCAAAAGAATTATGTATGTCTCTACAAGTGCCTGCGCTACTGTTGTTAGGAAGCTCCTGCATGTATCATCTTAGTGAAAAAAAGATGTTTGTCTGGCCACTTACATATTACATGCTTTGCACCCTCTTGCTCTGTAAGAACATGTTACACTTTCTTTCTTTTTAAAAGATACCACATGGAATGCCTTAATCCTCCGTTGAGTGAGATACCTGTCGATGAATGGTTCTGCCCACCATGTGCACCAGCAAATGCTGTATCTGTTGATGCTGGCAAGTATTTTCTTTAGTAGCTTAGCTTTGCATTGTAGAGAGCTGTTCTTCAAGAAAACAGGACTTTCCCACAGCTTATGCAACATGACTTTTATTGAGATAGGATTTTCCCATATAAACCAATCAATATTGCTATAATTGAAGGAAAACTCATTCAGTGTTAAAAACTGGTAACAAAACAACGTTTTTATCTCACTACTTCTTCAGCTAATGTTGATGTCCATTGTACAAGCCTGTTACACCTAGAGTCAGCCACACCATTGCTTTGGCATCGGTGAACAGTAAATTGCTCCATAACCATCTCTTTATCTAAACTGGTGTTTGGATCTGGTAGTTGCCTTGGAAGGGAAAACATTGCACTGTCCATGGGGAATTCTAAAGCAAAGGGATTTAAGGAGCTTTCTTTTTTTCCAGAACCCTTGCCAGTTTTGTTCTGGAGGCTTAGCAGAATGCCTGGATTTAGGTCTCTAGAAAGGTGTTCAGGTGCTGGTTGAAACACAGCTGACAACTGATCTTGTTTTAAGAAACAGATCATGTGAGTGAAGAGGAAGTTGCTTCCCTCATAGCTGATGTCGTCCCTACCACCAGTCGACTACGTCCCAGTGTCCGAACTCGAGCTATAGCCAGAACACGTCAGAGTGAGCGTGTGCGGGCAACAGTGAACAGGAATCGCATAACAACTGCACAGCGAATTCAGGTACTGCACATTCTGAGGGGAGGATTTTGAGTGGAGAAAGCTCCTAATTGTAGCAAAGAGACAGTTTGATTTAGGAAGAAATCTGGGCTGGGGGGGACGGGGGCGGCTTTTCTACTTCCTTAATTTTGTAGTAAATCAACAATTGTGATTTCCCATCTTGATTTTTAGCATGTACCAAGATACCTTATGTCTTCCCTTCTTGATGAAACCATTGATGCAGTCGCAGCAGGGCTGAGCACAGCCGTGTATCAGAGACCACTGGCTCCTCGAACTACAACCAAGAAAAAACGAAGAGGAGGTAATTTGCTAAGAATGGTGGTGATAGTTCTTAGTTAATTTTTTATGAGGCTTACACAGCTCTCTTTCCACCCTTTCATCTTAAAATAATTCTGTGAGGTAGGTTAGGGTGAAGCTGTATGATAGGCACAGGAATCGCCATGTGTGCTTCATGGCTCACAGTGGATTTGAACCTTTGTCTCCCTGCCCTCCCCCAATGTGACATCACTAACTGTTTCAATACTCAAGCTGTCGGTGGATTTCATTTATTTATTGGTAAACTGTTTCTGTGCCTCCTTTTAGCCTCCACAGTGAAGCCTCCATGGCAGCTAAACAAAATAGACAAGCGTAAAACAACAATCAAAAGGCCCAGAATATGAGCAGCACCAATAAAACCAGCAGGCAGCTAAGAAAGGCAGAACACGCAGCAGAGCCTTCTCTGAAGATTGAAGTGTATGGCCTGGTTCATGTGGGTGCAGCAGGCCCTGTGTAGCTGTCAATAACTCTAGGGAAAAACAGAGCCGCTACCAAGTGTGTGGCATATTAATGAATATTCAGTTGGCAGCTGCACTTGAACCTGGTGGATTGATTCAAATGTTTGTTTTGACATAATAACGCCTTACAGATTTTCTTCTGGTGAGGTAACTAACCACTTTATGGACCCTCGGATGTGCCAGGGTTGGAGGGTCTTGCACCATACATGCTCCAGGCATTCAAGTGACCAGCTGTTAGTTTCATATGGTCTGTAACCTCTGGTGGCAAACCATAGTCTGAAATAAGCTATGGTTTACTGTGAGCGAGCGGTGTGCTGCTCGGTTGTGCCTGCTTCCCTTCACCCCACCTGGAGATAGGAAACAGACCACAGAGCGGCTGACCTAGTTTTATATGTGAAACCAGTGCTTGTGGTTGGTGACCCTCTAAATAAGCTGTAGGCCAAGAACAAACCTTGACTTGCTCATGGTTTGGTCAGAGAGCAACCACAAGCACTGGTTCTTGTGTAACCAAAGCCAAGCAGAGCACAATCATTTTGCTTATTCGTGATAAACACTAGTTTGTTTTAGACTATGGCTTTCCATGACATGAACCTGACCAGGGCCATCTGACTTAATCCCAGTTTGTTGAAGCCACAGAAAATGAGAGGTCAACAGAGAGTGAACACCTCTGGAATAATCTCCATTTATTCTCTCCTGAAGGGCATGTCTCTTTAATTTTAGGCTGTGGTGTTTCTGACACGTGTTTCTTTTCCTTTTGCGAATGTATTGTATTTAGCATGCAGATTGCAGAAGTGATTCAGGTTATAGCCTGTATTTGCTGATCTCCAACTCCAAAATCTTTCTATATTTTACCTAATACAGGGCGGAGAAAGAAATCAGCAGGTAAAAAACCTCATACCAAGTCATCTGCTGGAAAAAAGAGCGCTGGAACTTGGATTAAGAGACGCAAACGCCGAGCAAGGCGGAGGAAGGGAAAAAAAATAAAAGTATGCTCCTGGATTTTTCACCAGTGCAGAAATTTTTCTATTGTTTATGCTTTTCTTGTAATAGAGCATTGTTACAATTTTCTTGTAATACAGCATTATTTATTTAGGAGTAATTATTACTTTATTTCATATACTCAGACAGTCTCCAGGCCTACTGGCCAAGGTTTTCACCTACTTTCTATTATCCCCTTTAAGAGGGTTGCAGAGTAGAGAATGCAACCCTTCATATTTCTGTGATACAGAGTCATGTTTTCTATTTTCATAGAGTTTGGTGGGAATCCTGTTCTGAGCATAAAGTTAACCTGCTCTCCTTCTACCCAGGTGAAAACTGAGCCGACTTCTCGTTCCCGAATTGCAAAAACCCTTCGTCTTGGCAAGCCTGTACATGGCATTTCAATCCCTTCCATGTACAAACCAATGGAACCCTCTCTTGGCCTTATGAGAGCAGATATTGGAGCAGCCTCTCTCTCTGTGTTTGGAGATCCTTTTGAACTGGATCCTTATAACAGGTATGAAATATGACAAATGGGAAGGAAACAAAGAACTGCAGTTCAGAAATACATGGAGACTTTTTCTGTGATAGGCAGGAAAGAAGAAAAATGGGGCTAAATCCAAATTAGATTATAAAGCTTATTCAGGTTGAAACTAATCTTTTAAGTGTGCCTACTCTATATGTTCCTTAACCCATTTGCTTCCCTGGTATTTCAGAAACTTTTATAGTATATCAGAAGACAGAATTGGATCTTCTCAGTTTGAATTTTTCATTTAAGAAAATACGCAAAGCTCAGATAAGATGGAAGTTGGTTGTGATCTTCAAAATTTTCTCTCTCCTAGTAATGAAGAGCTTCCTGTAAATTCAGCCTCACCTGTGAGCAACAAAAGAAGAGGCCTTTCTCAATCAGCACTAAGATCACATCGTCCTGTCGCTCGACCAGTCGCTATGGGGCTTCCTGGGTAAGGCCAGCCACATGACGCTTTATTATACAACACAGCAGCAAGAGAAGTGAGGTGCACAAAGTTCTCTTCTAGTTTGTGGTCTCTCCTGTTTTGCACACTGCGTTGAAACCTCAAGCCCTTTCTTCAGTCTTCATGGATTCATGCTCAGTGCTACAGACTATAGCATAGTGTGTGTCATATGTGTATATGTGGAGAATCATAAGATTGTAGAGTTGGAAGGGACCCTAAGGGTCATCTAGGCCAAACCCCTGCAATGCAGGAATCTTTGCTAAAGCATCCACGACAGATAGAAAGACAGTTCAAATCCTGTCTTAGCTGTAGGTGGCTTGAAGAAGCTACAATCTTTTCCTTTCAGTTCTCAGTTTGCTGAATAGGTCACTATTCCTAAAATTACTAAGGTGATGACTCTCAGTGAGCAATTAGAAATAGCAACCATATACCTCTAAATATTCCATCTCTCTCTCTCTCTCTCTCTCTCTCTCTCTCTCTCTCTCTCTCTCACACACACACACACACACACACACACATATACACTCATTCCCACTAGTTTGATTCTCTCATTCCACCAGACAGCTGGAAGGGAAGCATTTGATAACAAATGTCACTCAAGACTCTGGAATTCTTAGGAAAGCTTATGAAACACCCCTAAAATTAGTCAGAAATTCTCAAATTAGGGGGGAGCGGGAGATCTCTGCTGGCCACCATGAAATCCTAAGCAAGCTTATTCCTGAGATCAAATTGTCACCAAATTTGAGGGAGGAAGCTGAGAGTGGGAAAGGGAAAAGCACCGTCTACCCAATTGTTTCTTCACACATAGCACATCCATATTCCTTCTTTAGACTGTTAGCTCACCCTTTTTTGTAGTGGTGGAGAAGGAAATATTTGCTTGTGGGTGGAGTCTCTTGCTGTCCTTTATTCCAGTGGGACATCCCTGCTGCTTCCGTCACGGGAGAGGGCTAACAAGAGAGGCTCTCCATTGAGCTTGCCTCCTGTGTGAAGAATGCCTTACTGCATGCTTATCCCCATTCCCTGCTTATTCAGGCCTCATTTTGGAAACATGCTATAATAATAATAATAATAATAATAATAATAATAATAATAATAATAATAATAATAAAAATGCCCGGCAAGCTTACCCATGCAGTGTTCCACATGTTCAGCGATGTGTTTCTAAAGGAGCCCTTAGGCTGCCAGGTTCATGCAGTCCTGGGCTACTGATCCTTGGCATGCTAACATTGCTGCTGCCTACAGTGCTGAGTACCTGGGAACCCTGTTTGTGTCTGTTTTGTTCAAGGATGCCCAATGTCCAGTTCAGATCAGGCGTCCGCCGGCTGGTAGAGCGTTTTGAGGCAGTTTCCCTTTAACTGGGGCATGAGGTGGAATGTTGGAGCTGGGAGGTTCTCTTGCAGTTGGGAGCGGAGAGCCCTAAACAAACTGGAGGGAAAGGGTGGGCGACTGGGAAATTTGCCAAGCAAGGAGGAGTAAATGTGTGAGTAAGCGGAAAAAGGTTGAAGGCAACAAACGGAATAGGACAAATATTAGGGGATTTTCAACATGGGTAATCTGGAGGGTTTTCTTTGGCATTGGGCGGAGGTTATCACAGCTCTGCTTTATCACATTGAAAAAGATGTTTGAAGTTGTGGTTGTTGCTTTAAGAATATTAAATTTACATGGTGTGTTAGAAAGAATGAGGGAACCAATCCCTGCCCCAAAGGGCTTACAGTTTGTTGTGCTAGAAAATGGTACAAGGGGGTTGATGGAGGCAGGGGGTACAGAGAGGAAGAATATGCAATTGGGCTCAGTTACAATAGGGAATGGAGACTTGAGGAATGGGATTTTGAAAAGGTGGATTTTGAGGAAGTGAGGGAGGCGGCATCATGGGAACTTGGTGCCTGGCTCTGTCCCTGAGGCTGAAGACTCAGACTACAACTAAACATGATAAGAAGCAGCTGTTTTGTCTTGTGTTCACAAGTCTGTTTTGGTTCACGATATAAATGATGGTTCGTAGGAGTCTGTTCACTGCATCAGAAGGGGTGTATGGATGACATATTTTATGATTCACAAATTCTATGGGCTCTTTTGAGACAGTTATGTAAAGCAGTTTCATTTCTTTTCGCTTTTGTTAGTTTTGTTATTAATTCATTACCACTAAGTTGCTTAGTGGTTCTCTCCCTGGCCCCATTTTATTATCTCAATGACCCTGTGAGGAAGGTTAGGCCGAGAGATAGCTCAAGGTTTGCATACTAAGTTTTCTCAGAGGAAAAAGAATCATTTTCCTTACTTCAGATTGAACAGAGTCATTTGACTGGATTCCTGCTCCTCTCCCCGAGAGACTACCAAAACTGAAGCTTCTGTCTTGTGGATCCATGCCTGTCAAATTTTTAAAAAATGCTTTAAGGTTTAGGGAGCTTTCTGCTTCCTTTTTATTAGGAGCCAAAGCGTAAGCCGAAATCACTGAGATGTTCTTTCTAGAGCCAAAGAGGGCCAAAGCTCATTGAGAATTAGGGGAGAATCTACAAAGGAGCAGGAATGCAGCCAAATGTTTGCTTCCAAAGAAGGCAAGTTCCAGGTGAGTTATTACAGGTAAGGCAAAAGCACATTGGAGTTCCAAAATGGGAAGTAGCTTGTTGCAGCAGTTTGGACTTTTCAGAGCACTTAGCTTAAGGGGTGTTTGTGTGTGTGTATTCAGGATAAGGCTCCTGGGGAACAGCAAAAACGTATTTTAGATGTATGTCTGATGCTATGGCCATTCCAGTTTGGACACTTAATATATTAATATTTTTTATTTATTTCAGTACTGTGTATCTATCTTGCCTTTCTAAGAAGTGATCATGGTGGCAACACCACAACAGAATTTAAAGCAATATATTAAACAGTATAGCTTTCATCGATTTTAAAAGTAAACAATAAAAAAACTCCATTGAAAGCAGTTTTTTTTTTTTAAGTGGGCCTAAAAGATCTTGCTGGACAATATGCCTCCACTACTCATTGAAAAGCAGTAATAGGCTGGGCATATTTCCTTTGGCAGGGCATTATATATTCTTGGCACTATCCCAGAAAACCCCTCCCTAACAGAAGAGTTCAGGGCAGGGCTTCAGTAGATTATCTAGTAGAAAATTCATATGGGCAGCAGTGATTCTTCATGTACTATGATTTGAGCTTGTTTAGAGTTTTCAAGGTCAAAAGCCAATAACTGATAAGTGAGGGATTGCCTTACTTCCCTATATACCTATCTGTTGACTAAGGTGATCTATGGGCAGTGCTTTATTTCTGGGGAGACTCAAGGATACACAGTACTGGCACCTTAACCGCCCCCCATAAAAAAATGTTAAAGTGCAGCACTTACTGTAACAACTTAGTCCCAGCACCATTTTTTTCCTTAAAAAAAGAAAAAGCACTGTCTATGGGTGCCCACATAGTAGAACCTCATGCATCAGAACTTGGTTTCATGTCAGCTTAGACTTAATCTTTCAATGCAGTAGCAGCTGCCCTGTGCAGCATGCTGCCCGTTGCAGTTGAAATGCATACAACTCCTTTTTAAAACCTTTTAAAAAACCTTTTTTTAAAAAATCACAGGCTTTTCCAGAAGGCAGTCTTTTGTTGTTGTTTAGAACTGCTTTATTTGTTCTTACCTATTTAGTTTTTATTTTATATCGTTATTGTGGTGCGGGGATCTTTCGTGGTTTATAAATATCCTAATGAATTGATAACCAGTGCAGAAAGTGTAAGGTGCAAGTGGTATGCTCCAGTTGGCTTGCATCATCCAGCATCCTAGCAACAGTATTCTGGACAAACTGAAGTGTCTGAACTGTCTTCAAAAGCAGCCTCATTAAAAAGCACATTACAGTAAGCCAACCTGGAGGTGACCAGTTGTGAATTCCTATGCAACTTACGCATAAGTAAGCCTCACTGAGTTCAGTAGGCCTTCCTCCCAGGTCAGTGTGCATTCTAAAGCATGAACAATTGCAGCCAGATCTGGTTATACCTGCTTGGCTTATAGCAGTGGGCGTATTTCCATGTTATGCAGGCAACACTTGGTATAGTTACACTGCTTTGCCACATTTTAAATGCATGATATATAGTGACTCCATATATTTTAGATCAGTATTTCTTAGCTCTCCACATTCTTGACAATTGCACAATGCCCTTGATTTTAAAAGTAACAATGGGAGGGAAGTGTGATGTATAGAATGCTTACTGTGAAAAGCAAGAGTGACTAGAAGTCCTTCTGCTTATTCTGTAACATTGGTGTTATTTGAGAGTAAGTGTTTGTAGGATTAGTATGTGTGGAGCTGCAGGCAGATTTAATGGTTCTGCAATAGGTGTGAAGCCTGTTAGCTCAGCTGCAAAGCAGGTTGAGTGTAGAGGCAGCTAGCTTTTCTCTCAGATGTGGCCTTGGCTAAGCAGAAGGAGTTATGGATCTAGGAATCCACAAGAGGTACATGTTTTGGAGCCATTTCAAAACATCAGTGGAGCATCTTATTTGTCTCCTTTTTTATGGAATGTCTGCATTGTTTTCCTCCAGTCTTCTGGTTTGGAGTCCCATTTTGTAATTTTGGGGCACCTTCTAATGAGATGGTTGAGTTTAGTGAGCTTCTTGGGTGCAAAGACACCCAAGTTAGATTGTTAAGATAAACTATTTTTGATAAATATGGGAAGAATTTGCTGAAATAATGATTAAATTGGAATACAAAAAGGGAGGTATGAGGAGGTCTAAGACATAAGATAATGAAATGAAGTTATTTTGAATTTATATTCTTTTTTCTCTTTTTCTTTTTTTTGTTCATTTTTCTTTTCGTTTCTGTTTTTCTATTTTGTTGTGGTTTTAAATGTTTTTTGTATTTTTGAAAATTTGAATAAATACCATTTTAAAAACAAAAACAAAGTCACTGATACCTAAAATACTGGGGGCTCTTTTGTAACTCCCGTGTTTTGCAGTAGGCAGGCGGAAAGCTCAAGCTCAAGTATCAAAGCAGAGATGTGAATAAAACTCACCTTTTATTTGGCAGAGGTGGGCTGAGTTGTTTCACTAATGAAGTTTGTTCTATACACTGAGTTTTTTCCTTTATTTCTTTGCTACTCGTATCTCTTTAAATAAAAATGTGGGTGAGATGGGGTGTTTTTATTGTGTTCATTTGGATAATTGAAAGCTGTTATAATTTGCTTTTTTAAAAAAGAAAGCAACTGCTTCAAGAGCAGCAGGAAGAATCTGTTAGGCTGCAGCAAAGCAAAGAAACGCTGCTGCTGTTTCAAAAGACTTACACAGGCTGAGCAGGCTGCTTATACACAGTGCACAGGACCAAAATGATTCAAAACAAAACAAAACTGCAGCTGCCCACTGGTATGGATGGGCCAGACTAAAACATTTTAAGGCCATTGGGTTTTGGTGGAGCAGATTTAGGCTCCATTTCTATATGCTCTTAACCTGAGAGCAAATGCCATTGAACTCAGTTGCCCTTACTTCTGAGTAGATTTGCAGAGGATTGCACTCTTAAGCACACGTTCCGTTCTCCAGTTGAAATCAACAAGTGCTCAACTTATGACTGGATTGTGCTCCATGTTCTTTCTTGCTGTCTCAGACTTAGAGAATGTTCTAAGTGTGTAGTAGGCAGAAAGCCAAGATGGTACTACAAATGTTGTGTTATCTGAAGGTTCTGGGTTTCAGAAATACCAGTTGGAACACCCACCCCCTCCCTGGTCTTGGTAAATGTTCACATAGCTTATCCAGCTGTGGACAAGTATTGGATTGAAAACAATTATTGCAGCATTTTTTATATTGCTTTGGTTTCCATATTATATGTGTTTCATTATATTAGCTGCTTCAGGCTTCATTTTTGGAAGGAAAAGTGGGTGCAAACATTAAACGAAATGAGAATGAGATTCTGCAGGTTTTCTACACTTGCATTGGATTGTGGAGTACAGACAACTCTGCATATTACCGGGTTTCCGCCCCACCCACACCCCCAATAGCAAGGCTTTTCATAGTATTTTCAGCCCTCTATAAAGAAAATAATACTTGACCATTTATTTTCTTATCCCACTAGCTATAGTTATTTTGTATGCCATCAACTCAAGGTAGGCTGCTCCTTCTGAAAACACTGATAGCCATAGGACTGGTTGGTGATGGCTCATCTTTAACCTATGTAGCTGCCTCAGGTTTGTGGAGATGTGCTACAGTCTCAAACCTATATTCATAGGATGTCAAAGATCCTTTGTTCCTTATGATGTAACCAGTATAGTTCTGTATAGTGTGAAATCAGAAGCCATGCCTTGTGTAATTTATAGGAGGAGTGTTCCTGCCTTGACACCTGAGCCAGAAGCTGGTCCAGCCCCTGTGCCCGACTTGCTGGGGAGCATCCTGACTGGACAGAGCCTCCTTATGATGAGTGGTTCTGACGTCGTCATTAATAGAGATGGATCGTTGACAGCAAAGAAAGCAGGTAATGCTTAGTTAGACTGATCTGAAGTTTGTTAGCATGTTATGCGCACAAGCACTTTCTAATCCTTGCAGGCAGCAGGCAAGCTAATGCCATGTTGCAGCCTGCAATAGTATGTCTTGAATTGGTAGCCAGAGTTATTCATAGAGTATCATAGAATCATAGAGTTGGAAGGGACCCTGAGGATTATCTAGTCCAACCTCCTGCACTACAGGAATATGCAACTGTCCCTTACGGTGATCGAACCTGCAACCTTCGCATTATCAGCAGCACGCTCTAACCAACTGAGCTACAAAATCAGTACATATCAGTATTTTGTTTATTTGTCAAAGCATAGCAATAGAAGAGAACAGTATAGGACTATTGACATTGTACTGCTTTCTAGAATGTATCACATTAATCTGAATTTCATGAAATAGACCAATTGATTGCCCACATTTGATTTGGTAAGCAATATATGTAAGTGATCAGAGGTTATACGGAATTAGTATGAGAGAGCTTAGGGTGCAATGACCAACCCTTTTATTTTTTAAGTGTTGACACTTGGAGGTGTAACTTACTGTCATACTGGAAGTTGTGCTAGCTGGCACAGCTGACAGTTCACTTGCATAGTGTTAATTAGTTGCTAAAACCCCAATTCTGTTGTCCCGTGTTAACTTCATATTAAAATTATGGGATGTTATTGTTGGTATAGAATAGTACAAGCAAATGAGTGGGAAAACTTTCATGGGTTTTTCTCGTGTCTCTTTCAGTCTCATTGCTGCATGACAATTCTGCAAGCAATTCAAGAGTGGAGGAAGGCTTGGAGGACAGTGCCCAGCAGGGGGCTTCCCAACTGGGGACTCCAGTTAGTGGCGGCTCTGCTGCTGAATCTTTGGTTTCTTCACAACTGAATTCGAACTCCAAATCTGCTGTCTCAAATACTTGCGCCTTGTCCTCTTCTTCACTAAGCCTAGCAAACAAAGCAGTGAATCCATTGCAGATTACATCTGGAAGGGCTCCCATTAGATTTGAATACTCAATGACTCCAAGGTCTGTTCAGGCTCAGAGTTTAGCAAATCTGAATAGATGTGGCCCCAAACTGGGTGAAGTATTCAGATTTAATGGAGGCTCTAAACTGCCTGGGGCTCCTCTTTCTGTATCTTCTAAATTATTGTCCAATAACTCGAGTTCACTCTCAAAACCCGTACCTGTGCAGCAGCCTCTGAAATTGTCCCCTAAAAGGCTTGATATCTCTGAACTCCCCAGGATACCAAAGATTAAAAAGGAATCGACTAGTGGACATTTGGGATTGCAGCCGGCAAGTGACAGAAACAGTGATATTCCCAGCTCCTGTGTAACACAGTTGACTGGCAAAGGGAGTACAAACCAACCAGCTGGTGATAGTAAAATGGAGAGCAGCAAGTCGCGTGCTCCTCAGAGACAAGCGCACACAAGTGGAGGCTCTGCTGCTGCCCATGCCAGTTGCACCTTTCCTCCTTCAAGGGGGAACGTTGGAAGCTCATCATTTGAGAGCTTTAAAATCAACATCCCTGGAAATGTGGGACATTCCAGCAGACTGTCTAATCCTGGGTTTTGCAATACTTTCCGGCCTGTGGACAATAAAGTACAGCAAAAGGAGAATCCGTCGCCCCTCTTTTCGCTGAAAAAGACTAAACCAGTCAAAAGTGAAATATATGATCCTTTTGACCCAACAGGCTCTGATTCAAGCTCAACAAATAGCAGTCCGGAAAGATTGCCCCTTGCTAATATCACCAGAACAATATCCATAGCGAGTCCAAAAGTCCAGACATTCCAAACAGTGCGCCGCATTACCCCTTACACACTGGAAAATGTATTTGGATCAGGGGCCGAATCATCAGATGTGCCATCAAGTAACACAGAGTCTCATGACGATATGATAAAGGAGAGGCTTGTGGAGCAGGTATCTGACGCAGAACAAGAGAAAGCTGAGGAGGAGGAATTGTCAAGTCTACCCTGTACATCCTCTGGCATCAAGCAAGTCACAGATGTAGAGCACTTAAATGAGGAGGATGAGAATGGTCCTAGGGTAGTTTTTGAAGATGATCTAGGTAAGGCTAGAGCGAAAATTGAGGTGGACAGTTCCGTAAGAGAAAACAGTCTACAGATATTACCCAAAAATGAGCAAACAGAAAAGCGATCTTTTTCAAGATCCCCATCAAATTCCAGTTCTCGAAGCCAGAACACATTAAAAAGAAAAAAGGCAGCTACAAAAGACTACAAAAGCACACAATCAAGATCTAGATCAAGAACGTGTT
Organism: Podarcis melisellensis; assembly: GCF_964234715.1. NCBI lineage: Eukaryota > Metazoa > Chordata > Lepidosauria > Squamata > Lacertidae > Podarcis > Podarcis melisellensis. Next base: position 76,502,753 of record NC_138528.1, on the reverse strand, counting down.
CAAGAGATAGAAGCTCCAGATCTACTTCTCGCTCCATTGAAGAAAAATACAGCAAAAGCCACAGGACTAAATCAAAGACTCGGCATTCCTCAAGTGACCGCTCCAGTAGTTATGAGCGATTGAAGAAAAAGAAAGCAAAGGATAAGACGAAAGACAAAAGGGCAAAAAGCTCCTGGGCAAAAGAACACAAGAGATCTAGATCACGATCTGGTAGTCCAGGCAACTCTTCTTTTGAGCTGTATGAAAGTCGGAAAAAGAAAAAGCACTCTGCCACTAGAGGAAGGGGGAGGGAATGTTCCCCATCAAACAGTGCTGAGAGAATGAAGAAAAAGAAGCACAGAAGAGAGCGAAGCCATGACAGGTACAAGAAGGAGAGAACCTCAAGGTCCCGAGAGAGAAAGAGATCTAGATCTAGATCCCGGGAGAAGCGAAAGAGGAGATCAAGGTCATCCTCGCCATCAAGACCCCGGGAGTCCAAAGGGCCCAAGTCTAGGGAGAAACAACTGCAGTCTAGGTCACACTCCAAAGAAAGGAAACATAAGCCGAAAGAGATGCCAATGCTACCTCTTCAAGAGAAGGACCAGAAAGGCCAGAAATCCTCAGATGATAACCTGGGCAGTTCTCTTGATCATGCTCCTCCTTGGACCCAAGACTTGGAAGATTCAACACAAGAATCACTGAATGTTCATCTAGACCTGATGCCTGTACAGGAGAGCCCTCCAAAAGAGATAGCAATGAAAGTTGATTTAGAAGAGGCCATTGTAAAGGAGCAAATCTGCAAGAAACTTGTAACTGTAATAACTTCTCAGGCAGAGTCTGCAAGTTCTGGAGTGCTACCTGACACTATAGATTCTTCCACTGGGAAGGAATTGGCAGGAGGCTATGAGTCACCAGGACTTGCTAGCCAAAGTAGTGAGCAACTGGAAGAAACTGAAGCTAGAAACGAATATATTGATGATGTGTGCCCGTTTTTATCAGACTGTCTTCCAGTGAAGGAGGAACTTGTACAGGAGCATGATGAGCCAATGCCAATTAAAGTTTTGCCTGAAATCAAAACGCCAACAGAGGCTAAAGGCGGGGGCCTTACATTGGGTGAGAATGCCACTGATGTAAGTAAACATGAACCGGAAGCAGTAGCTCAAGGTCCTGTGTTGAAATCTAAAGCACCAGTGAAAAGAGTTACGTGGAATCTTCAAGAGGAAGAAAGTGATGCAGGGACTGCAGACAAAGCAGCAAGTAAGTACATGGTAAATCTTTAAAATGGCAAAAGTCGATGTCATGGGGATAGGAGCTGCTTTTCTCATTAGAAGTGAGACGGAATGTAGTTGTTTGTCATGGTTCAAGGTTGGATTGGTCCCACTAAATGAGAGCCTCAGGTTATGTTAAAAATAAGGGGTGCAGTTTCGCTGTAGTTTGGCACTTACGTTCACCTTGCATGCTCTCTCCTTGCTTCATGCCCTCTGACATTGCCTTTTTTTAGTGGCAATCCATTTTGCCATTACCTCTAACCTGGCAAACTGGTTTTCTCTTTCCCAGAAAGCAGAATTCCAAAGCAAGATTTTTTTTGGGGGGGGGGGTTGGAGAGGAAGCTCAAACTATGGTTTACCATTTCTTATGTAATAGCAGACACTGCTTGTTTTTGTTAAGTAAGCCATGGAGTTCTCTCTAGCATATATGCATGTGTACTTAAGCAGTGTTTAGTACTGCAGGGAATTCTTTAAAACTTTCCAAAGCAGCTAGAGTTATTTAAAGAGAGACTTGATTCCTCTTGTTACACTTGTTACATGTGTGGTTTGAAGAATATAACATGGGTATGTGCATCCTAAAAACATAACTAACTTATAAACAAGCATAACTCTTCCACCCTCATCCTGGATCACACTTCATAAACTGATTGTGCCAATTTTAAGGAGCTTTAAGCTATGAATTCAGCTTTGCTAGGTATTTCTAGGAACTTAGAGACATGTTTGTGCTTGCAGACTAAAATCTCATTTTAAGAAGTTGGGGAAGCTTGTTAAACCATCTGTACTGAATTCTTCTGAGGTTGTCATGAAGTTTGATAACTTGAAGTGTTTTTATCTGCTGTGATCGTCTAGATGTTTTGTTCTGATATGCTTTTCTTCCTGGGGATCTTTTAGGGGTGCCATTCTGCAAACAGCAGAGAACGAAAGAAGGGGTCTGGAAAGCAGAGGATTTGACCCAGACATTAAATCAGGTGCAGTTAACTGAGCCTCCTCCAACCAATTATATGATTCCTGAGCCTATGTTTCCTGATCTAGATTCCTCTCAGGTTGGTTCCCACACCTTAAGACAAGTGTCATGGGAGGCCATTCCACTCCATCTCTAAACTTGTGCCCCCAACTTGACTTCATTGTGGAACAGTCTTCTTCCTCCCCCCCCCCCCACCCACATGTAGTACATTTCATTCAGCCCATGTACTGCAATAATTTTTCTGACTTTGGCATTCCCCTACCTAAAAATTGAAACTCTGTCCTGCTGCTTTGCAATGGGCTTGTGACTTCTAATTTCCAATAGCTTATTAAATATGTGGGGTGTTTTTTTTAGACATCTTAAAATCAGCTATTAGACTGCATACAAACATGCTTATTGAAGACCACCCACTGCTCACCAGTGGGGCTGATGTGAGCCCAGTATTATCTTAATATATTATTTTCCTTTCCCCCTAAGATCCCAGGATAGGTTACAACAATTTAAAACAAACTTTTCCCTTTTAGAATAAGCAGAAAGTAATATACGTGTCCCTTTAAATGAAAGCTGTTCTTGTAATCCCTATGGATCACATCCCCACCCTCATTTGTTCAGAACATAAGAATAGTCTGATGGATCAGGCCAGTGTTCCAGTGAGTACAGCATCCTTTTCTCCCGGTAGCCAGCCAGGGAAGCCTAAAAACAGGACCAGCCCCACCAGTATCGTCCTCGCCTGTGATTCCTGGCAACTGGTATTCAGTGGCATTCAGAAGTAGAGAACATGTTGTGATATGAGAAGTGGTCTGTGATCCTTTTCTTTTCTTTTCAGGTTTACAACCAAAACCTGCCTCTGACAGCACCACTGCCCTCGAGTCTGCCCCCCTATGCGCCTGTTAGTCAGCCCACCGTCCAGTTCATCATGCAGGGGAGTCTCCCTCTGCTTAGCTGTGTGGCGGGACAAGGATTGACTCCGGAGCCTGGCAATCTGGCAACAGCTTCAGAACCAGGAATTCAGGCAGCTTCCACAGGAGATACAGAGGAGAAAGTCAAAGCACCTAAGTCCCCTGTGGATAAATCGAAAAATGAGGAGGTGAGTGGAGGTAGATGGCTCACTAAGATGATGAAGTTGGACTCATGGGCAAAACCCAAATGGAGCAGCACACTCGCACAACAGCCATTGCGCTCGTGGGAGCCCCATTCTTAGCACAGCACAACAGCCAAGTCCAGTGCCTGTTTTAGTGCAACTACTATTCTACTTGGTGACATTTAAGCTTTGTTTACTACCTCTTGTGCTACTGCTTGCACAACATCAACTCTCAAACTGCATAGGATCTCTCCCATAAAATCTAAGAATTCACCTGCTGCATCAGACCGTCTAGTCTTTCAGAACAGTCAACAGATGCTTCACGGAGAGAGCTATCCCCAACCCTTGGTTGCTAGAAGTAAATCACCACTGAGCATTTAACTATTTGGGTGAAACATGAAACTATTTTGTTGATAGATCTGTCCTTTATGAATGTGTCTGATGCTTTTTAGATGCACCTAAGACACTGGTTCAGCTAGTGGGTCCTAGCCGGATCCTAGGTGGGTTGCAACAGGAGCACTATAAACATGCAAATATATGGTAGAAGATCAAGAAATTGGTCCCTAAATGTATGTTTCGGTTAAAAACGGGTTCTGGATTTGAAAAGGTTGAAGATACCTGGTCTAAGCTATTCACAGTCACTGTAATTTGTAGCAAGGCATTCAGTAAATTAACAGTGCAGTTCATTAATAGGCTTTCCCTGAACCTATTGTACTTCCTGAGGAGACCTGAAATAATACGATGTCTGAATATCCCACTTGATCCCCAACCCCCATTTCATCACAACTAGGACTGCCACAGGGGAAGCAGCATATCTTCCTCCTGTAATTTAAAAACCACTGCTCTGATAACTTAGTTTGAAAACCCTACTTGCAGGCAGCTTTTTGGTTAACTGATTTTTTTGCCCTTTATAGTACATGAAGAAACTTCACATGCAAGAGAGGGCTGTGGAAGAAGTGAAACTCGCAATTAAGCCCTTTTACCAAAAGAGGGAAATCACTAAGGAGGAATACAAAGATATTCTTCGGAAGGCGGTGCAAAAGGTAACGAGAGGGAATATCTTACTTTAAACTTAGGCAAATGGCTGTGAAAAGCCCCATTTAAGTCATGCTCTGTAAACTGAATATTAGCTGCTGGCACAAGACTTTCCTTCTCTTTCAGGTAGTGAATTTGAAGTCGAAAAAGGCAGGGTGACTTAAGGCTAGGTTCACAGAAACTAACTCAATCCCCTTTTACCTTTCCTAGATCTGCCACAGCAAAAGTGGTGAAATTAACCCGGTGAAGGTGGCTAATCTTGTGAAGGCTTATGTTGAGAAGTACAAACATATAAGGAAACACAAGAAGGCTGACGCTGAAGAAGAGCCCCTTGAAACAGGGAACTGAAAAAGGCCAGGCCCCAAAGATGAAACAAGTGGAGGCTTTTCTAGCCAAGGATTTTCTTCTTCTGCAGAGGAAAGCAGGGATAATGCAATTGCATGTTGCAAGACACCCCTCCCCACTCCGCAACTGAACGTGGTCGGGCCTTCCTGCAGGGTGACCCATTCTCACACAGGGATGGGCGTGGATTGGACTGCAGTTCAAGAGCCAAATGTCAGCAGATCCCACTCAGCTTGTGGAGTAGCTGGACAAAGAAAAGTATGTGTGTGTTGGGGAGAGGACACACTATCAATTTTCATGGCTTTGATCGCCCCCCCCCCTTTTGGTCTCTGCACCTGTCTTTCCAGTTTAAAACAGACACTTTTATATGCAGTGTACAGCAATGTATACTTGCTCCCACTGTCTTCTTATTTATCAGAAATGTGGATTCTTTAGCGATTTCTCAGAAATTTGGTTTAATACTTGAACCACAGTGTTTCTAGCCTATTCTGTGATAAACTTTGACTCGCTCTGTCTTACGGGAGTTGCAGGCGTTTGCTACCCTTTCTAAATCCACTCCTGAAAACACTGCTCCAGAGATGGCATTCATTTCCCATTTTGTTGAAAATGAGGAACTTCATTTTGAAAGGGCGGGGGTGGAAATTGGTGGAAGGGGATTTGAACTATGTTGAAGCTCTTGTGAATAATGTGCTGAAGGCTGGTTTTGAGTAGTTTTGCATTCAACGAGCTGCCTTTCACTGAACAGGGAGGGTGGGGGGAGTGGAGGCAGAGAAGCACCATTTGCAGACTTTCAATAACAAACCTGAGGTATGCAGCAAAAAGGATGTACAAAGGAGAAATGTGACAGTTTATAAAGTTATTTTGAATTGTTTGTGGTTCTTTGGTTGTGGTATCATTATTAGTATTTATTAGTTAAGTACAGAGACTGGGGTGGGGGTAGTCAAAGATACAGTTTCCAAGACTTGGGGATCAGAAACAGGTTGTGAGCTTGCACCCGTCTCCCCACCTTTCCATCTGGGTTTGGCTTTACATGCACAAGTCAGCCTTGAGATTTACCTGTTTGGAGTAATCTTCTCCCCACCCCTCCCTAAACTGGGGTGACCAGTAGGTTCAGCACTTGCCCTTTATTAAAACAGTGAAACAAGTTATAGATTTGCAATACTATGAAGAATATCCAACGTACAAATTAAAACACAAAAGCAACTTTGAATGAAAACTGACAGATGATGGGCTCTGCCTATAAGCCATTAGATAAGATGGCCACCATAATACCCAGCGACAGTTTTGATTCTAACCTTTTGCAAAAAGGACTACTTTATGAATTGCGTGTCTGTCTTTATCAGCAAGAAGATAACACATTGTCAAGGTTTTGTCTGTTAGGCCTGCCAAAAAGCTTTCGCTGGGGACAAGATCCTCTCCCTCCCTTCTGAAGGCCACAAAGATAGCTACATGTGTGGGTCTTTGTCTACTTTCACCCCAGATAAGAGGATGTTATTAACTGAAAGTGGAGTTTGACTGCTCTAGAGAGCAACATCACAATCCTAAGAAAGCAGGGCTGGCCTTAAGCAGAGGGAAGCAACTGCCTCAGGTGGTAGATGGTGGGCTGGGGTGGGGGCCAAAGGTTGCAGGCCCCCAACTGTTCCTCTTGAGCCCCCTCCTAACTATTCTCCTCTGCTATGCCCCACATGGTCTGCCCTGTGCTAGCCTGCTGCCCTCAGGGGCAACAGAGGAGGCTATCCTTTCAATGGTGTTGAAGTAAGATTTGATCACCTCCCCACTTGGCTTCAGAACCATTTTGTCCTTTGCTTCAGGCAGCAACATGTCTTGGGCCAGCCCTGCAAGAAAGGGCCATGGTCACACCTCCGAGTGTGAAGGAGTGTGTGTGTGTGTGTGTGTGTGTGTGTGTGTGTGTGTATCCCCCATTTCACTGGCAATCATATACTGGGGAAATGGCTGTGGTGATTTTAATTGTGTTGAGCCTTCAATTTTGCCCCACACAAAGTTTCACATCTTGCACAATTAATTGTGGGAAGAAGAAGGAGGTAAAGGCTTTTGAAAGAGAGAATTGAGGAAATGAAAGCAGATGGTTACGTCAGAAGGATATAGCCGTGGCTTGTGAAGCAGGGAGCAGCAGGACAACAATATGGCCCAGCATGGATCTAGTGAGTACCTGCCTTTGATTCCTACTGATTGCTGCTGCTTGGAGTGGAGTAGAAAAACAATGGAAGGGGCAGTGCTGGAGGAGGGCTTGGTCAGGTGCTGGGTGCTGATGCTGGGCCTACCTGCCATTTGTTAGGATGAGAGAGAGAACTTGCCATCTTTAAAATAGTAATCTTGTGCCAAGAGACATATGTTCAGGTTTGGGCACAGGCTGTGCATAGAATCAGAACCTTCTCAGTCCTTCTCATTGCAACACTGACAGACAGAAGACGCAAGATGTTTTAAAGCTGACCTGTTCCACTCCGCTGCTTAACTCCTCAGCTACGGGAGCTGCAGCAATGAAAAGGCCAGAGGAAGCCCCCAACAGCACAGGCTGTTCCTGTCTCTTATGAGTCCCTTTTATTATGCCCTTTGTGTTCAACGCAGTGGATCTTTTTTCAAATAATGTGTTCAGAAGTAGGCCTGGTTAGAGGAACTGTATTGAAATGAGTATTGGAGGAACTGTATTGAAATGAGAGCTGGTTGTAGGGGGGCATACTTATATTTTAAATCCTGCCTCATTCGTCAAGCTCTTTGTGAATGACTTCTGACTGAAAATACAAAAATTCACTGGGTGGTCTTGGACCAGTCACAGCTTCTTAGTCTTAACCTACCTCACAGGGTGGTTGTGAGGATACAGTAGGGAGGAAGAAAACCATGTCTGCCACCTTGAGCTCCTTAGTGGTAAGGCAGGATATAAATAAAATACATACACACATGCAAACATAAAATAAAAGAGTGGGCTATGTAGGACCTTAAGCATACCATAAATCCTACCCCATCCTGTCTCCAATTTCTCTTGCATTTATGTGCACATACAGTTACAGCAACCTGGTTATAATTAACTACCCTCCTATACTCAGAACCAGGCAGCTAAACAGTAGAAAAAGGTTAATTCCAGATGAAGTGATGTATGGAAAAATTCTCTGTATGTTTGTCAGAAATAATTCCCTCTCTAAACAATTAGGTTTTGTCCCTAGTAAAAGTGTTTAGCATTACATGGTTAAGAGCTGGAGCGTTAACTTATGTGTGTGTGTGGCATGAAATAATTTGAGGCAGAGTGTCTGGCAAGCTACTCGCTTGGAAACAATGGTCCTTTTTCTTGATGATAAATCACAGTATCTTGTGCCCTCTGTTCATCAGATCAAGGGCAAGAAGACTACCCCAATGAAGTGACACTTTCCAGACTTAGGCTCCGAGTGGTTCCACCTGAGGTCCTGCAAAATAATGGCATAGAAAGCCTGAATTTAGACCGGAACAAGCTGAAACAGCTCCCTGGGATTGCAAAACTTTGCAACCTGAAAAAGCTGGTTTTGTCTAAAAATGATATCATAGACTTCCCAGAGGAAATCAGGAGCTTGGTCCATCTGGAGAAGCTGGAACTCAATCAGAACCAAATCCGTGTTATCCCAGAGGGAGTCTTTTCCTGCCTTCCAAAGTTGAGACATCTTCGACTGAACAACAACCGCTTAGATAGGCTTCCCAAGGACCTGGCAGTCTGTTGCAGCAGCCTCCAGTACCTCAACCTGTCCAACAACTTGTTCCTAGCTATCCCTTTGGCGGTCTTGGAGCTGAAATGTTTGCAAGAGCTCTACCTGTATAACAACAAGCTGCGCCAGCTTCCCATGAAGATGTTCAAGGAGCTGCCTCTGAAGATGTTCAAGGTCAGCGGGAATCCTCTTCGGGAGCCTCCCTACGAGGTCTGCGCAGGAGGCCTCAGGCAGATCATCAGCTACTTCGACCAGCTGCAAAACAGCCGAGCGGAAGAGGACAGGCGAGTCAAGACCATGTTCCTGGGGATGTCCTTAGCAGGGAAGTCCACCATTTGCAAAAGCCTGAAGCAAAGGCAAATAGTTCGAATGTCAGAGGAAGAGCGGACCGTTGGGATTGAGATCAGCGAGTTCCAGATCCAAGGCTTCACTTTTCTCTTCTGGGACTTTGCTGGCCAACTGGAATACTATATGACCCACCACATGTTCATCACCCCACAGGCTCTGGTCATCTTGGTCATTAACTTTCAGCAGTAAGTGTCATCTTGCTTACTTTGTGAAGGGAGGGGAAAGGGGAGCGTGGCTTTTAAGTCCTGTTGGCACCAGCGGGGTCGATTTGCATGTGTGCTTCATATTCTCATTTATAAGTGAATGGAATTTAAATGTGTTATCTTTGGCTAAATTTGTACTCCTGTGTATGAAGTTAGCTTTTTTTTGTCAGCCAGAAACATTATAATTGCAGGAGTTTTATCCCTGCTAGTACTGTATGCCCATCAAAGAGAGCAGTGAACTAATGAAGTCTTAAATCTTATGCACGCTTGGAAGTAAGCTCCACTGAACACTTTCAAGCAAACTTGCATAGGCTCTTGCACTGCAAGCTATTCTTCTAAATCGGAGGTGGCTAAAGCCTATTGCAGAGGCCTTAGCTAGACATTGAGGTGCACTACTTATCATTGCATCCAATCTAAATTAAAAAAAAGACAACAACAAAGCATGCTTTCCATTATTCACTGAGTGAAATCTTTTTTGCTTGGCCACCACCAGTCAATTAATATTACCTTTATGGATAATCATCATTACTCTATTTTTATGGATATTTTCACAAGTGCCACAATTGCAAGCTGAGAAGAATATACTTTTCTCATAGCAGAGGCCACTTCTTAATATCTGTATTAAGCTCCGGTCGCATCCACGCCATATATTTAAAGCATTTATCTTTCCCTGAAAGAATATTGGGAGCTGTACTTTAACCACAGAGAACTACAATTCCCAGCACCCCAACAAACCACAGTTCCCGGGACTCTTTGGGGGAAATCATGTGCCTGAAGTACATATTGTGAATGTGACCTCATTCTCTTTGTGAGCTACCAATATTAGAGAAACAAATTTGTTTACCCACACAATGCCAGGGCAGCGGGCTGAGTCTGTGAGTGATCTGGAACTTCCCTTTTTCAGGTATCAGCGGAGCGATGACTCCTTCAAGGAGCTTGTTGGATTTTGGATCAACAACCTCTTTATGCGAGTGCCCAACTCTGTGGTCCTTCCCGTTGGAACTCACATAGATGTTTGTTGTGAGCAGGAGGTTAGAGAAAAGAAAGAGGATATAATGAGCAAGATCCAGGACATGCTGGATGAGAGAAAGAACACCTTAGCCCATCTCATTGCCAACCTGGAGGACAATGAGGAATCAGAGTTCTTTGTGGACCAGTGGAATAGGCTGAAAGAAATGGAGCAATGCACCCTTACGGTGAGGAAAATGTGATATATTTTGAATATTTAGGATGCCCTACATCAGGGGGGGGGGGACCTGTGGCCCGTCAGATGTTGGACAGAACTCCCTGACCATCAGTTACAATGGCTGTGGCTTGACCTGAGTTAGGAGTCCAACAACATCTGGAGGGCCACAAGTTTCCAGTCCCTGCATTACAGAATATGATGTGATGTAAACTCCCAAGTCTGTGTTGGTTGGGAAAGAAAAATTAAGTAGATAAAAAGAGAATTCCCTGGATGCCAAGATTCAGGTTTGGGGCAAGTACCCTTGGGTGAGCAGAGATTTAAAATCACAAAATATGCAGCAAAGTGAAATGTGTAAAAATAGACTGTTGGACTTTTAAAACATGTCCTTGTGAGTTCCAAAACTTCCCATTTCCCCATCACGGGGGGGGGGGGGGACATGTTTGGGTAGTTAAAAATAGTTTACTTACAAACTATTCAAAGGTCAGATGCATGTGCTTTTCCATACAGCAATCAGAAAGCACAGGCAGTAACATGGCTCTCTTGTGAGTGGTGCCATCTGGCCCCCAATTTGTCAACTCCTTAGTCAAAAGTAGGATGTGAACAAGCAGCATCTTTGTTGGGGGGGGGTATATAGAAATTTTGGAGGCTGGGACATTGAACCTTAATAACAAAAGAAGGTGCCTAGAGCAGACCAAAAGTCCATTCATTCCAGGGGTGGAAACGTCTGATCTAGGGGCCAAATATGTCCCACCAAGTCACTCTCAATGGCCCTTGAAGCTAATGCTGCAGGCCATTGAGACCTGCCCTAAGCACATCCCCCTTTTGCCAGCCCACACCACTCACTGGCCCTACTTTTACACCTTCCACGAGTGCTTCGGCCTGGCTGGAATGTGTCCTTGATCTTTGATAATGTCTCTCACTTGCCTGAATGCAGGACCGAGAGCAGTGTGTGAGTGAATTACAAGCTATCCTGCTGTACAAAGGTAAAATTTATGAGTTGATCCACCCTGTTTTTCCTCTGGCCATGCCCAGCGACCTGCTTCCAGTAGTGGCTAGCCTTGTGCCTGTGGGCACCCACAAGTGGAACCTGAAGTTATTGTTCCCCAGCAGTTGATTCTTTGAGGCCTAAATCTTCAGATCTGGGAGGATGCATTCAACCACCACTGACAAATGACTCCGTTCACTTATGAATAAGATACTTCCTTTCATCTGTTCTGAATCTCATGTCCATCTAGAGATTTAGTTTGATTGTAGGAATCTCAAGTTCTATGGCCACCAACATGCATAAACCATAGACTGCCTACCAGAATAACAAAATGCCAGTCTTTGGTCGTTTGCATCTATTGCTTGCTTGTAAACTGTTTGGAGTTTTGGTTTGTTTGTTTGTGGCATCTGTATATTTTTTTGCCCCAGGTTTTGGACCTTGTTCCCGTCAATTGCATGGATTACGAGGACATCAAAACACTTGAAGGCACAATTCTGAAGCACGTCAAGAATGAAGCTGTCTTCCCGAATGTCATCCAAGTGCTGCCCCCTATCTACAAGCAAGTAGAAGCTGCAATTGTGAATATTGTGCAAAAAAACGAAGAGTTGGCAGAGCATGGCAAGTAACTGTTATGAATGGGCATTTTGCGCCTCCCCTCTCTTCCCCCTTTTAAATGCGAGGTCCTAGCCCTTGAATAGGTGAAGTCATGATGCAGAACAGGGTCCTTCTGAACATTTGGGAAGAGACATTGCTTGGGGTAGTATATCTGCTTTCGTTGCATGTGGAAGGTTCCCAGTTCATTCCCCAGCATCTCTTGGGAAAGACTCCCTTGCCTTGAAACCCTGGAGATCATCAGCATAGATGAAAACTGAGCAAGATGCACCAATAGTCAGACTCAGTAGATGGCAGTTTTCTATGTACAGAGTGTATTTCCCTGAAATACACAGCCACCATCACAGCCTCCTCATAAACACTTGCAATAAGGGTGATGGCCTCTAGATTGCTTGGGGGAGAACCGAAGTCTCTGAGGCAGTCTCTCAGACAGCTGTCCCTCAGGACAGTAGCAGGAGGCTGATACTGGCTTCTCTTCTGTGGTCAATTTGCTTATTTTTATAGTCCACTCAGCCTGAAAAGTTGAGCAGGCCCCCGTTTTAAAAATAATAAAAATCCAGTAAAAGCATAAAACTCCAATTAAAGCATAATAACAACATTTGAACAAGTATAAAGTATATTAAATAAAATAAAATGATCACTGGTTGATGGCCCTGGTCATCCCACACATTCAAATTTAAACTCCCCACACATTCAAATTTAAAACTATGGGAGCATTTTCACATTCCCAGATCTACAATGAATTCCAAAATAGTTGTTAACCTGCAGAAGGAGCCAGCTTAAGTAAGGATGTTCATTAGCACTGACCTCTTTAATATTTACTGTCCTCCTCTAGTTCTGCTCCAACAGCAGAACTACAGCATTTCAATCACTTATAGACAGGGATGGGAAAGAAATTCAGATCACATCTGGAGACAAACCTTACCTAATTCACACTTTCTGAAACAATACGCAAACTGAAAGACAGACAGCCATTCTTCAAAATTTATAAATAAATAGCCAAGTCATGTGGAAACATGGATAAATGAGTTTAGGGGTGGAAATATGAGAAACGGAGAGAATCCAAATTTGACAAATCCATCCATCCCTGTCTACAGATAGACTGATCCCAAACGTGCTTACTCAGAGTATTTCGTTCTGTGGCTCCCTTGCAGTCACTAGAAACAAGTCTTCTTCTAATGGTCCTTTAGGTATGATGGATCTCAGTCTGTTACATAGAGAGCTTTCCCATCAGTATCACCTGACCCACCTTGATGTAGAACTTCTGCGGGATATCCTGAGATACCTTCACCGCATTGGGCTAATCGTGTGGTACGAAGAGGTCAAGCAGCTGGAGAGCACGGTGTTTCTATGCCCGGACATTCTCATAACCATCTTCAAAGTGAGTGCCAGGTGTCCTTGGCTGCTTCCACACCAGATCTCTTTATGCTGTAGAGACATTGATTCTCTGAAGTTAGCTAGAAGGGGAATGAAAATGGAGGTGCCACACAAGCGTGTAGCATTTATTTATTTACCACGTCACACAGAAAGTTTTCTAGGAGATCAACAGACTCCTTTAGAGTGCCAAGGCTCAGCCTGAGGTGGCCAACTGCTTTACAGACAGATGTTCTGTGCCTTTCATTTATACACTACTATAAAATCTAGTAGGTGGGAATTGGCTAGATGGGTCCAGGGAGTGGTTAATGCCTCATTACAGGAGGGAGTTATGCCCACCATCTTGTTGTCCCCACTAACCGCATCTAGTTTGAACCTGATCGAGGAAAGTAGTAATCCATCTTCACCATGCCTGATCCCTTGCATTCCAAAGGCAGGCAGGTCCTTCAGATCAGCATGTTCACACTGCAAGCTGTAGAGGTGAATGCAAGACTTTTATGACCTTCTGGGTTGTGTTCTAGCACAAAATGGAGATTTCAGGTAATTACTGTCTAAATGAGGCCACTTGCTCCAAAAGGGTTTATCAATAGGCTATGGAAAGAAAGCAAAGAATGGACTATAGGAACAGTCTGCCCCCCCGCCCCCCTTGCCATCTTTGAAACACTGCATCAGTGTCGGCATTGCATCTCACAATAGGAATGCAGATAATACAGCGGGATGGACTAGCCAGGCATGTGTGTTGATTCACCTGTGCATATCAGCTACTGAGAGAGACCAGTTCTGAATTCCCGCCTGCCAACCACATCTTTGCTGGAAGCCATTTTGTTTCAATGACTCCTAATAGCTGCAGCATATGCTAAGAGGGGTAGGCAGGCTTCCCCAACTTGGTGCTTTCAAATATTTTTAACTACAACTCCCATCATCACTGTCTACTGATCATGCTGGCTTGGGCTGATGGGAGTTGTGGTCCAAAACATCTGAAGAATGTATTTGCTACACCTGATCTAGGGAAAGTGTGAGCCTTACCTGTCGTGTATTTAAGGCTTAATTTTTCTATGCCTGTATTTTTTATAATGCTTCTGTTCTTCCAGACTCTTGTCCGGTATGGCCTGACGCAGCAGCTGGAGAGCATTGCTGTTGACATCTTGATAGCAGAACATGCCACCATTCGAGACCGGGCCAACTGGGTGTGGGCATTCAAGTCAAAGGCCATGTTGTGCCAGAAGGCCATGAGATCTTTGCTCAAACACCAGCTCTACCTGGACGGCATGAGAGACGTCTTTGAGGAAATGGTGGGCAGCAGATCTCAGAAGGGGAAACTCTTTAGCCTGTTGGAGCACTTTGAGATCTGTCTGGAGGTCAGAAATACAGAGGGGCTCAATCCAAGAGCCCGAGTGTTTGTGCCTGGATTGCCGTGGGAAGCCGCACAAGGCCATGAGGAAACTCACTACTTATTTCCCACTTATCTCAACCAGAGTGAGGAGGTTTCCAAAATGTGGGGAGGAGACCACAAAGAAGACCTTCATATCCGTGTCTACTTTTCCCCGGAGATCCCAGAGGGCTTCTTCAAAAGGTAGTTAAACAAAGTGCTATTTTTTTTAGGAAAAAAGGTGCCAGAACTTACCAAGAACACCTCCCTCCTCTTAGAATGATTTGCATAACCTGGGGCAGCCACAAAGATACATACATTTCCCACAGAAATTTTCAAGCAAAAATTGCACTACAGCAAAAATTTGGTATTTTGTGTGTCTTTTGATCAGTTTGTATTTTTTAAGTAAAGTTTAATTTAAAAAGTTACATTTAGTTAAGTTTTAGTTTCTTTTGTTTGTTTGATAAATTAAACCAATATCATTTACAACCAAGAATGAGTATATCTATCTATCTATCTATCTATCTATCTATCTATCTATCTATCTATCTATCATCTATCTATCTATCTATCTATCTATCTATCTATCTATCTATCTATCTCTATCTATCTATCTATCTATCTATATCTATCTATCTATCTATCTATCTATCTATCTATCTATCTATCTATCATCTATCTATCTATCTATCTATCTATCTATCTATCTATCTATTCATATATTCCCTGGCTGCACACCCAAGGAAATACGTTGTGCACATGCATGATGGGATCTGAAGGCATTGGCTGTTGTTTCTCTCTTTCCAGGCTCATGGTTAAAGCTTGCTCTTTCTTCTCAACCCACTGGGTTGCAAAAGCGATATGCCTGCTCATCTGCAGTGGCAAACCTTTACTGATCAAAGCGAACAACCAGAAAGGATATAGCTACATTGAACTCAGGTGCAGAAAACCAGCTGAGAGGGCAGGTACCACAGAAGGACAAACTTTGACTCACTTTGTTGGATGTTAGAAATGATCTCCTTCCTTTGTCTTTCACCTGAAAAGCCAGCATTATCATTTATCAAGCACAAAGCTTTTATGAGAAATTGGAGCAGATAGGATCATGCTTGCTTTAGGGTGTTAATCTGAAGCTTGCTTTGATGTGCCAACACAGACCCGATGGTGGCAGCACCAAACTCAGGCACAAACAGCAGAAAACTTTTGCGTAGGTTAAATTTGGCAGTTTCAGATGCATGTAGTGTTATCCTGAGTTGCAGGTAGATTTATACATGATTGGGGGAGGGATTTGTAAACAATGAGGTCAGGGGGAAAGGAAATGTGGAAAAGCACAGATGAAGATAAATACCTTACTAACTGTGGCAGTAGTTGATAACATAAACATCCTAGCATTGGTGAGCCAACATGTAGTGTGATTAAAAATTGTGCCAATTCAACCCCACAAGTGATAATAATCAACTTTTAAATGTAATTCAATGGAAAGCTTCATGAACCACGTGCCCTGAAATTTGGGGTCCCCTCCAAACCAGTGCCAAGCTTTTTGCACCACAAACCCTGCATTTTGCACCAGTGTGGAGTGAATCAGACAATGTTGGATTTTGGGGTGTTAACTGGGAACCATGGTTTGCTGTATCAATTCCTCAGTTTGGAGAGTGGTACAAAACGTGGGGTATTTTTAGTGCAAAATGAGTGCAAAACTTTGGGACTTGTTTGGTTTCAGTTCTATTCACTTGTGGATTAAATAAGCATAATGGGTTATTTGATGATGTGTTGATTAGCTGAGGGAAGACCCACACCATACATTTAAAGTACACCCAACACGCCTTTTAAAGCACATAACTTTCTCCAGAGAATCCTGGGAACGGTAGTTTGCAAAGGATACTGGGAACTGTAGATCTGTGGGGAGAAACTACAGTCCCCAGGATTCTTTGGGGGAAGCCACATGGTTTAAATGTGGGTTGAATGCACTTTGTATGTGTGCCCTTGCTGATGCCAGGATGCTTGCGTTAACCACATGTTTTGTGAACAGTCTCTCTTAATAAGGAATTATGCCTGCAGTTTTCTGCATTTCTTCCCTTCTGATCTCACTGTTTACAATTTCCTCCCCAATGATGTACAAATACGCCTGCAAGTTGGGGTAACATTTAGTGCATCTGATGAAGTGGACTGTAGTCTATGAAAGCTAGATTTGCTGCCTTTAGGGTACTGCAGGAGGCTTTGTTGTTTTCAGTAATTTATTTATTTATTGTTGATAAATTGTTTTGCCGACAACTTCTGTTGGCTAAAAAGATGCATCTGTCAACATTTCCCTTCAGCCAACTATCTAGACAGAAAATCCCACATAGTTCTGTTTCTCTGATGTCTTTTCAAGGATTCCAGTTGGTGTGGGACTTCGTTATGACAATAATCTCCATCAGCAATAAACTCTTGGAGGAGTGGCCTGGTCTCCATCTTTGTGTGAAGACACCTTGTCGGACAGCTGGCTGCCCTGCAGAATTTGTCTGGCCAGATGTGGATGACAAAAGCACAGTGTAAGTATCTCACCCCTCTGCTCCCCTGCCCTGAGAGCATGAAGTTTCCTAACTTTTCAGCAGTAAAAACAGCAAATTCCATCTTCAATGATGAAGGCTTCTGGAGAAATTGAAATCTTGCACACTGTTTAGCACATTTTGGTTAGCCTAATAAAGGTATTGCCTTAATATGGATTTTGATTTTTTTTTTTAGGCCAACACAGGTATCTTTTGTTATTTGCATAATGTTTAAGTTACAACTACAGTAGCTTTGGCCATACCCTGAGCACACATAGTGTATTTCAAACAAAGCCCTGATGTTGGCCCACAGGCAAAGTGCTCTGAATTCAAAGCAACTAGGAGGATGGCTCTGTACCCATCAAAGTCAATTTAAAAACTTTCATATATTTCCAATGGGCCATTTTGTTTTGCTCCACCGTATTCCACTAGTAATATCAAGAAACAAATTAACTGTCCGTCTTTCTTATCACCTCTTATTTGATGTGTGATGTGTTGTGTTTTGATTTTTTTCTTTTCCTTTAGGCTTCACATTCTTCTAGCTAGACCTCAGGGGGGTAATTTGCACAATATATAAATCAGACAAGTTATCTATCAAGCTTTTCTTTCTCCCACAAAGAGACCATAGGCAACACATAACATGTTAAGTTATCTCATTTCAAATACTTCTTTATGTTCACAACAACCCTGTGAGATAGGCCAGGCAAGTTCTTTTTTACTGTTGTTCTTTCAGTTTGCATGCCTCTTTCCCACATAAGTATGTCTAAATCCACTCATACCACAGAAGAGCAAAGAGGGGGGGGGGCGAAGGAAGAACACATAATTACAACAGTCTTAATACCAATTCATTTCAAAACATGTCAAAGCAAATAAACATAAAAATATTGCTATAATATTTTAAATTCATGATAAAATAGGCAATATTGACCATTAAAAAAAGTTATCAGTAGATGATGTTTAAAATATCTAAGGCAGGGGTCAGCAAACTTTTTCAGCAGGGGGCCGGTCCACTGTCCTTCCAACCTCGTGGGGGGACGGACTATATTTTGGGGGGGGGAAATGAACAAATTCCTATGCCCCGCAAATAACAGAGATGCATTTTAAATAAAAGGACACATTCTAAAACACGCTGATTCCCGGACCATCCGTGGGCCAGATTTAGAAGGCAATTGGGCCAGATCCAGCACCTGGGCCTTAGGTTTGCCTACCCATGATCTAAGGCATACGTAAAATATAAACATTTATGTTTGAAAGCATTTAAAGCAGATAGGCTAAAACTCTCAGGTGCTGTCAGGTTTTTATGAATAGTGTAACCAGCAGCAAGTTTTTCAAAGCTGTCAAGCTCCAGAAATAGCAGCCGGCCTCCTTTGAGCCAGCCACAAATGTTCTCACATAGGCCACTCTCTCCTTCCCCTATTCTGATGTTCCCCTATTCTGATGTCTAACAGAGATGGGGGAAGTGCAGCATTGATGTTCCTCCTTCTTTCTGCTCTGGGTGTCCACACCCAAGCAAACGTTCATGCAGCCTTCATGCACAAAGCAGCATAGGCTGGTTTGCCCAGAACACCCCATCACACCTGGATGGTGAGGCAGCTCTCCAGAGCTTCTCCTGCCTCTGGGCCTAGAGCCCAGCATCCCAAGATCCGCAGATAAACACAACAGCCAAGCAAACCAATTAGCACACAGTCGTACCTTGGTTCTCAAACGCCCTGGAACTCGTATGTTTTGGCTCCCGATCGAAAACCAGAAGTGAATGTTCCCGGTTTCCGAATGTTCTTCTGGAAGCCGAACGTCCGACGGGGCTTCCATGGCTTCCAATTGGCTGCAGGAGCTTCCTGCAGCCAATTAGAAGCCACGCTTTGGAAGTCGGAACGTTTTGGAAGTCAAACGGAATGGATTCCGTTCGACTTCCGAGGTACCACTGTACATCAAAGGAAGGGAATATAAATATATACGAGCTCATTTTTGCAACAACCACCAATTAGTCTGGGGTTACCTTGACTACCAAGATGGTATTTGCAAGCCTTTTGGAACATTTCTGCTTTAGTTCAACACAAATGGGTAGATTTTTGCCAGTCAGACCAGTCATTGTGTACTCCCCCCCCCCCCCAAGAGCTTATCAGTGGTTTGGTGAGATTTGAATAGGCTTTTGTATGTCCAGCATTCTAGGATTGTTTTACTCAGAATCAGCACATTTGAATTAATGTACCTAAGTTATGTGCATAAATTTCAGGGGGTGTACTCTTGAGTATGACCAAGGTGGGAATACAACCCCTAGTGCACTGGTGAGCCCTTCACATGTAGTTGAACTCAACTCCCATCAGTGCCAGCCAGCATCGTGAGTTGTCAGGAATGATGGAAACTGTAGTCCAGCAATTATCTGATCTGGAGGGTCATAGATGCCACCTCCCTGCCTTAGGCTGTGTACATACTGTACCCCTAAAGCCCATGCTTTCACCCAAAGAATTCTGGGCACTGACAATTTATTGTTCACAGAGGTACAATTCCCAGCAGCCCTTAACAAACCAGAATTATTTTCAGGGGGGGAAATGTACTTCAAATGTGCTGTAGTGTGTACACAGCCTTTGTGTCGCCATCCTTCAAGTTGAAGAGTTACAAAAAAATAAATATTTTGATTGCAAAATCTGTTTACTCTTGCCTTGGTATTCCTTCCCTTCTTCAAAGCACCAAAGAAGAAATCAAAACATGTGGAACTTGTGCCTTTCGATTTGAAACTGAGCTGCTGTTACCAAAAGGTGAGACCAGAGATTTCAGGTTTCATTCAACTGTAGACACATTTAAACCTGGCTGGTGTGGGGCAGGAGCTGAGGGGAGACTGTCAAGTACAGTCGTACCTCGGTTGTCGACCACCTTGCGACTCAAACGTTTTGGCTCCTGAATGCCTCAAACCTGGAAGTAAGTGTTCCGGTTTGCAAACTTTTTTTGGAAGCTGAACATCTGATGCAGCTTCTGCTGCTTCTGATTGAGTGCAGCCAATTGGAAGCCGCACCTTGGGTTTTAAAAGTCAAACGGACTTTCGGAACGGATTCTGTTCAAGAACCAAGGTATGACTGTATTGCCCTCTAAAGTGCACCCGTGGCTTCTTCTGTTTTGTTTTGTGAGTGTGTTGGAGGGTGATATAGACAACAACTAATAGTTAAGTGATTGATTTCAGTGGGTTTAAGCACATTTACGTCTTCACTGGATTGTGGCCAAAACAGGAGCTACTGTAATTGCTGGTATTATAGTATCATGCTAGTAAAGGTGTTTTGAATCAGAGGATCTTGCCAAAGTACAGCAAGGAGGTGATTGGTGGGAGCTTTCCATCTCTTGACTCATGTCCATAGCCAACTCCTAGGCACTGCAGTCCCTTCGGGACCCCCCCATAAAATATTTGAGGGGACTGCCCCCCTCCCAAGTTGATGGGCATGGTGTGCGTGTGTGCACAGTGTCATGTGAGCGATTATTTGGGTAAGGGTTTACCTGGTCCCCCTCCCCAATATTTTATTCAAGTTGGCACCGGTGGCCTAGTGTGTCCTTGCTCCCCTCCCCTCAGGCCTTCATAATTTCTATTACGGCTATCATTTTAGCATACTGCCCAGAGTTCGTGCTTTGGCTGCCTCCTCTACTTGCTCAAAGCATCATAAAACACAGTGCTTTTTAAGTTAAAAAGAATGAAAGCAAGGAAAAGGTTCTGGCACTCTTACATTGATAAAAATAGTGTGGGGTATCGGCAAAAATTGGCTGCCATGGGCAGCATAAAAAAGAAAGAAGTACTGGTGTGCGATTATCAGTGAGTATCACAAAAACCCCCACTGGGAATATGAAATAGTAATGCAGAAACTAAGAGTATGAAGGGGGAAATATGCACCCAGTCAGTAGTCGCATTTACTAGCTGGATAACTAACCATGTTATTGTTTTAGTCCCAAGTGAACGGAGCATTGCCCAGGCCCCTGCACAGTATTATGTCACCAGCTATGGCAACGCCACCTTTGGATCCAGCACTGTCCATGTGGAAAGTCAGGTATGCATGTATGTGTGGGCTGCTGTTTACTGTGCTTTGTTCTTGGGGATTTATACTTTTGTCTAGGCGGTCTTGATGAGTCCTGTTGGAGTGTACCATACAGCTTTAAAAGGTGTATTATTATATTATCTTCATCACTTTCTCCCCAAAAGTGCTGGAGTGTTTCCCCAAAATTCCCTATGCCAATTAGGGAAATTCAGACTGCAATTCCTTAGAGCAGGGTAACCAATACAGTGCCCTCCAGAGAGGTCTGGATGCCAACTCCCACCAGCACCAGGCAGCAAGGCCACTTACCAGAAATTATGGGAGTTGTAGTCCAACACAGCTGGAGGGCACCATGTTGGTTACTCCTCCTAGAGAGTGACTGAATATAGCATGTTTATTTGACTATTAGCACAGCTTAAAACACCCCCAATATTTATTTGCAATAATGAAAGAGAAATCTTGACAGTACTAATATGGAGAGTAAATCCCTCTAAGGACCCTAGTGCTATGGTTGGAGATTACCCCTCTGCTTGCTCTACACTCAAAGGCAGATCCCTATTCTACTCACAGAAGTACAATTCCCTAGTAAAATGGATTGAATGGGAAACTGCAAGCTCTTGGAGGGGAATAGGGGTCGCCTAACAACCCCTCAGCACCCATGACTGGTTTAAAGAGGTAAGGTAAAGGTAAAGGTACCCCTTCCCGTAGGGACCAGTCTTGACAGACTCTGGGGTTGTGCGCCCATCTCACTTAAGAGGCCAGGGGCCAGCGCTGTTCGGAGACACTTCCGGGTCACATGGCCAGCGTGACATCGCTGCTCTGGCGAGCCAGAGCTGCACACGGAGACGCCGTTTACCTTCCCGTTGGTAAGCGGTCCCTATTTATCTACTTGCACTTTGATGTGCTTTCGAACTGCTAGGTTGGCAGGCGCTGGGACCGAGCAGCGGGAGCGCACCCCGCAGCAGGGATTCGAACCGCCGACCTTTCGATCGGCAAGCCCTAGGCGCTGAGGCTTTAACCCACAGCGCCACCTGTGTCCCTCAAAGAGGTACCACGGTGCTTTAAATGCATGGTGTGAAGGGACCCAGAGTATCCTTGCATAAAATGTTATTAAATAATTCTGACACATTTTAAATTGTCTTCTTCTAACAAAATGGCCACTTCTGTAACTTTATCCCATTACCTGTTTTGTTGCAGAATATCCTGGACAAATGACAAGAACCATGCAAGAAAAATTGCCAGCAACATTTTCAGAGATTTTCAGAGACACGTTTGGTTCATGTGGGACCTTAGAAATGCTTCATTCTAACTGACTGTTGACCACCATAGGTTGAAAATGCAATGCAAATTCCATGGTAGAATGCCAATTTATTTACAGATATATGTGAACAGAAGTACAAGTATGCAATCTAATAAACTTCTACCACAAGTTACAGAACAATTTGCAGGGATTCTTCACCATGATTCATCATTCACTTTAAGTTGATTATATGCAATTTAAAAAAAAATCATTTATTTGTTTCATAACATTTATATACCACGTTTTTGTAAAAAACACCTCCGAGTTAAAAAAGTTAAAAATCCCCTGCAGCTTTCTAAGCATCTAGGTAAGTTTGTCTACACAATAATGTTTTTAGCAAGTGCCACAAGGAATACAGTGCTTGGTATCAACAGGCAGGGAGAACCCAAAGTGCTCACAGAGACCCCCCCTCCCACAAAAAAATGTTAACACTAGGGAATGCAATTATAGTAACAATAGAACTTTCAGATACACTATTACTGTAAGAGGAAAGTTAAGGTGTGTCAGAAGCACATTATTAGCTGGAGTGTTTGAGCTGCCCATTCTCAAGGGATCGGGACAAGTAGCAAGACAAAAAGTACACTCTATTCAATACCTGCATCAATGACAAGTGTAGTTTCACAAGAGTTAATGGAGTAATGCTGGTGCCTCTTTGCTCAAGAAACAAGTCCTCTGATTCAGCACTGCGTACAGTACATTTGAAATGTTATTCTGATTACTTTATTATGCTGTCTCTTACTATGCCCTGCAAAATGTCTTCTTAATGATGTACACTTTCCTGGGATCTTTTGATAAAGGGCAGTATATAAATAATAAAAATAATAAATAAATAACAATGTCATATAAAGAGGGCCAGAAACAAACTCTCCTACACCTCCCCTATAAAAAAACAACAACCATAAACACATGTTGAATTTTCAAGCTTTTAGATTTTTGTGTTGTGGGGGAAATAGTGTTATAACTGGGAGGTGGCAGAGGCTTCATTCCAGATCTTATTACAGTAGTATCCTCCCTCCCTTCATTCACTGTAGGCAACCAAGTGCTCTGCTTATAGCTGGCTCCGCTCTTGGTTTTGTCACTTCAAGGGCTGTGAATTTTACGAGAGCGCTTTTTGTGCTATGATTTGGATAGAGTTTTCATATTCAACTTCTGCCTTCAGCCCACTTCCAAAACTGAGGAGCCCTCTACAGTCCCTTTAATTTCACTTGTCCACATAAGTGGCCAGTGATAGGATCCTGCTTACACTTTTTAATCTTTAACATGGATTCTGTAAGTGCAGGGGCGTCTTACCCAGAGGCGCTAGGGGGCAGGGCACCCAGGTTCTGGGCTCTCAGGGGCGCCAAGGCGAGAGTCCGGGACCTGAGAGTTGAGTCCGAGGCAGAGCCTGCTCGGCGGTTGGAGCGCCATGATGGGCTCTGTGTCGCAAGTTCGGGGGTGACTCAGCCAGTGAGACGCTGAGGCGGCCGGCCAGCCAGCTCCACCCTCCTGCGTACCTGGGACTGGGGGGGGGGCGCTGGGCAGATCTTTGCACCCTGGCACCACATATGCTTAAGACAGCCCTGTGTAAGTGTGACATGCTCACATCTTTCCACAGAATTCAAAACCTATGTTGAATATTAAGCAGGAATAGCAATCTGGCTCTTGTCACAGATCTGAACTAAAAGCAGGTGACATCAAACTGACTATGGAAGCAGAGACCAGTATCTTCCCTTTCCCATAAAACTTACGTAATATGAAATAGTATGCCAGCAATTTGTCTTAAGAGCGAAAGAAAAAAATCTATCTTTTCTGCAATGTCTCACTGCTCCACCACACACCATAGTACTTACAAACACTTCATGACCCCATCTCATACGCCATGTTGCTTATACTGGGGCAATGTCATATCCCATTGTATTTTATGACGCTGATGGCCAGGGCTTTTTTTTCAGCTGGAATGCATCTATGAGGGGGCTCATTAAGCTGCTCGGTTGAGATGCAGAAGGCTCCCCTCACCTCAGTGGAGCAGCCTCAACAAGCCTCTGGCTGGTGATGAGACCACCCCCCCTCAGCCTGAAGAGATCCTCTCCGGGCTCTGGGATGGGTCTTCTGAGGGAAGTGTGTTCCGACACTTTTTTCTGGGGAAAAAGCACCGCTGATGGCCTATTAACAAAAGGGCCTTTTTGTGCACGCACTATGGCCGGGCAGAATGTTAACGCATGACCTCTTGAGACCATCTACCAACAAGGCGGCCTGACTACAAAATTTTGGCCAGAGCAAAAGGCTAAATTTATGTTTTCCACTCCTTGAGCATCTTAGGACACATCCATGCAAGAGCTCTCTAACTCCTAAAAGCAGGAGGCACAAAACTGCAGAGATATTTAAATAAGATTCCCTTCATAAGAACATTAGGGTAAAGTTATTACATGACTGCCAAATCATATCAAAAGGGAAGAGCAGGTCTTGATTTTACCCATCAAGAACTGCTGCTACACACTTCCTCTAAACTGGAAGTGAGCGAAGAGTGTGGGACATCCTTCTCCAGATAAAAACAACTGTGCGGAAGCCCCCTGGGAGCTATTCAAATGAAGGCAGTTTAAACTAATATAGCAAGGTAAGTTTTCTGTCATCACCAAGACCTGCCCTGGCTCCCAAGCCCCTCATAGAAGAGTTACACTGCTGAGAAAACCAGTTCAAACCAATGCACATTCGTTGCACAGCTATGTCTTACACAGCTGCCCATGACTAGGCTTGCAACCCCCACAATCTTAACCATCTTAACTATTTGAGATAAAACTGCCCAGCTGAAGACACACCCACTTCCTTTGTGGACAGAAACGTAAGTGGATGGAGGAGCTGCTTTGCCCCTCGAGATGTGCAATTGGCTAGACAGACAGAGGTCATCATTCCACATCAAAGAACTGCTCTGTATAAATATCAGTGGGCACTTCAGGATGCCTCGTAGTGTCACACACAGTGCTGGCATGCACCTCTCTGAGCCTATATCTCACCAAGATTGCAGGAGATTCACTTCTCAAATTACATTGCTACCCCATAGAGCCAGGGGTTCCATATCTTTTGGGGCCCCTGGGGCACATATGGAAAGCTAAGAACCTGTCATGGGCACCACAAAATTTCTATACTGCAAAAGGAAAATTGGAGATGCTCAGAACCTTCTTCCCACTTCAAAAACAGGCAAAGCACCAAAGAGTTTCTCCTAAACAAATAATTAAAACCAAGAGCAGGCAAAACATACATCATAAATACCTAAAAACACTTCTCCTTGCACCTAAAAAAAGGGGGCTGGGAAGACTGGTTTGCTCCCCCTCCTTCAAACTACCAGGCAGCTTAAAGTATCCATCTGAAACCTCTCAGGGAGGAGAGGAGGAGTGTAAAGCTAAAAATCAAAGCTTGGCCTTCAGGCAGTCTGTCACCTTCTGATCACACTGAAAAGCATTCTGGGGAAAGGAACACAAGAGTGGGGTGCCTGGATGCCTGCATTTATTTTTTTGCAGCAAACCCAGAAGCACCCCGGGTAAGGAGGGTGGGTGGGTAGGTAAGAAAAGTAAAAAAACTCAGAAAAAGCCCCGTTGACCCTTTATATAATGCACATTGTGAGCTCTTCTCAGTCCCAGCAAGCCAAACTGACTGGAATAGTTCACTTATGAAGGGAACAGCCCACCCCAACTACTATACCATTATTGCGAATTCTTTTTGCACTCTGTGCCTTAGGGCTAGGGCTGGGCAACACCTGGTTTTCAACACTGTGATATAAAGGTAAAGGTAAAGGTAAAGGTACCCCTGCCCGTTCGGGCCAGTCTTGCCAGACTCTAGGGTTGTGCGCTCATCTCACTCTATAGGCCGGGAGCCAGCGCTGTCCGCAGACACTTCCGGGTCACGTGGCCAGCGTGACGAAGCTGCATCTGGCGAGCCAGCACAGCACACGGAACGCAGTTTACCTTCCCGCTAGTAAGCGGTCCCTATTTATCTACTTGCACCCGGAGGTGCTTTCAAATTGCTAGGTTGGCAGGTGCTGGGACCGAACGACAGGAGCACACCCCGCCGCAGGCATTCGAACCGCTGAACATGTGATCGGCAAGTCCTAGGCGCTGAGGTTTTACCCACAGCGCCACCCGTATCCCTGTGATATATCAGCAGCTAAATACCACAATATGCTGATCTATCATGGTGTCTGGAATGTATCGAAGCAGCTGAGATACATTGCCCAGCCGAAGCCCCCATACCACTCAGGCGAGCGGGAGGGGCACCGGGGCTTCGTTAAACTGCTCAGCTTGGGGGATGGGAAGCCTCCCACCTCCTAGCTGAGTGAGCCCCCATACCAGTCTGGCTCATGCAAGCTGGAGGGGTGGGGGACTTCCTCAAAGGCGCAGGCAGGTAGATCATGAGGTGCTCACCCAGACCTTTCTCAGGCACTGTTTGCCTGTGACTTTGCCGTCTGCAGGCAATTTCAGCTGGTGCAATGGATTACCAGCTAAAAATGTCTGAAACCGGTATCATGATCTGAACACCATACCGGTTTCAGACAATTTACCAATACATTACCTATAGGGCTGGGTGGAGGGCAAGGAGTAATTGGGTTGTTTTTTAAGGGTAAAAAAAAAAGGCAATAGGAACATAAGAAGCTGCCTTAGACCAGTGGTCTGGCACTGTATATCAAGTTCAGTACTGTCTACACTGACTGGCAGCAGCTCTCCAGGGTTCCAGGCATGGTTCTCTCCCAGTCCTACTTTGAGATGCCAGGGATCGAACCTGGGACCTTCTGCATGCAAAGCAGATGCTCTACCACTGAGCTACAACTTTGAGACGGGGGAAGAGAAACTCATCTTCCTTCACTTGAAGATGCATGGTAAACAGGGCTGTGCGCACGTCGAAGGCATCCAAGAGGGGGAAATCTGCAGGTTGTGGTTTGAGCTCAGAACTCTGCTTCCTGAGAATATCAGCTTTCACCTTCCCTTTCTTGCCATTAAGATGATTTAAAGTGTGCCTGATGAACCCTTAGAAGCCAGAGACGTGGCAGGGTAAATATTTTTAGCAGTTTGGAGCAGGGCTTTAGCAATCTTGCTTTACCCATGAAGACATGCAAAATGTGAACAAGTTGTGCTAATCAGATTAACCTGCACAATTTCTACATGGAGTACACACAGCCCTGTTTTTAGCATGGTGTACAGACAGTGCATTTGTTTTGTCAGGTGTATATATAACTGGCTGAGAACTGGAACACTGCTAGATTGCCATTTTGGCTTTGTTATTTTTATGATCTGTTTCCCAATATTTACTTTTATGTTGTTGGTTTATTTTTATTTTAATTTTATAATTGCAACATACCTTCCTAGAATCTTTTGGGCTGAAGGGCAGGATGCAAATTCAACCCTGATTGTAACCCTGTTCCCAAAAGCTTTATGAAGTGCACTACTATGGTGATGTGCACCTGTTAGTTCCAACCTCAGATAAAAAGCAGAAGTTATGCAGGGTGACAGAATACAGAGACCAAAAAAGTGGGTTTTACTGTAGCTCCTCATGCAAGCCAAATGTGGAAGTGACCCCTTGCAAATGTGAACACACATACAAACCCACACACTCCAGTCTTACTATTTGAGATCTTGACAAGAAACATGAGCTAATCCATCTCCATCATGGTAGTTAGCTGCTCTATCATATCAAACAGGCTGTTGGAGAGTTGCAGGCTCAAGTTTTCACTGTTCAAGGATGAGAAGCCTTGCCTCTGCAGGTCTTCATGCCACTGCTTACAAACCATCGGCACCAACTGCAAGACATAAAAAAGCTTGTTAAGGCTTGTCTACTTACTCCAAGATACCTTCTTGCTATGCAGCTGTCCTTAAAACCCCCCAAAATATATGCACACCCAACACCAAACAAAACAAAAGACAGACTGCCTGCAATTCTTTCAAGAGCCAAATGTCTACACTCCTCTCCAAATGGCACTTCTGGCAGAGAGGATTGGGGGCCTTCAAAACCTGCTTGATCAAAGGAGATAGCAGGATTGAAAAGAAGGATGCCCCTCCCAGACCATCTCCAACCCTCTAAAAAGCCACTACCTGCCACCATCTTACAACCAGGTAAGCCAAAAACAGCAGAGCAATAAGAATCTGCCTTTGGTACCTACTAGGTACTTATAAGTACCTAACAAGGATGCAGGTGGCACTGTGGTCTAAACCACTGAGCCCCTTGGGCTTGCGGATCAGAAGGTCGGCGGTTCGAATCCCCGTGACAGGGTGAGCTCCCATTGCTCGGTCCCTGCTCCTGCCAATCTAGCAGTTTGAAAGCACGTCAAAGTGCAAGTAGTCAAATAGGTACCGCTCCAGCAGGAAGGTAAATGGCATTTCTGTGCACTGCTCTGATTCGCCAGATGCAGCTTAGTCATGCTGGCCACATGACCCGGAAGCTGTACGTCGGCTCCCTCGGCCAGTAAAGCGAGATGAGCGTCGCAACCCCAGAGTCGTTCGCGACTGGACCTAATGGTCAGGGGTTCCTTTACCTTTACATTTTAGGTACTTATAAGAATGTGAGCCTGGCACAGGAGTGCCTGCCGTGCTGTGGTCCATGGAGTCATGAAGAGTCAGACACGACTAAACGACTAAACAACAAGAATGAGCCAAGGATCCAGCATTATGTTCCAACAGATATCAAGGTACTAAAAATAGAGCTGGTTTCCCTCCAGGAGGGGGGACAAGACAGTGCAACAAGAGATGTCTGCCAGCCGTCAACAAGCCAGTGAGACGTAGTAAGAAGCATGTGTTAGTGTGTGTGCATGCAACTGCCCTGTTGCAGGGAAAATGTAGGTTAATGAGCTTGAATTAAGTCAAAAGCCACTAATATGAAGGGTCATGAGGGGAACAGGTATAGGACTAAAAGACAGGGGACTGGTCAGACCCAAGCTACTGCTTCTTTAGAAGTACATGGAGTGCTCATTCACACTTCCACTTGTTCGATGGCAAGAAAGCACAGGTCCAAGGGGTTTTCTGCTGGCCACATGCTTTCTAGCTGGGAGCTGATGTGAGTAGAAGTCCAAAATATCTAGAGGGCACCAAGTTGGCAAATGTTGGAATATGGTATTTTAAAATCCACTGGGCAACCTTGTCATTCTGCTTAAGCCACTTCACACAGTTGTTACAAGAATAAAATACTTTTTTGGGGGATGGGAAGGTGCAACAATTATGCACAGCACCTTAATCTACTTGGAGGATACATTACTTTGCACTACCTCCAAAGGTCCTTGCAAACACATGCATCACATAGGTATGCTTGCCAGGGAGTCCAGAGTAACCGTGGTTCCTTTTCTGAAAGCAAGCCAGCTTTGCTACCATACCAGTGGTGGAAATGGCCTTCAGATTTTGTCTGGACAAGTGGACTAGAAAGTCATTTTATTCCTAAAGGCAGTGCTGTGCACTGTTAACTTCAGAGGACTGCTTTCTGCTCACCTTCACCAAGATGAGCTTGGATTCCTTGGGTTTGTCAGATGCAAAGGACTGGCCAAAGCACAGGTAGATGGTGTAGTCAGGAGAGGAGCATCTCTGACCATCGCGGAAAGCCCTCAGTTCTGTTACAAAAGAGAAAGATCCAAGGCTCTTCTAAGTCACTTTGGGGATCCATGACCAGAAAGGGCAATAAAAAAACCAAAGGTGTTTTCACTTGTCTTGGTAAACAGCTACTTGTGTCATGTGTGAAGGTTAATGAATAATACTGGACTCCCAAATCTCATCAGCCCAGCCCAATGGTCAGGGATGAAGGAAGCTGTAGTTCAGTAACATCTGGAGGGCATCATATTGCTATCCCTGCTCTAGGCAATATAGATTTAGACATGTTTGCATTGCATTATAGGCCAGTTTCAGTTAATCAATAAGCTCTTCACCCAACTTTGCAAGTGCCAATTTGCAACTGCAACAGCATATAGAGATTTAACGTGTAGGAATGGACTTCTATACACAGGTGACAACTGAGTCTGAACTGTGGGTTTATCCACACTTCCTCTTTCCACAGGAAGCCCACTGTTTAGCACTCAATCGGAGCAGATGGCAATCCAGATTTTCTCTGGATTGACATTTGCTCTGATTTAGCACTAAAGAGTGGGTATTCCCTGGGAAAGGAGTGGGGCAAAGGCAAAACTGCTCTGATCCATGCCTAGAAAGTATGGGTCAAGCATAAAACTGCTCTGACACGTGCTTCCTAGCAAGGGACAAGCAGAAGTGTGGATGAGTTCTGTTAACATAGTTTAATAACAAAAACAGTGGAGACTGAACAGTGGAGATCTCCTGCTCAAGCAGAGGGAATAGCAGGTTAACTTTGTAACCTCTGCTAATACAATAGGGGAAGCCATCTCTGTTTTGAGCAGGGGACTGTGATTCAAACCCCTCACTGAATTGCTCTCTGCTGTGAACAGGTATTTGTAGTCAATGCAGGATTTAACCCTGCCTTTGCACCCATCAGACGATGTCGCAAGTGGTGTCAGCTGATGGGTGGGCAGGTGTAGCTTAGGGTAAGGTCTTGTGGGTGAAAGGGGACCTCCTGGCAGGCTAAGAGGTTCTTCACTCCTGACCTTAGGGTCAGATGCTCAGTTCTTAGCCCCTACAACACTGACCTACCTTATTGGATCACTGTAAGGATTACTAAAATAGGGTATGTGAACTGCCTTATATTCTCTAAAGCACTCCAAAAATATTAAGCAGCATTACTGTTCTCCTTCACTTCGGCATTGCCAGAAGCTTGACAGGCGTAATGAAAATGGGCCACAATTAGTGCCATGTGTACCCTGCAGTAAGCAGTCAAAACTGTGTGTCAAGACATGCTCCTCAACCCACCATACCTGTTGCTTATTGCTCCAAGTTCTGAAGCTTTGTGGACTAGAACGTTCCTTTAAAAAAGGGGGTGGGGAGCAGAGATTCTGAGAATGATACATTCTGCACCCAATAACAGCCTCATCTCACTCATATCCATAAAAGCTGAAATGGTAAGGCCTGGGTAGGATAAAAGTCACAGGCTACTGATAACACCCAACACCGTTCATTGCACAAAGCACTTTTGAAATACCGTATTATGGCCAAATCACAGCTAAGCAAAAAGTCTTACTGCCCCCTAAGGGAGGCCTTTTATGACATTGGGGAGGTTTTAATGCACATTAGGGTTCCAAATCAAAGCCTCTGGGCCTGACCCTTGTCTCAGGTGTTTTCTCCATGACTCAACAAAAGCAGTTTCACAACTGTATCATCATGTGCCTGTTTTTAAATGAGTCATGCATTAACACACAGTTTAATTTCGTGCCCACAGAGGAAATACCATGTTCCTAGAGAATCACCTTGACAGAATCTTTCATAGTTGAAGATGTCAGTTTCTTCCTCCCGTCCCAACAGCCTGGGTGGAGGACACAGTGCTGTGTGTTCCAACTCTTTGGAGAAAGCCCAGAAGACCTTACATCGACCAATTCGCCAGGCACAGATCTTATTGTTCTTCTGGTACAGCAGCAGACCCGCATTCTTCAGTAGTGTCAAGGTATGATTAACTTGCTTTTGATCAGGAAGGATCTCCGGGTTTGGAAATAGAACATGTTGTATCTGCGGGTTTCCTCCAATTTCATAGGATGGGTTGTATGTGAACATACAGCTATTAAATTCTACTCCTGCTTCGTGCAGCAGCTTCCCGCGGTAGTAGATAGAGACATCCAGATTGAGAGGGGCACATCCTGAAAGAGACAAGGCCATGCTTAATCCAGTGGGGGAAGCTTACTAGCTCCATGCCTGCTAAGGGGTGCAGGCTGCTATTTGGTGGTAGCGTCAGGTACATTGATAGAACCATCATATCCAACAGAGAGGAAGCTATCTTATCATCTGTGTGGCTAAATTAAGGCAGTTAGCAGTACAGCTCTGCTGCACATAAGCTATAGCTAAGCAAACAGCATATATTCCCTACAGTGCTGTAGAGGTTTGGCCCTCTTCTTTAAGACCTTGCTGCCCAGAGACCTACACCCGCTCCCCTCATGATTCCACATTTGTTTTGGACTTGCTCAAAAATGGGATGCATTCACTAACCTGCATTGTTCTGCAGTGGAGCAGCATGAAGGGGGGGTTGCTCTAGTGGAGAGGGGGCCATTGGAGGTGCAAATGTGTTCTGTTCCACCATGGCGTGCTGGTTTGGAAACAGATGGCAGTCATTTCTTGACAGGTTGTTCATCACTCCATTTCCCTGAGGTTCTTCATTCAGGAAAACGTGTTCAATGAAGTTGTTATTATACAGGGCTTCTCCTAGCACAGAAGAGGAACAACTTGGGAATTCTAACAAATGTTATGCATGCCCTAGCTCAGCCTTTGCTGACTTGGTGCCCTCTTAGCCCAACACTTTTAGTGCATTTCCCCCTCAGTTTCCTACTTGCAAAAAGTCAAGGTTTCTTTTTAAAGTGGATTACTATTATTATTATTATTTGCACTAGAGTGCTTTAATTCACTTTAATGGCACAAACTTAAATTTCTGGTACGCAATTGAATCCCTGGGGCAAACTACTGGCAGTCTGGAGGTAAGCACAGTCTTCTGCTTGTTGCTAAAGCAAATCAGGGGCTTTGCTACACCTTGTCCGTCCTGGATTTTTTGTTCATTAGGAACTACCATATTTGCTTTGGACATCTGATACTAATTCAAGCAGGCTGAAAATCTTAAAATAGTTTATCATATGCAAGTTCCAGGAATCAAATGGCGATCCAATGAATCAATCTCTCCAGTGCTCCAAAAACCACTGCGCAGCTCAGTAAAATTCCTTTTTAGCACAATTATTCATTTTGGAACAATTTCAAACATGCAGACTGCAGAGTAACTCTACTCACCCACATGGTTAGCTTGATTTATCCCAGGAGGTCTATTTTGTTGAGGATGCTGCAGTGGATGAACGGCAATTGGCTGGGAATTCACATTTGGTGGATGTGCAGCCAGCCAGCCGTCTGCTACTTTACAACAGTTATTTGCCAGTGGTTCACTCACTACTCCAGGCACCAGAGGCAAGCAGCTGTTTTGGTCGATACAAGGGATTGTATGTGCAACTTCCCCTGCTGTATTGGGGGTAGAAAAGAAACAAATCAATGGAAGGGAGATGATGGAAGCTGCCCAGAGTAACTAGCCAGATGGATGGGGTATAAATAAAATAGTAGTAGTAGTAGTAGGGGACGCGGGTGGCGCTGTGGGTAAAAGCCTCAGCGCCTAGGACTTGCCGATCGAAAGGTCGGCGGTTCGAATCCCCGCAGCAGGGTGCGCTCCCGCTGCTCGGTCCCAGCGCCTGCCAACCTAGCAGTTCGAAAGCACCCTCGGGTGCAAGTAGATAAATAGGGACCGCTTACCAGCGGGAAGGTAAACAGCGTTTCCGTGTGCGGCTCTGGCTCGCCAGATGCAGCTTTGTCACGCTGGCCACGTGACCCGGAAGTGTCTCCGGACAGCGCTGGCCCCTGGCCTCTTAAGTGAGATGGGCGCACAACCCCAGAGTCTGTCAAGACTGGCCCGTACGGGCAGGGGTACCTTTACCTTTACCTTTACCTAGTAGTAGTAGTAATGCAACTCAAGAGAACACACTAGCCTTTATAACAAATTAAGCACAAGACAATGTGAAATTTGTATGCCATGCCTCTTGAACAAATTTTGAAAGATGTAAGGATATATAGGTTCTATCTGCACCGGCTCACTCCCCATCACATACACACACGAAATATTGTCCATTAAAGCCCCTGAGCATGAGATCACATTTGTTATTAAAAGTATCTGAGCAGCAGCCAGAAACAGAAATGTGTAGCCATCCTTAGAACTCAGAGGCTGAGGAAGAGATGCAAGGTGATTTTGCCAAGCCCACAGCCAGACCTACCTAGAGGATGTTCTGGAACAGGGGCCCAGGAGACTTGTGAAACTTCATCCATGTCAGCTTGCTGCAAAACCCACTGGAGCACATCTAGATGGTAAAACAGGCATGAGCAGTGATGCATCTGGGCAGATGAAGTCTATACTGGTTCAGAACGATGTTGATGTGGATGCTGCACCAGTCCTAATTTTAAGGCATTTAATGCCTTTGAAATTCTCTCTTCTTTTCATACAAGTTTAGAGGAGGAGGATATGCTGACAGAGCCCACAAAACGGAAGCCAGTGCCAAGTATGTGATAAATAACCTCCCATCCTTTTGTATCTCTCATGCCCACCCCCAGGTTCAGTGTGTGTCCCTTGCCCTCCAGAATATGAGCTCATAAAAAGCAAACCAACTATCAAATCCGCTCTAGAGGAGCTGCGCCTTGACTGTGTCGCCTGTGCCTGGTGCAGCTCCGCTCCCTGGGCCTGACCCGGGGGAGGAGAGCAGGCGAGTGGATGGCAGCGCTGCCGCCCACCCCTCCTTGGCCGTGGCACACCTCAAACCTGGCGGCGGCAGCTCTTCTGGTCACCCAGCTGTAGTGGCTCTGTGGCTGGGTCAAATCTGACCCGGCAGCAGATAGCAGAAGAGTCGGCATCAATGCTCACCCTCCTTTGCTGCAAGGCCTGACCTGGTGGCAGAGAGCAGGAGGAGAGTGGGCAGCAGCTTCCCCGCCCATCTCCAACCCTGAACTGTGGCGCACTGAAGGGTGCACTCCACGCCCCTCCCCCCTTGGGGGTGCAGTCTTCGTGCCCGCCCTGGGCAGTGCGGGCATACACTCCACCCCAACCACACCTGTATATAGGGGGCAAGGTTTTATAGACCAATACTTAAACCTGGACTAGTAGCATAGTAGTGCACAATCCTAAAAAACAAGTGTTATGTACTGCAGACAATTAAATTCCATTAGGAGCTTAGTAACTAATTCTGCACCAGGTGCAGCTTCTGGACTAAACCCAAGGCAGCCCCACACAGAGCACGTTACAAGAATCAAGCTGTGAGATTATCAAGGCATGAATGACTGCCATGTGTTTTCAGCAAGCAACCAAAACAGCACCGTTCTGAATCCAATCAGAGGCACATCTAGTTCAGCATCACCTCCAACAACTGCCAGCAAAACGCCCCTGGAAAGCGCCTCTCTGGACAAGATAGGGTAGCGGTTTCCCATTTGTCAGAAGAACAAGGGGATGCCTTGATTTTTTCAGTTGCCACAGGGGCTAGGGAACTGTCTGTGCATCTGCCAAAGCTTTTTAAAAAGTGATATGTAAAGGCCAGTGCCCAGCAGGAAACTGCACAGTGGTGATGCTGTTTGTTTTCGTTTCCATGTTAAAGCTTAAAGTGTATACATATTCAAAATCCTTTTATTGAAACAGTTCCAAAAGTAATCACTCATTTGTGAAGCTTCTTTCTCTCTCTCTAGTTTCTCTGGTCATTATTTCTTTTAATGAGGTGGGCAAAATGGCTTGATGCAAGCCATATGCCAGGCTTGGAAAATTGCATGAGCAGCCCCTAATTCCAAATGGTTGGATTAGGGATTCCTGTGCGGGTTTTCATTTTTTTAGAACTTCCAGTGGATCTTCCAATATCAACTGATATTTTTCAATTGCTGTGCTGGGTGTGTTGTGATCCTACAGGGAAAGGCATGCTTCCCAATGGTAGCTCTGTCAGGCATGTTTCATTCCGATGTGGTGCAGTGGTTAGAGTCCCGGACTAGGACTGGGAGAACACAGTTCAAAGTCTTGCCCAGCTATGAAACTCACTGGGTGACAACATTGTGCCAGTCACACTCTCAGCCTAAGCTACCTCACAAGGTTGTTGCGGGGACAAAATGGGGACGAAGAGAACCATGTATGCTCTCTTGAGATCCCTGGAGGAAAGTTGGAATGCAAATGTGATAAATGAATAAATATAGCAAAAATATGTTCTAAGCATCTACCCCAAATTTATGTTCGTAAACCAGAAAAAAAGCATTCAAGTTTTGACAGCTTACCTGGGCATGGATTTTCCAGTGACAGGGATTTAAAAATATCATCGATCTCCTGCTGTAAACCAGAAAAATAAAGTTTTCTCCAAGATGACCATACATACAAAAGATGCTGTTTTCAGCATCTTGAAATGATACTATTGCAGCTTATCCCAGGAACTTTCAACATTTTTAGCAATCAGCCGTCTTTCAACTCTTGTGATTCAGAGCAACAGCCTTGCCTTTTAATATGCAAAAATTGAAGTTAGGCCAAAGAAAGAAAAAGAACTATTCTGGACCTTCCAAATTATCTTACATTCAGGATTGGGAAGCATTTTGGCCCTCCAGATGTTGCTGAACTACAACTCCCAACAGCATGGCCAATGGTTCAGCTAGATGTTGTGGTTCAGCAACATCTGGGGGCAAAGGCTCCCTCACACCAGCTGTGCATGCCTAGTACTGAGGGAAGCTTCCCTCAGAGCTACAACCTCAAGAGCATTTCTCATATGCAAGGTTTCAATCGTTTTGAGTCTCTCACACATATTTAAAGTAATGTACGTTTTCAAATACAAAATTTGGGATCCATTCCTAAGCATGTCTATTATGGAGTCAGCCCGCATAGGAATGCACTGCTAAAGTGGCTTGTGCTTAATTGCAACATAACCATCCCCTGTGAAAATGTATTAAGTCTGTTGGATTTACTCCTGTAATCAGCTGCACAAAGCTGGCCAGCAATGGGACCGATACTCTTTGCACAAATGCTATTTGCTAGTGCACCGGAGCACAAAGACAGGCACATCTCCTTCTTTCCTGCCACATGGCAATGACATCATTATCACCAGCAGATCCATAAACTGTTTTGCTGCAATACACTTCCCAACTTCCCATGAAAACATCGTGAACATGTGTTCATATATTGAAGCTGCTGGGTAATCTTTGTTATTTTTATATACGTAAAATTTGGAAAAAAATTAAGAAACAAACAGTGCTTCCGAATTAATCAATTTAAAAACCTTTAAGTTGACTGAGAAGCTGCCTCTAACAGACTGAATTCCTACAGACAGGGATTCTTCATGTGTCTGCCACCACTTGAGATGCCTGTCCTTCCATTAGTTCTCCAGCAATGTTCTCCCTTGCTCAAGGAGTTGTTGAAACAGGAACAGGAACACACCTCACCCACCAATAATTTTTGCATTCACATTGACTTACTTATTGGATGTTTATTCATTAGAAACAAGTCCCTGGGTCTAGAGTCCTACACCAATGCATTGACCAGCTCCAAGATGAATAGCTTTCATATTGTTCCACAGCCCTCTCAAACCTATTGTGCCCAACTGTATTGTACCTGGGGTGGAGACTGGTGTAGAGCTGGGGATCCCTCACTGCAGGGGCTCATATGCAACTGATCAACTTCATGGTTACTTCCATTGACTTGGAGAGGAGGAGACACACAGGAAAAAAGACACAATGAACAACAGCTACAGGATGAAATGCAAATATGAGAAGATACATAACTTCATGACCTGGTTGCAGAGAACTATGGCCCCATCTGCACAATACATTTAAAGCAGTATCATACCACTTTGAGCAGTCACGGCTTTCCCCAGAGAAGCCTGGAAACTTTTGTTAAGGGT
The DNA here is from genome assembly GCF_964234715.1 of Podarcis melisellensis. Taxonomy (NCBI): domain Eukaryota; kingdom Metazoa; phylum Chordata; class Lepidosauria; order Squamata; family Lacertidae; genus Podarcis; species Podarcis melisellensis. The sequence goes on along the minus strand of NC_138528.1, from coordinate 76,465,005 downwards.
GCTAAGAGTTGTTAAAAGGTAAAGGTACCCCTGCCCGTATGGGCCAGTCGTGACTGACTCTGGGGTTGCGTGCTCATCTCGCTTAAGAGGCCAGGAGCCAGCGCTGTCCGAAGACACTTCCGGGTCACGTGGCCAGCGTGACGAAGCTGCTCTGGCGAGCCAGCACCAGCGCAGCGCACTGAGTTTTTAGGAGACCCTTATTTCCCCCTCAGTCCTACAATTCCTGGAGTGATTTAACAATTGATCCCTTTTAAAAGAGATTACAATTTTTTCAGGCACTGGAATTCCCTTGAAGCATGAATAAAGAAAGCCTGTGGTGGATGCCCACACTTCCTTCCATTTATCAAGCACTTTATGTTAAAGAAAGTTTTGCAGCCCTAACCCTGCATCCCTTTTCTGTCTTTACTTGTGTCGGCAGGAGGATTAACAGGCGATGTAGAGTTGCGGCTGCGGGGGATGATTCGGTACACGTGGTAGTCAGGGTATTCCGATTCAACTTCTTCAAATCTTTTTGTACTGTTTAAGGCACAGCGGAAGTTGGTTTTCCATTTGGCTGGGTTTGGTACACCTTCATTGTACTTTCCGCTGACCATAGCCCACGCCTTTCCACACAGAAACATGGGAGAAGAAGAGATGGAAAAGTGTGAAAGAACTATTCTGATGAAGACCGCATTCACACCATGTTTTTAAAGCACTATCATACCTCTTTAAACAGTTATGGCTTCCCCCAAAGAATTCTGGGAGCTGTAGTTGTTAGGTGACCCTCGGAGAGCTACAATTCCAAGTTCCCTAGGAAGAGGGAATGACTGTGCAACCACTATGGAAATTATAGCAGTTGCAGGGTGCATTCAGAGGCAGGGTACATTGCATGTTTGCAGAAATGGGCACCCTGCATGCCTAAAAGAGAATCTGCCTTATTATTCAGCTACAGCCTCTAGTAAATTGTACTCCAGTCTGTGAAAGCTTATGCCACAATACATTTGTTAGTCTTTTTAAGGTGCCAGAAATGGCTTTTATACTAGAGAGTTGGAGGAAGTCAACGTAGCATTAAAGAGATCATTCTGCTTGCCTGATGGAATGATCTCTCTTCTCCTTCCCCACTCCTGGTGCTGTTCTGGGGTTTGTGTCTCCTGAACCCCCTCTCAGAGTCAATTTGGTGGGGGTGCAGGAGAGAGTTGACTTTCCAATTGCACTACCAAAGTTCTTAAACGGCACAACCCATTAGCTGAATCTGGCCATGGCAAATACATGCAAGAAGTCAGCCTTAGTAGAACGAGAGTATTACCTGGAAAATCTTGTAATCACTTGCCACAAGGTTCTTCCTTGAATTGTGCTTCCAAAGGATACGAAAGGTTGTGTGGGTGTCATCAGTCCAGGCCACGCTTTCTTTATATCTTCCACTGTTGATCTCATTGATCAACCAGTCAAAGAAACGGACCTTTTGACGACCCCTGAAACAGCAAAGAGAAATACTGAACTGGAGGTTCCAAAATACTGGAGGAATGTAGCCTAGATATCACCACAACATGCAGCAGCAGCGTCAATTATGATGGATGCACAGGTGGCACAATGGCCCCAGAAATCACTCGTGTCAGACCTCTAGGAAAAAGAAAAGACATGGATCCTACACAAAAACAGATGCCGATTACCATACCAACTTCTTAATAAACAACAGCTTGCTCTGGTCTTGGAAGTCAACACCTTTCCTCATACAAATGTCAAAAATACTTTTAAAGCAGCAGCTTCCTGGATACCCCCAGGACAGGACAGCCCAGCAATATAATTCATTAAGAGACGTGAGAGTGAAGAGGGTCAACAAATCAACAGCTGGAGGGCAACAGTTGAGTTGGATGTGGATTTCAGTCTGAACCTGAGCTTGTCTACCATTTGAACCATGAAAATAAGGGCGATTCGCATTGATGAGAAAACTGCTTGGATTAATTATTATTGTCACAAGGCTGGGGTAAAGAAGGTGCGCTTGGATTCTTGCGCAATAATCATGAAACATGTACATATCTACTCACCACAGGTGAGGGCTGTAGTTGGCTAAGCCCAAACTCCCAAGCGCAGGCTCACCATAAAGTGGATTTCGACACTCAAGAGAAACTAAAACTAACTGGAGCAAGAAACCAAAGGAGCAACCTCAAAAAAAGTGTAGCAGAACAAACACTGGACCTATTATTATATCAAGTTTTACCTCAATTTTAGCTACCCTCAATGGCGCTACTGTTTGGTCATTGGCATCTCATGCAGTAAGGTCTGCATTCCCAAAACTCAATTACTACTAGTAAGCCCTAATGAACACATTGGCTTACTTCCAAGTAAACGTGTAGGACTCGATTGAGCATGTTCTAGTTAATATGGGCTGCTACTAAATAAATAAATAAATGCAATGTGTGTGTGAAATGCCATCCTATATCAAGCAGACAGAATTGTCAGTTTTGCCTGACAAACTCAACCAACACAGCTTCAGGAGTTATTGTGTAGAAGTGTGTGTTTGCACGTACCCAGTTCTCCCTCCCCGCCCATGCCTGCATGCCTCTGATTGCCACAAGAACACTCACCTCTCATTTGCTGGTGCAGCCATTCTGGAGTCAAATAAGTCTTTAAATATGCCTCGTGGCAAGTTGAAATATGACAGCTACACACACTGAATCTTGTACTGCTTAATGTCTTGTGGACTAATGGAAGATCATGAGGCAGAATCTGTACAGACCAGAGAAAATAAAAAGGCGGAAGCCATGTCAGCAGACTTGGTCGTTTTGATAGGTTTTATTACATGTTAGAAAACAGAGTTACTGTATGATTGAGTTGCTACCAAGTGAGCACAGGATGTATTCATTAGGTCAGAGCTTTCCAAACTGTGTGTTGCGACACATCACTGTGCCAGCTGCAGTGTGTAGGTATGTCGTGCAAACGCTCCCCACACTCCTCCCAGGGCTGGAAAGGGGTTAGTTTAACCTCTGGTTTGCTAGTAAAACTCTGGTTTGCTAGTAAAACTGGTTTGCTAGTAAAACTGAATTACTGTGTCGTGAAATGATGCATGTCTAAAAAGTGTGTCACCAACATGAAAAGTCTGGAAAGCTCTGCATTAGGTTGTGCAAAATCTGAGGGTCCTCTATGAGGGTAATTACCATAATAACAGCAACATGAACCACCAGCAACTATCACAATCTCTCAGAAATATTACCAGAACTTCCACTCCCCCCCCACAATAAAGTTGCTCTTTTACAATACAAGGTGCAACTGGCATATTAATCAGGGCTGATAAACACATCCTCGAACAGCATCTACTTGAGAATTCAGGAGAAAAATAGGAGCGCTGCACTTCAGGAAGTGCGCCAACACCACCGAGAATAACGACTTGCACTACTTCTCCTTTATCAAACCATCAGCCGTTTTCTTGTCTGCGATGAGTTTCAACTTATCTGACCTCACCCAGCCACTTTCCAGGGCAGAAAAGCCTCCACAGCTGCTTCAGATGGAAAGGAGAAATAAAATTAACTGTCCCTTCATATTCCAATGATGACCTAATTCCCTGCAGCTGCGAAGAAGCATGTGTGAGAGAGCAAATAAGATCCCTGTGGGACTTAGAGCAAATGTCTATGGAACTAATCTGGCAATATAAGAGCAGAACCACTACAAAAGTGCTTCCCCACCCACATACTAGATGCAGAAGCATATAATGGCAAAAAAAAGCTGCAATGTGGTCCAAGAGCAAAAAAGGAGTCCTGTCAGGGCAAGCTGGGGATATTTGCCACTTGAGGCAAAAAATAAAATTAAAAAATCCCCCACCACAGATGCACCCCAAAGTTCACATCTGCTTAAAAACATTACACCATAGTATATTATTATGACTAGACAGTCAGTGTCTTTGCAATCATTTCATTTACTAATGTGCTGCCTAATTCAGCCTGCTTGAGAACTGCAAAAATCTAAACTACTCCCAACCCTAAAACTTATAGTAATTTTCCAAACAGCCACAGCCACACATTTCAGCCTCACTTATTGCACAAAAGTGCACCTCCTAACAACATTTGCAGCAGTTTAGGATGAAGATATCTTGCTGCATCAGTGCTGGTACACATGATGCAAGGCTTAATTTGTGCCAGGGATTCTCATGCCACTGTCCTGGTTGACTTCTGTTGCAATATTTTTTTCCTATTGACACAGCAGTTCTGCAGTTCAGTGTCAATGTCCTCTTCTGAGGAATTATCATCCCTCTTGCAAAAATACTGAAGCAACCTATACTGCTAGGCATTTTAAAAGGCAACCTAAGTCTGACCAGGGAACTACTGCATCAGTGCTGGTACACATGATGCAAGGCTTAATTTGTGCCAGGGATTCTCATTCCTACCACCTGTTCTGTACCAGGGACGAGGCATAGAATATCTCTGGCCTAGCCAGAACATTACCCTCCAGGTGCTACTGCAGGACAACTCTTATCCCTAATCACTGGCCGTGCTGGCTGGCACTGGTAGCTGTAGTGTAGCTCAACAACAACATCCCAAGGGTAGCATTGGCTACCCTTAGTGAATTTCCTCTATAGAAGGTATGTCTTTCCCTACACCCCCAGGAGCTATTTTACCACTCCTGTACATCTATGTCTGTGCAGATGTAATTTTTCTTACCCCCCTGGGGATGGGGGGAAGACAGTGATCGCAGCGGCAACTGCTGTCCACTGTGTGCTTGTCTGACCAACACGTGCTGCCCCAAAGTTGCCTACACATGTAGCGTCCAGACATAAAGTCCTTACAAGCCATTTGACAGTGTGCACATCGGGCAGGTGGGGATTGCACGAGCATGCTAACTTTGAATATGTTCGACCAACGCAGGCACGCAGGGAGCTGCTCCTCGGGTCAGGCGCGCAAACAACAGATAATGTCAGCATAAAACTCAGCTACGGGGGCTTCCACGGGGTAAATAATACGGTTTACCAAACAGCCTTAAAAATGGTTCTCAAGAGCGAGGCAGTGCTCGCGCGAGCAACACTAGAAAGCCTGCGCAAAACTATGAGCTGCCCTTCGACAGGTTCGCTGCTGCAATCCTACACTCAGCAGCAAATCCCACTGACCTCCCCGGGACTTACTCTCAGGTAAGTGTGCATGTTATGATTAAAACGAGGAAGACAGAAAATGATGCAAGTCATTCCTCCCTCGCTCTGCACTGAAGCTGCTCTACCTCAGCGACCCTCACCCCCGGTTCCAGACGCCCAATATAAAGGTGCGTTACCTGTACTGCTACCAGGTGTTTTCTATTGCGCGGCAGGTAATGGAATTCTGGCGACATCAATACGCTCACGCCCCCTCCGGCGACGGCTTATAAGAGAAGCCGGGACGCATTTCATTGGCTCGGAATGGTTCCGAGGCCGTCAGCGTCGGCCAATCAGAGGCAGCCGCCTTTCGAACGGGCGCACGGACGCGCCCCGCCCCACGGAGTGTTTTCTTTCCTCCCAAACAAAATCCTCGCCGGAGCGCATTACACCGCTCCCTATTACGAAACCGGCGTTTCTCGTCTCCCCTGACCATATACGGCGGTTTCCGTCCCTGTAAATCACATGATATCAACGAAAACTTAAGTTTCATTTCTGAGGAGCTCCTTGGCGGGCCACGTGGCTTGCCTGCTGGTCGCCCTTTAGAAAGCACATAGGTTCTTTTTTTGGAAGGAGAGAGTCTAGCTGCTGTACAGGAGGACCACAAAGGCGCCCTCAAAGAAGGGCAGGAATGATTTCACTTCTGCTGGCAAGCAGCCACCTCGCTGCACAAGAAAACTTTGCCAACGACCTGCGCCGCTGCATGCCGGCTAGGGCCGTCTTAAGCATATCCGGCGCCGTGGTGCAAAAATCCCTCCGGCGCCCCCTTTCCCAGAGTTGTCCACCTTTTTTAGGGAGCTGACACCACGCTTACACATAATCTCTGCCTGGGGGAAAAAAAAGCAGGAAACAAACAATCTTTTTTAGTTGCTTGTTTATTAACAATGCACTTATATATATGACACCACCACATTGATTTTGGCAGATATAAGACAGATTGTCTTATTATGTAACACCTTGTTTTTAACAATGTTGATTTCTTCTTAAATTCAGAATACAGTAGCTGCGTTATTCATGTAAAATAGTTCGATACAGTACATTGTATGGCATAGTTTTTCCTCGAATTCTAAGGTTCTCCTAACACCTTAATCCTTTGCTTTAATAAGGGAGACCTTAAAACAACGTGCAAACGTATCTTAAAATAATTAAAATTTGAAATCCATTACATCAAGTCAGCTCTCAGGAAAATAACACATGCTGTGTGCTTCAAATAGCAGTTAAGAGATTTTGCATACTATTGGTCAGGTAAGGTTAACATCAGTGGAATTCACAACAACAAAACTGCTTGCCTCTAGCACATTTCACAGCTTCAGCTGTCACACACTGTCCCTGAAAACAATGCAGTCTGAACCATGTCAAGTAAGCTGTGGAAGTAGCATATCCACAACACAAACTGTGATAGAACTTCCTTTTCAAGTCTTAATTCCATAATGGGTACAATATGAGGGAGCCACTACTCCCAGCCTGTGAAAAGTAGTGGAACGTGGCTATCAGACATTTTGAAAATGTGATAGTTTACAGTACATTCTTGCAGCCCAGTGCCAGGTTCCAGGCATTGCAGTGGGTTGGACTAGATGACCCTTGGGTCCTTTCCAACTTTACAGTTCTAAGATTTAATAAAAGGTCCTTACAACATAATGCAATTTAGTCCCATATGATTAAGCAATTATAAATAAATTGCAGAATAATAATAAATTACAGATTTGTAAATCCAGGGACTGTCCCCAGGTAATGGGGACATCTTGTAACCATACTCTAACATACACTAGTCACCTAAGCCAACAAGGTGGGTATTATTGTTGTTGTTGTTGTTGTTGTTGTTGTTGTTGTTATTCCTCACCCATCTGGCTGGGTTTCTCCAGCCACTCTGAACAGATTCCAGCACATATAGAAACATAATAAAACGTCAAACATTAAAAACTTCCCAACACAGGGCTGCCTTCAGAAGTCTTCTAAAAGCTGTGTAGTTCTTTATCTCCTTGACATCTAATGGGACATCTGACAGGGAGGGTGCCACTGCCAAGAAGTCCCTCTGCCTGATTTGCAGTAAGTTCCCTTCTCGCAGTGAGGAAACACTCAAAAGGCCCTTGGATTTCAGTGTACCTCAGTGTCCGGGCTGAACTACCACTACTACTATTTGCAGAATGGCCTGTATGTATTTAATGACATGTAGCTGCTCCTGTAGCATTCTAGCCGTTTTGAACGCAACTTGTCTTCACAGTCTTTAAAATAAGTTGAAATCTTTTTTCCAGCATATTTGCAAATCAGCTAGCTTTGGGTTTCTGGGAACTTGCTATTTCTCCTATTAAAAACCCGATGCTGTATTTTGTATTAATAACAAGAACAGCTTTTTCCTGGAATCTACCCAACAGTACCCCATAATAAAGTTTCCAGGGGGAGATTGGCTGATAATTTACCAGGGTAGCTTGCTCTACAGAAGCTTTACACAGCATGAAGGTGCACCTTATGCCTGCTAATGTCTATGAATCCTGCTGCTCTCAAAAGGCACAGATAGAGGGAGTAGTAATTGGGAAACTTGGCCCAATGCAAAAGGGGAGAGGGGCACCTACACCTTTATGAGTTGTGTAGAAGAGGAGCATTTCCGCAGGCACACCTTACGTGGCAAGTTGCAGCCTGATGAAATTCCCTCTACTGCACAACAACTAAAGTGCATGAGCACACCTCCCTCTTTTGCATTTGGCCACCCTAAGTGACATATGGAGCTTACCTTTCAGGGAGACTAAGAACAGAAAAGCTTGCATGCCTCACCAGAACAAATCTTAGCCAGTGTCTTCTTCTTGCACACTCTACACCTAAGTTGACCTCTCATGGCATCAGAAGCCACTGTGGGAACAGCTTTGTTTGCAGTGGTGCTGGGACATGTGCTAAGAACCTACCCTTAGTTCTCATGCTTGGCACCACTTTGGAGGAGCTTTTATTTTTTTACTGTTGTTTCCATAGAAAGCTAGAGCTTGTGCGGTTAGAATCTGAGGATGCAAGATAAAATTTGTCCCAGCTTTGCCACTAAGTTGATCCTCAGATAACACCCAACCCTCTTGGGAGCCCCCTCCCACACCCAGCCAGTTTAATGATTAGCTTGCCATGGCTTGTCACACAGTGGCTGCAAACTTGTGCACTTCTGCTTGTGAGTAAGCCCCACCGATCACGGCATGGCTCACTTCAGGTATCTGTGTACACTCTGTACATTTAAAGCATATTTAAAGCATATCCATCCTCCAATAGCATCTGGGAACTGTAGCTTACCCCTCACAAAGCTACAATTCCCAGCACCCTTAACAAACTACAGTCCTCAGGATTCTCCAGTGTGTTTGTGTGTGTGTGCGTGCGTGCATTAAATGTTAAGGTGTGTACACAGTTGTGTGCATAACTTCAGGCTGTTTTCCAACTTCTTAAAATCATCTAGAATTATCCCCAGTTGGCACAGAGGGATGAGACTAGAAAAGCATTTATTCTTTTTTTGTTAACATCTGTGTATGCCCTCAGCTTCTAAACTGCACGCTAGCTAATTAAAGCACTGCTTTTTTCCAGCCAGACTTTTGCTTTCTATCCCTTATGCTGATACTAGTGGTCTGGCGGGATTCCCCTCTCTGAGGGATTTAGTAGAATGTATTTGGTGAATAAAAAACCCTATAAGTTGCAAGAGGAAGTGTATCTTCCTCTGTGGACTTTGGAGAGGATGCAGAGATTCTGTTAACAGATGCATTCCTTAGCCTGTCTGGTGATTCAGTTCTTCCTTCTGCAATGGTTCTCCAGGAGCAGAGTGGAAGAAAGCAATTACTGAACCTACCAAACTGCTGCAGGGATGATCAAATTGCTTTTGGAAAATGATTGCTATGGATGGAAAATAATACAAGCTAATATTTCAGGTTCTTATTGGGAGTTCTTGTTGACATTCAGAACAACCTGTGGATAAAAATTCAGAACTAAAATATTTGGATCATCCACACATTTGTTATGTGACATAGTTGGCAGCATTTGTATATTCTCTTTGCTCTTATCTTATCACAAGGGACGCGGGTGGCACTGTGGGTTAAACCACAGAGCCTAGGACTTGCTGATTGGAAGGTTGGTGGTTTGAATCCCCGCAATGGGGTGAGCTCCTATTGCTCGGTCCTGCTCCTGCCAACCTAGCAGTTCGAAAGCACGTCAAAGTGCAAGTAGATGAATAGGTACCGCTCCGGCGGGAAGGTAAACAGCATTTCTGTGCGCTGCTCTGGTTCGCCAGAAGCGGCTTAGTCATGCTGGCCACATGACCCGGAAGCTGTCTGCGGACAAACGCCGTCTCCCTCGGCCAATAAAGCGAGATGAGCGCCGCAACCCCAGAGTCGGCCATGACTGGACCTAATGGTCCTTTACCTTTACTGGACCTAATGGTACCTTTACCTTTGCTCTTATCAGCAAACAACTCGTTATCTGTGCCCCGGACAGCAGCAATGATCTCTGCTACCACCAGAAGCACCTACTAACTGTTTTTACTGGCTCTGTTCCTGTTCTTTGACAGCGGCCTGACATGCAGGAATTAAGGGTCCCTCCAGATGGGTGTTTTTTTCACAGGCATATTCTGCAACATGTTATTGACTCAATAATAGTGCATTAGTGGTAGATTTATACTGGGATGCCCACACAATTATTTTGCCTTATGAGTTGTTCTGCAATGCCTCCCCAACGCTATTGCATTATTGCCACCTAGAAGGGCACACCTGCGTTGTAGCACACAACAAATAGAAGAGAGAAAAACCCCTAACAGCCCTGGAACATATGTGGTTTGAAAAGTTACCGGTATAGGATTTCAGCACTGATTGGAAACGAAGTCTTAAAAGCAGGATCACATATAACAGCCCTGATACCCTCATGGATGCACAATAAAAAGGACATCTAGAGGGGGACCAGGGTGGCGAGGCTTTCCCCGTCATTTGTTACATGCCACAGAAATCTCCACCTACGCTATTTCTGCATGGCAAGCCTCTGTTCAAGGCACAGGAGCAGAGTCATTTAAAAAGGCAGCAATCCTCATTCAAAGCAATTAAGTTCCATTCACTAAGTCTGCGGCTTGCTCCTACCCATTCATAGCTTCACACATGAATGAGCATGAACTGAAACTGGCAAACCTGACTACAAGCTTTTATCCTGTGACTTCGAATTTTTGCATAGATGGGATTACCCATCCCTCAGCCTTACTTGCTCCTTCTGTGGTTTGTGCCCTTACATCAGACGACTGGCTGACATAAGAGTGAAAGAAAGAAGTGGCTTGTTAGTTCGTTGCTAGCAGAAATAGTTGACTGCGACTTCTAAGAACCAGAAGCACCGTTTTTGTGCAATATGCCATCACCCTAGACATGCACAAAACTCCAGGAGATTTGCCCAAAGGCTATCAATGGCTACTAGTCATGATGGCCATATTCCATCTACATGGCCAGAAGCAATATGCCTCTGAAAACCAATTGCTGGGAGAGTGTTAGGATCCTGCTTGCAGGTTTTCCACAGGCATCTGGTTGGTGAGAACAGGATCCTGAAGTAGTTGGGCCATTGGCCTGATCCAGCAGGCTTGTCTTTGCTTGCTTACTTCTCAGGCACCTCATTTCCCCCAAGCAGTTCTGCCTTCTCTTCTCTGACTTTGCAAAGACAAACCTCCAAATGTCTCAGCTCCCTTGACTAGAAAACAGATATCAGTATTTTGGTAAGTGTTGACTGCCTTCACAATTGACATGTCCAGCACAACTGTATTGCTATTTCACACACTGTGTACCTGTAAAAATGTACAGTGTGAGTTTAACCAACAGGTTTGCACGTTACCCTTGTGAAAGAGCCAGAATTGGCTACAGCTCCCTGTCAAGGATACACTTGCAGCAAACCAAGAGTTGATGCCTCCCAGTGTGTGAAATGGCCCTCACAGAAGTGGTGGTTCTCTTTGTCTCAGCTCTGCATGCCATAGGTGCTTTTTTGGCCTCTGGAATGCAATGCTTCCTGGCAAACTTGTTGGGTGGCATGCCAAAAGTTGGTGAAGCCAAAGCAAAAAAGCCTCCCATTCTCTTTTACACACAACACACCCGTCTGCTACACATTTACATATGCACATCATGAACATGCAACACATTCATTCTGTCTCACCCATGCATACATATGCTCCACGTAACCTTCCCTACCACAATTATGCTTCAGAAACCACCCTATGGGCTCCAACACCATCAATAGAATCCTGAAATTGTTTATATCCTAATAATCTATGAAACAGTTCAAGAACACCATGCTAGATGCCAACAATGCAGTAATGTTGGGGGAAGCATCACAGAACAACCAATGAAGCAGAATGATGTGTGGCTGGCCCAGTATAGATCTATTGCTAAGACACTGATACTGTGTCAAAACACACACATACAAAACCCCCATCAGTCTTCTGGAGGGGATCCCAGTCTTTAAGATGTCACAAGTCGCTCTGTTTTCCCCCATCTGGCTTTGAAAGCTGAAATGTGATATTTTCCTATGCTTGACCAGGGAACCAAAATGCCTTTGGTCTCTGAAACAATTTGAGCTATGGAGGGCTAGGCCTACATACAAGGTGCTAGTTGGCCATCTAAGTGGCTAAGTAGGGGAGACAGGTGGGAAAGAATGCAGAGCTTCTGGAGGAGAGCTGGAAATTCTGAGTAGATGAAGAGGGTGGAATCTTTTCAGTAAGAAACTGAGGCCTGGGCCCCTAAGAGGTCATGCTAGTTTTGGCAGAGATGGAATGGAACAAGCAGGTGTCTCACCAGTCTAGGATGGAAAGGCAGTTGTGAGGATGAGCAAAACTTTATGGTAGTAACACATAGGAATTGGTTTGGGGTATACTATTTGAGCAGAATGAGACAGGTTTTGAATCATCATAGCCTAGATATTGCAAAGGAGAACCCAGCAACCTCCTCCTACCACTCACAGTCTATATATAATATAAAAGAGGGGAATTTTGGCTGTCACAACCAGCCAAACTAGAAAGAGAAAGTATTTCTAGCACTCAAATATGCAGCTGGTTTATGGAGGTGTTCCCCCCGACAAATCATTTTTGCAATGTCCAGAAAAATCTGTCATATGCTAAAACATCACACACACACACAGAGAGAGAGAGAGAGAGAGAGAGAGAGAGAGAGAGAGAGAGCCCACAAGCTTCTCTTTCAGTGACCTCACTCACATGGTCATATTGGAGTCTCAGATGTATGTCACAGAATACCAAATTAAGCTGGAGCAGCAGCAGCAGAAGCACTGCAGTGTCAATCAGTTAATTGCTAAAATCCCCACAGGTTGGGGGAGGTTTCAAGCGCAATGTGGGTGGGTAAGAAACGCACCTTTACATTGACACGCACACAATGGATGAAGCCATTCCTGGCATCGCCTCAGTATGCTATGCTGCTCTGAGGCTTCTGAAAGGAAGCGAAACTTGCTTGAACTCTCCACGTTCGAGAAAAGCATCTTCCAGGAAAGAGTGGGAAGGTCTTAACATCCACCTCCTGACACGCACAAAAAGTTAACTGTCATATACCAGACAAGCTATGTGGAGGTGGAAAAGCACGTTCAGGTACCAACGTGCCCAGATAGGTCTGGGTACATCATGGCACAGCTGGGAATGGGCAGAGGAATAGAAAGATGCAGCACAGTTGTTGGCATGCCCTCTCCTACCCAACTGTTAAAGGTGCAAGAGTCTCTCTCCTCTCTGGCATCTAATCACTTTATGGACTTTATGTATGTGCTTATAACCAGCTGTGAATATGTATGTGTGGATAACCAGCCTCATATAACCAACATGCTTAAGTCTAATTAATGTGTGAAGGGGTTAATGCCATAGAGTAAGCTGTCCTGCCAAGGTTAGCTAAGTCATTCCCCCTAACCTTAGGAGGAAGGTTAATCAAGTCTATTGTTGCGCCTCAGTCTACCTGGGAAGCTCAACACGTGAAGAGGTTCTTTTGTAAGTAAACCACTTTTAACTTACCAAACACACTGTCTTCTTCAATGTTAAGGGAAGCAGGAAGTTTGGGAGCTCACAAGGGCATATTTTAGAGGTCTAAAAGCCTATATTTACACATTTTACTCTGCTGGCGTTCTCTCACCAAAGGGTACTTGTTCCAAACTTGGATCTTAGCACCCAAATAATTTTCCTTTCTTACCTATTTTTCCTTGCTGTCAATAATATGATCATGCATTTAACATGGCATTTCATTTGGTTCTTATTACCTGGCTTGTTTACTTTGTACTGAAACCTTAACTGAGTTTTGCACTACAATCCATGAGCTAGGATTGCCAATTTTTTTAACCATCTCTGCTCCTCTGCCTTTTACAGCTGCCTAAGACACACAAATCAGGCAGATGAAACTCATCCTCATGCCAGGAAAACTTTTCCCTACTTAATTTCTGAATGTTAGAAGCATGGGAGCAAGGGCAGTAAAAAAATAAAAGAAAGAAACCATGCCCAGGTGTAACATACCTGAGTCACATCCGGACACACTTCCTGAGGCAGTGGATGGTAATGCAGATACCTGGCATTTGCCCAGTAGATGAGGTAACCAACCTCCTTGATTCATATTGCATACCAGGTCAGCAAGAGACAAAAGGACCAGGACCATTAATTTTGCTTCCATATAATCTAGTATGCAATATTTGTTAACTTCCCAACCTCTTGTGAAAGTTGCTGTATATGTGTCCAAGAAGAAAAACTCATTCTAGGATAGAAACAAAAAACACTAACCTGGACAAGTGAAAGAATTTGTGGTGAAAGAATCTGAGGAATCTCACAAGAACTTAGAAAAGAAACATGAAAAAAGAGACAAAGTACCTTGACCTGGCACATTTAAGAGCCTATCCAGGGGTACCAACTTGAATAAAATATTGCAGGGGCCCAGGTAAACCACACCCCCAGGGACATTAAGTAGGGGGGCTGAGGGCAGCTCCCCAAATTTCAAACCAAAGAGACAGCCCCCCCAAGTTCTTTGGCATCCATGCATGCATGCTGTGGGATGTGCTGGTGTCATGCACGCATGCTGTGGGGCATGCGTGCACAGTACGCTGATGTTGCATGGCCCCCTCAATTGCAAGGGCAAGACGGCGCTTGTGCCCCATATAATCAATTGCAAGATGCAGCACACACCCACCCATTTGAATGGCAATGCCCATCAACCTTGCAGGGGCACATCCCTCAAATATTTATTAGAGGTGGCCAAAGGTATCTTGGCCCCTATGAGTTGGCTCCTATACTTCCCAGAGTCTTTGGGCATTTTTACAAACAAAAATTGGCTAGCCAATTAATAAGGGGAGGAGTGGCACGATCTTCTCTTATGACAGCAGCTTGTTGTGCTACAGTCAGAAGGTGAAACTTTTTATTGCTATGGGGATAAACATCATCTGCACATCAAGCTGCTTTACAAGACACACGTACAGTGGCCAGTGGGAAAGCTCTGGTCTTTTGGCAACTCTAAGTGACTCCATGATTAAGAACAAGGAGATGCTGGGCAAGAGGCAGGCTGCCATTTCCTGTTATAGATGAGCAGTCCTTTGGCTGCATGGTTGTGCTTGTAAAATATTTAGCCAAAGTATGTTGAAGTTAAAAACTTGTACAAGTATTTATTTATTTTTTGAGAAAAACAAAAACTTTAGCAATATGTGTGGTCTAGGGCAGGGGTTCCTGGACTGCAGTCTGCAGACTGCCAGTTGTCCTCAGCGCTTTGTTCAGGAGGTGTGCAGTGTGCTTGTGAATGAAGCACAGCCATCACATGAAATATTCATATTGATTTTTTAAGTTGTCTTTTTATTGCGTTTGATAACTGGGTGCCATGACCTGGCCCGGGAAATATGCCAGAACCCACAGCACACACCCCTGTTGCTCTTGCCCTCTGTCACAGAACACGTTTCTGATGCACAACTGGCCTCAGCCTGCTGAGTCTGCATAAACACGTTTCTCACAGTCACAACCACACACAGTCACAACTGCAATGTAGTTGCCATTGTCCTGTATTGGAAATATAGGCACCTCTCTCTCTCTCTTGCTGTTAGCTCTCTATTATTTTACAAGAAATTCACTGCTGTCTTGGCCTTGAAGCTCTGGCAGCTTGCTAATTCTCCCTGCACCCCACCCTCCACATCTATGAAAAGAAAATGCACTTCTGTCTTTTGCTGGCATAGCTGCTATCGTGGGCCTCTCTTATCAGCTTCCAAAACAGAGAAGAATGAGCTAACTCTAGGAGATCTTCAAAGAAGAGAAGCAGTAAATTCTCCCGACCCAGATTAGGCTTCATGAAACAGATAGTTTTAAGCAAAGTTTATTCAAAATGTTGCTTTTCTGTTATCTGGTACTATGGTATTGCATGGTACATAGTAGCATGCCTTGAGCGTGCATAGATATAGCCAACTGAGATAGTTTAAGCTTCTGTAGTAATTGTGTTTCTTTCTGTAATAGTATAAAAGTTTTGTGCACCCTTTGTTTGGAGTCCCAGCTTTTCGTAGATATCCACTGGGGCCTCTAGATTTATGCTGTAGCAATAAATATGAACTCTTTTCATGCGCTGAGTTTGCCTTCTTTTGGCAGAAGGGCTAGCATTTTTATTCCACTCTCCTTTGTTGGTTAACATTTTCTTCTATTCCTTATGTTGTTTGGTACTGCATAGTAAAATGAGTTCTATGGAACGCAATACTAAAATGCAATATATATTAAGAAAGAAAAGAAGCAACAGAATAGAGTTAAAACTCATACAGCAACATTACAAACAGAAAAATCATTAAGTGGTCTGCCAAGACCGACAGCAACTTTCAAGTAGTCTATGGGGAAGAAACCTTTGAAAAGCACTGGTCTCAGGTCAGAGATACAAAAGAGGGAAAAGGCCCCTGCATTTTAAAGCCTTGTGTAGAAGAGGGAAATGTAAGCAGGTGTACCTCACATGACAAACAGCATCTGCTGATAGTCCCTTTTCCATATAACTGCTAAAAGAAGTCCTTCTCATCTTTTGTAGTTGGCCACCTGTCTGGGGCAGGTGTTGAGATGATCAAAATAAATGAATAGAGAGGAGGGGTAAGCCTGGTCTGCTTTTGTCACCTTCACAGCAGCCTGTTATTCCAGTGACTCTTCCAGACATAGAGATTAACACAGTTCCCTTGCTAATTGCTGCAGATCAAGCCCCCTTTGCCCAATACAGTTAAAGGAACTGGTTCAAAAGTTGACAATAACTCTTTCGCAGGACCACAGCTGCTTCTAACTTCCACTCAGAACTCTAAAATCCCAAGCTTAGGGGTTTTTGATTATCAACCACACTTACTTTTCTGGTTGGGGATTTCCAGTAGAAACGAGAGGTGCTACCACAAAGAGTTACTCCTAGTTTCAATGTAGTCTAAAATATCTGAAATTATCCTAAGCAGCTGCATTCCTAACTCCCTTCTTGCCTGTTACTTCACCATTTTACGCATAAGGAACCATGGGCAGAATTGCTCCTTCACCATGTATTTGCCTAGTATTTGGCAGCAACAACCAAAAAGGGCTTTGATTAGGGCCTGCTTGCAGTTCGCCCTTTTCTCTCTGGATTCAGAGAAGTAAGAGCTGTGATTTGGAAAAACAATTGGCAAGCAGTGATGTTTTTTAAAAATGGATGCTATATACACTTGACCTACCACTTCCAAATGGTTCCATCTTCTCTTGAAGATGCTAAGTGTGGAAATAGCATAAGAAGGATTTCACTTATAGGAAACATGCATTTCTTTTGTTCAGCTGAGCATCTGGTAAAACAGGTCTTTGAAATACAGTAACAGTTGCTTGGGGACACACAGGCTGGTGACATGTGTAATGTTTCGTATTTATAAAAACTGTTCAAAAGAGGATTCCTTTTTTTTTTTTTTGGTAGCGGCTGTGCACTCACCCTACTTTCCTCCCTAGTAATGTACACACCATAATGTCAGGGTCTGGGCAGAGGAGGGGGAATGGTGGAGACCGCCTCCCCATCCTGACCCTTCCAGGGAGGAGGAAGAGGAAGACAGTATAGATTTACAACAGTGGTTTGAGGGAGGTCACAGCTCAGAGGCAGATGAGGGGGAAAGTCGGGGAATCATGGGAGAGGAGGAGCAGGCAGAGCCGGAGCAGCAGCTGGCTGACACATAGAAAGCATTCCAGACCCACCATCTCCCAGGAACCGGTGAGCCTTAAAAGTAGGAGAGCAAAGAGCTCAAAGACATGGGGCACTTAGCAGCACCCATAGAGGAGATGATGACGACGACGAATGAGGAAGTGGGAGAGAAAGGGGGTGGAGATTCCCTTGGGGCACTGCCACTATCCAAGAGTCTGGGATCTATAGCCTCTCTCTGTAAGGTTTGAAATAAAAAAGGACTGTAAGAAACTTTCCCCTATCTTTATACTTTCCAGGACAACCAGCCAGGAGCCACTGACAGCACCCTCACACACAAGTAATCAATCCTCTCTCAAGCAGCCCAACAATGTGTGTTGGGAATAATCTGTCACCAACCTGACAGCCCTGGAGACTGACAGTCCTGGCCCGGCACTCAATTGCTGAAAGCTAAATATTTTTGAAGGAGGTGCTAATCCTTCCTCTGTTTAGTCAGGAGCCAGACCGCTTGTTGCAATGTCTTTCATCCCAGCACTTGTTCCTTTTACAGAAATATTGTTGCATGCACCCCAATTTTCCTTGCTCGTGGGTCCAGCACGGAGCAAGACATGTCTGTCTCTCCAACTTCCACCACCAGCCAAAGCTCCTACACAAAACTCTTGCTATTGTCCTTCTACTTTGCAAGGAGATGCTCCTTCCCATTAGGTGAGAGGGGTTACCTCCCCTTTGTCTCTATGGCAATAGGGCAATCTTTTCCCAATGTAAATGGTGGTACTTAACTGCTTGGCTAAGCCATAGCCTTTACAATGGAATTGGTTTTACTGGCTTCCTCTTAGAATCATAGAATTGTAGAGTTGGAAAGGACCACAAGGATCATCTTGTCCATCTCCCTGCAAATGCAGTAATTGTCCACCCAATGTGGGGTCAAACTCATGGCCCTGAGCTTAAGAGTCTCATGCTCTTCCATGCTCTCCCAATTGAGCTATCCCCATGTTGAGATTCTATCCTCACCTACACAGGTTCACAGGTTTGGAAGGTACCCATGGCTATCATCTAGACTGATCCCCCCCAAGCCCCCTACAACAATATTTGTTTTTTTTTAAAAAAAACCAGGTATAACCCTTCCTTTAGCCCCCCCCCCCCGGTTATAATTTGTTTGCTAGCTTATTCTGATGGTGAAAGAAGAAGTGAAAATTTACCCACCCTGGAATTTAAATGCCACTTCTTTATTTTACTGTAAGCAACCTTTGCTAACCTGGTGCCCTCCAGACATTTGAGGCCAGAACTCTCACCAACCCTAGCCAGAACCCCAGGTTGGGAAAAGTTGATATACCAGTCATTGTATACACTGGAAAAGCTCCAGACCAGAATGCGTCCTTCCTCTGGTTTACCAGGTTATGACTGTAATCCTGCACACACTGTAGTTGGGAATAAGGGTCACTGAACATTTGGGACTTGCGTTCATGTAAGACACACAAAGTAGTGTGCTACAGAGCATGACAACAGGTGTGGGAAATGAAAGAACTAGGTATTGTTTCTGCATCTAACAGCAGCAAAAGGCAGCCTCACGCACAGAAAGCCTGCTTCCTGTTACGCTTTGCAGAGATACCTTGTTCTGCTGCGGACAAACTGTTTTGCTTCCTTCTTTGTTTCTCTTCCTTGTTATTTTTCCTCCCTGAGGCAAAGTTTATTAGCACAATTGAAACTGGCTGAGCAAATAAAGCTGCTTTCTGTCGTATCAGCACTTGCTAATGGGTGGAGACTTCAATGAAATTTTAAAACCACAGATGGATACCACCTCAGTAGCTAGGGGGAAAAGGACGAAGGTTAGACTATTAATAACTATATGATACACTGGAATTTAGTGGGTTCATGGAGATTGCATCATACTAAGGAAAAATCATATACATATTTTTCAGGAATTCATAAAACCCAGCATAGAATTGATTTCTTTCTAACATCAGCATCATTACATCCCTTTACTAGCCAATGTGACATTGATATTCCCATTATAGCTGATCACTCAGCAGGTATACTGGAATATAATTTATCTAAAACTCAGAAAGGTATGAGGAGATGGTATCTTAATATATCATTATTAAATGAAAAAAACTTCATTCAATATATAACCCAAGAAACACAAATATATTTTAAAAATAATTCCAAATCTTCAACGTCAAGACTGATGGAATGGCAAGGATATAAAACTTACTTCAGAGGGAAGATAATATCCTTCTCTGCCAACAAAGCCAAGCCGCAAAGATTAAAAGAAAATAATCTAAAAATTTCTTTTAAAACACTATGGGGCAATATGGCAAATAACCCATCTAAGGTTACATACGAAAGAATACAACAACACACATTAGAATTGAATAACATACTAGTTCAAAAAAATTGAGTTCAGCCTACTAAGTCTAAGACAAATATATTGGGAACAGGGAGAAAGGATATTTATAGCAAGAGTAATAAAAATAAATTGTTATTTAGCGGAATTGAATTTAATTCTAAATTATATTCCAGAAACATGGGAGATTTCCATGGGTCAAAAAAAATATGGATGCGCTGTGCTGTATTAGAAGCAAAAAAACTTGTTCTGATGAATTGGAAGAGCTGCAAAAAGATTCCATTGAGCACATGGATTGATAATATGGACAGATTAGCTACATATGAACAAATTGCATGTCGGTGCAAAATAAGAATGGATAAATATGAAGAAATCTGGAGCGAATATTTAAGCGATGAGGCAGATAGTGGTGGGAAGTAGGGGGAGGAGAGAGAGGTGGGAAAATATTGTTTAAAAAGGTGTAGTGATAGGTATATCAGTGTATTCAAATCTGAATTGTCAAATTGTGTTATTATTGTTATTATGATTTTTGTTGTATGTGTCTTTTGTGGTTGATGTTTGTATCGAAAAAATGATTTAAAAAATAAAATAAATAAATAAAGCTGCTTGGTTCTGCATTTTACAATGTGAGGCAAAAGAGAAACTCTAATCTAGAATAGGCATTCATTGGATCTCAAATCCTGAGTCAGCCAGAAGGTTGGCTTGTGATAAATTTAATCTAGCACATGATAGTAGCAGAGCAGGGCCTTTCCAGCAAAATCACACCCACAGAAACCAATAGCAGCACCCTTTTCTATTTGCCAGGTTGCCATTCCCCACCCAGATGGAGCCACGGCTGAGCCACCAGCTGAAACTGATAGAAAGCACTCCTGCCATGGTGGCCATTGGTACCTCCAATGACAATGATAGGTCCAAGAATACCACCCCACCCTCCCTCCTAAAAGTCTCTGAAATACCCCTGCTCTACTCTTACTCTCTCTCTCTCTCTTGTGTTATAAGAATTCTTACCCATGCTGGGATTATGCAATAGCAGCCCTTGGGAGAGCAGGAAATACCCAGACCTTAAGGAATGATGAAATTACTTAAGTACAGGGCAGACAAAATTCTCTTCCCTACTTCCATGCAATGGGTTTTCCCCCACATAGAGCAGCCACTCCTGTTTGCAGCTCTGCATTCTTTCTCTAATTCTCTTTGACTTAGATTGATGTCAATTGCGGGAAAAGTCCCTTTGGTTACTGATCTTGGTGATGATGACAGGCAGTAGTAAAACTGGCAGCCTCTGAGAACCTTGCTAGCTGAAGGAATAAAGCTCAGTTACAGTAAACACGTGGGAGTAAGTCCCATTGACTGCATTGGGTTGCATGTTAGCTAGGGCTGCCAAACATCTGGGTTTCCCCAGACACACACGCACACACACACACGCACACACAACACCAATTCAAGGTACAGCCCTGCCACAAATTAAGCCTAAAAGAATATCCCTGTCATACACACGCTCTACAGTTTTAAACCTTTCCTTCTGCAGTTACACAGGAAGGAATGCTGATCTTCCACTCCCTTTGGGTAAACCAGAACACCAAGTTAATTGGAAGGGTGGCACCTGTGTTTACCTGGCACAGGGCAGCAAATCAGGATGATCCTAAATATAGAATTCATCCAAGGCAGCAGGCTCATGTATGACATCATGGTGGGTGGGTCTGTCTGGGTTGCACAAACATTGCTGCTTCTCTGCTTAATGATGACTTCACAGTACTGCTCCCTCAACACCTGCCTGAGTTTTCTCCCTTTCGGTTTCTGTTTCAGTCTAGTTGCATCATTAGCTATGCAATCTGGCAATGGATTCTGTGTAATAACTCTTACAATAAACTTTATAAGCCCAGGCTTTAAGATCATATTCTGAGATCCTTCTGAAATCCAGGGTTTTTGCTTTTGTCAGGGGCTATGTACTTGTTGGATTATCTTCGCTGGGAAATATGTGTGACCTCGTCATTAGCAGTTTTAAGGAGAACTCTAAAGGCCTTAAAAATAATAATCAATGTGTGTTTTTAAATTGTTGCACTGGGGATCAATTGTTCATTTTGAAAGGGCTATTGTGGTTTCAGTTTGATGGTTATGAAGAACTATGACCACATCTGCACTATACATTTAAAGCACTGTCATACCTCTTTAAACAGTCATAAAGGTAAAGGTAAAGGGACCCCTGACTATTAGGTCCAGTCGTGACTGACTCTGGGGTTGCGGCGCTCATCTTGCTTTATTGGCCGAGGGATCCGGCATACAGCTTCCGGGTCATGTAGCCAGCATGACTAAGCCACTTCTGGCGAAATCAGAGCAGCGCACGGAAACACCGTTTACCTTCCTGCAGAGTGGTACCTATTTATCTACTTGCACTTTGAGGTGCTTTCGAACTGCTAGGTTGGCAGGAGCAGGGACCAAGCAACCGGAGCTCATCCCGTCATGGGGATTCGAACCGCCGACCTTCGGATCGGCAAGGCCTAGGCTCTGTGGTTTAACCCACAGCGCCACCCACGTCCCCTGACTAAACAGTCATAGCTTCCCCCAAACAATCCTGGTTTGTTCAGGGTGCTAAGAGTTGTTAGGAGACCCCCTAGTTTGCTCAAAGAGCTGCAGTTCCTAGGGTGGTTAACAATTATCATAATCCTTTCCCCCAGTAAACTCAGTGGTTGGCCACTGTGAGAACAGGATACTGAACCAAATGGGCCATTGGCCTGAAAGAGCAGTATTTTTATTACATTCTTTATGATCTCTTCTCCAAGCTAAACATACCCAACTCACCAGCTTCTCAGCCCCTCACCATCTTTGTTGCCCTTCTTTGGACATGCTCAAGTTCGTTACAAACCATTTAAAACTACTGTGCCCCAAACTGGACACAGTTACTTATTCCACACGTGGCCTAAACTAAGCGGAACAGAATAGGAACATAACTTCTCATAATCTGACACCTATACCTCTGTCGATGTAGCCTAAACTTTTATTAGCATTTCTGTGACTCGGCACACAATCATTGGGAGCCAATACAAAACACTGAGATGTTTTAGACCACAATTCCCATCAGCTTCAGCCAGCATGGAGTGAGCAAGGTTGCCCTGCAGCAAACTCTGCCTTGCTAGGCTACCATTTGCTGGCCCAATGTGAAGTGGGGAAAGGGCCCAGGAAGTATTGGTTGCAAATGATTTCCCTAGCTCCATTTCTGCTCCTTAAAAACTACCTTTCAGAAGCGCTCCTGAGTCCAGAATTGTTTTGCACCCAGTTAAGGAAGCAACTTCAAATGCAATGAACGAGAGTGCCAAGGCATGCGGAATTAAAACTGAAAAAGGAAAGAGGGTTTCCCGTTGAAGGTCAGAATAACCCTGCCTGTATCGTTTGACAGCAGTTGGAAAAGTAATGCTCTTAGTTCTTTTGACATGGCCTTGAAGGAGACTGGAGTTTCTGTCCTATACAGGAAAGAAGCAGTTTCTCATGGGAAATACTATCATAAACATGTATCAATGACAGTTTGATTAAGACTGCAATCAGTCATGATTGCTTTCAGTTCACCTCAGCTCCGTTGTGGTTACAGTGTAAGTGTATTTAGATCTTAACAATATCAGCAATGGCTTTGCCAGCCTTCTTAGGTAGCTTTAATGGAATGAAACATAACTGGAAATCCCACTTTCACTGGGAAATTAATGAATGGTTTGTTGTTTTGTTGGCCATGTGAGAAGGAAAAGGAACTGATTTTTTCTTGATTTGACTGCTTAATCTTTTGTAAACTACTGAGGGCTCTTTTTTTAATCAAGTGGTATATAAATTTTATGAAAGAAAGAACGAAAAGGTGGAATGCTGAACAAGCTTTTGATGTTAAAATAACAAATTCTGCATGTTCATGCACCTATCTGACTGCATGCACACAACGATTTGTTCATTGATCTATGCAGGCATTGACAGAACATGCATGTGGAAAATTAACATGTGCCATAGTAGGATGTGAATCGCCAGTCTCTAGGGATAAGTCAAATTGCCTGTGTGGTGAACAGCGTTCTCTTCCTAACCTTGATTGCAATCCTATCACATTTGTCACTTTTTATCTCCTACCTGTAGAAAGGAGCCAGTGTGGTGTACTGGTTAGTGTGTTGGATTAGGACCTGGGAGACCGGAGTTCAAATCCCCACTCAGCCATGAAGCTCACTGACTGACCTTGTGCCAGTCATTGCTTCTCAGCCAAACTTACCTCAAAGGGTGAGGATTAAATGGGGGGGGGGGTAACTATGAACTCATTGAGAGAAAAAATTCAGATACATTATGCAATAAATACAAATAATTATAAAAATAAATGTTCAGCATTCTCCACTTCAATCTAACATTATCCATATGCTTTGAAAAGTACTAGCACCACCTGTAGGTTCAATCGAGAGAAAGTAAAGCATTCATTATTCACAACTGATTTTTCAATTGTTTAGTTGTATACTTAAATCTCATTAGTTCTCAAGATAGTACAATTTTCAGGTTCAGCATATTTACTTTAAAAAAACAGCAACTAAAAACAGTTGAGCCATGTTCTCTAAAACATCACATAATAGCATATATTTCCTTACCTCTAAAAAGTGTGAAAACTCCTATTGAAAGAAATACAGTGTTTGAAAGTTGTTGAGTTCTGCTTTCACATCTTTGACTGGTACTCCCAAGGAAATAGTCTGATTCAGGAAAAAATGAATCACAGAAAAATATTCTTTTGTTGTAAAATGTGTCCATGTTGTTAAACTTGTCACCTTCTTAAGACAAAACTATTTTAAGACTTGAGGAAATTCCTGCTTCAACCACAAGGTAGCGCCCATACCCATTTTTTTTGAAATTGCATATACGATACTGAACATAGCGAACCTTTGCTGTAACTCTGTGTAACTTAGAAACCCAAAACCTAAGGTACAATGTATATAACTCGGGAACAAAACATTGTGTTTTTTTTTTTTTTGCAATACCCAGAGGGCATTCAGATTGCTTCTTTAAATGCTATTCCATATTTTAAAAGGAGAAAGTGCTTTGAGGCACCTTAAAGATTAAGGCTGCTTATCTGAAAGAAACCTTCGTTGAACTTAATGGCACTTACTTTTGAGTAGATACATATAGGATTGTGCTGCAACAGATTTATTGAAGCAAAGGCTTTTGTGGACGAGAGCAGAGGTTTTGGGTCCAGGGCTCCCTTGACCAACTATCTTCTTTCTGCGGCACCCCTGAGGGGCTTAGGACCCCAGTTGTGTCACCCCTTGCCTGCAGACTTGGTAGCCTCTTGCCCTTTTTCGAACACCCTCTCTTGGGGAGTGCTCATTCAGCCTTCTCTCCTCTCCCCTCTCCTTGGGAGTCCTCTGGGCAGCTGTAGCTGCCGCTCCTGGTCTCTGTGCTGCCCCCCCCCACTCCAAAGAGAGGTGCTTCCTCACATTGCCCCACAGGGGCCTGGGAAACAACCCCTGGCCAGCCCCAGAGGCACCATTCGCCTTGGGAGCTTGTAGCCAGGGCTGCTGCACAAACAGCTGTGCAAGCCTTTGGGAGGCAGACATGAGAGAGCATCAGAGGAGAGGGGGAAAGAAAGAGGGACAGAGGCCAGTGTTGCCCGCGGCATCCCTGACCACCATTCAAGGCACCCCAGGGTGCCACGACACACTGGTTGAAAACCACTGGACTAGAACCTTACTCAACAGACATGTGTGTGATCCGCATTTGGAAGATACCCATAATATGTAAACAGTGGAGCAAAAAGAACATTAAATGTAAGGGATAGCAACCAGTCTGTGACATTTCTATGTGGAGCCCAGCAAAAGCAACAATGCAGAGCAGTGAGTGTGAATATCTCATGTGATTCCATGGTGCAGTTGGGCCATTTTAGACTCTGGACTTCATAAATCTTCATTGTCTGAACTGAGAGAACTGTGGGGAATGGAAAGCCCAAACAGGAGAAAGCATGATCAGGTGTTCACACTGCAGCGAATGGGCTGTTGCGCAAAACCTTTTTGGAACTGTGCCACAATGGAAAACTGCAAACGATATCAGAACTGCAATGCATCCCTTTGCCAGCAAAATGCATAAAAAAAGATTCAATAATGTGCAAAAAGTGCATGGGGGAAAAAACAAGAAATTCCTAAGGCAAATGGTGTGGGCGCTGGTCCTTGTTGTGTGCACAAAGATTAAGTTTCTTATGGCCCATCTGCTGGGGAAAGAGGCAGATAGCTAAGCTATCATTGAATAGACCAGGGATGGGGAACCATTTTCGACCCAAAGGGCCACGTTCCTTTCTGATCAATCTTCCAGGAGCCACATGCCAATGGTGGGTGGGGCCACAGGTAAAAGTAAGCAGAGCAAGGAATGTAAATTTTACCATTGTCTGGTAGCCTAGTTTTTGCGCACCTCTTTCCTAAGGCCTACCTCTCTATCCTCCCTGCAGGCAAGGAAGAAACATTGTTGAGACTGATTTCAGCCAGGCAAAAACACTCAAAGAGAGCTAGTGAGGGCTGTGATCCAGAGAGAGTGCAGCATCCCCCCCCCCCCGGCTTGACGTTTGCCATCCCAAGGAGAACCTGTGGGATACACAGATGGATGGAATTTCAGATGTACAACTGGCACACGTAACTATTTTAATCACATTTTTAGAGGTTTCTTTGTACTGTTGGTAATGGGATCATGTTCTCTTTTTCTACAGTGTGACATGTTCTCGTTGAGAATGCTTTCCCTGCATGTAATCTGTGTAATCTGTTCTGGGTTAGCTAAACACATACCTGTCTTCTTTCATATTTCATTCTTAACTATGTTGTTTCTGACCTGCTCTTTCTGGGTTAATAAAAGTGTGCATATGTGAGCAGGGAGATGTGCAGCTGGATTCTCTTCCTGTTGTTAATTATTATACTAATATTATAGTCATGAGAAAATATTGAACGTTATGTCAAGGGCATAAACTGTGGGCAAAGCAAAAGCCACAATCCAACAAATGGTAGTTGCAACATGGTCATGGCTTCTCCCAAAGAAATCTGGGAACTGTGGTTTGTTAAAAATGCTGGGAATTGCAAACCAGGATATTCTCTGATGTTGTTTAGAGCTAAGAGAGTGGAACATTAATTCCCCCTTCCTTGAGAAAAGGATGTATTCAAAGGGCACAAAGCATTTTTGGAGTAAATGACAGGAGGTTAGTAATAAGATGATTAATGACTACACAAATCAGTCATTTATAGTCTGTAATTTAAAACCATTTTGCATCTGCAAAACAACTTCACAGGGACTCCATTTTGGGCTCCCCAAAGGCATGTCTTTGGCTATTGTGAGAAAAGGATGCTGAGCTAGGGGTGCCATTGACCTGACTCAGCAGGGTTCTGTTTATGTTCTTAAAATTCCAATATGGGAAGCATTTGCTGCACTGGGTTGAAGGGTGAGGTAAAAATTGAATAAGTAAATAAACTGAAGAGAGATCTGGGAATAAACAGACAAGGAAAGGAAGGGAGCACCATGAGAGCCAAATGACTGAAACCTTCTGTAGCAGTATCCCAATAAACAGCACCCACAGACAGAGGAAAGGGCAGATTGTTCATTCCCCCCAGATTTTGATAAAGTTTGATAAAGTTTGATAAAGATGAGAAGTTCAGCAATTTGCTCCTGGATTTTTTTTTTATTATTCCGATAAAAATTTTCTTCATGTGGCTGTAGTCAATTCGAATTAAGGCAACAATTCCCTACTGTTTGTGTTATAGATACTTCCTTCTCTCGTTCCCTCCCCCTCTTAGTTAGATGCTCCATGGAAACCCAGATGAGACAACAAACACAGATTCCAAAGTTCAACCCAACAATACTGCCAAAGAAAGGGAGAGATAATATATTGAGCTTCTCAGGTGTACTGAGGTTCAGCAATAAGTTCAATTACCTTCCTCCCAAGTAGCGAGGGAGGGACCTAAACTAAACTGGCAGAACAGTTTATTCTATGGCCTTAACCTCTGTGTTAATTAGACTTAAGCATGTTGGTTAGGAGACTGATTATCCCATACCCCCAACCTTAGATCCATGGAGGCCATTGAGCTCCCTCTGTGTATTAGATTTGTCAGTCTGTCTTCAATTTTTTTCTTTTGATTATAAGACTCCTCCTTGGCTAGGGAGGAGCTTAGTCTACGTAAGCTTCTTACACCAAGAGCAGGCATCCCCAAACTCGACCCTTCAGATGTTTTGGGACTACAATTCCCATCATCCCTGACCACTGGTCCTGTTAGCTAGGGATGATGGGAGTCGTAGTCTCAAAACATCTGGAGGGCCGAGTTTGGGGGTGCCTGACCCAAGAGGAAGAGGGATGAAAGCAGGAGAATAAGCCCAGCTGGCCCAATCCTTTCCTCTCTGCCTCATCCCACCTATCACCTCTCCTTGTCTTTCATTCTCCCTACAGCCATCTGTGTGTGTAGGAATCACATGGTGGCCAATTTTTTTAAAGCCTCATGGCATATACCAGGGGTGGCCAACTCCCAAGAGACTGCGATCTACTCACAAAGACTGACAGTGATCAAACTTGTTGAGCTTTTTTTAGGGGAGCCAAACTTGCTGAGCTTCTTTGGGGGGAGCCAGTGATCTACCACAGATGTCCGGTGATCTGCCTGTTGATCACGATCAACCTGTTAGACTTGCCTGGCATATACTGGTTTTCCAGAATTTTTTTCAGAGAAAATGTAAAACAAAACAAAAAAACACCTGAGAATGAATTAGATAGAGGGGGCTGGTAGTGCAATTACAGTGCATCAGAGAGTAATAGAAAATATAAATCCTATAAATGTGTTTTTGGTTGGCATGCCCCAGTCTGGAGAGACAATGGCGTGTACCTCCAGGGGTCAAGTCAAACCACTGGCGAATCACAGCACCTGCTGTGGCTGCAGAGACTGGTAACTCATAATTGCTGCCTCCTGTGTTGCTTTTGCTGCATTAGTAGCACCAAAGTGATGTATATCGCTTAAGATTCTATGCACATTATATTTATTATAAAGGACTTTAATAAAATTATATTATTTAAGGTCTCAAACAGACATAGCATTTCTTTAAAACAAAAAAGCACCAACCTAACAATCATTAAACTATATTTTCTCCTCTACATAATTATCACAGCCACGTCTAAGCATATGACATGATTAGATGTTAATATATTTCCTTTACTCTGACACCTGCAACCCATCTCACAGAGAATAGTTTAATTTTCTTCAACTCAAACAGAACATATATTAACATTGACTTTTCTGCCCGATCACATCATTTATCCATTCTTTGATCACTGGAGTCTCTCTGTCTCCCATATTCTTCATATTTTATTTCTTGCTGTCACAATCATATTAACGGCCAATTCTTGATCTATTTTTTTATTTTAAAAAGTTGCTTCTATAAGCCAATAAGAAAAATTGCAAATCCATTATTCATGCTTTCCCCCCTCATTTCTTCTCTTCTCATATATCAATAATTCTTAGCTGAAGGGCAATTCTGTCACAACTGGGGAATTTCCCCCTCCCATTTCAACACTTCCATCAATTATTGCTACATTTTTTTTATTAAATTTAATTTTGTTGGTGTAAATACACCATGCTACCATCCTAGTATAGCACCAGGTCATCATTTCGAAATTGATCCCTTGCAAATTATGCACGTAAAGAATAGCAATATGATGTTTCTCTGTCTCCTCCTGTTTGTTTAATGCTTTAAGAGAAGAGCTTTGTGAAACTGTTGGTGGCCATAGAATCAAATGTTTGACTTCGCCTTATAGAATAAAGACTGCAATACCTTGAATAAACAACATGGAAAATAACAGCAGTTCTGCAGCACAATTCTATGCTTGCTTACTTAGAAGTAAGCCCCATTCCTCATCATTTCTAGGGCAGGTGTTGGGAGCCTGTGACTCTCCAGATGTTGTTGGACTCCAATCACACCAGCCTCAACCAGCATGGCGAAACATAAAGGATGATGGGAACAATATGTGAAGGACCACAAGTTCCCTTTAAACCCTTTCCATGGACTGCAAGAAGATCAAACCTATCCATTCTTAAGAAAATCAGCCCTGAGTGCTCACTGGAAGGACAGATCGTGAAGCTGAGGCTCCAACACTTTGGCCACCTCAAGAGAAAAGAAGACTCCCTGGAAAAGACCCTGATGTTGGGAAAGATGGAGGGCACCAGGAGAAGGGGACGACAGAGGATGAGATGGTTGGACAGTGTTCTCGAAGCTACCAGCATGAGTTTGACTAAACTGTGGGAGACAGTGGAAGACAGAAGTGCCTGGCGTGCTCTGGTCCATGGGGTCACGAAGAGTTGGACACAACTAAACGACTAAACAACAACAAAATTTAATGAGGTCATAATAAGAATGCTTTACGCCCAGGGATGGAAGGAAGAGAAAACACCAGCTAAAGAAGAGTGGATTATGAAGACAATGGAATACGCTGAAATGGCAAAGATGACTGGAAGAATCAGACACCAAGAGGAAAAGAAATTTAATACAGAATGGAAAAAGTACATAGATTCTATTAAAGAATATTGTAAACACTTAAAGACGTTAGTAGGATTTTCATAACACTCGTAATCTGCAAAAACCAAAAGACTAAAAAAGAAGAAGGATTAAACCAAAGTTAGATAAATGTAATCAAATGCGGTAAATATTTTTTTAAAATGTACATTTTGAAAACCGGGGTGGGTGGTTGTGGTGGGGAAGTCTGGGGGTTCAGAGAACCCCAAGTTTGTATCAGTGTTATTTGGTTTGAATGGATGTTTGTAATGTTAAAAAATATGAAAAGAAAAAAGAGAAAAAATGAGATCATTATCACAACCATAGGCTGCAATCCTATACTCATCTGGAAGTAATCCCCATTGAATTCAGTGTGCCTTATTTCTGAGTAGTCAAAGGGCACTGTTAGTTTGTTACCAACTTTGCAGCAGCCCACATGTCATGTGAAGACTTGAAGTAGCTTATCCCAGGCAATCCACGGTGGAAGTGGGATGAATTCAGGCCCACCCAGTGGACCATATTGGCAATGTCCAGCACAATTAGACATTTGTGAAGGAGATGGCAATCCCATAAACTACTAGCAATATGTTTCTCCTGGTTTGAAATAACACTTCTGTAAATACTATCCCAGCTTTGCTCATTAAAGAGCTTATTCCAGATGGGCGAGGGGGGGATAATAAAACTATTATTATTATTATTATTATTATTATTATTATTATTATTATTATTATTATTATTATTATTATTTTATTCCAGATGTTGGCTTTTGCTGATGACTGGCCACATTGATCCTACCAAGCTGGACATCTCTATGTTGAACACTATGAGTCCAAATATACTAGCAGGATTAGCACCAGTGGAACAGCAGCCATTGCTTAGAAGTAAACTAGCAGCAACCCTAGCTGAGCTCACTATGCTGGTGATAACAGGTACATCTTCTACAAGCTACTTCCTATTTCGCGTTGGAAGGTGGTGACTCCATTTGAACTGGCTGCCTCAGGGATCAAACTGTTTTGGGTTGGTCCTTGCTGTTGTATGTTAATTATCATGCTTGGGTTGAATGATCCTAACAATTCCATAAGATGTTGTTATCAGCTTTATGCTTGGGGAAGGTATGATATATTACCAAGGGGACAAGGTTGTACACTGCCCTTCCCGGTGAATGCTGCTCATTAATTGGCCGAGGTCATAGGAAGAAGCTGCAGAAGCTTGGTCAGAACATAGTTTAAAACAGTCAGCTCTATCACAGAATCCTGGACAATATTTCACCTACAAAAAAGCACCATCTCCTTCTATATCCTGAAGATCATCGGTAGAATCAATTTCTGGGAGTTGAGCTCTTCCTAGAGTGAAGGACCTGCCACCTCTGCCACCATCACCAACTTCATTGTCACCAGCCTGGTCATCAGCATTGTCACTGTCACTCTCATTCCCTTTCTGTTCTGTATCGCTGTCATTTTCAATCATCAAAACATCATCCTTAGCTTCTGGGTCAATGTCTTCTTTAAACCACACTGCTTTGTAGCCATCGTCTGACATCCTTCTGTCTTTAGTGAGGATGGATCTTACTTCCTTTTCACTGTCTGTCTCCCCGTTGCCTTCTTCACCTTCCTTGTTCGTTTCAGAAGCTGCTGCTTCCTGGCTGCTTTCCACTGTCTCCTCCAAAGGAGGCAGGGTGCCTGACCGCTTCTCTGCAACCAGTTTGTTGTCTTCAGACTTCACACTTGCTGGCAACTTCTCCTCCTTTGCACCTGAGTTAGGTTTCTCATCGCTTTCAATGCAGCTGTTGATCAAGCCTGCAACAGACTGCAAAAGAGGGACATTTATTGTTCATACTGATGGAAAGGGAACTGAGGTGTATAGAGAAGGATCACCCACATTGGAAATGATTGGGCCTAATCCCCCTGTGGTATAATTCAATCTAATGATTAGCCAAATCACACTATTCATTTCTGCTTAGTATGTCTGCCACATTTACATATTTACATATTACATACAAATGCTTCATGCAATATGCTGAGAACTCACAAATGTTGTGTAGTGACTGATGCTCACGTGGCAGCACCAACTTTTCCTTCTGTTTCTGCTTGACAAATTGCAATCCCAGCTCAACATACTAGCTTGTGTGATGTTGTAACTGATGTACAGGTGTGACTTTCCAACAACTCATTGCATACGGCTCTCATCTTTCTTTGGGTATTTTTGTTGTCCTTGGCCATCGTTAGAACATGATAAAAGCATAAAAGCTCACAAATTCCTACACTGCAGTTTTTCACAACTAAGGCTTGTACTCTCACTCCAAAATCAATGTATAGCAAAAGGTCCACTTACTTCAGTGTCTTCTCCATATCTTTGTTTTAGTTTGTGATACTTGTAGGAGACCAGTCCAAGCAGCACTAATGTGACTAGCAGTAAACATCCCAAAGTGGTGCCCACAGCAGCCATGTCCTCTGTTCTATACTGACAACTCTGTTCTGAAAACAAAAACATAAAACAATAGCCTGATATTGGAAACAATCTCTAGAAATTCCCATTGAAATCTGGTTAAATAATATAGGGAATGTGGCTTTATTGCCATGCCTTGCTTGCCACAGAAGGGTAATTAAAGGCACTTCAAGGGTAGGCACTTTCGGGAAGACTTGGCTTCCTTCCTCCCTTTTCTTTTATAAATAGATACTTTTATTCCATCCTCAGAACAACAATCTCTGTGGAGAGGCTACTTTAATGGATAATACATACAGTAAACAAATGTACTGCTTGCGTACTATGTACTGCATATGGAACTTAATAAGAATGTACCACTGAACAAGTTACTGTAGTTACCGTAGGTGCTGTTCTTGTATTTAAATGAAAAACAATTTTAAAAAATCATTGGGCAAGGGGACGTCCTCCTGAATGTCAATGTAAGACTTAAGGTGTAAGACAGGTGGGTGTGGATAACAGGTTTTAGAGGCTGCAATGTCATTACTTCCTCCTCTTTCCTTGATGGTCTCTTCTAGATTCCATGACGCAATATATCTAAAAGAATCCCTAGCATTTCAGTTAATGTATCTAACACTGAACTAGTCACCAGCAGATAGCTATGCTCCAAGTTTCTATCCAATCGGAAACACATGCCAGGGTTTTCTTAGGTTGACTTGGATTTGCCTGCCGTAGGAATTTGCCCTTTCTCATGTCACACTTCACATCCCTATTAACTACCAAGCTATCGTTTTAAAGCTTTGTGGCGATTAGTAAAACCACGACCAGCTATCAGTTTCATGTCTGTAATCTCCAGCAGCGTGGACTTTGACTATTGCCTGCAGGTTTCTATTACTTCTAAGAGTTTATCATTAATATGAAGTGAAAGGATTAGCACTTCACCTCTCAAAACAGCCAATATCACACAACTTCAGTAGTACTGGAATCAAGATACTGCTTGCTAACTGATTTAGGAAAAAATGATATATTCCATGAATGCTTAAGCTGACTTCACGAGAAGCCATTTTTGGAAACAACCCAATCAATCCATTTAAAAATTGACACTTTTTATTGTTCTGGAAACTTAAGTTCCAAGACAATATCCAACTCCCCCCCCCCCCGCACTTGTGGCTAGGGAAACCCAGCCAGATGGGTGGGATATAAATAATAAAATGTTGTTGTTGTTGATGATGATGATGTTACAATTGTTTTGCCACTTTAAATGCATTTTGCTGATGTGGTTTATTTCTTGCTACTTATTAAATTAGGGCTTTTTTCCTCTTTAAAAATAAAACAATCTTTTGGAGAGAGCAAAAGCCAGAAGGGTGGCTCAGTTTTTAAAATGGAGAAGTGGGATGCCCAGTTCAGTGGTAAATGACATACTCTGCAGGCAGAAGGGCCCAATTGAAATGCAGTTTAAGGCTCTCCAGCAGCAGGGTCCAAAATGACTTCCCAACTTGAGACCCTGGAGAGCCACTGCCAGTCAGCCAAAGGCGGAAACCATGGTGGGTTAGAGCAGGTATGAGGAGCCTTTGGCCCTCCAGTTGTTGCTGAGCTGCAGTTCCCATCAGCCTCAGCCAACAGGTCCACAAAATGGTGGGGCATGGGGGATTGGCACTGTCCCTCTTTTTAAAGAGAGAAAAAGGAGCGCTCCTGTGTTTGAGTGATACAACAATGGAGAGCTTAGCCTCTATTTATTAATTTTTAAAAATGAAACCAGTCTCTCAATAGCCTGCAAACTTTATTGCCCTCCTACCTTCCCTCCTTCCTCTCTCCTATAGAAGGGAAGTTGGAGTGGGGGGGGGGGTTATGGAAAACAAAACATTTCAAAGGTCAGCAAATGACACAGGCCTTCGAAGAGTTGGGTTGTGTTCCTGATGTCAGCCCTTGACTCAGGCTAAATAAACACCATACATTTAAAATCACACACGTGCACACCAAATCCTGGAAACTGTAGCTCTGTGAAGGGCAAACTACAATCTCCATAATTTTTTTTTTTTGGGGGGGGGAGGGAGCCATGTGTTTTAAATGTATGGTGTATATGCAGTAATAATCAACTACATTCTTCTACTCTGCATTCAGATAGCAATGGGCCACCTTGATGGCGGAAGAATTACATTTTCCCATGGGTAATGTATTGTGCCTTGGATTCCAGAAAGGTATAATGCCCATTCCTGACATTGCTTTCCTTCTTTCTCTGAAAGCTACCATGACCCCTGCATTGCAGGGGGTTAGACTAGATGACCCTTGGGGTCCCTTCCACGCCTACCATTCTATGACTTCATTTGCCCCTGTTATTTCACTTTAAAAGTCTCTGGCACATTCTGTCCTACCTGTCAATAATATTTTCAGTCTGCTGCTTTCTGCTGCCTCTTTTCTTACCCATTCTTAACTGAATTCTACCCTGCTCTATCTGCAAAAAATACATCTCATGAAGCCCCAACAGTAACAGTAACAGCTTCCAGTGGAGTTCACGCCAAAGAAGCAGTAGAAGGAAGTTTTAGCCCCACCCGGAGGAGAGAGACCCTACTGAACCACTCATCTTTTGCATGCTAAATACATACATACATACATACATACATACATACATACATACATACATACTCAAACCTGCACTGCATGCAGTTCCACACAACACCCAAGCATTAGACACATATGGGATATTTATCTTCCTTCCACCTACTTCCCCAACACCCCATCACACATACCAGGGGTTCAGGGGCTTTAGGAAGAGGCCTATTTGGGATGGATAGCTCATGTTTCACATGCAGGGGATCCCAGGCTTGAATTCTAGGGCAAAGCCCAATACGAATGGGAGGGGGTGAGCCCTCACACCCGGGCACACCTGACCTAACATGCCACATGAGCTAATAGACTCTGCTTTGACCAGTTGGACTCTTTGGTCCACTCCCTCCCCCTGGTAACCTACCTGACCAACCCATACACACTCCCTGCTATTTTTCCTGCTAGGCTAGTTTTGCCAGGTTCCAGTAGGATTCATTGCCTGAGCCTCTTCTGTCTCACAGAACATTCAGTCACATGGGTCTCCTCCCACCCCTTCCCCACCTGAAATGGTACAGGCCAGACACAGGTTTACTACTTCAGTGTGAACCAATTCTCAAATGCATCAGGAGGTATAGTGGTCTTACCTGACACAGAGAAATAATGTGAGCAACACTATCTCTAGTCACTTTGATGCCACCCTGGCCCTGATCCAGCTAAAATTAGCCATGACTAAGCCCAAAGGTTGGTGGTTCGAATCCCCAAAATGGGGTGAGCTCCCGTTGTTCGGTCCCAGTTCCTGCCAACCTAGCAGTTCGAAAGCACGTCCTAGTGCAAGTAGATAAATAGGTACCGCTCCGGCACGAAGGTAAACGGCGTTTCTGTGTGCTGCTCTGGTTTCGCCAGAAGCGGCTTAGACATGTTGGCCACATGACCCAGAAAAACTGTCTGCGGACAAACGTCGGCTCCCTCGGCTAGTAAAGCGAGATCAGAGCCACAACCCCAGAGTCGTTTGCGACTGGACTTAACTGTCAGGGGCCCTTTACCTTTTTTTAAGCCCCATTCAAAGGAGCAGAATTTTAGTAAGCCATGACTAAGCATTTGTTTCAAGTTTTTCACAATCAGTTTTAGCTGTATTGGGATCCCTGCATGTAATACCTAATGTCATGGCCTAGGCCCCAGACCTAGACACTTCTCCAACAACAATTCCCTGAACCAATCTCAAGAAGCTTTCTTCTATTGATGGATAACAGCCACTGGGTGGGACGGATTCTAAGGGACTGTTAAAGCCACCATTCTTGTGTATCATGGGTCCCCACCCTCTACGCTGGCTATTTGTGAAAGAAAACAACATATGCAGGACCAAACCACGTGACAAATGTCAAGTATAGTTTGCCTCTGAATAACACGTTTACTCTATGTCTTGGGCAACTTGTGGTGGTGGGTGTTTGAGGAGACACAGGTTCTGATAGTCTATGAGATGAATTACCTGGTGCAATGGACGTCGTTTGGTTGTCAGAAGATGAAGTTGTTATCGATAGGGTGGTTGTTCTAGTTGCATCTCCTGTGGTATAGGTGGTTGTTCCATTATAGAGAGGTGTTGGAACAGTGGAAGAAACAGTCGTATCAGTTACTTTGGTGGTTTCTGTCTGAGGTGCCTTAGTAGTAGATTGCCCTATATCATCTGTTGCTGGACTCTCACCTGTTATGGGATGCTTTGTGGTAGTTCCAGCCTGAGAAGGTGTATTTGCAGTCGACCATTTATCTGTTGCTGGGCTTATATCTGTTATGGGATGTGTGGTGGTGGTTCCAGTCTGATAAGAAGCTGAAGTAACAGTTTGGACCGTTCCCCCTGTTGCCGTGGATATGGAAGGCTCAGTTACTCCAGACTGAAAAGTTGTTTCAGCAGTAGATTCATCAGTCCTATCTGTTGCTTGGCTTATCCCAGTGATGGGAGAACTGGCGGTCTGGGGTTCTAAAGTGCTACCTGTGATTATGGGAGACTTTGTTGTAGTTACAAAAGGAGGGATGACTGAGTCAGATGTTGGGCCTGTTGCAGGCTTCTTAGTAATGGCAGTATTCCTGGTTGTACTTGCAGAAGGTGTTATAGGAAGAGTAGTGATTGTCCCAGGTGGTAAATCTGAAATATCTGAAATAGTGGTCCCTGCCCCTGTGGTAGTGATGGCTGTAGGAAGTATGGTTGGAGCTGAAAATGCATTAGGCCATGGTATTAGTTATTTTTCAGTGTTGTATTTTTACACCAAGAAACTGAACACCTTATTCATATGAAATGTACACAGATTAAGGCTCAAAACCATTATAAAATGGAGACAATATTGTAACAGCCCCTAGATGGTGAACCTGTATAGATCCCATGTAGACAAAATCATAACAACAGGTATTTTATCAGAACCCTGTGGTAATCTTATCAGACCCCTGTGGCTGTTGGCAAAGAAAACCTATACCCTTAGTTTCATGCTATGAAAAGGGGTTAGTGACTAGTTCAGATCCAAAATCACAGACCAAATGTTTTGTAAGGGCACATTTGGATTGTCTAAATTAGGCTTTCAGGCTTGCTATTGATTTTTTGCTGGGCCAAGAATAAA
This sequence comes from Podarcis melisellensis, assembly GCF_964234715.1. Classification (NCBI taxonomy): domain Eukaryota; kingdom Metazoa; phylum Chordata; class Lepidosauria; order Squamata; family Lacertidae; genus Podarcis; species Podarcis melisellensis. Next base: position 76,427,421 of record NC_138528.1, on the reverse strand, counting down.
GCTAAGGTCCCTTAAGCCATATAGCACAACACACCTTCCCTGAGGTAACTTCCTGATGGCCTGTTAATTGAGCATTAATCTTGGTTGGTTTGTACAAAGTTTCTGGGGTGGCTATATAATGTCATATATTTATTGAACCTTCATTCTGTTTTGTTTGCGGGGAGGTTATACAACATCACATCAAACAGAAGAGGATGGCATGGGGGGTGGCAGCACTCCCCTGACCTCTGGCTGGTTGCGTTACTGCTGCTTACCAGGAGGTAGAAGGGTAGGGGCAAGGCAGTGGTAAACCTGGTACAGTTTAAATGTATCAAACTTTATCATGCTTTTAATATTCTGTTGGGAGCCACCCAGAGTGGCTGGGGCACCCCAGCCAGATGGGCGGCACATAATAAAATAAAATAAAATAAAATTGTAGTAGTTATTCTTACATTGGCTGAGCAAAGCAATTATTATCCTGTACTTTCCATTGCATTTTCCTATCACTTTCCTTATGGCAGTACAGTATGTCCCATTGTTTTGAAAGTATGTTTGCTGAGCAAGAACACACACACACACACACAAAACACTTTAAATATGTAAACTGAATTTGTTGGTATGTGGTTGAGCCTCCCACCCCAAACAGAGATAATCTGGTAGCAGACTTTTGCCTTAGTCTTTTTGAGCAGTATCTGTGATCCTTATATTTCATCTACGCTGTATGTGCTAACTTACTTTCTAAAGTCTTGACATCTACAGTTATGAGGGTGCTGTCCTCTTGCAGAGTAGCTGTGTCATTAGCAATAGCCTGTGCAGACATGAAAGTGGATGTTAACCCTTCGCATAAACACATTTATTCCATCAATTCATTTATGAAGGCACTAAATTAGTTAAGGGCTCTGAACAGTTCAAGCTTCTGTGCATTGGAGTGTGTAATCTATACACTCCAGTTCTGCAGAACATACAGCTGATGTCTACATATGCAATTCACAGATAGGTCTGGCAAGAGTGTGAAGCTAGGCAGCACAATTATGACTCCTACACACAAACTTATAAAATTAGGATGAAAGGGTTGATTGCTTTCATTAAAATATCCTCACAACAGCACTCAAATAGAGCAAGGCCACTATTTATCATGAAAAGCAACATAAAATAGGTAGGATAGAAGATTAGACAATCTTCTATTGGTGCCGTGGAATGCAAGCTTTTGAGTTACACAGAAATCTTAACATATATACCTATGACTGTGTACTTCAAAAGCATGCAGAACTTGGTCTAATAAAAGATACATAATCTTTCCTAATTTGTGCTTCCAGAGTGTTTGGAACAAATATTGCCAATATTGTTACATTTTTTAAACAAATGTGATCCTGATCAGAATGTAAATAACTATCGTGTCCTGGCTCCCATCTGTCTGTTTGGTTTTTTTGTCCACTTTAAATGATCCATGACCAACCAGACTCTCTTGGAGTGAGAAATAACAATGAGAGAAATTATGATGACAGCAGCTCATGTTTAAAGGGGCCTCTGGTGCCTTTTTCTAACATCAGACATTACAATCAAATTAATATAGCACACAAATTTTGGGGGAAAGATGACCTACCAAAAGGGTGACGGTGGAGGCCACATCCAAAGCTACAGCAGTCAGGAGAAATCCATCTACGGTAACTGTGAAATTCGTGCTGTTTTGGATTTGGTATTTGATATCAGGATTGAATTTCTGTGAATGGAGAATATAAAAATAGATTTTAATTAAGCACATGGAAGCTAGACAACAATTTTCCCCTATGCTCTCCACCCCATTCCCACCCTGGCTATGCAATATGGACCTAGTCACTAGTGCCAATGTCCTGGTTGTGGCCTTATTTGTATTGGCTTCCCTGTTATTGTCAACACTTTCAGCATGTTTCCTTTCAGCCTGCCCCGATTATTTCCTCCAGGTTGTAGGGTATGTACCTGCCCCCCCTCCAATCCTCATTTCTGCAACCCCTTCAACACAGAATAAGATAAAATAAATAAATAAATAACTGTACTACTTCTTACTTCCAAATTTATCAGGAAGTTCTGAATTACATAATTTCAGAGCATTATTTATTTGACAAAAGGTCCAAATTGAAAACGGTCCCAGGGCATAACCTGGGTGCATGTGATACAGTTATGCTGTAAAAGCTCAGCTGGCCAGTGCTTGGCTGGGAAATGGCCTGGGAGCCCCGTGTGTGTTGTGTTCTGTTGCCTTGCATTCCATTATGGAAGAAAGGAGAGGGCATAAAATATAAATAAATATTTGACCAAATAATTTTTAATGCGGGGGGAGGGGGGTCACAACAGATTTTTTTTAATTATTTTTGGTGCCTGCAAAAGATTGCTTGATCCAGGTGGTTTTTATTTCATTGTAGACAGGTAAATGAGAGGCAAAGTGGACAGGTCATATGCAGATCAGGGGTTTGAAGATTTGCACAAGTACGGACATGAGATCATAATGCTAAAAGAGATATGAGGGTCGTTCTAACCCTTCATGCATTAACTCGCATGAACCTCACATAGGAACCATATCTGATATCATTATTAGTATCTTAACATCTCTGCCCCCCTCCCCCTGCCCGGCACCCCAATGACCTTCAAAGGCATCTAAAGTTCCATACATCAGTGAAGTCATCATCCGCAGCAAAGATGCGTAGGGGCACTGAAGGTCTCCCAGCCTCCATGACCAGGCTGGGAACAGGCAGGCCCACAGACACAGTTCCTGCGTAAAGGGTTTTCTCAAAGTACGGCTTGTGGTCATTTCTACGCACAACCTTGATTTCCACTGTTGTTTGGGAATATCTGTATGGATTGTTGGTCTGGAAAGCCTGGAAAAAGACAGAACAAGAAACACAAAAACGGTCATTCTTAAGGGATAAAATGCAAAATGACTTAATAGAAAGTAAGCACAGGGTAGGGGTGGAGTATGTGCTTGAGATCTGGGATGATAAGCTTTTCTTCCACTCTCTGCCACTGGCTTTTACAATGTCACCGAGTGTGGAGTGCTTCACCTTTTAGCAGACTCTTGAGGGGACGGGATTGTCCCTTTTGGCATTCTGCCAAAAATGCAGAAATTCAGTTTTGTAGCCTACATTTCTAAGGAACTGAGGTGAGCAACATTTTAACCAAGCACTTGAACTCCTACTACATATTTTGGGAAGCTGTTTCTTTGTCTGTTCACTGTGGGTAGAATCCAACATAGCACGGGAGAGAATGATCTGTTACGCAAGGAGAAATCTGTGCACACCCTAATTCTGTTCTAGGGATTCCTGAATCTGTTCCAAGGCAAGGGCATGTTTCATAGCATCCTAGAGTTCTAGCTGTAGAGTTGGAAGGGTATGGGGGAGGGAGAGGGGGAGACCTCATTTCACGAGAGGATATCCTTGCACAGTTGGCACCCTGTCCTTGAATACCACTCTATGTACTTGGAGACTTCTTAAGATATTGCTGCATGCCATCCCAATCTCCAAGGACTGCAAGATTTCAGGAGTTCCAGGGTTCCTGTTTCCTTTTGACTGAGGGACAGTGGAGACTGTTGTATCTTTATGATATATGGTTTGTTTACACACATATATGTACAATCTGAGCCTATGATGGACGGGTCAACACCATTAAGACCTCCAGAAAGGGTCTTGTTTCTACTGTAGCCATAACCTTGGGTTCCAATAGAAATCAAGCATAGTTCTGTCTCCCCCCCCCACACACACCCAGCCTGCAACCTTGCAGGTTCTAGCTTCTAGCACACATAACTCGACTCTCCAGCTTGGCATTTGTATTTCTAACTACCAGAGAGTTGAGGAAGGGAGCCCCACCCATTTGCTGTCTGGCACAGAGCCACTTCCTTTGTTACCATAACAATCCAAACTTAGACCATTACCTCATCGGGAAAATAGCCTGGCTGTTCCAAGAATTTGAATCCTTGCTTAGATTTTCACACTTGCTGGATCCAGGCTTTAGAAGGGTCTCTCAGCATACAAGCCTACCCTGCCCCAGACTCATAACATGGTCATATGCAAATTTTGCATAATGGCTCCTGAGGTCAAAAAGCAGGGTTTTGTCTATGTTTGGACACCATTTTGAATCAAGATAGCGAACTGAACTTTCCAAAACCACTGGTTTCAAAACTGCACACATTCAGCTGATGTGTGGGCAGTTCAGCCTCACTTTCTGCAGGAAGCTGCCTTGTACACCTGAACCCAGCAGGCCTGAACTCCCCACACACCAGCAGATGATATCAGGTGTGGGGCAGGTGAGCATGGTCTGGGGGAAATGGTCTTGTGGGACAAATAGGGAGACCTGGCAGGCCAAATTTGGCCTGTGGGCCTGAGACTGCTCATCCTTGAAGGCCTATAGGATTAGATCCAGTTTATCATGGATTACCGGTAAATGTGGGAGTGGGGAACTAGTGGCCCTCTAGATGTTGCTGGACTACAACTCACACCATCCCAGACCATTGACCATGCTTGCTATGAACAACATCTGGACAGCAACAGACTCCCCATCCCTGATCTAATGAATGGCTAAGAGACATTTCTCACAGCCTAGCTCTGCCTTCCCCAGCCTGGTGCGCTCAGATCCTTTGAATGACAATTCCCATCAGCCCATGCCAGTCCAAAACACTTGGAGGCCACCAGTTTGTGGGAAGCTGAGCTAGCTCTTTTCTCCTTGGTAAACACGTATTCCAGCTAGGAGTTGATCAACACAGATCACCAAGAGACTTACCACAACATACAACATGAAAGTCTTCAGAGTGTTAACAGTCTTGTTCATTGTTATTTCCCCAGAATCCGTGTCTATTGAGAAAGTGTCATCATTTCCTAATGAAATTTGAGAAAATTAGTAATTGGAACTTCTGGTCACCGGAAGAAAGAATGGGATGGGTGTAGCCGGGGGGTGGAGGTGGGGTGGGCAGCTGCCCCACATCAAGTAAATAAATAAAAATACTTAACTAAGTAATTGTGTTGCGGATAGCTCAGTTTTGTCCTCCCAAAATAAATCCTGGCTACGCCCATGGCTCTGATACCATCACATCCAAGGCTGGATGTAGCTGATGACCTATGTTACCAGCTGGGATACAAGGCTCAGTGTGTATGCACCTGTGCCTGCCACATGGAGTAGCTTATTTAGAACACATAGACACTCAAAAGGCTACACAGGGATTTATTAACTAAGCCTTGATTTCCCTGGAAATGTTGACAGCCAAAACATTTTTTTTTCTGTGGGTAGGAGTAATCTACTCACCATCAGCAATTGCATACTCTACTTTTTCATTCAAATCTCTGTCCCCATCAATAGCATAGAGGGGTCCTGGCTCCAAGACCAAAGACTCATTCTGCAATAAACAAGGTAAATCATTTCCAGATGTTTCCAGAAATCAAAGCATTTGCTCACTTCAGGTACTTTCAGCCGTTACGAGTCTGGCTTTTAGTTAACAAGATGTTACAACATATCTGAAACAAATTATAAATTATATAGCTGATGCTGCAGCTGGCTGATGATGAACTGAATGGAGCCTTTTTCACATATGAGTGATATAAATTTAATGATGACGATAATGATGTGGCTACATTCACTCTGGCTCTTTTGGAGGTCCTGGCCTGTTGAAGATGCTGTGTACCCCCATTGTTCCCATGCTTGCTCCCCACACCAGCCTGCAATCATTGCTGCTCTCTATCTCTCATGCTAAAGAGGTTCTCTAATAAGTTTGACATGAAACCTGCCATTTTGCATGTGGCCACCAGCCTCAATGCAAGCTGTGTGCTTACATACCAAATTGTAGGTTATTACTTTTCTAGCGAACAAGTCCATGAGCCCGAAGCAGCCACTATAGCCTAAAGGAGTGGCAGCCACAACAAAAAGAGTCCCATTTCCTGGTAGTAGAAGCTCATTTCATGACACGTAGAAGTATTGTTTTGTCACTGCCGTTTCTTATGCATAAGAAGATGCTTATTGGAAGGGGTAGGCTGCTCATAGCATACCCACCACACAGGCAAAATCTGCTTGTTGTATGAAAGCACACTCCTCATTGTGTTGCTGTTTGGAGTCAAACCCCGACTTGCTGGCATTGACCTGGAGTGAAGCAGAAGACTTGGGAGCAACAGCCCTAGCATGGCTAATAGGCTTCTCTGCAGGTAACAGGAAGTTTGGCTGGCTGCTTAACCCTTCCCCCTTCTGCTACTTTCCCGACTCAATATTGCCCTCCCCAAACTGCCTTTTCATGTGTGGAAGGAAAGACACGGGGGAAAAGATATGAGAACCCCATTTCTTTCTCCCTTGCGGGCAAAAAAGCAACAAGGGCATGTTTTTGAGCTTCTTTTTTTTTAAGACAGGAGGGAATGGGCAAAGCAGCTTCTGTCTGCTGTTTTTTTTTGCTTAGACATCCTTCGCCATAGACTGCAATGGGTTAAAGGAAAGTGGAGGCCAAGAACCAAAGATGTAGTTTGAGCCTCATGCAAAGTGTGTTTAGTTGGGTTGTAGAAGTTGTAATGTTGTGTAGAAGTTTTTCTGCCCCAGCTATTTTTCTTGGGAATAGCCAGTGCCCTCTTGGTATTGGCACCAATTCTGTTCCAGGTTTCATGCAGCAGGCAGAGGTGCTGCTTGGTTCCAGGCCACTCCTGAACTGATCTTTGAGTCCATAGACAGCAAAGACAAAAAGAGTCCTATAGGGACCAAGAGGAGCAAAGCAAAATTAAGTGAGGCATCCCGGGGTGGACACAGCCTAAGGGTTCCTTGTGCATACCATATTCTCCGAAATGTTGACCTTGCCAGTGTAGCCCGTGTTGATGCACATTATATTCCTTCCAAAAGGAGTGCATGGCTGGAACCAGGGAGGTCTCAGGTCAGCCTGTAGGATATGTATGGTTATTGTTGCAGTGGCTGTGTGTGGAGCTTCACCGGCCTTCCCATCCTATATGAAAGAAAAATGAAGGACAAAAACAAGAAATGGGAACATGTCCATTATAACAGCAGCACCAAAACAATCCCTAGCACTATATGTGCAAAACCCACCAGGGCAGGTTACCTTCTCAGAAGTTCTGAGTTCAAGTAGCTGCATTGATTCATACCAGCCAAATTAAATAAATTCATTTAAAGGCAATACCTCTGATCAAAGGTCATGAGTGCACCCTGCTGGAAACTGATTGTCCAGCACCAATGTGCGATTTGATTTATTTAAAACATTGGCATACTGCTTTATAGTTGAAAACAGAATGCAATGTACAGAAATAAAAAGAGTGGGAGGAATTCAACATTGAGATAAGGCAGTCGTTCAACCAGGGCAAGCATTTGGGGTTGCTAGATGGAACGATCCCTCCCTGCCTCCCCACTTGTACTGTTCTGGAAGCCCTTAGTTGAATACCACCCAGTGCAAAAAAAAAAAGGACACAATTTGTTATGATATAACATTTGCAATAATACAATAACCACAGTGGCTGGCCACATGCAGTAGCCAATATTCATGTCCAGGAAACTCCTGGGTAAACAAGTATGCTTTCAGCATGATCTTTCTTATGCATTTCACTGAAGGGGGAAGCTCTGCAAACACTTTTATTTAAATATTTGGATCTCTGCACTGAAATGACTGAGAAAGCATTTGCAGAGCAAGGAACTGTGTTCGCGCATCAGAGCTCTTATACCTAGGCCAGACTTCTGGGATGTGGGGGCCTGGCAATTGTCAAGATTGCCAGTGGCAACCCTGAAAGCACAAGGGCATTTATCTGGTGAATGTGGAAACGCACGTGAAGCAGGGCAGTTGCAAATAAACACATATTTTGCTCATGATAAAACTTACCATGGCATATAAGACAAACTGCATGTAGTTAATTTTTTCATAATCCAAGGTTTTGAGCAAGTAAATTTGCGGGTTATTAACTCCTTCAATGTTAAAATACTCCAGTCCTACCTAGAAGACAAGAAGAGATGGTGACACACTCTTCATCACAGAAATGGAACCTAATGCCATTTCAAAAACACTGTTTAATGTCAAAGATATTGCTTATTGTTGCATGTTTCGACACCTGAGGTGACTGGGTTATGGAAAGTACATGATCTCTGGTTTCTTATTGGTACAATGGAGTTTTCATTTAAATCCTTTTAATTAAGGCTTAGAGTGTGAAAACTATGCTTGACCCATCTGTATTTTAACTGTGTGTTAGACACTTCTAATTCTCTGGAATCAGCATGCATCAAAAGCTAATGATGCCAAGGTCATGTTTACTGTGATGTGTCAATAGCTAATTAAGCCAGGACTAGCCTCCGGTGTGAGGTGATAGCCTGGGCTAATGGACTATTAGGACATCAAAGGATCAAAAGAACTGGGGATGAGACACCAATTGAGTAGGGTCCCCATCCTCCACAGAAAAGGAGAGGGTGGAAGCAATTGGAGCAATGTAGGCTGGAAGCTTAGGAGTGAGGTAACACAGATAGTAAAACAGTGGAGAGAGAGAGAGAGAGAGAGAGCATAATGTTTTATGTTTATTTGGATTCAGGGCTGCAGCTATGGGAGAAGCAAGTGCCGGGCTTTGGAGCAGAATCTCGGGGCCCCATTCCATAGACTGAAGTCATGTTCACACTTTTGCTTGTCCCATACCTAGAAACCATGGCTCTGAGTGGTTTTTTGCTTCTCCCATGCTTTGCAGGCCTGGGTGGGTCTGAGTGGTTTTGCCTTTGCGCTGCTGCTTTCCCTCAGAAAACCTGCTCTTTAGTTCTAAATCGGAGCAAACATCAATCTGGAGAAAACCCCAACTGATGTTTGCTCGGATTTGACGGTAGACATTGGGTTTTCCTGGGGGAAAGCGGTGGGACAAGCAGAAGTCCGGATGAGTCCTGAATGGGAGGGCCCTCATACTCAGCATGTTTTGAATTAAGTGAACAAATACACATTTCCACTGAAAGAGCTCCAGTAAAACTACCTGTCTGCACCACTGGCTATACCAGGCATAGGCAAACTTCAGCCCTTCAGATGTTTTGGACTACAATTCCCATCATCCCTGACCACTGGTTCTGTTAGCTAGGGATCATGAAAGTTGTAGGCCAAAACATCTGGAGGGCCGAAGTTTGCCTGTGCCTGGGCTATACTAACTCCCCACCCAACTATATACTAACTGGTGGATCTGCTGTAAGGTTGTAATATATTGTGTCTTTGTCAGCGTCCTTAGCTGTTACATTAGCCTGGGGCACGACAGTCGTGTTCACTGCTATATCCTGAAAAACAAAACAAAAAAAGGATCATCATTTTGAGCTATTTTTTGTCACGTGTAATTTACAGCAGATAGATACTTTACTAGGCAGATAAGTAACATGCACACAATTTTCTCAGAAGAACCAAAGTAGGTCACAACATTCAAATGCAATCTAGGATAAAGGAACAACTAGTTCCTTGCAGAATCCTGGGCCAAAATGAAAAGGACCACAATTGACATGTATGCTTTTCTTATAATGCGAAGCAATGATGAGGAAGCCTGAGGAGTCTTGGGGACCATGGTGTCGTGAGGCGTGGATTTTAACATCCACCCACCTCAGAGTCTCTGTTTTCCTCTCCTAAGCTGCTGTTGGCATTTTTAAAAAATACTTCTGTTCCTGCCTATGGAAGCTGTACAGGATCCTCCTCAGCTGTTATTTGGATTTACATAACCCCCCAAAATGTGTGTGTTGACTTTGTTCATATAGTTATAGCCTCACATCTAGCCTGGCACTATACTAAATGCATAGACACATAGACATATGCGTTTCCGTTTTTAATACTGTATTTGCATCCTGTTGCTTCTACAAAAACCTCACAGCAGCATATAGTTCTCTCCTCCCAATCTACATTTCCCCCTCACAATAACCTTGTGATGCAGGTTAGATGGAAAGAGAGTGACTGGTTTAAGTGCACCCCATGAGCTCAGTGGGGATTTGTAGTCAGGTCTCCCCAGTCCAGTCCTAGTCTTTCACCAATCCCCCTATTGGCCTCTTTCTACCTTGCAGTAAGTGAGAGAGAATTAATGGTTTATAACATAAGGCACAATGGAATAGAACCATACAACAAGTTATCACATGCAGAGGGGAGTCTGCATTGTATTTTAAAACTGAATGTGTTTGGCTTCATCATTTTAAAGTTTCAGTGTGATGAGATTCTGTGTGGGATAATGATGAGGATCTTATCTAATGTAAATGAGAGTTATTGTTCCCTTCAGTCAGAATAGGAGAAGCTTGCATTTGACTATTAATAACTTTATTGTAGAGGGGATACCTTTATCTAATTTTACATTTAGTCTTTTCATGTTTAAATTGCTATAAGAAGAGTTTTCTGTATTTTATATTAAATAAAGGAGTAAAACCTCATGTATTGCAGATACATGATTTTGCTGGCAAAGGAAGTAGGCAGCATTATAAATTACAACATATGAGTTCTTTACAATACTAGTATCAGATTATGATGCTATCCCTTTGGAAATATTGCTAAATAAAAATAAACCGGGATATGATAGAGTTATTTAAACAGTTTGATTAAACATTGCACCCAATATTTAAAATGAACAGCTACTCCTATTTTCTGAACGAACTTCTCGATTTGAGGTTGGAAATCCATTGTGCACTGTAACTAGTCACTGAAGGGGACCTGAGGGAGGAAATGTATTTGGCATCTTCTATATCCCCCCCAATGGTTGTGTTAATTTGCATACAATTGTATCTATGGCTAACAAAGTGGACATTACTGTTTGAGCAGTTTTTATGAACTTGCTTCAAAGAAAATATTTTAGTGAGCTCAATAGTGTAATAGAGTTGTAATCTATATTTCTCTCTTAACTCTCTTGGATATTTGTTTGTTATTTGGGAATTAAATTGGAAACAGCAATAATATGTTACGGTTAAGTATCATTTCTATTTCATTGTGTTATGCTTAATATTTGTATTTTAATGTTTATACAAGGTTTTATTCTTCCCAAGATTATGGTTCTGTCAGAATTATAGCTACAGTCCATTGTCACTTGTTGCAGAGACATTATCATCATCATCATTATCATCATTATCATACCTCTCGAACATTGACGGTGATGTTGGTTTCTGGAAACACAGGAGGGTTGTCATTCACATCGATAATGTTCACTACAACAGTAATACTATTTACCTGGTGGTGAGCAAAGCAGAATAATGTTAGTAACTGATTGTTGAAATGCTGAAAATCAGGGGTGATGCTGGTGATGTTAGAACTATGGTCTTTTAAAAAAAAGAATGTTGGGTGGCCCTCTTGGCTTCAAACATGAACTAAGCTTGAAAATGACAATAATCCAAAAAGTTCAACCCAATACATGTCTGCAGAAGCAAGTGCCACTGAATTAAAATATGTTGCATTACTTATTCTTGCAATTTAAAATAAAATAAATTTAGCAGTTCCAAGTGTTTTGTGTTTGACTTTTTTTTTATACAATACACCTGTTTTTTGAAATTGAAATTATCAAACAAAATTGAGGAGGGGGGAGCACTGGCCCCACCCCTGGCATGTCATTGACAAGGGATGGAGAGAAAGATAAGTGAGTGAAGGAGGCAAAGGGTGTATCAGAGATAGAGGGTGTGTGTGACCATGTCTACCATTAGCTTCAGCCCCACCCACACTTGGCATGCAGCCCCTGGCAGATTAGTTGCTGAGGGAATGTGGTTCTCTTGGGGAAAAACTCTGGACCTAGATGACCTTGCAGAGAAGTGTGTCCCACTATGTTTGTGCAACATCTAACAACACAAAGTAGCATTTCAGATATTACTCACGACTATATCCGCTCTGAAGCACTGTAGTTCTACAACTAGCGCTGTTGAAACCTGTATTAAAAACAAATGATTTCAAGTAAATCATGCTTTTCTGGCACAATTTTTAAAAATATTTATTTATTTATATGTATGTATGTATGTATGTATGTATGTATGTATTTTAGCTCTTGGTGCTGCCTGATAGGGCCTTCCTGGTAGTGGCTCCCTGTTTATGGAATGCCCTCCTCCTGAAGTACATCTGCCTTCATTATTATTAACATTCAGGAGGAATATGAAAACATTCCTGTTCACCCAAGCATTTGATGGCTGAAGTATTATTAGCTATGAGGATATGTGAAATAATAATCAAAAATTAGACATTTTAAACATTTTTGCCTATCCTGATCTGTTACAACAGTGTACATCAGAATAAACTAAACAAATGTTTATACAGCGGTACCTTGGTTCTCGAATGGCTTGGCTCCCGAACAAATCGGCTCCCGAATGCCACAAGCCCGGAAGTGTGTGTTCTGGTTTGTGAATGTTTTTTGGAAGCTGAATGTCTGATGCAACTTCAGCGGCTTCTGCTTGAGTGTAGGAAGCTCCTGCAGCCAATTGGAAGCCGCACTATGTTTTTCGAATGGTTTCGGGAGTCGAACCGAGTCCCAGAACAGATTGAGTTCGAGAACCAAGGTACCGCTGTACTAAGAATCACTACTGGTAGTTTTCACACAAAGGTTTTTTGCCCAAATAGGTTTATAATGTGACTAAAAAACCCCAACATTGACCAGAATTCCTGTTTGAATTACAAAAGCCTCTCTTCCACTCTCAGTTCTCTATTTAGTAACTATCTCATACATACATAAAGAGTGAAAGAGGTGCTCAGAGGCAGTTTAATCATCACACTTGAAAATACCCCATAGCCTTCAAATGAAGAAGCATTACCTGCATGTAATGATGGCATGCAAATTGGCTTTAATATATCACATGACGTATGCTGCCTGGTAGAAAGCCTGTTTGCATATCTACCACTTTGAGGAACACTTTATGGAACAGGGAGGGGAAGCCATCTTGTCTGTTGCCTCAGGCAACAAAGTAAGTCCTTTGCCTTACACTGCTCTGGCCAAAAGAATATAAAAGCTCAGAGAGAATGGACATTTGCAAGGCACTTGTTTTCAATGTTTTAATTAAGGCTATTAAATAGCTTTGAAATATTTGGATGGCTATATTCAGGTTATGACTGTACTGCCCTGATTCACTTCCACCTCACCTTACCACGTTTCTAGATAGGAGTCTGACTGGCTACCATTACTGTCATAGATGCTTTAGCTGAGATTCCTGCATTTCAGGGTGTTGGACTAGATGACCCTTGGGGAACCTTTGAACTCTGAGATTCTCTGATTCTATGCTATTAACCCCCCAGCCATATTTCTGCACCTTTTTCATACCAGTTCATTACCTCATAATCCACTGAATTTTTCAGGAGCAGTTGTGAGTTCTGAATCTCAAACTGGTCACCGTTCAATACCAATGGGTTAATTCTTACTGTGATACCGTCAGCTGCGTTAATGTTGGTAATGAAAGCCCCAGGAGGATTATTCTCTTGGATATTAACAACGTTATCTTGCACACCACAATCTAGTGAAACAAAAGACAATATTTTAAATCTCCCAAAGCACGAGCTTAGTCAAAAGAAGGCATAAGATCAACTAGTGCTTTGTGTATTCTAGTCCAAGAATTTGTCTGGGACAAATATATAGGAAATATCATATAAACTCAGACAGTGGTGGACCTACATTTTGGGGGCCCTGGAACTTGAACTGTCATGGGGGCCCCTTTGCAACCAGCAGCAAGGTCTGGGTAATCCCATTTATCTTATTCAATGGGGTTGTTCCACAACAGATCGCACACCTTTACAACATCTGTGCTACTGACTCTCAAACATTGGGATTGTTGAAATATAGGAGAAGAAGTTTGAGTCATGTGACTCAAATTGGGTCTACTAGACCCAAACATTTTAAGCAATGTGGACTTAAGTTGCTTCTGGGGCCCCTCCAGGATTGGGGGCCCTGAAGCCTTAAGCTTCATTAGTTTCATAGCAGATTCGCCCCTGAACTCAGTAACAGGCAGGTGTAAGACAATCTGCCTAATAAGCCTTCTTATCCACTTGATATCTAGATGATATCAAGGCATGTGAAGGTATAGTCTTTCAAATGTTAGCAAATAGTTAACTTTGCCAACATATTATAACCATATAACTTGGGACAAACCCAACATTCCTCTTCATATCATTAATTCCTTTATCTGATTTCCAGTTCTTAAGTAAACTCCAGACATCATAGTCAAAAAGTGCCATCATTCACCTAATCCATGCGCACCCCTATTTTTTTTGTCTGTGTAATTAATTATAAATCAATTATTCAAATGATAATTAACAAGAAAAAAGCCCTTTCTTTTGAAATGGCCACCTTCTCGCCTGTGTGATAATTTGGCCATTCAAAGGTCTGTTACAAAATACATCTTTCATTAGAATATTAGAACGGTTATATAGATTCTGGCTGACAGGAACTAAACCATGCTACAACCTATGCTTGGAATATGCACGACATTCAGGCTGCGATCCAAGGCACACTTCTCCAAAAGTCGTATGTGGTAGGACATACAGTACTTCCAGTGAAACAGGTACCAACTTGTGCTGGACATTGAAAGCACCTGTTTTTCTACTGGTATATCCTTTTATATTAAAAAAATCAAACCAACCCAAATCAAAGTTTTTCCCCTTACCCAGAAAACATACTGACCTGAATTCTGTGCCTGAACATGAATTGCTGGCAGCAAGAGGAAAAGCACCCAGGTACAGGACTGCCTGAAGAAAGCCATTGGGCAGATGGAAAAGAAATCCAAAAATTAAGGAACACGGACCATCCACTTTTCTTCATTAATTGTTGCAATGTATCTTCCTTTCACTGTTCCATGAGGAAATAATGTGGCAAATGACACTGAGCTGACACAGTCGTTTAACCTTTGCATCCTAGCTTATTGATTCACTTATTTATGACTTGCTTACTGTTACCAGTTCCTGAATGCGATAAGTGGATGGTCCCGCTTTGCTGTTACACATTACGTAACACTTGCATGTGGCTAAGACCAAGGGTAATGGGTGATGCAGAACGGAAGAGGGTGGGCCATTTTACAGAATGGAAGACGGCAAGTCATTTCACGCATGCCCTCCAAAAAATATCTGAATGGGCTACACAGGGTGTCAAAAATATTCAAACAATGCTTGAAACCAGGCAGCGTGGTGCCATTTAGAGAGAGTCAGGGACCTATTCACAGGTTTTTAATACCCAAGCTAAGCCCCAAGAACTCATAAAGTAATAACAAAGATGAGTATTGCTCTGGGCATGTGCAGAGTGTCTTTGCTGACCTTTAGTAACATATTTGAGAAGAAAAAGAAAGTGCGACAGCAAAACTTCAGGGGAAACTTCAGCATTTCTCATTTAGGAGATTTCCAAAGAGAGGGATTGTGAATCTCACTCTGATCTTCCAACTTTAGATCATAGCAAGTGCGAAGTGCTTTGAAATTCTGTGCCAGGGAAGCAGATCATTTCTCCTCCCTCTCTTTCCGCAAGACTATCAGAATAGGATGCAAAGGTCATTACAGTGCCTGTGATCATCCAGCATAGCAAAGATTCCTCTCTGTTAGGAGACTTTCTTACTATTTTTTCATAGTAAATATTTTCCTAAGGGAATGCTAACTACATTACTGTGTAGTTAGGCCTTAATATGTGCTGTGGGGTAAGGCTTACATTTGCTTGTCCTATGCTGTGCCAATATTTTCATGTTTTAAAGTGCTTTTTGCCGTTTCTTTATATATTGTTGCAGATTTGGGGTGGCCACTAAACCCTAGAAATTAATAAATGCCAGAATTTTGGTTATTTTGGATGTGAAGGGAGAAATAAAAGCTGCAGAGGAATTCCTGAGCTAGGTTATTGGCAATACTCCATAAGAAAACTGTCCTTCCCCGACTTCCTGTTTCTGGTGGTGGGAAATGGCTGACTCTCAAACAATCGGACCCCAGCCGCCCCAGTAATTCAGGGCTGATATGGGAGTAATTAGCCCTGGCAGACTCCCCAGGATGGGGGAGGACTGTCTCGTAGACCCACAGATTGTCCAAGATTGCAGACTTGCATCAAGGTGCAAGCGGCAGGACACTGGGTCACAGAGCACGGGACGGCTGGCACTCTCCAATGTCATTCTCATAGCCGGAAATATCTGTTTGAAGAAATGATTAGATTTGGACAATAAACAGACATGGTCTGGACCGAAGAAGCCTAAGAAAAAACCTGCAGAACTGTACAGTCTCTGGTGTACAAGCTTGGACTTCAAAGAGATTCTCATCATAATTTGTGGATTGCAGAGGTGTTTGGTGTGTTTTCTCTCATTCTTCTTAACATCTACAACTGGTTTTCCATGCCAAGCCTCATTAAGAACTTTTAAAAAAAGAAAGAGTACAGATGGACTTCTATTTACAATTGGGGATTCAACCACACAGCTCTACTTAAGACTTGAAATGCTTGCTAAAGAAAGAAATAAGATGGCACTTGTCAGTATGACACAGCACGGGAAAATGTGAACTCCTCCCTTCCTTAAGGGAAACAGGAACTATTTGCTGGCTGATCACAATGATTTGAGACAATATTTTGGATAACATACAGTGCAGCTGTTTGCAAAAGGTTTTTTCATTAAGAGCAAGAGAGAAGGCTAGATGGATGTCTAGCAGCCCCCCTCTAGGGCCCATAGGGGGGGACTCTGTGGCTCCCAGGAAGGCTGATCGATCGCCAAATGACTGATATCTGTGGAATACAGTTTATCTACCCTGCAATATAGCAAACAGTCTGCTTAACAATTATTAAGAATAACTCAATAATGTGGAAGGTACTGTGTTATTAAATCCCAAAAGGAAGGTTTAAATAACAGCCCGTACTGGAAGAATTAACAATTTGGGAGTTGCTGCATCATTAAACTTCAGAAACTTCAGATAACAGAGCTGGATAACAGCCCGGATTAGAATGGAGCCAGAGGAAGCTGCGCTGGCAAAAAGACAGTTGAAAAAAGATATACCGTACAGTATATACAAATAAAACCGTATTTGACGGATGAAAGGATATATGATGTCTGACATGATTGAGAATTGTACAGCCAGAGACAGATAATTTTAAAGCGTTATAATCGAGATGTGGAAAATATGGAAACAACGAGGAGAGGCAGGATTGAGATTGGAGATATGCTTCAAGGTCCTGACCATAGGAAGTCCCAAAAAATTAATAATTATAATTTGGATAATAATTTGGTCTTTTTTATTTTAGTTTTTAATTTTAATTGGATTATGATTTGATATGTTAATTGGATGTTTTTTATTGGAAAATTAATAAAAACAATTCAACAAAAAAGAAAACTGTCCTTCTCCCTTCCCCTGAGGTGTGAACGGGGGGAGGGGGAATGGAAGGTTGCCAGGGTAACTGAGTGTGAAGTGGCCGGAAAATAGAGTTTTTAGCAAGGTGTGCTGGGAAGAAGGGGCAGAACAAAGGGAGAGCCATCTTGGGCAGGCTGGCTGAAGCCTGGGAGAGATGCCTTTGACTCCAGGGCTGCACTGCTGTGGGGGACAAGCCCCGCTTGAGATGACCATGTTGTGAGATCTGGACTCCCTCCATGCAAACTGAAAGTGTAAATAGGTGGATAAGTCATATTTCTTAAAGCTACAACAGTTTCTGCTGTGTTTTCAATTCTCCTAAGGAGCACAAAACTTGGGTGAGCATCTGGAACCCCCTGGAACCTTGTTGAACCTCAGACTGAGATTCTTTACCTGGCACATGTATAAGTATGAATTACAGATGGCATTGATATGATTTCCCAGGTAGGTGAGAACATCTGTTCACACTATACATTTTATTACCTTTCAATGCCAGGGTTCTTCCACATGAGGGAATGTTCCAAAAGTCTAATTTACCCAGGAAAATGCAGCTAGGTTTATAAGATAATTGTCACATGCAAAAAAGAAGAAGAAGAAATAAATAGTAATAACAAAAGAGCTGTGCTATAGTTTCTTTATTTGATTTTGGAGAAGATGAAGACAAGAGGAAGATAAATAATTTTAGACTCTACCATGAAGCGTATAAATGCCTGAGTCTTTCATTCTAAGTCCCATTCCTTTTGATTTATGCAATCCTTACTAACTTATTTCCACAGTTTGTTTTCCCCAATCACTTAATCCACACATGAAAAACAGAAGTTGCAATTTGTTTTTTTGAAGATCCTCACAGAGCTGGATGCTTCATTCCTGATTTTCATCTACTGTTGCTCCAGATACTGCTTCATTTATTTCTGCAATCAGTTGGCAAACCGAGCGGCTCATTATCTGAGTGGCTTCCTCTGCATCATTGCCTGAAAAACTGCCATGAGAGAAATGCAGGTCAAATATCATGCAATAGTTCACTGGCCAGCATCCCTGGAACATTGTCTCCTCAATCTGCTCACTGAATCTGGAAAGTCTTGTGAATGAGTTCTAACTGACTGACCTAATCTACCCATCCTTCATGCTCATAATCAGAAAATTACTTGTCATCTTCCCCATCCCCCCCAATTGCCTTGTCTATTTCTTAGTATTTCCTCCCTCCACTTTATCATCTATTCTTCCTTCGCCCCCTACTGTTCCTGACTTGAAGCACATGTAGCAAGGCACTGCTTCCCACAGCTGCTGTGGGGAGAAGGTTGGGGAGAGGTAGCCCTAGAGTAACAGTAAAATCGGCCAAGGAAATAGTGTAATAGCCAGGTGAGATGACCAGAGCTGTACACAGTATTCCAAATTCAGTTGCGGCATAGATTTGTGTAATGGCAGTTGAATTTTCACTTTCTTTCCTAAAGATCCCTAGCATGGAATTTATCTTTCTCGTAGCTGTCACACACTACATGGACATCTTCACCAAGCTATCCATTATGATGCCAAGTTCTCATTCTTGCTTAGTCACTTCAGGCCCCAAGAGCATCTATGCATCACTTCACACTTGTTCACCTTGAATTGCATTTGCCACTTTACCGCCCATTCACTCAGTTTGGAGAGGTCTTTTTGCAACTCTTCACAATTTCTTTTTTATTTCTTTTTTCAAGACCTTGAACAATTTAGCAAACTTGGGCACCTGGATCCCTGTGTAAAAAATGGTGTTCCGTTGACTACTTCCAAGTCTCACCTTGCATCAAGGTTCTCTACAAATTGCAAACAAGTCTTCAGTTTAATGAGTTTCTCTTCTGAACTCCACAAGTCATCTGTGTTTTTATCAGTGAAGCCAGAGGCATCCTTTACTCCAGATGGGACACTAATGCACAAGAAAGCAAGGTCAGAGATGAGAGGGCACATTCTGCTAAGAGGCCACTTTGGGGGTTTTCTCTCTTCTCTAAAGACACTCATACCATCCACTCAAAAGGAACATGCATTGTTATTTTAGAATGTTAATTCACATAAATTAAATACATTTTTGGAAAAAGCTTCTTTCTTACAAAGTAGCTTTATTAACCTTGCAATTTCTCCTCTCTCTGAAGACTGATTAATGTCCACAAAAGCCTAAAGTGTATTGGGATGAAAATATCTCAATCAGTTCTGGCCACTATATTTTGCCATTCTTGTGTATATACTCTTCCTTCTGAATGCCCATTCAATAAAAATAATAAAAAAATATGTGAATGAAAAGTGTTCATGCTAAAATGCAAGGGAAGGGAAGATGGAGCAGAAAAGCAGATAGTGTTTTATGCTTCCCTGGCTGATACTTCACCCCATTCTGCTCTCCCTCCCAGGAGTCTATGTGCATGTGTGAATGGTGAAACGTACATCTGAAACTCTATGGCAGAACAAAACATAGGGAGAAGGAAATGGGCAAGGTGTCCAGGGACGAGCTAAGCCCTTCCCACCCTTCCACTTCCCTACTTCCCTCCTGCTGGTGCTTTGCAACAATAAAGTGACCCGTCAGAATTTCCTTATGGGTGTTCACATGTGGCATCTAACTGAGACATCAGTTTGAGCCAACACTGCAGAAATAGAAAATGTAACACCCAGTTATCCCTACCTTGTGTGTGCCTTTCCTTACATGAACCAACCTGGAATCTGCATTCATCCTGCGTTCCCACCTCCAAGGAACTTTCAGAGGCTGGCAACATGGGAACAGGTAGAGGCATTGCATCCTGTTTCACTGCTTGAGGCAAAACGAGAAGTAACACTCTGCAGCTGCTGGCACCGCTTCAGAGGTGATAGGGCAAGGGGGCTTCTGCTGCCTGAGGCGGTGGCTTCACCCCACCTAATGGCTGCGCCAGCCCTGGGAACAAACCTTCTCAGTGGTGGCTCCCCATTTGTGGAGTGCTCTCCCCAAGGAGGCATGACTGGTGCCATCTGTTTTTAAGCACCAGGTGAAAACATGTTTATTTCCCGAATCCTTTGGAGCTTAACTCTCAGCATACTGGGGTGGGGTTGGGCTGGCTCTTTTATTATTATTCTTGTGTTTTAGTTTGTTTTTTCATCTTGTTTTATATCTGTTTTTAATGTTTGTTCGTTGCTTAAGTAATAACTCTGAAAGTTCTCAAATCTGCCTCCCATTTCCATGCACCTTATATACACTTTTGCACCGCACTCCTAACACTATCTACTAATTTTCTACTGATTTCCTGCTTCTGATCTTCCAAGAGAGTTCCAGCATTTAAAATCAGCCTACACATACTATATATGGCAACCCTTCATAGGCTCCTGACCTATAGTTTGGGAACTTCACATATGAGATCTTTTGAAACAGTGAGGTGAATAAATACTCTTTCCCTGATGACTTTTCAGTCTTAGCATTTTAAAGCATTATCTCTGTATTTACCTGCGCTTGTAATTCATCAGGTTTTGTAGTAATTTAGCAGCTTTCTCATATTCTCTTCTCATTCCCGCATCATGCATCAATTTGAGCTCGATTTGCCTCTGGTGCCTAGGGTTGAGAATCATAGAAATGTAGAGTTGGGACACAGGTGGCGCTGTGGGTTAAAGCCTCAGCGCCTAGGACTTGCTGATCGAAAGGTCGGTGGTTCGAATCCCTGCTGCGGGGTGCGCTCCCGCTACTCGGTCCCAGCGCCTGCCAACCTAGCAGTTCGAAAGCACCTCCGGGTGCAAGTAGATAAATAGGGACCGCTTACCAGCGGGAAGGTAAACGGTGTTTCCGTGTGCAGCTCTGGCTCACCAGAGCAGCTTTGTCACGCTGGCCACGTGACCCGGAAGTGTCTCCGGACAGCGCTGGCCCCTGGCCTCTTAAGTGAGATGGGCGCACAACCCCAGAGTCTGTCAAGACTGGCCCGTACGGGCAGGGGTACCTTTACCTTTACCTTTAGAGTTGAACTGAATTAATGAGTCAAGCTAACATAAAATGGATTAAATTCCACTGTAAGTCACCTATCATTTGCCCAAGGGTAGGCCAGCCTGTTGCTCCACTGAGAGTGCGGATGTTGGGGCTGGGGCAGAGAGCATGTTGATGTTGTTGTAGCTGCAGCATGGAATGAGACAAGTGAGCATTCTCTAAGAAAGATACTACGGTAATTATTGGAGGCTTTCCTGGGGGAAATTGGGGAACTGAGACTTGTTGGAAAGCACTATAGTTTTTGATGTGATATACAGTATTTATAACACATTAGCTGTGCAATGTCATCTCAAAGATAGTTAATTGTAATTAAACTTTGAAACTTGAATCTTAATAAAAGTCCTAACAGTGGTCACATTCCCTACATGCCTGCTAAAGTAGCAGAACTGCACAGTGTTCTTTCCTACGCTCCTTCCATCTTTTTAAAAGGACTGATTGTAGAAAAACAAGCACTAGCAGTCAATCCAATCTCAGACGTGTCTAAGGAAGCTTGCAGTTGTCATTGCAACTGTCCATTTCTCCAAAAAGTGATCGGCATCACACTTTTTCTCTAGAGTACTCTGTGTGTGATGAAGAAGGGGAAGGGAAGAGTCACCAAAGTGACTGGGTGGGAGGGCTGAAAGTGGGAAATCTTTGAATTGCTGAGATCATACAATTTGAAAGGAAGAAAGAAAAAAAGGAAGGGCTGAGTCACAGAAAAGATGTTTACCTCCCAAGAGAAGGAAGTGATGCTGAGATGTGAGACAAGATCATCACCACAGTAGCTAGCTGCCACAGTCCAGCCATCAGTGAAGCCATGATGCTCCCCTTAAAACTGAAACAAGTTTTAATGAGTAACAGAAAGGCTGCAGTTCTTTATTGGTACAGATTGTGTCACACACGCACATTCCAGGGCTCTAAATAATGACTAATGTTGGTGACGTCCTGGAGCTGCAACGTTTTCCCCTGAGAGGGATGTCTGGAGCCCATTTTTATGCCCTGTTTCTGGTGCCGGGCAAAAGCTGTCTACCAGGCTTTTAACTGATTCTGCCTATTAATTTTATGCTGCATTCATTAGGTAGGAATGCGCAGTGGCCAGAAAAAATTAACGTGTATCTTTTGGAAGCAGCCCAGTTTGTTTCCGAGCAGCAGTGTCTTTTTAACTCCACTCAATTACTTGGGAGAAAATTACCTCTGTTAAAAATGAAGCTTTGCTTCCCTCCTCCCTGGCCATTCACCATAGCGGGGGATCTAAAAACAGCTACAAATTTGTTCCTTTTCATACAATGAAATTTGCATGGATTAAGCCTGCCAAACTACAGGTAGATACATTTAGAGGGTTTGTGCAGGACACCTTTGAATTTTGATTTAAAAAAACAAAAAAGAAGAAGTCTATAACCTTTTCATTTTTTAATCAGAATTGGATATGATTTGCAAGCATGGTCATCACTTCTGAGAGGATGAAGCCCCCTACATTTCAGAGCAATGGCTGCAGTGGGCCTCCAGAAAGGGCAGATGTTACAGATGTACAATAATAGTCATGGAAGTGGTGGTGGGGATCCCCAGCAAGGACCCTGCTAACCCAAGGGTCATTGGTGAAGAGCAATCTTCTGCTCTCTCCCCACAGATTTCAGGGGAGCTACAGTTACTTCTCCCTGGGCGTGATCTCTCCACTGATGTTCACAAGGGAAGGGGGAAGGGGGGTAATAGCATGAATCCCCACAGAAAACTGGATTAGGGGGAGGTATAATGCCCTCAGCAACAATCCTGTTACCCCAGGGTCATTGGTGGAGGGTGGCTTTCAGATTTTGGGGGGTGCGATGCAGAGCTCTTCATAGATTTGCACAGGAAAGACACAGATTCACATGTAAAACAAGTTAAGTTTTAATCCTTCCCCCAGATCACTCTGATTGGAGTGCCCTGGAGAAATAATTCAGTGTGGTTAAAAGCTGAACCTGTCCATCAAAACAAAAGAGACCGTCCACTTCTCCACCCTTCCTTTCTTCTCAAGCTCTGGGTGCTTCCCTCATCGTGTGATTTCATTTCAGAAGAGAAAAACAAAACAAAATGCCACTGTGCCACCTAATTCTGATGTATGTCAATAACCGGCCTCAGGTGAAACCTGGAAAATGATCACTATAACTCTGCTGTTCAAAATCCTTTTCAGCACACAGTTACGGTTATCTCTGACAGGTCTCATGTCCTTTAATGACTGTTTACTTAAGAGGGAAACTTGATGAGTGGAGTTTTCTCATCACTGCATTTCACTACTGAAATTCTCTCTTCTCCACAGCTATTAAAAGGCATTGGATCCTTGTACTGATTTACATCTAATTTGCTAAACATTATGTTAAACTACAAGCCTTGTGCTTCTTCTGCCTACTACATGTGTTAAGGGATGTTAAAATAACAGAAAAGAGAACAGAAGAGCTTTACATCAAACAAATGAACGGAGAGAGGTAGCCATCGCATGTGACATCGTCTAGAAAGATAATTTATCATTGCAATAAAGGTCTGCATATAGAACAGCCTCCCCATGGCTTTGGCATCATTTTTGACGCCAACAGAAAGAAAAAGAATAGTGTGGATTGTTACGCTGTTCTTTCAAGCATCCAGCTATAATATATGTTCCTTCACTTAGTAATACTGTGAATAAAATTAAACATGTAGCAATTTCTTTTTTAAAAAAATAACAACACCAATCACAAACCTTAATGGATTTTATTATTATTAAAAAAAGACAAAAAGCCACTCAAGCGCTTTTTATTGCGACAGGAGGAATACAAAATAAGTTCCTAAAACAGCGTCCTAGAAGCAGGTTTACCTCCTTTCTGTTGCGAATTCACACATAATTAGTCTTTAGTTTCTTTCAGATGAGTCATAAAAATAATTAGATGTTGGGCTTTGTGGCTGACAGACATGACTAAGGCTTAAAACCCATCAGCCAGCAACCCAAAGGGGTATGCACGTACATAGGTTTTATGGCCCTCCATTTCCCACTGCTGCATCCTTAAGCTTCCTGAGAAGCCACTCTAAACTTCAAGGACACTCTAGGTCAGCGTCAGCTGCTGTGAAGAGAAAGTTGGCAACCCCTTTCTCTGTGTGTGAAGATATATTGTCTACTGTTTCTATCCTGGTTACAGATTGCTAAAAGGGAATCTAGTGATAACCCAGTCTTACCTGCTGTGCTATGGCGGATGCTTAATTCTCTTGTGATGTTGGACAAATTTACTTATTTGCACCCTGTGGAACTATTCCCAGAGCCACAGCCATAGAAAAAAAATGTGAACCCCACAAGTACTCTGCCAACAAATATGCCAGCCAGGAGGACAAAATACTTACCGTTTCAAAAGACGCTGCTCTGGGACAAGTGAAAGTTCTCTCAGCTGTTGCCTGCAGTGCTGCTGCCCAACTCTTACCTATGCCTCTCTCCTATAAATATTCTGCTCTTATCAGTAATCGTTAGGTAAAGACTGGAATAAGGGTACTGTTTAATAATGGCAAATAAGCCAGAATGCCTTTTTAATTTCCTAATTTGTCTGGCAAACATCCTTGGAGTGATAGCAAGCATATTGAGAGTGATTGATTTTCTGTGAATGGCACTGTTATCTCTTATTTCCCCTTTAAATTACCCTATTTGATGGGAATTAAAAACATATATTTGTTTGCTTAGGTTTTATCTGCCAGGATGAATGTGTGCGTTTTTTAGGAATGTTCTTGACATTCAAGAGCTCACTTAGAATGATGGGTGTATCATAGAGGTTACAATGGAAGCACTGGTGGTAATCAAATATCCACCTTCCTTCCTCTTCCAGATGGCTTACAGCTACCTGACAAGCTTGGCTTGATCAACCATGTTTTTGAGAGAGAGGAAACTCCCTGGAATTTCTCCAGGAACCTCCTGTTGCCTCCTAATAACCAAGTTATCAAACTGTTGGATGTTCCCTGCTTCCAGGGTTGTGTATGGAGGAAGACAAATTGGTAGCGGGAGAAGGTCACAGAAGCAGATTGAGTAATCCACCTCTCCAACCACCACCAAGAACTGGGTGGCCTGAACGATGCCAGCAAAGGATAGCCAGTGGTCAGGGAAGACAGGAGTTGTATCCCAGCAACAGGTTTTCCAGCCAAGTGGGGCTTGAAGTTACTGGTGATCAGCTGATTAGTGCTGACCAAGCTCTGCTTTCTACATGGGGTGGCTGCACTAGGGAGTGCCCCATGGAGAAAGCAGGAGATCAGCTGATCCTAGCAAGTTTGAAAGCACCTATCAGGTGCTAGGTGCTGACTTCAAGCTCCGCTTTCCAGTTCACCATGCAGAACTCAGGAGCACAGCTGATTCCAGCTTCTCATGATTTCAAGCCTCCCATGCCAGTGCTCAACCAAGGCTTCCAACTGGGCACTGGCAGCTGTGTCTCTACCTGCCCCTCACCTGTCATCACATACGGCACATGGCTTGGGGGGAAATGGCCTTGCAGGCTAAATTGGGCCCTATGAGGTCTGTGGGGCTGGAGGTTTCCCATTACTGTTTTAGATCCATTCTAGACTAGACAAGAGCTTAACTACTGATAATTATGGCAAACTGACTCTATGCTGAAAGCAGGGAACATGAATGTTCCATCCCACACTACCTATGCTCAAGCAATTTCTTAATGGGGAAAGCTGTCCTCTGGTGTTATCTGGATTGCAGTTCTTAGAAATATTGAAATATGCGCCAGTGTTTGCCTCTTCCCTCTGAAAAGGCACTTTGTGCATGTAACAAAAGCTGAACATCATTCTGTCTTCTAAATTTCTGGCAGTAATGATATCAGTTGAAACTTCTTTCTTTCTGATCTGTTAAACAACACAGCTATTGAAATGTTCAAGCAGTTTTTCTGAAGTGTATCCTCCAAGGTGTTTGCTTTTCAGAACTGCACCAGAGCAGGGAACCTGTGGAGAAATGGAAGTTAGGGGAAAGATTAAGTATTCTTTAAAGAAATTTCCTTTTCCTAAAGCGGTTTTTCATTTATAAATCATGGTTGGGGTTCAGTTACATGCACTTGTGGGTGGTTTTGAGCCTCTATCAGTATTTGTGCTAGGTTTGAATGCCATTCATGTTGGATTTATCCATTTCTTGGTTTTATATACAACCTTCACCTCCAAAGAGCTCAAAGCAGTGTGCATAGTTCTCCCATCCTCATTTCATCCTCACAACAAACCTGTGAGGTAGGTGAGACAGTGACTAGGTCCAAAATCACCCAGTGAGCTTCATGGCCAAGTGAGGATTTGAACCCAAGTCTCCCAGATCCTAGTCAAACACTCTACCACTGTGCCATGCTGGCTAAAAGTATGTTCTAGCTAATGTAGGTTTCATATTAGCATTGCAAACTAATTGGAACCAAATGGGATCTAGGCCTCAAATGCAAAAAAAAAAAAAAAGAGCCCTAGTGGTAGAACTACTTATTAAAAGAACTACTTATCATGCTTTTCCTCTATAATTATGTGGTTATGAGGGGGGGGGGTGTGCATGGCAGAACCATTGAGCAGGAGAAGGTGCTTAAACCTTCTCCCACCCACCAAGTCTCTCCTGCAAATGCTTCGGAGGCCATTCTCCACCCCAAATTTCCTAGCTGGGCTCCAAGATCATAAGCAAGCCCTATGGGTATCTAATCTGCAGAACCAACTTTAAAGAGATCCACATATGGTAGACTTTCTTCTCTGAGAACTATAGTTGGCACATTTTACCATTTTAATGCCTGAAGATACCCCAGCTTTCCTGGGGAAGAGCTCATAATGAAGGCCGAGGCATTTGTAGTAACTTTACATTAAAAAAAAAAAAAACATTTTGCAGAAAGTTCTTCATCTTTCTAAAACACCTTTTGTGTGAAAGGTGCAAGGAAGTTGGTGAAGGTTCCTAATGATGATGATTGATGGATTGGTTAAACAGCCCCATGATGGCAGCAGAGAGTAATAACAAGAGAGAGAGAGAGAGAAAGACAGACAGAGACAGAGAGAAGACAGAGCTTTTGACAAGTCAGAGCAGTGCATGAGGCAGGCTGTCTTTCTGTGTGTGATAGATCAAGTAGCAGCTTTGTGGGGTGGTTTTCAGGGAAAGAGCTTGGGGAGAAACGATCTCACATACCATCTCCCTGAAGTGAAAAACAAGAAGACCAGGAGATCCAGACACAGCTTCTATCAGACAGTTGTTAGGGGCCCAGAAGCATCTCTCTGAACAACAGTCTAGGGTGAAGGAAGCTGTAGTCCAGCAACATCTGAAGGACAACTGATTCCTCACCCTTGCAGCAGAGGAGGAACTAGCCCCCCCTTCTTCTTCTTCTTTGGCGATCACTCGTAGCCAAGTAAGATTGTCTTCCATAAACACGGTTTTAACAGTGAGTCTGTAAGTGACTGTGGAGGCCAATTCTGGATCCACACGTCCTTCCACAGTGGGGACATTGGTTTCTGGGCAGGAGTTGATCACGGTGTGGATTTGCCAAGTGTGCCCTCCTCTTAGCATGTTTCTCCCTTGCATCCTGAGTTTGAGTGTCTTCAAAGCCCATGACACCTTTGGTAAAGGCTGTTTCCTTGTCGAGAAAGCACTGCTATAGGAACTGGCACAATGATTCATTGGGGCATATGACCATGGGGAATTCCAAATAATCTATCGTAAGGTTCTCCACCTACCCTAAGGATGTGGCCACCACATGCGAAGCAAAGCAAATTGAGGTCAGATGCCTGGCTAAATCCATTCCCCATAGAAGTAAAATATCCTTTAATCAGCTTACAGAGCACAAGGAAGAAGGAAAGCTTGTGTTTGGTTTCATTTAAAATAAAAATAAAAAGCAGCAGCTCTGCAAGAAGCCTAGATGGTTCTGATTTTTGCTAGCAGCAGATGGCTCTCGTTTTGGAAGGGGTTATGGCAGTGAAAATGTTCAGCAGCTGTCTGAGAAAGGACCCTAATTGGAACAAGGGGATTAGGGAGTTTAGCTTTTTAAATGTTCCTTTAGGGCACTGTGTTTTTTAACGCTTGATATCTGCCTGAGGAGGCAGAGTATACATAGGAGAAAACGTTCAGTCTCTCCTGCCTAGCTAACAGAGACAGAACCTCGAGGAAGAAGAATAGTGCATTGGAAATGGTGCATTAGAAATGAAGTAAGAGAGAACAGGCCGGAAATTAGCACTGAAGGTGTGAGTTCTGTCACCATCCACTCTCCATCTGAGCAGCTTTTTTGCTTTGTAAGTGCTAGGTCAGAGCTTCTGGACCTCTT
Organism: Podarcis melisellensis; assembly: GCF_964234715.1. Lineage (NCBI taxonomy): Eukaryota > Metazoa > Chordata > Lepidosauria > Squamata > Lacertidae > Podarcis > Podarcis melisellensis. Next base: position 76,399,043 of record NC_138528.1, on the reverse strand, counting down.
CTTCGCTCCCAAGGGTTTTTATTTCAGCAAATCAGAAGACCATCATTATCACCGCTGCCCCAAGTTTAAATGTTGGCATAGATAGTTCTCTCAGTTAGATGATGAAATGCATTTCACTATCAAAATCCCTGTCATTTGCAATGCAAAGTTCTGCTGTCTTTAGCTGGACGTCCTGGTAGGTGTATGCAGCCTTTAAAGCAGGGGCGGAAACATTTTTTCCACCCCAAGGGCCACATTTCCTTCAGGGCAAACTCCTGAGGGCCACATGCCAACAGTTTGTGGGGCCAGAGACAAAAGTGGCCAGCACAAAAATTGCAACTTTTACCTTTGTACAGTTGGCTGCTTTCTTTATACAGTTACACACAACTTCCTTATCCTCTCGTCCTCTTAAAGAAGAGGCATGATCAGCTTCCAAAGACGCAGGCCAGCCAGGAGAAAACACTCAGCGTGTGACGCAGGGCCCCTGAGCTGTGTGGTCTATAGAGTGTTCCAAGGGCCAGAGAGTGATGCCTGGAGGGCCACATTTGACTCCTAGGCCTAAGGTTCCTACCCCTTGCTTCAAAGGAATGCTTTTGTGCAAGTGTTTTAGAATACATTTTAAAAGGGAAGGACTATATTTTGTGTACAACATGCTTTGTTTCATTTAGTTTAAAATTATTTCTGATTATTAATTAAACTACTCTGAAATATTAAAATAGTCGAAAGCAGTTTTGAACACTTTGATTTTATACTTTCCCTTTAAAATAAAATTTTTTAAAGTGTACTTTTAAATTTTGCATATTTGCATCAGTGAGCCAAGACGTTCAAGCCTTTATTTGAACCACAAGGACAAGATCTTCCCCAAATACAGTTTTCAATTTTATAAAACTATTGGCTGACCCTCCAAAGATTCTATCATATAATGTGAAAGAGCCCAACCATAATGCAATCATTATCAAAAGCAGGGAAGGGAAGTTGTGGCTCTTCATAGGCTGCTGGGCTTCGTTTCCCATTGTTCCTGATCACTGGCCATGGCAGCTGAGGCTGATGCCAGGTAGAGTCCAACAACATCTGGAGGGTGACATGTGCCCTATCCCTGATATATAAAGGCAGGATGGAGACAGTACTTCTCCAGGAGAGTCAGAAGCCTAAGGAGGGTAAGAAATGGGCTGGAACATCTCTTGTTCTGTGATCAGCTTTTGTGGAAGGTAGCAGGGAAGTTGCCAATACATGCAAATTAATACATTCAGGGACTAAACAATTAATCAAAATGGATGCTTTGTATTCATCAAGGTGCTATGGCACAACTCTCCAGAGAATACAGTCCTTTTGTGTGTGGGTGCATACATATCTTTGAACCAGGAAAACTACATTGCAGAGGTCATGATTTAATGTAGGGTGGGTCACACATGATTTGAAAAGCAACTATCTGACTATTTGATTATATGATTTTTATGACATGGAGCAGACTCTCTCTCTCTCTCTCTCTCTCTCTCTCTCTCTCTCTCTCTCTCTCTCTGGAAGAAAATTGAGCAGACTGAATTATCCCCACTGCTCCTGTAGATTATGCTGCCAAAGGCAGATGAAACTTGGCTACACAGCATCCTGTGGTCCTCAGTACTTCACAAAAATGGGACAAATGGAGGGCAATAGCACCTTCTGTTCTTTCTATTTTCACTTCAGTTCATATATCCCTGAATTTATGGTTCACAATACTCCAAGATAGTCTACAAACTGGAGGATCCCCAAAGTGAATATTACATATTATGCGATATAAAGTCAGTGTTGTCAAAAGAGGAAATCTAGCTAAAACAGGTGAAATGAATACTCCACTTTTACAGCATGTAGTTGAAACACTTGCCAAGGCAGCCAAATACCAAACATGTACTAAGGGACCTCACAGAGGCATAAATCCCAGTCTTCCATAAAGCAAAAATCCTTCCTAGCTTGTAATCCAAATGTGCATACAGAAACCAAATCCTGCAAAAGGGCATGGTGAATTATTTTCAAGTAAACAGTTAATACTAATTTTCTGGAGACTCAAATTAAATTAATGTCCAGATGGTACATTATGGCAGCCAAAATACACAGAGCTAATGCAACATATTCCCTATAATGCGGGAAAGGCGATGGGCGGATCAGTTTTCTCTGTCACCTTTGGTGGGCATGCCTGGACACACAGGGATTTTGGGTATTAAAGAAATATGAGGTACAGGATGGAGACACACAACCCCTATCTCTCATCATTATAATTTGCTCCATCATCTTTTCCTTGCTGCTAAAACTGTGTAGGCAAGTAAGTGAGAAAACACAGCAATTCTATCCCCCATGAGATTGGATTAATAAAAAATGGGTGATCATGCCCCAAATTACCTGGGGGAAACGATCACCAAGATCACTTCCTCACTAAGTGGTTCCCATTTCCCTCCTCTTTCACAGAAGAAAGTTTGCAACCAGACATGTTCCTTATATTGACAATGGTGAGCTGCCTGCTTGCTTTCGCTTACTGGCGATGGTTACTTAATGTGTTTTGTGTTACATTTTTCTCAAACTGACCGCGTTTGTTTATTGCATTTGTTATTTCCAAAAAAATACTTGAATAAGCGTAATGTGTCTGGCAACGAGCACTGGTCAGCAACAAGAGCAACAGAAGCTGAACTATCGCTTATTGAAACAAATGGAGGCAGCAAAGTAGTTTAAAGAATAATTCATCTTGGGTGGCGGCTGAACCGATCACCGACTGCTTTTTTGTTTTATTTCTTTATTTATTACTGTATTGAATTTGGCACTCCCTGAAATTAGTTTCAGAATAGACCAACAAGTCTGGGACCAGCTGTGTGACTTATAAATGCTGTAAGCACTGAGAAATGCAATTGGGAGCTGTGAAGGTATAGGTTATATTTGCTCTGGAAAAAGATGTTCATTTTTAGCTTGTCAGTTGCTATGCTTCTCCGTGTTTACAGAAGCAAAGGTCTGCCCAGAGACCACCACTTCCCCCCAAATAATGTGTGAAAGAAATTCAGCAATTTCTCCTCAAATGGAAAAATGCACACAAGCTACAAACTGAGGTAGCTCAAATAAAGAGCTTCACTTCTGTTTGTAGTGCAGAGGTTCTTCTCAACCATTTCCCTGCTTCCCCTAATGATCTCTAGTAAATGTCCTCCTTTGGGTGCTCCCTTTAAATGCTCTGTACAGTGTTTTTATTCTACTTTGTGTTTGTTTCTACAGTGGTACCTTGGGTTAAGTACGGTAGTTAATTCATTCCAGAGGTTCGTTCTTAACCTGAGACTGTTCTTAACCCGAAGCACCACTTTAGCTAATGGGGCCTCCTGCTGCCGCCGTGCTACCGGAGCACGATTTCTGTTCTCATCCTGAAGCAAAGTTCTTAACCCGAGGTAATATTTCTGGGTTAGTGGAGTCTGTAACCTGAAGCAAAGTTCTTAACCTGAAGCACTATTTCTGGGTTAGCGGAGTCTGTAACCTGAAGCGTATGTAGCCTGAAGCATATGTAACCCGAGGTACCACTGTAATTCTATAAACTGCGCTTATATGGTGGTGTTTCAATTTTTCTGTTTCCTTGTTTTAAACTGCATGATCTGTGTCCTTCCAGTTATTTTTGGACTCAGTCAGCCCCAGCAGAGATGGTGGGAATTATAGTCAACATTTGGAGGGCCACAGGCTAGCTACGTACCTCAGGAAGAACTTTCTGACAGGAACAGCTGTTCAACAGTGGCATAGACTCCCTTGGGAGCTGGTGGGCTCTCCTCCACTGGAGGTTTTTAAGCAGAGGTTGGAAAGCCATCTGCCATGGATGCTTTAGTTGAGATTCCTGCATTGCAGGGGGCTGATGACCCTCGGGGGTTCCTTCCAACTCTATGGTTCTATGATATTCAAGCAAAGACCATCCTTTCTCTGACTAGTATAAATAGTATAGTGTGAATAATACTGACAAGCAGACCACAGGATGTTCTGAAGGCCTGGATAGAAGACTGCTTGGAAAGAACATGTGTATATTATACTGACTTCAGTTCCATCCAGGGATAAGGGCAAGAGATAATTAAAATAAATGGTTCATCAGAACTTGATGGTGGTTGAGGAAATGCTCATAGAACTTCATTTTTGCATGAGAACACATTGCAGAAATTGAACATGAAAAATGGGAGGGGAGAGAGAAAGATGGGCATAAACTGAATAATAAAAAGGCATTGGATTTATTCTTGCATGCAGATTACTCCTTCTAAACTGCAGGTGGAAATTAATCATGCTGGGTAAATGCAGCTTGATTAATATATTGCTGGCTTATTGGAAAACCATTTCAGTTTTTAATTACATGCACATCTGCTTCCAAAGGACCAGTTTTTAAAGAAGCAATACGTGGCAAAGGTATATAGCTTGTGTGCTATATTTCTTTAAGAGGAAATGGCCAATTGAGCTCCAATAGGGCGGCCAACTCATTAGAGGGGGAAACCCTGACCTGCTCTTGTGCCTTTCATGGTGGTTTGATCTGCAGTGATTAACAGCAGTGAGAGAGAAAAACCTAGGTAAGTTAATTCCTGATGAATGAAAATCACCTTCTGCCTGGCACCCTTCTGCCCTCCTCCAGCTTGTTCTGTTCTAACTAGAAAGGTGATCAAAATGCTTTGAACGGTTTGGAAAAAGCTAATTGACTATGAGGTAAATAGGGATACAACCAATATATAATAAATTTGGGTAATCGCTAATTCATATTTGCATTGCTAAATGTAGACAATGGTACATGGGGAACAATCCACTAAGTACTGATAGATGAGGTTATCTTTTTAGTATATCTAGCCTTTGACACAGGTGGTGCTGTGGTCTAAACCACAGAGCCTAGGGCTTGCTGATCAGAAGGTCGGCGGTTCGAATCCCCGCAATGGGGTGAGCTTCTGTTGTTCAGTCCCAGCTCCTGCCCACCTAGCAGTTCGAAAGCACCTCCAAGTACAAGTAGATAAATAGGTACTGCTTCAGCGGGAAGGTAAACGGCGTTTCCGTGTGCTGCTCTGGTTCACCATGCTGGCCACATGACCCGGAAAGACTGTCTGTGGAAGTGGACAAAAACTGGCTCCCTCGGCCTATAGAGCAAGATGAGCATGCAACCCCAGAGTTGTCCGCAACTGGACCTAATGGTCAGGGGTACCTTCACCTTTGTACCTAGTGAAATTATTAGCCATGTTGACCATCAGAACTGAGCAGCTTCCACTGAAAAACAACAACTTAATTATGAAAACATCCACAATGTACTGAAATAATTTGGGAGGGCCATCACTGAAAAGATACAGAACAGACAAAATCTATAAATAATGTGAGGATAAATACACAGGTGTGTGGTGTGGAAAAATGAGTTCCATGTGCATATTTTGGGTGGAAACTTCTGAACCAGATGGATCCCAATGAGTGAGTTCACTGGTTTGCACTGCCTGAGGCATGGCACCTCTTTGAGAGGGCTCTGAGTAAGCCAAATCACTTTGTGCCTTGGGTAGTTTCATAACTTTACCGAGTAGCTAATGAGAAAGGCATCTGCATATTCTGGAGGTCTCAAACTATTATGCATGCAGGTAAGAGACCTTCATATCGATTAGCATAAGCAGAGGTCAGGACACACTGCAGCTTTCTTTCCTTGTATGCCTAAGCTTTTGCCTTGAATACTTTACTGACCACCCTGAAGGTGCGAGGGACATACTCAAAATGACAGCAAGACTAAGTGATATTTGACTCATGCACACCATGAAATTATTATTCACCCAACCTAGAATAATAATACAGCTCTTCTTCACATAATCACACAAATGCTTTCTTTAGTCTTAAAAAAACCACAACCCCTCTTTATCACTAAGCTAGATGACCACACTGGGGGCTCCAGTCTATGTCTCTTATTTTTCTTTATTTTATTTTTTTTGCAATTTTGGAACTAAAAGTGTGCATGGTGAATTTGTCCTCTCAATCTTGTCCTCATTTATTTATTTACTACACAGCTGTAGGTTCTGAGAAGCTTGGTGTCGATTATGTATAAAAAAGTCATAAAAATGGCATGAATGCACAAGTAGTTCAAACAAATTTCAAGCGTGCGTGGTATTTTTCAGTAAGAGATCAATATATTTGTTACTACATACAGACTGAAAGCTACTAACTGAAAGATCCATTTTTTCACACACGTTATTCTGAACACCTGGAAATGCTAGGACTCAGGACTCTTAAAGTCATCCTCTGACTTTCACATCTTTCTTCCTAACCTATACAGGTTCTCAAACAAGGACACACACATTGTGTGTGTAGGTTAGATACCTGCAGGAGGGGGCAGCATCTGACTGGTATTCCAGCTGCTGGACAGGTGAACAAATGAAAGGATGGGCACAGGAGTCAACTACTTCCATTAGCCTTTCTCAGTGGTATTAGGCTCAACAGCCAGGAGACTCAAGGTCAAGAAATCTGGATCCTGCCTGTAGTTATTCATTAGCAAGGAAAAAGCTCTTGGCGCTTCTGAAATGTTATCATGCACCTGTGTTTTATTTCATTTCATTCTTGTTTCCCAGTCCTTGTGACTCTTTTTTTAAAAAAAGTAAAATGCCACACTTCTGTTTATTTGTTTACCTGCCCTATGCTCTCGTTCTTACACATTCATATTGCTACATTAATGGTAAATGTTATGAAAAGAACAGGTCAGGAGGGGAGAGATTTAAAAAAATGGAACATGAACAATTTTTTAAGGGATAAAACATTTCTAGTGCTTGAGACGATTTCGGAAAGGGATGCTTTTAGCTGGAGTGACACAACAATCTGGTAAACATCATTTAGAGAATGTGTTTCAATTTGCAATCTGCCTGCACTTTGTCTCCGTGTAATCGCCAGCAACATGACAGTGTGTCTTGGGTTAAGCTCCATTACAATTTCAAATAAGACAAAAGGAAGTGGGCAAACAGCATACACAGTCCCTTCTGAAATTGAGAAAGACCTGCCCTACCCTCTCAAGGAAGCTACTCTTTTTAAAGTGGTCTGAGAATTTGTTTACAGCAGGAAACCCCTCTCCAAAGGGGCTGGTTTGCTAAAAAGGCGATTGTGTGTGTGGATCGTAGGCAAAGCAGGGCTGAAGACCACAGAAAGCTGCCTTATAGCAAGCAGCACAAGCTCAGTATTGTCTGCACTGACTGGTAGCAACTCTCCAGAGTTCAAAATGGGCTTTTCCCACTCCTACCTGGAGATGCCAGGGATTGCACCTGGAACCTTTTGCATGCAAAGCCAGTGTTGTGTTACTGAGTTATGGCTCTTACACAACCTGTACTGGTCTCATAAACTAACAGACTGTTCAGACCCACTGTCACCAGATGGGATGTGGCTGCAATGCAAAAAAAGTAGCGTTTGAGACTTGGAATAGAGAAAGAGGAATATGTGATCAAAGCAGGAATTAGGGCAATTTCATTATGTAGCAGTTTGGCTACCAGATAATCAGCACACTGGCATAGTTCTGTAACTGAATAGTAATCGGTGGCTGGTGGCAGGAATGGGCTGGATGTAGATCAATAAACTGAAACTGAATCCTAACAAGAGGGAGGTGCTGTGGAACAGTAGTTCCCAGGTTTGGGAATTAGGGGAGCAACCTATTATGAAGGAGCAGGTGCATAGTCTGGGATACTCTTCCATTCCATGGAGGCCCAGGGGGTGTACTGACATGGAGCACCTATTTCCTGCTCCAGCTGGTTCTCCAACTACAGCTGCTCCTGTGCAGGCCATGGACACTACATAGGGCTGCCCTTGAAGACAAATTGGAGATTGCAGCTGGTGTAAAATGCTGTTTAAATGGTGTTGGTTAATATGGCTATGCAAGACCATATTACACCACTCCTGAAAGATTTGCACTTGTCGCCTGTTTATTGCTGAGCCCAATTCAAGGCTGCCTAAAGAAGTGCCTCCCTCTGTCCTGTCATTCCCACGACCTGAGATCTATCAGGGAGGCCCTTTTGGTTATGTCATCACCAAGCAAGGTCTGGACTTTCAGCACTCATAACAAGACCTTCTCAGTGGTGGCGTCTTGGGTGTGGAACAGTCTTTCCCTGAGCTTAAGAAACACCAAGATTGGCTAGTTTACAGCCCCAGGTGAAAAGACTCATTTTTCATCAGGCATTTTGTGTAAACAGTTTTGGCTTCTGTATCAGGGTGTGTTGATGAACTTTTGTATGTTGTGACCCACTCAGAGATTGATTTATAGTAAAGGGTGGGAGATAAAATTTTAAAATAAACATCTATTTGAAAATTGCACTACAGTGGTACCTCGGGCTAAGTACTTAATTCGTTCCGGAGGTCTGTACTTAACCTGAAACTGTTCTTAGCCTGAAGCACCACTTTAACGAATGGGGCCTCCTGTTGTTGCCGCGCTGCTGGAGCGCAATTTCTGTTCTCATCCTGAAGCAAAGTTCTTAACCTGAAGCACTATTTCTGGGTTAGTGGAGTCTGTAACCTGAAGCGCATGTAACCTGAAGCATATGTAACCCAAGGTACCACTGTACTGCCATGTTTTCAAGCTTATCTCAACAAGAAAGCTAGAAATAAATTAAATGAAATAAATCAAAGCTCAAATTCTAACAAGAGTTTAGACGAGCGGCACAAAAATGTTTCAAGGCGATCAGAAGAACAGCAGTCAGTTAATGGCCAAACACTATGTTGCGAATCCATACTCTTACTTTGTTCCTTAGCGAGATTCTGCCTTTCCTACTCTAACTTGCTGTTAAGAATGATGCCTTCCTTCCATTACCTGTCTGTAAGTATTTGGTAATAAGGCAGCAGCCATCTGCTCCTGATCAGGTAAATTGTCTGGAGCAGTAATTAAACAATTGCTTTCTCATTTGTCTTACATTTTGTTGGCAAACTATAATGCAAACAAAATACCCAGGGTTGCATCCATTCTAAGTTAGCTGTTTCTGGAAGGGCAGGGATGAGTTTGACAACAAGAGGAGGGCACCTGGTTGCAGAGGCTGTGCTAGGTGGATCCTCTACTGAGTCTGCTTGCAGAGCACAATGTATAAATGTTTTGCTAGGAAGCCCTTTACCAGAGATTTATAAAAATGACAGTGCCCCCTCCCCAAACTCAGTATGCCTTACAAAACCTTTTGCATGGACTCTTTCAGCAACATGTATTGTCTCTGGCTTACAATCCCAAATGATGTCATGGTGTACTAGTCCAGAAAAAAAGAGTGATTTATGTCACCAGCCCAGATTTACTGGCTCAAAGGGGCACCATCTTCTACCCTTTGTACTGACAGTTCCAGCGCTGACTGGCAGAAGAAGGTCATTCTCCCAAAAGGGCTTTGTTTGTGATTGTTTTAGCTCAGGAACTTTAAATGTCAAAGGTTCGGCCTTCCCATATGAGAATAAAGACACTCGGCACTGAGCATTATAAAACCCTTCTCTCACAATTCGCAAATTTGGGGATAATAGGATGAAATTGATTGGCAGGAGATTCAGGATAAATAAAACAAGTATACACCCACCCACCGGGTGACATATAATTAAAGTGTGGAATTTGCTACTAAGCTAGTGGGGAAGCCACTGGTTCAGATGTCTTTATAAGAGGATTTGATGAGACAAATTCTTGGGAGGCAAATGTGACCTGCAACAAAACATTGCAGCATGGAGGCTCCTGCTCACAGTCCTAGCCAAATGCACCCTGCTGTAAGATATGCTATTCCATATTCCATCCCCCCTCCCTGGTTTTCCACACACCCACACCTGCCCTGTAACAGACACTTGTCATTCCGCAGCCACTGAGCATGCTCTGTCCTCCCTCAGTGTTTGGTTTTGATACCTTGGGTGGAATTCGCTGTCACACTCAGGTGACTTCTCCATCAGTGAAAGCATTTCTGCTTCCCAGAGGAAACAACTTCCCTTCTCCCATGCCCTGCTCTATAGGTCCTCCCAACCCTCCAGGGCAAATTTGTAGAGTGGGGGGAAAGTCCCATTGTGCTAGTGAAACTCATTGCACCAGCTTCTGCTAGCACAAGGACTTAGATGAATTTGGCCCCTTATGTTTATGTCTTTTTTTCTAGTTTTTAATATTTTTACAAGACTTGGAATTTCCTTGGGCCTCCTAATTCCCCTTATGTGTTGCTGTCATTAATTTGGCTGTGCAAGGATTGATGCTCATCTCTGAACTTCACAAACAGGCAGACGAATGCCTATGCAGAATCTCCCAGGATCAGAGGCAGAAGCATAAATATTTTTGCTTCCATTGCTGTTGTCGTTTTAAAGAAATTTCTTTAGAGAGCCAGTGTGGTGTAGTGGTTAAGAGCGGTAGTCTCCTAATCTGGGGAACCGGGTTCGCGTCTCCGCTCCTCCACATGCAGCTGCTGGGTGACCTTGGGCCAGTCACACTTCTTTGAAGTCTCTCAGCCCCACTCACCTCACAGAGTGTTTGTTGTGGGGGAGGAAGGGAAAGGAGAATTTTAGCCGCTTTGAGACTCCTTAAAGGGAGTGAAAGGTGGGATATCAAATCCAAACTACTACTCCTCTTCCTCTTCTTCTTCTTCTTCTTCTTCTTCTTTACAATTATCTTTTCATATATTTGGGGCTTTCAAAAAAATATTAAAAGAGTTTAAACTGCAGCAAAAAGGAACGACGTTATGTTCTGACATGAAGTGCTCAGGACATGATGAATGGTAGAGACACATAGTCTAATCAATCCCTGTTATACACAGAAGGGCAGAGCTAATAAAAGAAAAATATAACATCGTCAAAAAAGAACTCTGGCATTTTGCTTTTCTATTTCAAAACAGAATAGTTCTACACGAGGAGATACACACACACACACACACACACACGTACCTCAGGTTAAGAACAGTTTCAGGTTAAGAACGGACCTCCAGAACGAATTAAGTTCTTAACCCGAGGTACCACTGTGTGTGTGTGTGTGTGTGTGTGTATGGAAGGAATGGGAATTTAGGCAGTATATTTAGGCAATATATGCTATTACAGTCACTCCAAATCCCATACCTATTTACCACTGAGTGATCTGCCACCAGAACATTCCTAAGTCGTTCTCCCTGGCCTTTAATCTGAATTTATTTCCCTTCTCTTCCCTCCCCCTCCCCTTATATGAAGATTATCCACTCTGAGAACCCACAGCTAATTCTCCCCTGGCCTCCTCGCTGGCCCAAGTAGAACCAATTCAGCCAGCTAGCCCTGGGGATTATCTAATTGATTTTTGAATTTTATTCTTATTCATGTTTTTATACTGTATTTTATGCTGCTTTTATAATTACCATATTTTTTGCCCTATAGGACGCACTTTCCCCCCTCCAAAAATGAAGTGGAAATGTGCGTGCGTCCTATGGGGCGAATGCAGGCTTTCGCTGAAGCCTGGAG